>NC_034188.2:66603483-67203483 GCF_002021735.2 Oncorhynchus kisutch | reverse complement strand
GTGTAAACCTGAGAAACAAAGGTCAATCAAATATGGACTCCTTTAACGATTGCTTTCCTCTCTTACTAATTCCCAGAGGTCAGGGGAGGGGACAAGGGGAGTAGGGGATAGTCAGTACTGCTAGTGTTAGCCCAGTCTCCAATGCTTTGGGATCCTTATCAAAATTAACTCCACACACCACAAAGTAACCATTAAGAGTTTAGCAAGGAAAATCACTCTCACACCACTAAGTGCCTCTCCTTGTCCATCTAAAATACCACTAAAACAGCTTCTATGTTTACCATTTTCATAAATACTTGAGGATACGCCATACTAACCATCCTTGAACAGAGTGTCGGCCCTGCCGCGTTGCTGTTAGCTGCTGTTATTAATGTGGTAATTTAAACCCCCTGCGAGGATTCCTAGAATTAATTTAGGCATTTGGGGATGATGCTTAGCAATGACAAGGGCCATCCGTCTTGTCTTAACAGTCCTAATCTTTATGGAGGATCCAGACCTCAGGTAGTACATGTGATGGATAGCACCCCTGCCTGAGGACAGTCCA
The DNA here is from genome assembly GCF_002021735.2 of Oncorhynchus kisutch. Classification (NCBI taxonomy): domain Eukaryota; kingdom Metazoa; phylum Chordata; class Actinopteri; order Salmoniformes; family Salmonidae; genus Oncorhynchus; species Oncorhynchus kisutch. The sequence continues at coordinate 67,202,939 of NC_034188.2, read as the reverse complement.
TTAGGAGAGAGAGAGAGAAAACCACATAGCCCAAGCCCTGCCTACCTAGCTGTAGCTACCGCTAGCTACACTGTCCAAAGTGCTTTACTGAGGAGCTGGCTACCTGGCAGCTCTGTATACTACATTCCCAAAGAAAAGCCAATGTTTGGAACAAAGGTCCACTCCTGTTAACCATTCAGTAGTCCACATGGCCTGAGATAGTCCTAGGCTTGGAGATAAGGGCTGCATAGAGCTCCAGCTCTGGACTAAATGCCCACTCACACAGGATGACTCTCTACTGAGTGGTTCATTACTGACCTGAAGACAGAACAATCACCAGCCCCTTCTGCTCCCCTGAGGAAGAGCTAAAACACATAGCCTAGTATGAGATGCTTGGGTGCTCCTAAACAGATGGGTCTGGACGACTACAGGTCAGATATACCACAGTGTTATCGATGGATGGAATAACCATGTACTTAACATGTGTATGTATTCTGTTATACCACACATCAATGACCTTAAACACAACATGTGTGTTAGTTTGAGAGTAAACAGATGAACACATTTTGGGTTAGATGGATTCATCTGTAACTGATGTGTTTTTCACACCCTCCATAATGTCCCCATTATGTGTTGTTTGTCAGTGGCACGCTGCAGTAAGCCTTTAACAGGTACACACTGTTGCTCAGACCACTCCTGCCCGGTGAGAGAGCACATTGAAGCCGGGTTCAAAACAAAAATGTTGCATTTATATTCATTAAAAAATAAGCCCTATTCAAAATAAATTCAGATACACTGTTGTTAAGTCATTATGACAATATACAAAAGCACTGTTGTTAAGTCATTATGACAATATACAAAAGCACTGTTGTTAAGTCATTATGACAATATACAAAAGCACTGTTGTTAAGTCATTATGACAATATACAAAAGCACTGTTGTTAAGTCATTATGACAATATACAAAAGCACTGTTGTTAAGTCATTATGACAATATACAAAAGCACTGTTGTTAAGTCATTATGACAATATACAAAAGCACTGTTGTTAAGTCATTATGACAATATACAAAAGCACTGTTGTTAAGTCATTATGACAATATACAAAAGCACTGTTGTTAAGTCATTATGACAATATACAAAAGCACTGTTGTTAAGTCATTATGACAATATACAAAAGCACTGTTGTTAAGTCATTATGACAATATACAAAAGCACTGTTGTTAAGTCATTATGACAATATACAAAAGCACTGTTGTTAAGTCATTATGACAATATACAAAAGCACTGTTGTTAAGTCATTATGACAATATACAAAAGCACTGTTGTTAAGTCATTATGACAATATACAAAAGCACTGTTGTTAAGTCATTATGACAATATACAAAAGCACTGTTGTTAAGTCATTATGACAAAATGCAAAAGCACTGATTAGTGCACATTCATTTAGGCATTACATCAAGCTCTAGTGCCTTTTGACAGAGTAACTAAAGAGAAGAGAAAGTGCAGCAATCCATCACAAATCATCTCAGGCCTCCTGTCATCTCACACAGCATGTTAGCCTGTCACAGCTTTAATGAACTTATTCTGCAACTGTTGACAACCAAATAAAGAAATAAAGAAATTGTAGAAAAATAGAGAAGAAGTGTAGGTTGTTACTATGGAGACCTGAACTGGGTCCCAGTAGTTTGTGTCTGGCTGTAGCCCAGTAGTTTGTGTCTGGCTGTAGCCCAGTAGTTTGTGTCTGGCTGTTTCCCAGTAGTTTGTGTCTGGCTGTATCCCAGTAGTTTGTGTCTGGCTGTATCCCAGTAGTTTGTGTCTGGCTGTATCCCAGTAGTATGTGTCTGGCTGTTTCCCAGTAGTTTGTGTCTGACTGTATCCCAGTAGTTTGTGTCTGGCTGTATCCCAGTAGTTTGTGTCTGGCTGTATCCCAGTAGTTTGTGTCTGGCTGTATCCCAGTAGTTTGTGTCTGACTGTATCCCAGTAGTTTGTGTCTGGCTGTATCCCAGTAGTTTGTGTCTGGCTGTATCCCAGTAGTTTGTGTCTGGCTGTATCCCAGTAGTTTGTGTCTGGCTGTATCCCAGTAGTTTGTGTCTGGCTGTATCCCAGTAGTTTGTGTCTGACTGTATCCCAGTAGTTTGTGTCTGGCTGTAGCCCAGTATTTTGTGTCTGGCTATATCCCCTCTTTCTCTCTCCCTCTCTGTCATGCAACAGTGCTCAATCATGCCAACTGAACACATGATTCATTGACAAACAAATGATGTTATGTCATATTACTAACATCATCATCATCATCATCATCATCATAATAATCATCATCATCCCTCCACTTCTCATGCCACATCACCACATAATTTGACTGTTCTCTTTCTGTGTGTGTGTGTACAGTATGTTCTCTCTATTGTCCTCTGTTGTTTCCCCCATTTTGTCTGTACCATAGAACACCCTGGCACTACTCTCCATGTTCTCTAGCATAAGCCCTATCTGCTACACACTAAGCTTCTATATACAGTGGGGCAAAAAAGTATTTAGTCAGCCACCAATTGTGCAAGTTCTCCTACTTAAAAAGATGAGAGAGGCCTGTAATTTTCACCATAAGTACACTTCAACTATGACAGACAAAATGAGAAAAAAACATCCAGAAAATCACATTGTAGGATTTGTAATGAATTTATTAGCAAATTATGATGGAAAATAAGTATTTGGTCACCTACAAACAAGCAAGATTTCTGGCTCTCATAGACCTGTAACTTCTTAAGAGGCTCCTCTGTCCTCCACTCGTTACCTGTATTAATGGCACCTGTTTGAACTTGTTATCAGTATAAAAGACACCTGTCCACAACCTCAAACAGTCACACTCCAAACTCCACTATGGCCAAGACCAAAGAGCTGTCAAAGGACACCAGAAACAAAATTGTAGACCTGCACCAGGCTGGGAAGACTGAATCTGCAATAGGTAAGCAGCTTGGTTTGAAGAAATCAACTGTGGGAGCAATTATTAGGAAATGGAAGACCTTTCAAGACCACTGATAATCTTACTCGATCTGGGGCTCCACGCAAGATCTCACCCCGTGGGGTCAAAATGATCACAAGAACGGTGAGGAAAAATCCCAGAACCACACGGGGGGACCTAGTGAATGACCTGCAGAGAGCTGGGACCAAAGTAACAAAGCCTACCATCAGTAACACACTATGCCGCCAGGGACACAAATCCTGCAGTGCCAGACGTGTCCCCCTGCTTAAGCCAGTACATGTCCAGGCCCGTCTGAAGTTTGCTAGAGAGCATTAGGATGATCCAGAAGAAGATTGGGAGAATGTCATATGGTCAGATGAAACCAAAATATAACTTTTTGGTAAAAACTCAACTCGTCGTGTTTGGAGGACAAAGAATGCTGAGTTGCATCCAAAGAACACCATACCTACTGTGAAGCATGGGGGTGGAAAGATCATGCTTTGGGGCTGTTTTTCTGCAAAGGGACCAGGACGACTGATCCGTGTAAAGGAAAGAATGAATGGGGCCATGTATCGTGAGATTTTGAGTGAAAACCTCCTTCCATCAGCAAGGGGATTGAAGATGAAATGTGGCTGGGTCTTTCAGCATGACAATGATCCAAAACACACCGCCTGGGCAACAAAGGAGTGGCTTCGTAAGAAGCATTTCAAGGTCCTGGAGTGGCCTAGCCAGTCTCCAGATCTCAACCCCATAGAAAATCTTTGGAGGGAGTTGAAAGTCCGTGTTGCCCAGCAACAGCCCCAAAACATCACTGCTCTAGAGGAGATCTGCATGGAGGAATGGGCCAAAATACCAGCAACAGTGTGTGAAAACCTTGTGAAGACTTACAGAAAACGTTTGACCTCTGTCATTGCCAACAAAGGGTATATAACAAAGTATTGAGATAAACTTTTGTTATTGACCAAATACTTATTTTCCACCATAATTTGCAAATAAATTCATAAAAAATCTTACAATGTGATTTTCTGGATTTTTTTTCTCATTTTGTCTGTCACAGTTGAAGTGTACCTATAATGAAAATGACAGGCCTCTCTCATCTTTTTAAGTGGGAGAACTTACACAATTGGTGGCTGACTAAATACTTTTTTGTCCCACTGTAACATCAGCATGGCACCATGCCACTGACTCTCTGTCTCTGACAACATACATTCAATTCCACCAGCAGTTGAGCAACAGGAGAGGCCTCTTTACTGAGAGTACTTTGAGTGGGACCTCAGATCCGTATCAGTGGGCATTATGATAACTTTTGGAGTACATTAAGGTAACCATTAGTGGACATTTAGGTAGGGTAACTACATTAGGAGTGCGCATTAAGGTACTCGTTAGAAGGCCTTGAAATAGCTATAATTGGGATGAGGATGAGCGCTAAATGTACCCTCAGATAAATATGAGCGGGCACTTTGGCAGATGAGAGTCAGGAAATAAGATAAAACAGCATGGGAGGATTTCCTCAGGGGAGTAGAAACCTTGGCTCTCAACTCTCAGCCGCATCCTTTGTCTTTTTGTCTTTTGTTTTCTCCACTTTAAACAGAGGGATAATCTGCTTCAAATGGCACCATATTGTTGATAGCAGAGAGGCTTATTGTCTGCCTTTCATGTCTCTGATAAAAGACTAAGAGAGAGCTACTGTTCCAGAGGAGAGTGTGCCATTACACTTCTTCATCTCCATAAAGGCCTTATTCATCCCTCTACCTCTTAGGACTCTGGTCTCTAGCAGCCTGCAGGCAGCAGCAGTGGAGTGCAGAAGGCTGGGGCCGGAGAGGATATGGAGAGGAGCAGCGCTGAGGCAGCCTGATGCGCTGAGCAGTAAGCAGTAAGCACATCCCTTTTGTTGTACTCTTTCATTAAGGCAATTAACATGGGACTGCTTTCGAAACAGCACGACTCAGTGGGACAAAAGACTGGAGTTGGCGGCAGCAATAGCTAGTTTTACTCCCCGACTTTGAAACCGAGCGATAACCATCTGTCTGACGCGCTCAGGCAATTCGAGCCAGCAGAAAAAGATACAGAGAGCGGGGAGGGAATATATTATTTATTTTGACACATCACTGAGGAGGATGGCGGCGGTACCACTTATCTTTGGAGCAGTAAGGCGGCATGCACGGCAAAATAATCTTAATTGCATATTAATATCACCTAATTAGCCTGTCAGTGGAGATCAGTCAACACAGTGTTGGTGGTAGTGCATTTCTGTTCGTGACTACTTTAACCACTCTCCCATAATGGGTGTATTATAAATATAGATATATATTTAACCAGGCAAGTCAGTTAAGAACAAATTGTTATTTACAATGACGGCCTACCCTAGATTCAAACCAGGGATTGCACTGATGTCTCTTGCACTGATATGCAGTGATTTGAGTTATATAAAAATCCTGGTTAACTTTGTCTGTGGTCCAAGACTGAACCAGCATCATAGTTAGGCAAGCATTAGCAGGGGAGGCCAGAGTTGGAGGCTTTAAAACTCACTAAGAAGTACATTTCATTTCACTTTGCAAAAGGGACGACACACACATCAGGTTGTGCTTTACTAAGAGCCCTAGAGGAACACAATGGCTGTGGAAAGCTTTTTGTGGTAACAGAAGAGAGGGGTGACTGACCTCCACTTGGCCATCTTCATCACAGCCTGGGAGAGAGTAACAGGAGCTACAGGCCATTATAGTTGCAGGAGAGGGCTAACCCGCAGAGCCATTCTATTCTCTCTCTCTCTCTCTCTCTCTGTCTCTCTGTCTCTCTCTCTCTCTCTCTCTCTCTCTCTCTCTCTCTCTCTCTCTCTCTCTCTCTCTCTCTCTCTCTCTCACACACACACACACACACACCCACACCCACACACACACACACACACACACACACACACACACACACACACACACACACACACACACACACACACACACACACACATTGAAATACACATGAACATCAGAGGACAATGATGTGACATGTACATACACACAGTCACAATTTATATTCATAATAAAGGTCATATTCACAGGTGGAGGGTTCATTTAATACAATCTAATACGGGAGTGTATTTCAAAAGATAAAAAAACTATAAAATAATATAAAATTCTGTCGCTGCAAAACATATTTGGTGGAATCATTACTATTCAAATAGGGCAGTATATTTTCCAGATGATATACCTTAAACAAGATAATCATTGGCAGTGAGAAGTGAGGTAGAAATTTCATTGTGCAAACGATGTGATTCTTTTATTTAGAATCCAAAGGAAGGCGCAGGCTGAATATGACATGAGATGATTCAGAAGGAGTGGAGCGTAAGGGAAAACTTTACAAAGCTATGGGCATCCTGTGCTATAATACAAGACATATCCAAGGAGGTGTGGAGCGTAAGGGAATACTTTACAAAGCTATGGGCATCCTGTGCTATAATACAAGACATATCCAAGGAGGTGTGGAGCGTAAGGGAATACTTTACAAAGCTATGGGCATCCTGTGCTATAATACAAGACATATCCAAGGAGGTGTGAAAGGAGTGGGAATTGAGACGTGTGTTCTGTTCAGAGTGTACATTTATAAAGAAATTATAAAAGCAGTGGATGTGTGAACTCTGCCTCGAGTAAAAGTGTGAACTGAAAATGTTTTAGCATCAAAATGTAAGTGTTTGCAAAAGCAATTTAGAGGAATTCTTTATGATGGAAGCAGGATTTACAAGTGCAAAATGAACAAAAAGAAGACAGGCCCTCAGCATTTTTGGCATTACAGTGATCACACGACAGTTGTTAGATTTTGTATGCTCGTGCTGTATCAGGCGCGGTTTTGTATGCAATTCAACTAAAGCCACCAATGGGGAGGAAAGCAGACAGGAGACTACCGATGGCAGCTTTAATAAAAATGTCTGGTGTTTTTCAAATCTCGCTTCACAGCACTAGCCTAATCATTTACCATCTCCACCCCCTCTCCCCTCCAAAGGTTCTGCTAATCAGACAGCATCTCTGAAGAAATGCAGCCCATTCTTCAAATGAGAATCATCATCATAACTGAAACTAGTCCTTGTCACATTAGCCCAGTGATAACCTCCTAACATGTGGTAAATAGAATGCCCACCATGAGACAGGACTCAAGAAGCGAATTGGTTTAAACATAAAGCCAGTGGTGATAAAGCACATACTAAGAACATGCTCATTCCAGGTCCAGTGGGGTCGATATGAAGCTGTAGTGGACAGCAGTCAGATGTAAGGCCTTGTGGGGCCCTATAGGCTATTAAAGGGCCAGGGCTGTTAAAGGGGATGGCTGGATACAACCAGGGGAGAAGAATGAGGAAGTAAATAACCTGGCTGGACCCAGACTGACTGACTGGGGTTAAGGGAGCCACACTGTTGGCTAGTCTAGTCCAACCAGACCTCTAAGGACTCTTACAGATGAACACTCAAGAGCTCTATGGAGGCTCATCAACAAGTCCATAGATAAACACGGCCAATGTCTAACACATAGACAGCCCTAAGGAAGCAGGAGATGATATCACCCCATCTCAATGTGGGTTATCCTCTGGGAGCTTCCCCTCTATAGCACTGATACAACACATGAATGAAGAGCAGGCCGTTAACAGACATGAGACAAGATAGGTTAGAGGGGGTCAGGGCTCATTCCAGTAACCCTAACAGACCCAAAAGCACAAGGAACTCCTTCACAGAGATTTCATCATTTCCTCTGATAAGGGTTTTCATTTATCACAGCTATAAAAATTTCACTATTGCTCCCACATTGGGAAACGAGGCACTTGTGGAACTCATTCCAGAAATTCATCAGCACTCTATCAGAGAATATGGCAGCCAAGTTTCCCTCTGTGGGGATGAGGATCACGCTCGCACTGTTAAAGCAGAGACCAAACTCTGGGGATGATTCACTGGATGATGTATTGGCGATTGGGATCAGGTTTTATAGAAGGGAGAGTAAATCATACGAGAAGCCATATGATATAACGGATGGTTTTTGACAGGCAGCAAAACAAATCATAATTTTTGACCATTCGGAGACCATTCAGCTTGTGGAACATGAGGCAATTATACTGAAAGCTTTCACCATAACTTGTGTTATTGGCTAAATATAATGATGGATTTGAAACAAAAGTGAAAAAATGACCTATTTTCCTCTTCCTCTGAACTGCCCGTCAATAGCTTTGATGACGACCATCACTAGTAATGAACCAAAGAGCTGTATTACAACAATAACAAAAAAAGGAGCATTTGGTAGACTGACATAAAAGGCCAAGTTCAAAGGAATATTGAATTGCAGAGCATTGCATCATGTAAGGACACTACTGAATCATCTGCTGTGGAACCCGTTCCAGACAAACCTACATCTGAGCATAAAGCTGAGAGACAACAAAGGTTTCAGCTCCATTGATCTTGTTAACTACTATCACCTCTTTTAACAGATCTTGTCCCCAAAATTAACTAGAAACACATGAACAATGTACAAAGCAAATGTATTTGCCTGTGAATGTCATCATGTTATGTCAATGCAATTAACAGTGTCAAAAAACGAGATTTTCTCTGAGACAGATTTTAAAAAGCAAAAAAACATTAAGATTTTCTTGTATGAAGTAGCAGATTTCAGAAGGGTTTGTATGGTTGTATCATAAAGGCCTAATTTAGTCTGTTTTTCTAACGAAAAGCCATAAAGACACACCCACTGATCACCACACCCACTGATCACCACACCCACTGATCACCACATGACCTCCACTGTGAACTAAAACACAGGGTGGTTCCCCTTAGCACAACCATAATGATAGCCTGCTATTTCTACTCGGGCAGCTGGTGGGCTGCTCTGCTGCAAACATACTTGTTCTCCCCGAATCTTGCAACACATTGTATGTTTCAGTTTTAAGGTTGCCTGTGTTATATAAGTTGTAAATGGCTTTAAAGGTTTTAAGTGTTGACTTTGAAACTCAAACGTTAAGTTGTGAATGAACAACAGTCTGTAGACCATAGGATTCCAGAGAGTGTTGTGTTAATTGTTGAAGCAAAACACTCACTAGCTGCCCAGAATAAAGTCAGTAACATGTCTACAGTGAGACTTGTGTTTAATGATCAGGGGAGACTCAAGTCTAGAGTGAGAAGAATTAAGTGGGAGAAAAAAAGAGTGACCATTTTTCAAACATTAGTGTGGCTTGAAGAGGTACCGTAGGGTGGTTTAATGGTTTACAATAATTCTAAGAAAGTGTTATACTTTGTAAATTGAAGAGAAAGCCAGCGTATGATCAGAAATGGTTTTACTTCTGAAATTGAAGACTGATCCAGTGTATTAGCAGGTGCTTATAAAAATGTCTGTATTTCAAGCATTTTATGTCTTGTTACAATTTCACCTATGACATAACTGAAACTCTACTACATACATCACCAAAATAATGGTATGGTAAATGAATGGTATGGTAAATGAATGGTATGGCATGGTATGGTAAATGAATGGTATGGCATGGTATGGTAAATAAATGGTATGGCATGGTAAATGATTGGTATAGCATGGTATGGTAAATTAATGGCATGGCATGGTATGGTAAATGAATGGTATGGTATGGCAAATGAATGGTATGGCATGGTATGGTCAATTAATGGCATTTCATGGTGAATGGTATGGTAAAATGAATGGTATGGCATGGTATGATAAATTAATGGTATGACATGGTATGGTAAATTAATGGTATGGTAAATGTAAATGAATGGTATGGCATGGATGGTAAATAAATGGTATGGCATGGTAATTAATGGCATGGCATGGTAAATGAATGGTATGGCATGGTATGGTAAATGAATGGTATGGCATGGATGGTAAATAAATGGTATGGCATGGTATGGTAAATTAATGGCATGGCATGGTAAATGAATGGTATGGCATGGTATGGTAAATGAATGGTATGGCATGGTATGGTAAATGAATGGCATGGTCTGGTAAATTAATGGTATGGCATGGTATGGTAAATGAATGGTATGGTATGGTATGGTAAATGAATGGTATGGTAAATGAATGGTATGGCATGGATGGTAAATACATGGTATGGCATGGTAAATTAATGGCATGGCATGGTAAATTAATGGTATGGCATGGTATGGTAAATGAATGGTATGGCATGGTATGGTAAATTAATAGTATGGAATGGTATGGTAAATGAATGGCATGGTATGGTAAATGAATGGTATGGCATGGTATGGTAAATGAATGGTATGGCATGGTATGGTAAATGAATGGTATGGAATGGTATGGTAAATGAATGGCATGGTATGGTAAATGAATGGTATGGCATGGTATGGTAAATGAATGGTATGGCATGGTATGGTAAATGAATGGTATGGCATGGTATGGTAAATGAATGGTATGGCATGGTATGGTAAACTATTGTGGGTGTTCCTCACCTATCGGCCACAGAATGCCTTTCGACTGACCTCGTTACTGACTTTGTTAGCAAACAATATGACCTTGAATCAATGCAACCTGGTCATCTATTCTCTACATCTACAGTATTCCCTATAGAACTGCCTATACCGTCCTTGTTTTGACCATCATATGACCCTGTCTGTTGCACATATGGGCAAAGTGCTGCACCATAATTTAAAAATGCAAACAGATGGCCTCCCAGCCCTTTCCCCTCTCCCTAGAGAGCCCTGTGGTAACGGGTTAGAGACCCCTCCTTCACAAAGTATCTTTACTGCCATTGTAATTGGTACTGCTCAGGGGCCAGAGAAAAAAAATAGACTATACAGGTTTTAGGAATCGTGTAATAATATACAAACGGTAATAAACAGAAGTTCATAAAATAAGAAGAAAATAGCCAGCGAGGGAAAAAATATTTTAATTTCCTCTATGAGGGTTTTCTTAAAAAATTGTCTGGTGTCCGGTCTGGTCTGTCTGTGAGTTAATAGGAGACGCTAGGAGCTAGAAGTAATTAAAGAGAGCTAGCAGATCTGTTCTACAGAGAGAAATGAGCTGTGAGCAGCGATATGATACCTGCTCATCTGTTATTCAGCTTTCATACAAGGTTTTAAGTCTGTTCTGTATGGGGCCTTGAGCAGTTTAGTTCAGAAACCTCAAGATTTGACAGGCGAGCAGCACAGCTGTCATCTCTGACTGATTCCACCCCTCCACATACTCAATTAGCATTAAACATACTGTACATGACAGTTTATTTCTGAGATTTTCTAAGCGTACAAAATAATTACGGGGCAAAGTTTAAATCTTAGATTTAATTGAAATGTGGACGAATGTGGAAATAAACTAAATGAAATGAGGGTCTGATTAATTGCAGCTATAATTAGCCACCTCAGAGACACAAGACTTTATCTAATTAAAACACCCAACCAGCCATGCAGTCAGAACATCTTGAAAGGAATATCCTGAAGGAGAAGGCTGAGCTGCTTTACTTTAGTGGAAAAGCTCTTCACCTCAAGGTTACAGCAGCCAGCCAGTGTGCTGCAAATGAAATACTCAAGGAAGACATAAGTCTCATTAAGGCCCATAAAGGACATCCCTAATACAATCCTGGGCCTGACATAGGATCTCTCTAGTGATGGCTGATTAATTGCTGGTGAAAATGAAGGCATGGGAGAGAGGCTGGGCTTTGTGGGTGTAATTTATCCTCCTCTGTCCTGTCTTGTCCTCACTGCCTGGGGAGATCTGCCTGCAATATGGGGTGGTGGTGTCGGAGAGGGGGACTGGCTGTCTTCATAACACGGAGGATATCATGTTCATGTTTAGATGCCGGCTAACATCATCTATTTAGGTTGTTATTTGGTGATAACAAGCTGTAGATGTTGACACCAGGGGACTTTCACCGGGAAAAATATTCCCCTTAGCATGTCCTAGATTGATTCTGAAGACCCCAACACAGAACAGAGGCTATGGATGAAATATGGTGACAAAGATTTTAACCAGTCTGAAGTTGACCCAAAACATAGTCCAAGTACATCATACATCAAGTGAAAATCATGCTATTTTATGACAGCTCGCTCAATAATTCATCAGTTATATAATTTCACAGATTCTCTGACAGGCAGAAAGGACAGGATGTATATTTCATCATAGCTCCCCTCTCCTTTTGTCAGATCTCTTTCTGATTAATAGAGTGCTATCCAATGCCAGGGAGGGTTTACTTGTCAAACATATGGCTAATGAGTGAGTAATTACCTTCATAAAGTGCTTTGATGCCTTGCCTTTGATCATTTCTAAATCAAACTGAAGTGGATTAATCATTAGAAAGAGATGGGCTTTAAGAATAGCCTGTGAATGATACATGGGGTTGGTCTGTGCTTTTGGCGGAGGGGGGGGGGGGGGCAATTCAGGACAATCCAGGACAATCCAGCCCAGGCATGATATAAGACCTACTGGGACCAGACCCACATCTGCCCCATAGGAGCCACATTGGCCCTGGCCAAGCAACACCAGGAAGTGGAGTGAAGGAGAGAGAAGGGGATAAGAGGGTTTCTGTTCATCCATTTCCAGTGAATTAGAAGAGTGTATAATTAGAGGTTATAGTAGACCAGTCACCCTCTCTGTTCCCTGTGGCATGGCAGGGCACCACCCATAGAGCAGTAGCGGTGCATGGGTAAAATCACTGGGGAAGCCAGAAACAAAAGCCATATTACAACCTATGTGTTGTGATAATTGAGTTGTTTGCTTTATAACCTGTTAGATCATATGCCTTGTGACCATGATATATAGGCTTAAGGTCGAGACAATAAGAAGACACAGTGGCAGAATAAATGAAACCACACCTTCATTTCATCACAAAACCGGAGAGCAACCTCTGTCTGGTGAAGTCCACATAGCATATTGCGTGTAACAAAGCAAGTTAATTTAATGTTTCTGTCATTTTCAGACTTCTAAACCACTATTGATTCAGAACAACAGAGTTATCGCCTGCGGCAAAGAAAACAGATGCTGCCTCCACTATTCCAGCATCATTTCAACTTCAACACTTCAACATCATCAAATCACCTCTGCTTAGTCTAATACAGTGACAACTAAAAGATACCCAAAACGATTTAGTCCATTCAACGTAAGCTAAACATGATGTGGCTGTCCATGGTTCAGATTTGTGTATTTGTGCGTGTGTGTGTGTGTGTGTGTGTGTGCGTGCATTTGTGCATTTGTGCAAGTAGATAGAAACTTGTTGACTCACCCTACTTGTAGAGAAATGTCAATGCCATCCTCCTCTCTTTCATGTTGACAAAACGGTCTATGACTCTGTCATACAGTACACTCTTTTATTTTTTGTTGTCCTAGGCTACCTGGCTAAAACGCTTGCTTGCTAGCCTAAGTTCCTGTCATGGGCAACATTAGCTGGTTAACATTAGCCTTCTACATCTAGCTACATATTGAACCTCAATCCTCTCAATCCAGGGACAAATGTATGAATTAATGGTTGGATCAGAATCACCGTTATAATCATTGGCCAGTACAGAGAATTAAGTAAAACCACCAAGTCCAAATCTCTATCTCCATCCATGGCTAATTTATGAAAGGGACCATTTTAGCTAGCTAGCTAGCCACTGAAGGACAACAACACAATGAGATGCAATAATTCAAGTTGTGTCTGTCAATTTGGTATTTCTCTTGATGCAATGTGATAGGAGTGAAGCCAAATCCAAACTGGCTTCCCTTGACACTTTTCTTCTTGCGCCCGGACCACTCACAGTTAAGCTCACTCAGTTTAGTTATTTGGCTATTATTTTATACTTTTTATCAAGGGAGACCAAATGCTCACTGGCTTCCCTTGCATTCAATGCTATGGAAGGCAACAATGTTACACTCTTTTGGACCAGACAGCATTAGATAGATGGCCTACAAGTAGAGAGACGGGGGGGTGCTGTTTTGCTTGCTCAGATGCTTTCTCCGGTGAAATACATTCAGCCTCTTGCGAATTGAAGAAAAATGATAAAACACAGACATATGAATTATTTTATGTTTTTTTCTCTGTCCATTTTTTTGGGAAGCCTGGCTTCCATTGGCATCCATGAATACACTCCACTGACAGAGAGATTCAAGAGGAGTGAACAATCACAATGAGAAGGGGAGCAGCCAGAGAGCAGCGGAAAACAGAGGCTAACAAGCAGCCACTCAGACAGGCTGACAAAGACTCAAAGACCAATCAACTAGCAGGTAACAGAGAGTACCTCTGACAGGTTGAACAGGAAACATCCCAAAATGTAACACAGTAAGCAATAGGCAGCATCACGACCAAGCTAACACTCAAGAGTACAAGTCAATATAACAAGCAGCACCACAGACATGAACGTCACTGCTCTGCTCTGGGTGTAGAAGAAACCACCGACACCCTGGCAGAGTCAATGTCACTCTAGGGGCCTGTGAGTGCTGCTGTATTAGTGGGATCCATAAAGGCTACATGTCATATGAACTAACAGGCAATTGGCTGGATTGATGATGATTTAAAAGGCTGTGAGAGAAGGAGATGGCCCATCTAAAAGGCTGCTGACACTAAATGTCTGCAATATGGGCCTGATGTTTCCTGGTGTCACCTTCAAATGGGCCCCTCTTCTTCTGACTGAAAGCTTGATTGGTTCCATAAATACAGATTCTAATTACATCCAAAGAGAAACACAACCTTCTCTTAAAGGCCATTCTGACAATCTGAAGACAGAGTAAATGAACCAGGCCTTCGCAGCCGTTATGCATATCGTGTCTGGCTGATATGTCAGAATGATGGCTTAATGCTCCATAATTATGACATTGTAAATGTCTGATAGCTGGGCTGGCCTGGGGCTGAGAATGTACTGTAATGTGTAGCGTCTGAAGAGGATGACCGTCTGAGATGTATTGCTGCAGATTGCAGAGTCGGTGTTGATGACATGAGAAGTGATGAATATTCAGAGGTGACTTACCCACACAAAGAACGATGGCAGGAGACAAAAAACAAACATGCATTTTGTCTGTGTCTGGTGTCTGCCCCAATCTGGGGAATCATTAGACATAATTATGCATAATGGCTGGACAAGGAATACCATCCATGCCATCCATCACACTAATAGTGTGTTTATACATAATTCCTCATTTGAATCTGTACATACATAGTGTAAAATAACCCAGTATTTTGTTTTTAATGGAATATGTGATGCTGTGATAAGACCTTTAGTCATGTTTGTTTGTCACCATATCACCAAACATTTATTGGAGAAAGAAAAGCCTAAATGTGAAGTGGTTCAAATTATTTGGCCTAGAGGGCAGCCAATTAAAACATGTAGAGAAAGAAAATATTTTTTAAAACCCACCCTTGAATTTGAATGCTACTTAAAAGTTATTGATTAGCTAATTGATTCATGACAGCTGGGCAACACAAATCACTCACAGTTTCAAAGTAATAACTATTTACATCAAATTTCAACAATATGACCAAACAAGTCCATAGAAAAAAAAATCCTCTCTCAACTCAATAGACTCCGTCCTCTTTCAACTGAACTCTTATAACATAACATGTGACTGTCTACTTGTCCACCTGAGAACTAATAAGATGTGAAGAAGATCCAACTTTCCTAATACCAACCCAATTACCAGAGTTAAGACAGGCCTGCTCTCAAACTGGGGAAATTAGCCATAGCTCCTCCAACAGAGCCTTTCCCTTCCTAACTCAACTATCCTAATGTACAGTCGTGGCCAAAATATTTTGGAGAATGACACAAATATTAATTTTCACAAAGTCAGCTGCCTCAGTTTGTATGATGCCAATTTGCAATATACAATATACTCCAGAATGTTATGAAGAGTGATCAGATGAATTGCAATTAATTACAGAGTCCCTCTTTGCCATGCAAATGAACTGAATCCCCCAAAAAACATTTACACTGCATTTCAGCCCTGCCACAAAAGGACCAGCTGACATCATGTCAGTGATTCTCTTGTTAGGTGTGAGTGTCGACGAGGACAAGGCTGGAGATCACTCTGTCATGCTGATTGAGTTCGAATAACAGACTGGAAGCTTCAAAAGGAGGTTGGTGCTTGGAATTGTTCTTCCTCTGTCAACCATGGTTACCTGCAAGGAAACACGTACCGTCATCAATGTTTTGCACAAAAGGGGCTTCATAGGCAAGGATATTGCTGCCAGTAAGATTGCACCTAAATCAACCATTTATCGGATCATCAAGAACTTCAAGGACAGCGGTTCAATTGTTGTGAAGAAGGCTTCAGGGCACCAAAGAAAGTCCAGCAAGCGCCAGGACCGTCTCCTAAAGTTGATACAGCTGCAGGATCGGGGCACCACCAGTACAGAGTTTGCTCAGGAATGGCAGCAGGCAGGTGTGAGTGCATCTGTATGCACATTGAGGCGAAGACTTTTGGAGGATGGCCTGGCTTCAAGAAGGGCAGTGTCATGACGTTGGCCTGGGGAGGTAGGTTTATGACAGTCCTAAATACCTCTTCCCCCCTTTTTCCTCTCTCTACCCTACTGAGGATACATTTGCAAAACCCTTGGTTAACATAGAGATTCTGGGAACATCAGAAGGTGGGTGGGGGGGGGGGGATGAACTATATTCTGGTAATCCGACCAATGGAACATATGCGGTGGTACTTAATGAATATGACCGTCAGTTCAGATGACAACCGTCAGTTCGGTTGTCATCTGAGACATTCTCATCAATGATAAGATGACATAAACTCTACAGTGGAAAGTCTACACATCAGAGTTATCGGATGCACATGGAATTGTTGTTCAATTTAAATGTTTGAATATGAAATTATTCATGATGGGATGAAATGTGAATTTAGCTTCTAAAATGTGAGATTTGGGTTTTCATAAGATAGGGCTCTGCTCAATCAGTGGCCCGCCCCTGTGAAGGTACATGGGGTATAACACTTTTCAAACACGCCCTCCTCTCCCTTCCTATATAAGCCCTTGATGACAATATAACCTCCTGTTCCGAGGACGTGAGGACGACAGTCCTATGTCAGAATGGTTCAGAAAATAACTACAGAACGAAGCCAACATCAGCGTGAGCTTTGGTTGCGAATGGTATGAACTTTGAACTCTTATTCACTACAGAAGTGATACCTCCTAGCCGTTGAGTTAGCAACAGCAGATGCAAACGAGGGTTAGGAAGGAGCAGACAGAGTATCCCGTCTATCACTCAACGACGTTACTACAACGTATCCAATTGACCACCAGAGACATTCTTCAAAGGACTCGGTTGGGCAACACGGCCTTCCATCTACCACCAACCTACCGAAGCGCAGCTCAGAGTAAATATTTGTTGCATTTTCCTTTTCCAAATGGGCACTAATTTCGAATGTATAAGATACTGTATTGACGATAGCAAAGCTTCTTCCCTTTGTTCCTCAGTTTTCCCGCTCTTTCACTCAAACCCAGACCCTTTTCTTTTGTGTAACAAGCTGTCATATCTGTTCTGCCCGCTAGGGACGTTTTCCTTTATGACGTCATTTGTAATCAAGTTATGATCTAATTACGTGTATGTGTAATTCTGTGTGATTAGTTAGGTATTTAGTAAATAAATAATTAAACCCAATTTTGTATTGCTGATTCAACTTGTGAGCCAGGGTTCGTGCAGATAACCAAGAATGTACAACTTTCAGATGAGACTGAATTAAGATGACGATTAATATTGACTGCTATTGATGTCAAATATTACAAGATCTTTAAGAGTTTATTCGGAAGATAACAGCTCTATAAATATTATTTCGTGGTGCCTGACTATCTAGTTATTTACATTTACATGATTAGCTCAATCAGGTAATATTAATTACGGAGAAATTATTTTATAGAATAGCATGTCATATCACTTAATCTGGCATAGCAGCAGCAAAGAAGCAACATCTGGGACAGACTGATATTCTGCAAAAGGTACAGGGATTGGACTGCTGAGGACTGGGGTAAAGTCATTTCTCTGATGAATCCCCTTTCCGATTGTTTGGGGCAGCCGTAAAAAAGCTTGTCCGGAGAAGACAAGGTGAGCGCTACCATCAGTAGTCCTGTGTCATGCCAACAGTAAAGCATCTTGAGACCATTCATGTGTGGGGTTGCTTCTCAGCCAAGGGAGTGGGCTCACTCACAATTTTGCCTAAGAACACAGCCATGAATAAAGAATGGTACCAACACATCCTCCGGGAGCAACTTCTCCCAACCATCCAGGAACAGTTTGGTGACAAACAATGCCTTTTCCAGCATGATGGAGCACCTTGCCATAAGGGAAAAGTGATAACTAAGTGGCTCGGGGAACAAAACATCGATATAATGGGTCCATGGCCAGGAAACTCCCCAGACCTTAATCCCATTGAGAACTAGTGGTCAATCCTCAAGAGGCGGGTGGACAAACAAAAACCCACAAATTCTGACAAACTCCAAATATTAATTATGCAAGAATGGGCTGCCATCAGTCAGGATGTGGCCCAGAAGTTAATTGACAGCATGCCAGGCCGGATTGCAGAGGTCTTGAAAAAGAGGGTCAACACTGCAAATATTGACTCTTTGCATCATCTTCATGTAATTGTCAATAAATGCCTTTGACAATTATGAAATGCTTGTAATTATACTTCAGTATTCCATAGTAACATTTGACAAAAATATCTAAAGACACTGAAGCAGTAAACTTTGTGGAAATTAATATTTGTGTTATTCTCAAAGCTTTTGGCCACGACTGTACATACGATCAAGGTTAGAGTGTTTGCATAATTATGTCAGTTAGATAGATAGAGATGGATGGACTGACTGACTGACTGACGGGCAGAGGGTGGCTTCCCCGGAGATGCAGGGTGTCATTAAACAGGCAGTCAGTCATCAACAGGCAGTCAGCCATTCTTTTGGGCATTATTACAGCTCCATTTAACTTAATTTAACAAGCAACCAAGTCTACAGCAGGGTTGGGGTTAATTCCACAAATTCAATTCTAATTCTATTCCAATTCCAGGTCAATCTTTGAATTCAGAGATATTTAAATCCCTCTCAATTCCAAAGTTAGGTCAATTCTAATAATTACATTCCAAATTCAATATTATCCCCCAAAAATTCCAATCCCAATTCAATTCCATTAATCTTTCAGGTTGATAATGTCACTATTCAGACAGACTATATACTGGAAATATAGAAATATAAATTGAAATGATTTAAAACTAATCCCGCAGTCAATTTCTGTACTGACTGCATTAATTCCATTAACTGAGAAATGTAAAACTATTGAATTCCAATTAAATTAAATTACACAGATTAAATGTTTTTACAATTCCAATTAAATTCCAATACCATAACTTAAAGATTGTTGAAATTAAAATTGAATTCAATGTAAATTCTTCACTTCATGAGTGAATTCAAGAAATGTCTCCAAACCTGGTCTACAGTACGTGACACAAAGCCCTTCATATGCCATAGAGAAGTTCTATGACAGGCTTAAGTCTCTGCAAATGACAGCCAGTCAACCATTCATTCTACCAGTTACCTTAGCTAGGACTTTTCTCCCTGTAGCTGATCATAACCATGGATCCTAACCGACTGGGGTGTAGTGGGTGTGTTCAATGAATCCCTCTTCAAGTCACATGTTTTCCTCAGAACTGTAACAGAAATGTTCCACCTGCAGATGTTCAACCATAAAGGGCTGTGAGTGAAATAGTGAAGTGAACATAATATAGTCTCTGCCTAATTAAGCCCACCTGGAGCTGAAGATCTGCCTTAAACCTAGTACTGAAGCCTTAAACCATCATTTTTGTTTTTAAATCAAATCTGTCACAATAAGTTATGAAAGTACTAGCACAGATAAAAGGGGAAAACCAGATAGTTAATAGATAGAATAAAATAGAATCTGTCACAAACAGAGTGCACAAAATTTTGTAAAGTTGGCCCTTTGCCAAAGTTGCAAAAAAATGGCATTGTTTAGAAGCAGTGTAAGGGCGAATAGAGTTATTGCACACGCGCACCTCACAGAGTAGCCATTCCCTAATGGAACTATGCAAATACATGCTAAACAAGCCAATTAGACCTTGCGAGCTCGTGCTTGGCTCTGCCCACCTCCTTGCTTGTTCTGCCCACTGTGCTTATTTGCTCCCATTGTATATGATGCAGGTGAACTATCTTGGGTTAGTTACCAGTATCTTTGGGAGTCGACTACTCTGGTGATAGCAGACCTCAATCTCCACAGTGGTAGGTTCTGGACAAACCTAGAACTACTCGAGTTAGAAGTGACATGGAATGCTCTGAAAGGACATACAAAACCAGGCAGCATAGTTAACTGCTTTCATCTGGTTTAAGTGACAGAAAGGCACATATCTAATCTAGCATGTGATGTCAGTGAAATAATTGAAGAATCAATGAAAACAACAAGACATGTTGATTGATGTCGGAGCGGATAAATGGAGCCTGTCTCTCTGGTACGTGTCAGAGTCAGGGACATTATCTGACACCAGAACCCACAACACTATAGCCTTGTCCTCTCTCACAAGTCATCACCTCTGTATGGCGAGCCAGCCATTCTAGCCCACAGCCTGTTATGTGTAATGAAATTATTTAATTACAAGTCTGGGGATGACTCTGTGTCTTAAGCCCTCATTATCAGACAATGCACATTGGTAGGGAGCTGGAACGTGGCACATATGTAGCACATTAAAGGCTAAATGACGGTCTCTCAGGTCTCTCAACAAAAAATATCAAACAAAATGGCATTACAGATAATTTTTAAATTATCATTTTTATCAACCAGACGGCAGACATGAAATGAAATAAAAAAGATTATTCGTTTTACAACCAAAGCAACTTTGTCCTTTCAAAGATCCTTTGTGTTGGAGCATCTTTTTTTAAACTTCATGAATAAAATCAACTGTTGAAATCTTGGTTTCCTTTCTGCTGTGCTGAGATAGCGTGGGAAAGAAAGAGGACGAAGGTCAATTTGGAACAAAGAATTTTCTGAGTTGATTTAACTGCTGGGTGATAAGGTGGCCTAGATACTATATATTTGATGAGGCCAGATTGGGAAGTTTGCCAGGCATTTTGGCTGCACCCGCTAAAAACTGGAAGAGCCTTTTTGCAAACAGAGAGGGAGGGAGGCAGCAGACAGTAAGAGTAGTCTAATACATGAAACCTGCACATCCTGATGTATTATACAGTGACAACCCTCACAGCACTGAATACATTTAAATAAATGCAGATGTGGGATTTAAGATGACACCAATGTGTCTGCCAAAGTGATTCACAACTACATTCAAATGATCAGTATTTCCCAACTTTGGAGTAAAACAAATAGTGGCTTGGTGAAACTTCAGAAACTGATCTGCTTCAAATGTATTTCAAAGGTTTTCCAGGTGTTTTGTCGCTTTTATATTGTTTAATGTGAAATGTACTAGGGACTACGATATATTTGACCATTTAAGAGTCAGGCTTGAAGGAACAGAGTGATTTGCTTGGATCCATGATATGGTTTCTGAACCATTCCTTCCACACTACTTCAGCCTATTTAGGTTATGCAAAGCTTTCAAAAGTTTGTTGAAAATCACTCAGAAAAAAAGTCCAATTAGAAAGTTATAGCATATGTGGAAAAATATGAAACCATCTACTTAAATACTAATGGGAATGTTCAGATCCTGTTGTTGTTTTTAAGGGAATATGTGACGCTGTGATAAGACGTACAATCATGTTTGTTTGTCACCATATCACCAAACATTTATTGGAGAAGAAAACTCAGAACAAAAAATAAAAGCCTAAATGTGAAGTGGCTCAAATTATTTGGCCTAGAGGGCAGCCAATTAAAACATGTAGAAAAAGAAAATATATTTTTAAATACCCCCCTTGAATTTAAATGCTACTTAAAAAGTTTAGTCAAGCTAATCGATTCATGACCACAAGGCACCACAAATCACTCACAGTTTCAAAGTAATAACAATTCACATCAAACTTCAACAATATGACCAAACAAGTCCACAGGAAAAAACATTCCTCTCTCAACTCAATAGACTCCGTCCTCTTTCAACTGAACTCTTGTAACATAACTTGTGACTGTCTGCTTGTCCACCTGAGAACTAATAAGATGTGAACAAGATAATCCAACTTTCCCAATACCAACCCAATTACCAGAGTTAAGACAGGCCTGCTCTCAAGCTGGGGAAATTAGCCATAGCTCCTCCAACAGAGCCTTTTTCAAACAGGCCCATCCTTTCCCTTCCTATCTCAACTATCCTCCTCCCCTCTCCTGCCTGCTCAACTACTTTATGCTAAATAACCATTTACATCTCCCACTGCAGCAGCACAGCTTATCTACATTTTCCAATAAAACTTCTAAATTGATGGATGTCATTTTAGTGCTCACAGGTCATAACTCATGCTGCTTTCTAATAAAACTGTGTTGTGATGTTATTAGGTCTAGACATGCTATTCTTTTCAACACCATCCCAAAAGCCTGTCCTATTTTCCTTTATTGATATCTATTTAAACACCAGCAGAGTTAGCCTTCCTCTGAGGCATGCTGTATACACATGAATCAGAGGATCAGGCTTTTGAGGTGAAGGAGAGTAAATTCTCATTTGAAGTGTAGACTGACTGCACAAGGAGCAGACATAGACACGTTGGGATGTGTCCTTGTCGGACCACTGAGCGTAAACAAACATAATGCATCATGTAAATATTACACAAACACAAACTCTCTGACCTTACTGTACATCACTTGCGACTTTTTGTAAGGTGTTTTTAGTTAACACATAGTATGTAAGGTGTGTTTTCAGATCCCAGAGATGTCCCACACTGGCCTTGGACTGCCTACCATTCCAAAATGTCCTAAATGTCAAATGACAGTCACTGTCATCAATGAGACAACAAATGACTCCAAATAGCCCTGTTGGTGAAAACTATTTCCCATTCATTCTGTTTTAGGCCTATGTGAAGAGAAATCAATGGGCATGACTTGGTGAAATTAAATTAACATTGTGGAGAGGCCTCAGTGTTCAGGATGAATAAAGGACAAGTCAAGTCTGGATAAGAGGAGGATAGAGGAGAGGAAGATGGAGGAGAGGAGGAGGAAAGGAGGATGGAGAGTGCTTATTACCTGGGACAATAGTTACAGAGGGACAAACATCAAAAGGAATGGTGATATGAGCAGGGAGAGATTGCAGCAACTTCTACAGTATGATTGTTTTGATGTATACAATTAAACCCCCACTGCAGACAAAGCTAATTGCTCCTGTACAGCAAAAATATATCCTGTGATTAAATTGTAATTTAAAAAAAATGTATCAATACCTTTTAATTACATTCAAATGTGGTTCAATGTGACAGAATAAAATGTACAGAAACAATTTTATTTACTGACAGTGCAAGTGGCGGGTCTATATTATAAGTTGCTATAAACACTCAGCATGATGCAACCTTCAAATAAAGACTAACCATGTCTTTTAGATAGCCTATACTGTGGCCAAATGAGTTTGTTAGCCAATCGAAAATTGCAATGAGTGAGAATAAGGTGGTAGACTGAGCTGCAGTAGGAAAACCACCAAGGAGGATGGGAGAATAATGAATTATAAGAGGACTAGTAAGGTTGTGGTATGGAGTGTCAATAAAGCGGTAGGAATATGACACCTGTACCACTGAACAGACTAGATAGTTTGCAGTGGGCTCGCTTTCCATGTTAAGTACAAACAGTCTGCCATTTGGCAGCCCATGGATGAAGCCCATATTTCCTCTCTAATACCTGTCATCTTAAAGGGTAGCAATGTGACTTTGAGTTTTCGCCTTCCATTAACTATATTGCCTTCCTGTCTCGCCGTCCCTCGACAGACAGAGCACTGGACCAAGAATGAGAAGTAATCAATGGGCTGCTGGTTTGGGTGAATTAATATTATTGCTTGGGTTGCACAGTCCTGATTCAACTGACAATGACGGATTAGAGGTGTGTGAGGGAGAGTAATTAAGATGGTTCTTAAGTCAGGCTGATAACTCAAAGAGGCTGACGCCTCAGGCTTGCAGCACACTACTGTCAGACTGCAAACCCTTTCTCATGTAAACATCAGAAATATGATCTTATACCACACAGTAAACAACCTTGAGAAATGATAACAACTTCTAGTTGCGTACACTGTTGACGTGGTCCTATATGACCCTATCTTAATAAGATTTCATACAGGCACATCATGATTGCTGCATTGACGTCATACAAGGCCCCATGCTGTTGTGAGTGACAACTCTTGAGGGCAATTCTACGAAATGCATTTGAAATACATAATATTCCAAATAAATGTTTTTTCTTGGACTAGCTAGTGGACTAGCTAGTGTTTAAGCCCTTTACCACTGGAAAACAATTAAAAGGAATAGTGTTCTGGCATAGGCCTACAGCAAGTAAACGTTTACTATTGACAGCACATAATGTGTTCAAATACTTTATATAATATATTCTAATAACAAGAGGGACAATAACTGCTTGTGACATTTTATTGACAACATTCTTCAAAGTATTCTTTAGACCGGTGGCAATGCTACTTCAGATACCATTTACCTGAAAAGGCTTTCGTGAGAGGCTTTTTATATTCTTCGACATAACTTCTTTTTTTTCATTTTCATTGACCAATTCATTGCTCACTGATCATGCTAGAACATAAAGGATGTTATAAATGTCTGAGTAAAACGGTGAGTAGTAGGTCATGGACCAGAGAATCGGGTGTTTGACTGACTAAGTTGCTAACAGACAGTTGCTAAATGACTGTCTATAAGGTGAAGTAACACCATTACAACATGCAGATGTTGGATGATGAAGTCAGTAGGCAACAAGCAGTCATTACTAAACCCCTTTGTCTCACTGACTCCTCCAGTAGACTAGTTTAGTGAACTGGGCAGGGTTTCAGAGGACAACTGATTCTGATGGCAGGTGGGACATCCCACCGTTGCCCTCCAAAAAGTCCAGTCACATCCAGCTGTGAAAGTGGATTATGTGGCTGCCATTTGACTCAATCTGGATGAAAGTATCTGCAAAGCAAACCACATAACTTAACCATGGAACCACATCACTTAACCATGGAACCACATCACTTAACCATGGAACCACATCACTTAACCATGGAACCACATCACTTAACCATGGACCACATCACTTAACCATGGAACCACATCACTTAACCATGGAACCACATCACTTAACCATGGAACCACATCACTTAACCATGGCTGATGGGGAGTGACTGCAGCATGACTGTTGATGCATGGAGGGCAGAGCAAACAGAGTCTCAGCCATTTACTTGCTCCAATGAGATAAGTTATGAGCCAATCTGACGACCTGGCATTCTTGAGTATTTATCAGATCAGTTGAATACGGTATTCCCACTTACCCAGCCAGCCCTACTCTCCTCTCCTCTGGCAGCATCTGTACATCTATTGATCGGCTGAGTCTCTCGTTCAGAAAGCTGGATCTGTACAGATTATCGATTAGTAATTCTCTCCCTCACAGAAAGCTGAGGGCCTTCTGTCCTCCACATTGATCAACAGTTATCTAGTCTTAGAGCTGAGGATGCTTCTCAGTTGTTGTCATGGTTTCTGAATAGTTCCACCTACTCTCTGTGAGGCTAGTTAAATAAACTGCATGCAAGCTGTGAAGTTTCCAAGAACATTTGTTCTTGTTAAAATATAAACATTTACGCCTGCAACTAGCTACTATTTACCTTTTCGGAAACTCTGGACATGACTCTGTTAACTTCTGAATGACTACATCCCTCTAAGACAAAAAATCCAAAGGACACTGGTGATACGTGGACAGTGGATGGTGGGCAGATACATGTCTCTTGATAAGCTCTGTTCTATATAGGGCTGTCCCCGACAAAAAAAAATCTTGGTCGACTGAAATAAGGTTGTAACGTAACAAAATGTGGAAAAAGTCAAGGGGTCTGAAAACTCTCCCTATGTGTTTTAATAAAATCAACTATATATGCATTGAGCTTGTTTGAGGCTTTACGCTCAATGTTTGATGAAATAAGACACAAATAACTCAAGAGGGAACCAGACATCAAGATAACCAGAAGAAAAAAACCTTAACCTGTCCTCTCCATCCTCTTCCCACTCCTACTGGCTTTCGTAGATTCTGCCGTTACTCTCCTGAAGTTGCCAGTAATAGGCTACATGAGGAGTCGGCAAACTTTCTCATGTGGAATGTCAATTTATCTTACAATTTCTACCAATCTGCGTGCCAGTTATGGTTTTCATATGCACATTTACGTGGAACAGTTTCATTTCAATTAGAATAACGTCTTCATATCTCAAAATCATGTGGTTAATCAAAATTCTATCCAAATCTAAATGAAAATTATACAAACATAAACCTAACTTCTATTGCCATTACCAACTATGTAAAAATAGCCTTTAAAGGCAACAAATAAAAACATTACAGCCTGCAGGTAGAAAATATCCTAATAAAAATAAATATCCTATAAATCACATTGGCTACGCATGGCCTGTCTACAATGAAGTTGAAACATTGTATCAACTATTAACTTGGGTCTAGCCTGAAGCTCCTTGCAACATTGTAGAAAATATTTTGGGCCCTGCCAGTGAGCTCGGGACAGACACAGCTGTAGGCTATTTGAGCAAGGGATAAGAAGTAATCAGGTACGCCTATTTTATGTTGTTTCCACTGGATCAGAGCATGACATTTCTTCCTTTCACGGTGAGTGGTTATCGAAAGGGAGAGAGCTAGAAAGATTTTTAAAATACATTGAGGAATTATTGTCCTTCTCAATGGACGTAAAAACAGACTTTGTTCGTTTGCTGTTTGAGGTGAAGAAAACATTACTTTGAGAAGCTCCAGCTCATTAGTGGTGGTGCATTAAGCCAATCAGAAATATTATCAGATCCTCAAATGGGCACATTTATAAGGCTACATTTACACGCAGGCCAGGTAGTATATAGTTCTACTTCCATACGTAATCAGGTATGCGTCCTTACTCAATATTGACAGGAGCGCTCCAAACAAAATCCAATGACTAAATTGACAAAACTCATAAATGGAATGAAATAAAACAAACTTGTTTCCCACAATTGTAGCATAGCTTGTGCGCTCTCCAAACAACGTGTCCACTCCAACATTGAGAACGGTAAAAGACTGGAATAATAATATATTGAATGCATTAATAGACATTACCGTAACCAAACAAACATTGTAGATTCTAAAATATAAGAATTAACAGTAAATATACTACTGGTGATATATGTAATGGGGAATTGATAGAGACTAACAATCAAATGCAAACAATTCACACAATGAAGTTATGAAACAATGATTGTGCACAAATTAGGGGGAGAGAGCACATTTTGGAGAGAGATGTGCATTGTACATCTTAGCCACACTCCCATTCTGCTTGGACTGTGCCATCCCAGCGGCCTCCGCAATGGATTAGTCTCGGCCTCCACAATGGATTAGTTCACTTAGATGGAACGTGAATAACACAGGTGTCTTGTGTGCCATAAAAAATATATACAGTTGAAGTCGGAAGTTTACATACACTTAGGTTGGAATCATTAAAACTTGTTTTTCAACCACTCCACACATTTCTTATTAACAAACTATAGTTTTGGCAAGTCGGTTAGGACATCCACTTTGTGCTTTATGTTATAATGCTTGTATTGCATTATAATGTTTGTTTTA
Organism: Oncorhynchus kisutch; assembly: GCF_002021735.2. Lineage (NCBI taxonomy): Eukaryota > Metazoa > Chordata > Actinopteri > Salmoniformes > Salmonidae > Oncorhynchus > Oncorhynchus kisutch. Next base: position 67,175,377 of record NC_034188.2, on the reverse strand, counting down.
TTCGACAGAATAGAATATTCAGTTAACTATTGCTTGTGTGTTCTACTGAGGAGGGCCTCTATGAGATAGCACTGACAGAGGAGATTTACGATGTCTTTGGGTGATAAAACCTAAAGAGTATTCCAGATAACATGAGGTAATGTTTTTGTGCTACACCGTACCAGGGTGAAACGGTTCCAGTTTGGAGTAGGAGGACCAGACACTGGTCTTTACAATGAAAACTGTTGACACAGCAGTTGCTGTCTGCTATGTAAAATTAACCACCAGACTTCTGATAGGCTAATTGACACCATTTGAGTCAATTGGAGGTGGTCCTGTGGATGTATTTCAAGGCCTACCTTCAAACTCAGTGCCTCTTTGCTTGAAATCATGGGAAAATCGAAATAAACCAGCAAAGACTTCAGAAAATAATTGTAGACCTCCACAAGTCTGGTTCATCCTTGGGAGCTATTTCCAAACGCCTGAAGGTACCACGTTCATCTGTACAAACAATAGTACGCAAGTATAAACCCCATGGGACCGCACAGCCGTCATACCACTGAGGAAGGAGACGCGTTCTGTCTCCCACAGATGAACGTACTTTGGTGTGAAAAGTGCAAATCAATCCCAGAACAACAGAAAAGGATCTTGTGAAGATACTGGAGGAAACAGGTACAACAGTATCTATATCCACAGTTAAACGAGTCCTATATTGACATAACCTGAAAGGCCGCTCAGCAAGGAAGAAGCCACTGCTCCAAAACCGCCAATAAAAAGCCAGACTACGGTTTGCAACTGCACATGGGGACAAAGATCGTACTTTTTGGAGAAATGTCCTCTGGTCTGATGAAACAAAAATAGAACTGTTTGGCCATAATGACTATCGTTATGTTTGGAGGAAAAAGGGGGAGGTTGCAAGCCGAAGAACACCATCCCAACCATGAAGCACGGGGGTGGCAGCATCATGTTGTGGGGGTGCTTTGCTGCAGGTGGGACTGGTGCACTTCACAAAATAGATGGCATCATGAGGGAGGAAAATTATGTGGATACATTGAAGCAACATCTCAAGACATCCGTCAGGAAGTTAAAGCTTAGTCGCAAATGGGTCTTCCAAATGGACAATGATCCCAAGCATACTTCCAAAGTTGTGGCAAAATGTCTTAAGTACAACAAAGTCATGGTATTGGAGTGGCCATCACAAAGCCCTGACCTCAATCCAATAGAAAGTTTGTGGGCAGAACTGAAAGTGTGCGAGCAAGGAGGCCTACAAACCTGACTCAGTTACACCAGCTCTGTCAGAAGAAATGGGCCAAAATTTACCCAACTTATTGTGGGAAGCTTGTGGAAGGCTATCTGAAACGTTTGACCCGAGATAAACAATTTAAAGGCAATGGTACCAAATACTAATTGAGTGTATGTAAACTTCTGACCCACTGGGAATGTGATGAAAGAAATAAAAGCTTAAATAAATAATTATCCCAACTATTATTCTGACATTTCACATTCTTAAAATAAAGTGGTGATCCTAACTGACCTAAAACAGGGAATTTTTCCTTGGATTAAATGTCAGGAATTGTGAAAAACTGAGTTTAAATGTATTTTGCTGAGGTGCATGTAAACTTCTTACTTCAGCTGTATATATACTGTACAGTACCAGCCAAAAGGCACATGAAGCTGGTTGAGAGAATGCCAAGAGTGTGCAAAGCTGTCATCAAGGCAAAGCGTGGCTACTTTGAAGAATCTCCCATATAAAATATATTATATAACACTTTTTGGTTACTACATGATTCCATGTGTTATTTCATAGTTTTGATGTCTTCACTATTATTCTACAATGTAGAAAATAGTACAAAAAAATGAAAGCCCTGGAATGAGTAGGTGTCCAAACTTTTCACTCGTACTATATATATTTTTGCTACTGCTTGACAAAGGAAATCTTGGTCGACCAACAGCCTATCGACCAAACAATCGACTAGTCGAATAATTGGGGTCCTAGTTCTGTATATGCTAGGGACTGTACGTCTGTGCGATGTCTGTTGATAGAGTATGTTCTGTTCTGCAGTAAAACTGTCCCATGTTTCCATTTACGAGGTGCTGTGCTGTGAGCCAGTGACTGGTCCACAGTCTCTCTTAATGGCATGCTGTGACTGCTCCATGAGGCATACTAATGTGCACTCTATGCCCTCCAAAACAACAACATTGCTTCTTAATTTTCTCATTGCGGAAATGATTCGCACAGCCACAGCCAGGCAATGTAGACAATGCAGTGAGGACCCTCAGATCCAGGGCCCAGAGAGAACAATGTCATATTCATACCAGCAGAAACCACTCCTCCTCCTCATTATCACAGCACTGGCATAAATGAAGCACTTTGTCCACTCACTCATCAAAGGGCCCGCCACCAGTCCTTTACTGCTATTTGACTGTTTATTACACTTTAGTTCAACAGCCAATGTTGTTGTTTCAATACTATTTTCAGCATTCATTCACTGACAATTCACTGTACTTTATAGTGAAAATTCCGTTGACAAAAAGGTGGGATGTCTGATTTGTATTCCATCCAAAAATAACTCTAAAGTGAATAGGATGTCAACAATTCCCCTCTCCCTGCCCTTTGACCTTGGCATTACACGTTTATTTAGCAAAAAGCTATTTTACAGAGACAGAAAATAGTTGTATTGTGTTCCCCTGCCGAAGGCTTGAAGGATGGACTATGTATTAGTCTGAAATGACTCCTAGGATGCCTCCCAAATGGAACACTATTCTCTATATTGTGCATTACTTTTGGCCCCCTATTCACTATACAGCGCACTACTTTTGAAAAGTAGTGCAATATAAAGGGAATAGGGTGCCATTTGGGATGCATCCTAGGAGCCTTGAAAGGCTATGCAAGGTCAGTGATGGAGAGACATTCTGTAGGCACCACCAGGCGTAGCCAATGGCCATCCCTTCTGACCAAATGATCTCTCACCCCTCTATAGCTGCATGCCTTCACCCAGTATGACTTCAAGACCAATACAACAGTGGAACCTCAACGAGACTGCTAATTACACTGCAGCTAGATTCCCTGCTTCCCTTCACATTTTAACAGACGGGTTTATCCAGAGCAACTAATGTTAAGTGCCTTGCTTAAGGGCACATCAACAGATTTTTCACCTAGTCGGCCCGGGATATCAAACCAGCAACCTTTCGGTTAAGAGCTTTGGGCTCTTAACCACTAGGCTACCTGCCACCATGTACAGAGGAGCAGTCAGAAAGAGCTCACTGAAAAACATGTGTGTGGACACTGGGTAGCTCTGTCTGAAGAGCTACCCACACAGCTTGAAATGTACTGTCTTACATCAGACAGTAGTGACTAGCAAAACTGCAGTAGCTGATTTTCTTATGGATGTCAACAGTGGCTACCGGATCTTCTCTCTTTCTAAAGTTGTACTGAGAAGAACTACAACGTCTCAGCCTTCCCTTCCCTAACTAAGAGTAACATCAGTTGCTGCCACCACATAAAGTAATGCCCTGCATTATCTAGCAATTAGGGGGAGGTTTATTAAGCAGAATCTAATGTAAATTTAATGAGCTATAAATTCAATTTCTTTAAATAGACGAGTATATTATTGTTACAAATGATGTAGTGAGCCAAATGTACAGGCAGTGAAATATTTCACGAGCTGGCACATATCAATGGGCCATTACCTTCGGTGTCAAATGTAACTTGAAACAGGATAACTGCATTTCACCGCAGGTTGTGAGAACTGTGCAATTTTCCAACCACAGTGCCCACATGATATCAATGGTCCTGTATTTACTACTTATCATTCAAATCTGCTATGAGCATACAGAACAAGTGAAGTGGACAGGATCAGTATCCTGGCCCTACAGTCAACAACACTGTTAAAGCGTTGTATACAGTATACGTGAATAACACAGGACAAGATATTCTAGTAGATGCCAGTTCAGTTACCAAGGCCTGTGAAGGATGAGTGTGATGACTCCGTACAGAGACAGAATACTCTGTTTCAAAGCCAAACCCTTCAACAGCATCTTCAATCACCATCCATTTCACACATAGAAAACTGTATGACAAACATAAGCACAATAACAAGCATACGTTTACTTTGTTTATCAGAGAAACACACCAAAAGCAGTACAGGCCTACTTAAGGCTCCATGACCGCTTCTATTGATCCATTTCACCATCATTCAGCACTGATGAATGAGGTGGAGCTGACAATAAAGAAGCATTATGCAACCGTCTGAAATACCATGATCAGATCACAGCTGATATGTATTATAATAGAAGAACCTCCTGGAGAGATAGAGGGACCCCTTGGAGATAGAGGACCCCTGGAGATAGAGGACCCCATGGAGAGATAGAGGAACCCCCTGGAGAGACAGAGGTACCCCCTGGAGAGACACAGGAAACTCCTGGGGAGATAGAGGGACCCCCTGGATAGACAGCAGAACCCCTGGAGATAGAGGATCCCATGGAGAGATAGAGGAACACCCTGGAGAGACACAGGAAACTCCTGGAGAGATAGAGGAAAACCATGGAGAGATATAGGAAACCCCTGGAGAGATAGAGGAACCCTTGAGATAGAGGAACCCCATGGAGATAAATGACCCCTGGAGAGATAGAGGGACACCCTGGAGAGATAGAGTGACACCCTGGAGAGACAGAGGAACTCCCTGGAGAGACAGAGGAACTCCCTGGAGAGATAGAGGGACACCCTGGAGAGATAGAGGAACCCCATGGAGAGACAGAGGAACTCCCTGGAGAGATAGAGGGACACCCTGGAGAGATAGAGGGACATCCAGGAGAGATAGAGGAACCCCATGGAGAGACAGAGGAACTCCCTGGAGAGATAGAGGAACTCCCTGGAGAGATAGAGGGACACCCTGGAGAGATAGAGGAACCCCATGGAGAGACAGAGGAACTCCCTGGAGAGATAGAGGAACTCCCTGGAGAGATAGAGGGACACCCTGGAGAGATAGAGGAACCCCATGGAGAGACAGAGGAACTCCCTGGAGAGATAGAGGAACTCCCTGGAGAGATAGAGGGACACCCTGGAGAGACAGAGGAACTCCCTGGAGAGAGATAAAGGAACCCCCTGGAGAGATAGAGGGACACCCTGGAGAGATAGAGGGACACCCTGGAGAGACAGAGGAACCCCCTGGAGAGACAGAGGAACTCCCTGGAGAGAGATAAAGGAACCCCCTGGAGATAGAGGGTCCCCCTGGAGATAGAGGTATCCCCTGGAGAGATAGAGGAACCCCCTGGAGAGACAGAGGAACCCCCTGGAGAGAAATATGAAACTCCTGGAGAGACAGAGGGACCCCCTGGAGTGATAGAGGAACCCCCTGGAGAGATATAGGAAACCCCTGGAGAGATAGAGGTACCCCTTGAGAGACAGAGGAACCCCTGGAGAGATAGAGGAACATCCTGGAGAGATAGAGGAACTCCCTGGAGAGATAGAGGGACACCCTGGAGAGATAGAGGGACACCCTGGAGAGATAGAGGAACCCCATGGAGAGATAGAGGAACTCCCTGGAGAGATAGAGGGACACCCTGGAGAGACAGAGGAACCCCCTGGAGAGACAGATGAACTCCCTGGAGAGAGATAAAGGAACCCCCTGGAGAGACAGAGGAACTCCCTGGAGAGACAGAGGAACATCCTGGAGAGATAGAGGGACACCCTGGAGAGACAGAGGAACTCCCTGGAGAGAGATAAAGGAACCCCCTGGAGAGATACACTATTTACAAGATGCTTTCAAAATGATTTTAAATCTTTATTTTTGTATCGCTCCATATCAGCTATCTGAGCAGCTTACCAATCGCTGCAGCTGTACACAGCCCATCTGTAAATAGCCCATCCAACTACCTACCTCATCCCCATATTGTTTTTTGGGGGTGAAGTAGCTCTTTTGCACACCAGTATTTCTACTTGGACATCATCATCTGCACATCTATCACTCCAGTGTTAATTTGCTAAATTGTAATTACTTCGCTACCATGGCCTATTTATTTCCTTACCTCCTTACTCCATTTGCACACACTGTATATATATTTTTCTATTGTGTTATTGACTGCACTTTTGTTTATCCCATGCGTAACTCTGTGTTGTTGTTTGTCACATTGCTTGGCTTTATCTAGGTCAGGTCGCAGTTGTAAATGAGAACTTGTTCTCAACTGACCTACCTGGTTAATTAAATAAAGGTGAAATATCTATTTTTTTTTTTTTATAAAAATCTTTCCTTTCAGATATTAACCAACCAGGCTTGATGTCAAATAAATGCCTGCCAAGCCTAGTCCAGCTAAGCAAGATCTTGTTAGACTTTGTGTCACGACTTCCGCCGAAGTCGGTCCCTCTCCTTGTTCGGGCGGCGTTCGACGTCACCGGCTTTCTTGCTACCACCGATCCACTTTTCATTTTCCATTTGTTTTGTCTTTGTTTCACACACCTGTTCATTATTTAACCCTCTGTTCCCCACATGGTTTTTGTGAGTGATTGTTTGTTGTATTGTGATCCGTATTGTGTGGCCGTGTATATTACGTGTATATACTTTGATTTTTTAGTAAAAGTGTTGCTATTACTCATATCTGCTGTCCTGCGCCTGACTCATCTCACCAGCTACACACAGACGACCTTACACTTCGCCCTTCTCTTTGGTGCTCTACTCTCACTATAAAGGCATACAGTTCCTTCAAAAAGTATTCAGACCCCTTGACTTTTCCCACATTTTGTTATGTTACAGCTTCATTCTAAAGTGGATTAAATATCGTTTTTTTCTCAGCAATCTACACACAATGCCCCATAAAGACAAAGCAAAAACAGGTTTAACAATTTTTGAAAATGTATGACAAATAAAAACAGAAATACCTTATTTACATAAGTATTCAGACCCTTTGGTATGAGACTCAAATTTGATCATCCTTGAAATGTTTCTAAAACTTGATTGGAGTCCACCTGTGGTAAATTCAATTGATTGGACATGATTTGGAAAGGCACACCCCTGTCTATAAAAGGTCCCACAGTTTACAGTGCATGTCAGAGCAAAACCCAAGCCATGAGGTCCAAGGAATTGTCCAAAGAGCTCCGAGACAGGATTGTGTCGAGGCACAGATCTGAGGAAGGGTACCAAAGAAATTCTGCAGCATTGAAGGTCCCCAGGAATACAACAGCCTCGGCCAAACTGACCAATCGGAGGAGAAGGGCCTTGGACAGGGAGAGTGTCCAGACAGAAGCCACTCCTCAGTAAAAGGCATATGACAGCCCTCTGGAGTTTGCCAAAGGCACACAAAGACTCTCAGAACACAAGAAACAAGATTCTCTGGTCTGATGAAACCAAGATTGAACTCTTTGGCCTGAATTCCAAGCATCACGTCTGGAGGAAACTTGGCACCATCCCTACAGTGAAGCATGGTGGTGGCAGCATCATGCTGTGGGGATGTCGTTCAGAAGCAAGGACTGGGAGACTAGTCTGAATCGAGGCAAAGATGAGCGGAGCAAAGTACAGAGAGATCCTTGATGAAAACCTGCCCCAGAGCGCTCAGGATCTCAGACTCGGGTGAAGGTTCACCTTCCAACAGGACAACGACCCTAAGCATATAGGCAAAACAATGCAGGGGTGATTTCAGGACAAGTCTCTGAATGTCCTTGAGTGACCCAGCCAGAGCCCGGACTTGAACTCGATCAAACATCTCTGGAGAGACCTGAAAATAGCTGTGCAGCAACGCTCCCATCCAACCTGACAGAGTTTGAGATGATCTCCAGAGAAGAAACTCTCCAAACACAGGTGTGCCAAGCTTGTAGCGTCATACCCAAGAAGATTTTATACTGTAGTCGCTGCCAAAGGTGCTTCACCAAAGCACTGAGTAAACGGTATGAATACTTTTTTTAATAAATTAGCAACAATTTCAAAAAAACTGTTTTTGATTTGTCATTATGGGGTATGTTGTGTAGATTGCTGAGGTTTTTTTCTATCAATTTTAGAATAATGCTGTAACGTACAAAATGTGGCAACAAAATGTGGTCAAGGGGTCTGAACACTTTCCTAAGGCACTGTATCTAAATGGTATCCTACCAAGCCTGGTCAACTTTGTTCCTAACAATATGTGGGAGTTGTTACAGCTGTACAGTGTTTCTAGGTCAGCAAATCTCTTGTTCTCCTCTCCCTGCATTTATTTATGCAACAAAAATCAAATAAATGAAAGATCTGCATCCATAGGTCTTTCTTGGCTTGGAATTTTTCTTCCCCACAAAAAATGCTATAATCTTCTAATCTTGCACCACTTAGGATATTGTATTGGCAGGGTAGCCAAGTGGTAACCGAAAGGTTGCAAGTTCAAATCCCCGAGCTGACAAGGTACAAATCTGTCATTCTGCCCCTGAACAGGCAGTTACCCACTGTTCCTAGGCTGTCATTGAAAATAATATTTTTTTCTTAACTGACTTGCCTAGTTAAATAAAGGTAAAATACAAAAATATAAATTGGAAGCTATTGGGTATTCTGCATGCATTCTGGCATTTAACCCAGAGAGAGATTAATTCAATTAACGGTGACAAGAGAGTGAAGCTCTAAAATACGGTGAATGGTGATCAACCACTACTCAATGCAGACTACACTCCATTCAACAGTCCTCCATTGAAAACCTGTAGTTTACCATGTTACCTCAGTACACATGTACAGTACCTTCAGAAAGTACTCACACTCCTTGACTTTTTCCACATTTTGTTGTGTTATAGCCTGAATTTAAAATGTATTACATTTAGATTTGTTTTCACTGGCCTAAACACAATACCCTATAATTGTGCAAATGTTGCACAATTCAGGTGTGGAAAGCTCTTAGAGACGTACCCAGAAACACAGCTGTAATCGCTGCTAAAGCTGTTTCCACAAAGTGTTGACTCAGGGGTGTGAATACCTCTGTAAATTAGATATTTCTGTATGTAATTTTCAATACATTTGCCAAAAATGTCAAAAACATGTTTTCGCTTTGTCATTATGAGGTATTGTGTGTAGATGGGTGAGAACACAGGCTGTACCACAACAAAATGTGGAATAAGTATGAATCATTTCTGTAGGCACTGTATTGCTTTAGACATTTCGCTTTATTTTTGATAGGCTTCTGAGCAACAAACGGTGTAATCCTGTATAGACCCCCCCACCCCACAAACATCCATCCACACACACACACACACACACACACACACACACACACACACACACACACACACACACACACACACACACACACACACACACACACACACACACACACACAGACAGACACACACACACACACACACACACACACACAGAGAGACCTGTTGATTTTGCATTGCGAGATTTAAAGGCTACCTATGAGCAACATAACAGACCTGTAAAGAATGTTATGCTCATCATTTAAAAAATTATGTATCTTACAAATTGACTGCTTATTAGCGACAAACCATGAGGCGAAAAAACTACATTTTAGGCTACTGTCCACACTACAACACTAGCGTAAATTAAATGATTATGAAAATATCTTTGGCTACAGTGTCTGAGGCTGATTATATGAAATTATACTGGCGTGGTTCTGGACGTCATTTACCTTGTAGACTAGTGCATGCACCGTATCAGCATATCAGTCTATGTAGCCTACAACTAACAGGAACAGTCAGGCAGGTCATACATTCCTTGCAATCCAACAACTCAAGAGATTTCTGGGTCCATCAGTGTCCTATTCGCCGGAAATAATACGTAGACAAGCTCTAACTGTGAACCTGTATAATAGGATAATAGTAAGGAGGTATGTTGTGGGTAGGAGCCAATGCGCCGAAACCTATTCACCGCAGCGGTGACATGAGTGTAGTTTACTGTATGTAGCTGCATTGCGTGTTTTTCAGCGCACTAAAGTACTAGAGTATAATAGGCATTCGAGTTATTGAACATAAATATTAGCCACTGTGAGCATTTGCAATACATTTACCCTGACCACTCTGTTTATGTTACACCGAGGAAACTTCCACTGGCAATTATGTGGAACATAGAAGTTACAGTGGTAGCTTGACGTTACACTGTAGCCTATGTTATTTTTTATGAATGAAAATAGTAGGCTATTTGTTGATAATCTCATTTACTAATTTTACCACTTTGAGGTGCAACATAGCCTACATAACAGGCTACTTTCAGAATATAAAAAGGACTGACATGCTATCCAAAGGTCCCCCAAAAACAATGGCATGTTGTTTTGTATATAGGGACACGGGTTACAGCAGAGACTACATAGAAAACGGTGCAAGTTGAAGTAAGATCAAAAGAAGCTAAGTGAAGATGCTGAGATTTAGGAGAAGCTCATCGCGCATCGCGCACCAACCATTTCAAGTTTTAGGTATGTTCTTTCACTCCATGAGCTCAAACATTTTTGATACACATGCATCATGAGTAAGTAATCCTACCTTTTAGAAGAAACGCTGCTGAAATCACGAAAACAGAGAGAGAAATAGTGAGAGATCCGTTTCCCGTGATCGCCATGTTGGACAGCTGCTCGAGACTGGCGGCACTAAATCACCTAGAGACAGCCATCGGATGCGAGAGGAGGGAGGGCGCAAATAGGGACTCATCTATCAAATAACACTGCGTGATTTTTAGAGTTACTTACATTATGTTTTGCATAATTCCACCCATAGTTCAGTATTTGGGATGTGTGATTTGTGGCAAATGTCAAGTTTAGGCTAAAATACATATTAAAACATGCTTATAAACTGTATAGCCTATATGCATGAATGATCTATGTTGTGAATTATTCGTAGTTCAATTAACATTTAATCGGTTATTAAAAATACGTATTATATAGTACGCTGTTATTTTCTGTTATGTCTTTATACCTAATACTGATTGAATTTGCTGTCTATGCTAAACCCCTTATTCAAATGAGTTTATTACTTGTTTCCCTATGATACGAGCAGTAATGTGTCAATAACAGTGTTTAATTGAGCTGTTTCATTAGCTGTCAGAATGTCTATCACGATCATAGATCACGATTCAGAAAACATCGTGCAGTTACAGTTTGTTTTATCGGGTAGTAGGCTACCTTCACAGTTTGACTTTAACCTTCGTTACTCAAAGAGCGCCCCCTACGCTATACCCTGAGCGAAGCAGTTTGTAGTAGGCAGTATCCCTATAGGCTACACTATATGGGATTCAGTTTTAAATGTGTAAGAGCATCACCAGGAAACCTTGTTCAGTACAAAACAGGTAATTAATGTATTTCAAGCACATGTCTATCTAGAGGGTTAATCTCAAACAATAGTTTTGCTAATAGCTAGGCAATAAACAATCTAGTTCACCAGTTTGCTCTCTAAAAATAGCTGATAGAATATTCTACACAGTGCCTTTGCATCTCTCTCTCTCTCTCTCGCGCTCTCTCACTCTCTCTCACTCTCGCTCTCGCTTCCTTGCTCTCTCTCTTCTCTCTCTGCAATAACTACACTTATCAGTCTTATCTTCAACAAATAGACCTGGGTGAAATAGTGTCACAAGGAAGTGTGCATGAAGGAGTCTGCATGATAATGTTGAATATCATTTATCTTTTATGGTGTCAAAAAGAAGCCAGGACAGCTAATCTATTCTCTGAGAGTTTGTGTCAGTCCTCATTTCAGGGGATGAGCAGATACCATTTTAGAACTTCACTCTAATGTCTGAGCCGTTTCTATCGCTACAGATTGAATTCCCTCCCATAAAATTCATTTCTGATGTCATTATTCCTGGCAGTTTGCCAGCCCTGCCTGTCACTCAGATATATACACAAGGTATTTTCCTGCTGCTACTTTGTTTACTAGGAAATGAGATGATAGGCAGCTGTCAGGGATTGTATTGCACACATTATTCTGTAATAACCCTGCATTTACATTATTGGATTTATTAGAATATTTCTGGTAGAGTTATTCTGAGACAGTTTTGTGAGCTTGGACATAAACAAGGGACTTTGTTATATGCCCTAAAACAAACCATAGGGTTTAATGTATGTCAGAGTCTGTTGCCTACTTCTGATGAGAATCCAACATGATTTTAAATGATCTTTCATATATAACCTTGCAGAGTCCTAGATAAAATATTTTACAACAAAAGGCAAGTTTTGGACAGAACTATTTATTTGTTATTGCACTCCCAAAACTCACACATACATCCAAACGTATGTTGTACCGGCTTCTCTCTTTTGCAGTTTTGCAGGCTCCTGCCACTTGTGTGTGTCTTTCCTGCGCTCATGAGGATAGATGAGGTTCCTGGGTCTCTCTGAGGTGCCGACCGACCATCTTTCCCCCAGCAAGATGAATAATGGATGGGACTGGATCAGATGACTGACTCTCTTCATGTGGGTCCTCTGTAGTAATGACCAGCCTCAGTCTACTCTGTGTGTGTGTGTGTGTGTGTGTGTGTGTGTGTGTGTGTGTGTGTGTGTGTGTGTGTGTGTGTGTGTGTGTGTGTGTGTGTGTGTGTGTGTGTGTGTGTGTGTGTGTGTGTGTGTGTGTGTGTGTGTGTGTGTGTGTGTGTGTGTGTGTGTGTGTGTGTGTGTGTGTGGTAGAAGGTGCCCATGGTGTCATTGGGTTCTCTGGAGAGAAAAGGACCAACAATGCATACCAACAGAATTGGTTCAGAGTTTGTTTTTTGATTCACAAATACCTTGTGTCTATGGCTAGACATTATTGTAAAGGTTTTATTTATCAGATAATCTCTATCAATGTTATCTATGCAGTGCAGTAAGTGCCATGTTCATTTGGATAGGAGCTAAAATAGTTGATTGAAAACATTCTAGTTAAAAATTAATCTGACCCACCCCTCCAATAAACATTTGATAAGAAATGCAATGCATTTTAAAATAAAAATTTTCTGTTGTTTTTCTTGAAATCAATCAGCAAACATGACTTGAATTATTTGAGTTGGTAATCTTTTTAGCTAGTCAAACAGTTTTACCATGAAAACAAGTTACTTCTGAAAAAATGATTCAATCAGACCTTTAAGACAACCCCAATAGCATGAGAGAGAACAGGGCTTATAGAAATGAAATGCACATTTTATCTTGCTTAAACCATGTAAGTAGGTTGGAGGTGCATATGATAAATTCAATTTGCAACGATTGATGTCACCGCTTTAGTAAATATGTGTTACACCTGTGCTGGCTTGTCCATTTCATTAGTCAGAAGGTGTTTCACCTGTGCTAGCCCAGGTGATATTTAGTGTCTGGCCCAGTGCTTGAGAGCTTGAGAAATGTTGGGGGAGCTACACTTCACGTCAGCGGAGATGCGATTTCGAGCTCAACCTATTTAAGTTTGAAAGACGCCGGATTTTTTGTTGTTTCCCTTGTTTGTTTTGCACCATATTCCAGTGTTGTGAGTTTTCCTTTTAGTTGCAAACCTAGTGGGTTTAGTGTCTTGGTGTTGGGTGTCCTTTAGAACCCCTTACTAGTGGCTTTGACAACTTTCAGTGGACACCCACATGGGTGCCTTTCAGAACCCCTTTCAAACATCTTTCTGTTTTGTTTTGGTTGTCAAAGTAATTTTCTTTGTTAGTTCCCTTTGTTGTGAAAGACATATTGAGTTTGTCTTGTGGGAATATAACAATTGTACCTGAAAAAGGAATCTGTGTGTATGTGTGTGTGTGTGTGTGTGTGTGTGTGTGTGTGTGTGTGTGTGTGTGTGTGTGTGTGTGTGTGTGTGTGTGTGTGTGTGTGTGTGTGTGTGTGTGTGTGTATGTGTGAGAGAGAGAGAGAGAGAGAGAGAGAGAGAGAGAGAGAGAGAGAGAGAGAGAGAGAGAGAGAGAGAGAGAGAGAGAGAGAGAGAGAAAAGGGGAGGGAGAGAGAGTAAAAGAGAGAGAGAGTGACATGTAGCATCCTATCTCTGACCTAATACATTCATTAAATATAATTTAATAAATAAATAGTTAAATCAATTCTAGTTGACCAACTGCTATACAACAACATTCAGCTGGATTTGATTACCTACCTTAGGTTACCCTTCTACTTGACAGTTGTCAATCATGTTAGATTAGCTCAAAGCCTGAACACATATAAATAATCTCCCACATTTTCCACTACTGTTTCCCCCAAATGTAGCTGATTATTCCTGAAAACTCTGCATACATTTTTTATATAAAAGTATGATTGATAGAAAGGTCAAACAACTCCCGGGCATTTATTCATTTGTTTAATTTGCATAAGAACATTAGCTCTATGTATAATGAAGTATCATAAACTATAATTACTTTAGTGTTCTGTCATATTCACTGCCACATTTTCACATACTAATTGATGAAATCATTCTATAAAGTTAGGATAGGAGAGGAAATCCCTTCAGACTTTTCCATAGTCTGGTTTTATGACCAGTTGCAGAAACTCCGTTACAGATTTTTCAGAAATTCTTTTACGGATTGGTAACGGAATTTAGAGTTTTAATCACTCAATAATTCATAAACAAAATTGATATCAGTAAAAACACTATAGCTAATTAACAGGTCTCCCTTTATTGTTACTTTTGTTTACTTTCATTATCCTCCCTCCACATGAGGGAGAGAAAATAGATTTTTGTAACGGAATTTCAAGGCAAAAAGCAATGTTTCTCCTAGAGTAGATGTCTGCATGTACACTGAAATCGAATTAGCATAATCAAACATCACCATCAAAATCTCTCTGTTTTTTACTTCTCTTTTTTTTTTTTTTTTTTTTCCGCCTTTATTTAACCAGGTAGGACAGTTGACAACAAGTACTCATTTACAACTGCGACCTGGCCAAGATAAAGCAAAGCAGTGCGACAAAAACAACAACACAGAGTTACACATGGAATAAACAAACGTATAGTCAATAACACAATAGAAACATCTGTATACAGTGTGTGCAAAGGAAGTAAGGAGGTAAGGCAATAAATAGGCAAATAGTTGCAAAGTAATTACAATTTAGCAATTTACACTGGCGTGATATATGTGCAGATGAGGATGTGCAAGTAGAAATAATGGTGTGCAAAAGAGCAGAAAAACTAAAACAAATATGGGGATGAGGTAGGTAGTTGGTTGGATGCGCTATTTACAGATGGGCTTTGTACAGCTGTAGCAATCGATAAGCTGCTATGACAGCTAACACTTAAAGTTAGTGAGGGAGATATAAAGTCTCCATCTTCAGTGATTTTTGCAATTCGTTCCAGTCAATGGCAGCAGAGAACTGGACGGGAAGGCAGCCAAAGGAGGTGTTGGCTTTGGGGATGACCAGTGAAATAAACCTGCTGGAGCGTGTGCAACGGGTGGGTGTTGCTATGGAGACCAGTGAGCTGAGATAAGGCAGAGCTATACATAGCAAAGACTTATAGATGACCTGGAGCCAGTGGGTTTGGCGACAAATTTAAACTAGAGACTTCCGCTTGGGCTACGTCTCAATCCACCTCATCTACCGATGTCGGCCTTCCGAGTCGATATTCACGGAATAATAAGGAATTCCCCTCAACCACGTCCACAAATTGGGGAAAACAAACATTCTTTCCCACTGAGCCCCAGGGTAAAAGAGCCAACTTCATCGTAGATTTTATGTTATATAGAAATAACAAAACATGCCGAAAAGCTGCTGTATTGTTCAAGGTACGTGTGACCAGGTAAAAAATTCTGACCTACAGTTCGCAATGCTCCCACGTAGGGAAATAGAGCCTGCGAGAAGAACCCTTTGGCTTCAGGCTATTCAGCGTGGGAGAGTGGGAAATGTGGGGACTTGGGGCCGGATTCACAAAACCTTCTTGAAATTTCTCGTTTAAACACCTCTTAGGGATCCCTTCACCACCATTTCCGCTCGGATCCTGTTAACGGGATTGATTTGACAACATCCAGTAAAATTGCAGTGCGCACTAGCGACTCCTGTGGAGGGAGCCAACTAAAACATGTTTATCCTCTAGACATAAAGCAAAAAAATAAATGTAATAAAATGTGAATATCAACACTTTATTATAGTGGGCCAAATCCTATCATCCTGTCACATAGGCTTATTTATTAGTTTCAAGCACGTCACTAATGTCAATGCCACATAAGAAGATATTTACAAAGTTCTTAAGAAAGATATTTACAAAGTTCCTAAGATAACTACGAATTCCTAAGAACATTTTGAGGAATGGCATTTACGAACTATCTTATGAACTTCTCATTTTTTGTCTTAAGCGGCTTCTTAATTTTTTTCTTAAGTAATATTTTGTGAATCCGGCCCCAGGTAATGTGGAAAAGTCATCTTTAGACATGTACTTTTGTTAAATGTAGTTTTGGAGTTGACTAAAATAAACAGACAATAAGAAAATTGTGTTTGAAAAAGGTTACGTTTTTTGCTGTGAGCCAATGGGGTAACCTAGGTAACAACAGGTGGTTTTCGCCACAGGCGGGCAGGGCCTCAACATTCTAATCTAATAACGACTGGAACTATGATGATGGACCAAAAATGCTTCTCCAATAGAAATTTCTGATCACACTTCTAAGCGGTGTCATGTCAATGTTGGCTAGCTATGCTTATGTGCAGGCAGTCAAATCAAAGGCACCCCTCCGATATAAAGTTGTTTAAGACAAAAATTAAAACCCGTCAGTTTTTCACTTTCACGAGGTTGGAGTAATAACATGTTCAACTACTTACGACATTGGCTCGAATCTAGGTTGTGCCTTTAGATATCGAGAAAATGAACAACTAAAGAAGATTTTGACACAACTCTCATTGACTTCTCAAACCTCAAACCTCGGCCTGGTCTTCTCGGTCTGTTTCACAAGCGTTCCAGGAAGTTTCGCGATGTCGCGCCTCTGAGTTTCCAAACTCTGTGCTACAGCTTTGTTTGTCAGACAAGGAGACATCCCCAAAAAATCAGTCTTCTCACAAAAAGATCTGTCAATTCCGAATGGTTTGAGTTACAAAAGTCTCATCTGAAGTTCCTGATACTTTTTCCTATAGCTTTCCAATATCTCTTAGATGCATTTTAGACACCTCAAGCCATACTTCCTTTTGATTTATTTTTAACCGTCTGTTTTGCCATGTATGAATGTGTTATTCAATATGTTGCTATGGGCTAATAACAGTAAGGCCAAGCAAATTCAATGTTGCATCAAATAATTTCTAAATATTTTTTGGGTGATACCTACAGGGGTCGTAAAATTCTAAATCAAATAGCTAAATGATCCATGCTATGACCGTTTTAAAACAGTTTCATGTTAGCTTAGTAGAGGCTTAGACTCTTAGAGTCCCCTGATTGATTATAGACCCAGAAATTGAATAAATTGTTCTATTAAAATAATAACAAAGCTCATAAGCAATAGAATGGCAAAAGTCTTACCAGACTTGATACATATCAATCACACAGGGTTTATTAAAACAGACACTTATAAAACAAATACAAGAACCAGTAGTGGTGTGTGGGTAAAATCGCTGGGGAAGCCAATCCTGAAAAAGAAAGCCATATTACAACCTATGTGTGATAATTGCTCTATAACCTGTTAGTTCATATGTCTTGCGACCGTGATAAATATGCCTAAAGCAGAGACAATAAGAAGAGACAGTGTCAGAATATATTCAACGGAACTGGAAAGCAACCTCTTTGTCCAGTGAAGTCCACAAAGCATATTGCGTTTAACAAACAGTTACCGCAGTTACAGCATAGTCAAGCAAGTTGTTTCTGACATTTTGGGACGACTAAATAACTCTTGATTAAAAACGACATAGATTTACTGCAAGTCGCAAAGAAAACAGGAGCTGCCTCCACTCTTCCAGCACCATTTCAAGTTCAACATTTCAACAACATAAAAAACCTGTGATGAAAATGCGCTTTTCTTATAATTCATTTCTGTGTTCTATTCATGTGTTGTTCTAATAACCAATTTCTGTATTCATGCAAGTAACTGATTTAACTAAATCATGCAAACATTACTTGTCTGTGTATAGCCGTATATAAGACAACTGCTGGACTTCCCAAGCAGAGCTCCTGATTGACATGTGTACTATGGTGCATTGAGTTGGTTGGAACCTCTCCATCGCGCTGACAGTAAACAATGATTCATATTAGGATTTACTTCAAGTGTCCCTGTGTAAGAATTTCCTCAACTAACCTATGCTTAGTCTAATACAGTGACAACTAAAAGATACCAAAAACAATTTAGTCCAATCAACGTAAGCTAAATATGATGTGGTTCCATGGTTCTGATTTCTGTGTGTGTGTGTGTGTGTGTGTGTGTGTGAGTGTGTATGTGTGTGCGTGTGTACATGCTTTCGTGCAAGTAGAAAAAAACATGTTGACTACCCCTACCTATAGAGAAACACTGATGCCATCCCCCTCTCTTTCATGTTGACAAAACAGTCTATGACTCTGTCATACAGTATACACTTTTATTTTTTGTTGTCCAAGGCTACCTGGCAAAAATGCTTGCTTGCTAGCCTAACTTCCTTTCATGGACAACATTAACTAGTTATTGGATCTGAATCGGCAGAATCGCCATTATAATCATTGGCCAGTACGGAGAATTAAGTAAAAGTCCAAATCCTTATCTCCATTTATGGTTAATTTAGGAAAGGGACAATTTTAGCTACCGGAGGACAACAACACAACGAGATGCAACAATTCAAGTTGTTTCTGTCAATTACATATTGCTCTCGATGTGATGTGATTGGAGTGAAGCCTAATCCAAACTGGCTTCCCTTGGCACTTTTCTTGTTGCGCCCGGACCATTCACAGTTGAGCTCACTCAGTTCACCTCAATTCTGATTGGCTATTATTTTATTTAAAAAATGTATCAAGGGAAGCCAAGTGCTTGCTGTGTTCCCTTGAATTCAATGCTACAGGCGGCAACAATGTCATAGTCTTTTTGACCAGACAGCATTAGATAGATATCACTCAGATGCTTTTTCCGGTAAGAAACATTCAGCCTTTTGCGAATTGAATTTCTTTTATAAAACACAGATAGAGGAAAAATGCATTATTTTCTATGTGTTTTCTTTTTTTTTCTTGTTAATTTCTTTGGCTTCCCTTGGCATCCATCAATACATGCCACTGACAATAAAATGTTTCAGTTTAATACAATACGCAAAAAAACAAGATAATAACAATATCAATAATGGCTGTTGATGCCGAAAAGTCTTTTGACCAACTTGAATGGCCTTTTCTATTCAAAACTTTGGAAACTTTCAACTTTACAGCTTAAATAATACATTTAATAAAAATATTGTATAAATGTCCTGAAGCAAAAATATTCACAAATAATACATTATCTGATGTAATTGCTTTAGAAAGGGGCACAAGACGGGGATGTCCCCTCTCTCCTCTCCTGATTGCAATGGCAATTGAACCGCTGGCAGAAAGAATTAGACAGGACCCAAAAGTAACAGGTATCAGTGTTGGTAAATATGAATGTAAACTAAACTTATTTGCAGATGATCTCCTGATATATTGAAAACTCAATTACCCCTTCACAAAAAAATTATTCAAAATGCAGGATATAAAACGAACATGAAATAAATAAATAATGGCTATAGGACGAAAAACAAATTACTCACAGCGATCCTTTAAGTGGACAACCATTTAATTTTTTTAATACTTAGAATGTTTAATAAGTGACAAAAAACAAATATAAAAAGATAACTTTATTCCATTACTCAACAAAATGTTAACAGATCTAATTAAATGGAATAATTTTCCCATAAATCTTACAGGTAGAATATAATTGTATTTTTTTTTGTGCTAGATCAGCTTAAATATTGCAGATAGAATATAGCTTCCATCAATGTAATTGTCTGCATAATTTCCAATCCCCCATATATTTTTGTAAATGTTTAATACTGTATATAAAATATCTTTAAAATATATTTTCCTTTATTATTTTCCTCTAACTCTACCACCCCTTCCCTAATTGGTGTACACTAATGGACAACAACACTTAGGCTTCTACTTCCAGCTTATAGAAACTCCATACATTTTATGAACACAATGTATTCTCTGAAGACTATGCATATATTTGCCATATATTTGTATCTGTTCTGTTTCACAAAAGTTCTGAACCTATATACATTTTACAGACACAGTATATTTTACATTAGTTATCTTGTTTTTTTTTGTCCCACGCTTCAGCTCCACTCAACCACTCCCATCTATCGCTTAACACCATTCATTTTTTATTTCTATTTGCCATATATTTTTTTTAAACTGTGCTGTGATGTTTCACAAAAGTTCTGAACCTTTCTATTCTCATAGTGTCACAGATTGGAAATTAAAGATAAACATTTTTGTTTAAAGCACCCCCCAAAGGTGTCCGGCCGCAAAACCTAAACCTATAGGGGAGGGTCTGGGTGGGTGTCTGTCCGCGGTGGCGTCTCTGGCGTGGGATGTGGACCCCACTCCACCATAGTCCTTCTCCGCCTCTTTACCCGCCTCCGTGGCCTCTTTAACGCGGCGACCATCGCCGCCAACCTCGGACTGGGGCCCCAAGCCACGGGTCCTGAATGGATGGGAGATTCCGGCAGCACCGGACAGGCGGGAGACTCCGGCAGCTCCGGACAGGCGGGAGACTCTGGCAGCGCCGGACAGGCGGGAGAACCTGGAGGAAGGAGACGGAGACACAGCCTGGTGCGGGGGGCTGCCACCGGAGGGCTGGTGCGTGGAGGTGGCACCGAATAGACCGGACCGTGAAGGCACACTGGAGGTCTCGAGCACCAAGCCTGCCCAACCCTACCTGGCTGGATGCTCCCCGTAGCCAGGCCAGTGCGGTGAGGTGGAATAGCCCGCACTGTGCTGTGCTGTTGAACTGGGGACACCATGCGTAGGGCTGGTGCCATGGCCTGAGGAGACGCACTGGAGACTGAGGTTCATGGAACCTGGCTCAATGCCCAACCTAGCCCGGCCGATATGAGTCGCTGCTATGTACCGCACCGGGCTATGCCTGCGCACCGGGGACAACGTGCGCCTCACGGCATAACACGGTACCTGCCCGGTCCCTCTCTCTCAAGGGTAAGCACGGGGAGTTGGCTAAGGTCTCCTACCTGACTTAGACACACTCCCTGTGTGCCAGCCCCCCAATACATTTTTAGGGCTGCCTCTCTGGCTTCCAACCGCACTGCCGTGCTGCCTCCTCATACCACCGCCTCTCGGCTTCCGCTGCCTCCAGCTCAGTCCCTTGCCGTCCAGAATCTCCTCCCATGTCCAGGAGTCCTGTGATCGCTGCTGCTGCTGCCCGTTACCACGCTGCTTGGTCCTTTGGTGGTGGGTGTTTCTGTAACGCTCATCCTCTTCTTCTGATGAGGAGTTGCAAGGATCGGACCAAAGCACAGCGTGGTACGTGTTCATGACGATATTTATTCAACTCAGAACACTAAAACAAAAATAACAACGAGAATGATACGAAACTAAACAATCCTGTCTGGTGACATACACAAAGACAGAAAATAAACACCCACGAAACACAAGTGGGAAAATGCTACCTAAATATGATTCTCAATCAGAGACAATGAATGACACCTGCCTCTGATTGAGAACCATACTAGGTCAAACACAGAAAAAGAACATGGACTACCCACCCCAACTCACGCCCTGACCAACCTAAAACAAAGACATAACAAAGGAACTAAGGTCAGAACTTGACACATAGTGGCAAAATGTCAATTTAGCAATTAAACACTGGAGTGATGGATGTGCAGAAGATGAATGTGCAAGTAGAGATACTGGGGTGCAAAGAAGAAGAAAAAATAGGGGGATGAGGTAGTTGGGTGGGCTATTTACAGATGGGCTATGATCTGTAAGCTGCTCTGACAGCCGATGCTTAAAGTTAGTGAGGGAGATATGAGTCTCCAGCTTCAGTGATTTTTGCAGTTTGTTCCAGTCATTGGCAGCAGAGAATTGGAAGGAAAGGCGACCAAATGAGGAATTGGCTTTGGGGTGACCAGTGAAATATACTTGCTGGAGCACATGCTACGGGTAGGTGCTGCCATGGTGACCAGTAAGCTGAGATAAGGCTGGGCTTTACCTAGATAAGACTTATAGATGACCTGGAGCCAGTGGGTTTGGCTACGAATATGAAGTGAGGGCCAACGAGAGCATACAGGTCGCAGTGGTGGGTTGTATATGGGGCTTTGGTGACAAAACGGATGGCACTGTGATAGACTGCATCAAATTTACTGAGTAGAGTGTTGGAGGCAATTTTGTAAACGACATTGCTGAAGTCAAGGATCAGTAGGATAATCAGTTTTAAGGAAGGTATGTTTGGCAGCATGAGTGAAGGATGCTTTGTTGCGAAATAGGAAGCCGATTCTAGATTTAACTTTGGATTAGAGATGCTTAATGTGAGTCTGGAAGGAGAGTTTACAGTCTAACCAGACACCTAGGGATTTGTAGTTGTCCACATATTCTATGTCAGAACCGTCCAGAGTAGTGATGCTAGACGGGCGAGCAGGTGTGGCAGCGATCGGTTGAAGAGCATGCATTTAGTTTTACTTGCATTTAAGAGCAGTTGGAGGCCACGGAAGGAGAGTTCTATGGCATTGAAACTTGTCTGGAGGTTTGTTAACACAGTGTCCAAAGAAGGGCCAGAAGTATACAAAATGGTGTCTTCTGCGTAGAGGTGGATCCGAGAATCACCAGCAGCAAGAGCGACATCATTGATGTATACAGAGAAAAGAGTCGGCCCGAGAATTGAACCCTGTGGCACCCCCATAGAGACTCCCAGAGGTCTGGACAACAGGCCCTCCAATTAGACACACTGAACTCTGTCTGAGAAGTAGTTGGTGAACCAGGTGAGGCAGTCATTTGAGAAACCAAGGCTGTTGAGTCTGCCGATAAGAATATGGTGATTGACAGTCGAAAGCCTTGGCCAGGTCGATGAATACAGCTGCACAGTATTGTCTCTTATCGATGGCGGTTATGATGTTGTTTAGGACCTTGAGCGTGGTTGAGGTGCACCCGTGACCAGCTCGGAAACCAGATTGCATAGCAGAGAAGATACGGTGGGTTTCGAAATGGTCAGTGATCTGTTTGTTAACTTGGCTTTCGAAGACCTTAGCAAGGCAGGTTAGGATAGATATTCTCTTCTCATCATTCATCTTGAAAAAATGTATACTAAAAACGTAGAAATCAATCATTCTGCCATCATTAAGACAATGGAAAAATCTAATGATTTATTATTCAAATATTTAAAGTGCGTGGGCTACGAGAGGAACAAAGTGGTCATGTGGAGGAAAGTGATGCAGGCCTAGAGATGGGTGTGTGTGCGTGTGGGTCTGGGTAGGTGTGATATAGTTGATGTTTGTATGATGTTGCCGTTTGTATGTGTATTTTTTGTATTATTTATAAAATATAAAAGAAAATCAGGGCTCTTTACTTTAACAATATTGTGTTTTGATATATTTCTAATACCTTCTAACACTTTTTCTGTTCGATGTTTTCTAAGACCCCTTTCCATGCCTTAATTGAAATAAAATATAGATTTAACTTTCATTTGAGTCCCAATTTGACATTCTCTTATTAACCTCAAATTGCTGCTCATGGGTCCTTTTACATGGAAATGACCTAGTCATGGTGCAATGAGATGGGCTTTGAAATCAGAGTATGCACATCATTCACTGAGTCAGGGCCATTCATATTCAACCCATAAGAGCTTTGGTCATCCACGAGTATATACGGCATTCCATGAATGGCATCCACAGATGAGTGGATGGAGAGGGAAATAGAGGATGCTACAGTGTATAACTAGACTACTACAGTGTTAACAAGACCACCACGATGATGATTAATTTAAAACCAGCCAGTTAACAATAAATAAGATGCTTGTAATAATTTCACTAGTTTGTTCTCATACAACACCAAGACAGCATCGCCCCTTATAATCCCAAAAGACACACTTCCTGCCTGCCTGCCCAGCCAATCAACACCTGCTCTGGCATTCACAGTCTGACCGTGTCTGTCTCTATGCAGCCCACAATCAATAAGGCCAACAGAAAACGTACATGGCATTTTCTCATCATCACTCGAGAGAGCAATGAACCGGACATTAAATCAATGAAAATGAAGGAGGCCACAGCACATCAGAATGAGAGATATGACAACTAGGCATCACACAATCACTAGTTCTCATTACAATAACTAATCTTCCCATCGAATTATTCAGCTCGCTGGGACCAGATAGTAGACTTGTGTTTGGAAAGTTTCCATAATTATCCCAATCTTTTATTAGCAATTTTGAACTCCTCTGTAATTGTTAAAATGGCAACGGAGAGGAAGGCAGATGTTTGACATGTCCCCAACCGATTGTGTTTTTTGTTCGTTTATTTGCGTTGTTTGTTACTTATTTTTTTACTTATTTTGTACATAATGTTGCCGCTACCTTCTCTTATAACTGAAATACCTTCTAGACATCAGGACTGCGATTAATCACCACGGACTAGCAGAAAATGTTTTTTTCTTTCACGAGTCTGACGAGCCCAATGCGAAGCATATACTGCTTTCTCGGGAACAGACCCAGATCCCCGGGATTTGTGTGAAGAGGAGGCGGAGAAAAAGGGTCCGAAGGGTGGGCTGACTTCTGAGAATTCGTAGGCGATCGAAGAAACCCCCACTTCCTTCCATGCTGCTAGCAAACATGCAATCTTTGGAGAATACAATCAATGACCTATGCGGAAGATTTAACTACCGAAGGGACATTAAAAACTGTAATATCTGAACAACGACACTATCAACTTACAGCTGGCTGGTTATACGCTGTACCAGCAGGATACAACAGTGGCGTCTGGTATGACAAGGGGCAACGGACTCTGTTTTTTTCCAAATAACAGCTGGTGCACAATATTGAAGGAAGTCTCGAGCTATTGCTCGCCTGAGGTAGAGTATCTCATGATAAGCTTTAGACCACACTATCTACCTAGAGAGTTTTCATCTGTGTTTTTCGTAGCTGTTTACATACCACCACAGTCAGAGGCTGGCACTAAGGCAGCATTGAATGAACTGTATTCCTCCATAAGCTGTAACGGCTTTCTTCTATCTCCTCCTCGGACGAGGAGGTGTAGCAAGGATCGGACCAAAATGCAGCGTGGCTATTGCAATCCATGTTTATTCAATAATAAAGAAACACGAACTATACAAAAACAATAAACGTAATGAGAAAACCGAAACAGTCCTATCTGGTGCAAACACAAAGACAGGAACAATCACCCACGAAAACACTCACAGAATATGGCTGCCTAAATATGGTTCCCAATCAGAGACAACGATAATCACCTGACTCTGATTGAGAACCGCCTCAGGCAGCCATAGACTACGTAGACACCCCACAAAACCCCTAAGACAAAAACACACCACAATAACCCATGTCACACCCTGGCCTGACCAAATAATTAAAGAAAACACAAAATACTAAGACCAAGGCGTGACAGAACCCCCCCCCCCTAAGGTGCGGACTCCCGGACGCACCTCAAAACCATAGGGAGGGTCCAGGTGGGCGTCTGTCCATGGTGGCGGCTCCGGCTCGGGACGTGGACCCCACTCCATAAATGTCATAGTTCCTCCCCCTCGCGTCCTGGGATAATCCACCCTCGCCGCTGACCATGGCCTAATAGTCCTCACCCAGAACCCCACTGGACTGAGGGGCAGCTCGGGACTGAGGGGCAGCTCGGGACTGAGGGGCAGCTCGGGACTGAGGCAGCTCGGGACTGAGGGGTAGCTCGGGACTGAGGGGCAGCTCAGCACTGAGGGGAAGCCCAGCACAGCTCTGGCTGCTCCATGCAGACTGACATCTCTGGCTGCTCCATGCAGACTGACATATCTGGCTGCTCCATGCAGACTGACATATCTGGCTGCTCCATGCAGACTGACAGCTCTGGCTGCTCCATGCAGACTGACAGCTCTGGCTGCTCCATGCAGACTGACAACTCTGGCTGCTCCATGCAGACTGGCATCTCTGGCTGCTCCATGCAGACTGACATCTCTGGCTGCTCCATGCAGACTGACAGCTCTGGCTGCTCCATGCAGACTGACAGCTCTGCCTGCTCCATGCAGACTGACAGCTCTGGCTGCTCCATGCAGACTGGAAGCTCTGGCTGCTCCATGCAGACTGGCAGCTCTGGCTGCTCCATGCAGACTGGCAGCTCTGGCTGCGCTGAACAGGCGGGAGACTCCGGCAGCGCAGGAGAGGAGAGAGGCTCCGACAGCGCTGGAGAGGCGGGAGACTCCGACAGCGCAGGAGAGGAGAAAGACTCCGACAGCGCTGGAGAGGCGAGGCGCACTGTAGGCCTGATGCGTGGTGCTGGTACTGGTGGTACTGAACCGAGAACACACACAGGAAGCCTGGTGCGGGGAGCTGCTACCGGAGGGCTGGGGTGTGAAGGTGGCACAGGATGGGCTAGACCGTGAAGGCGTACTGGAGATCTTGAGAGCAGTGCTGGCACAGGACGTGCAAGGCTAGGGATGTGCACAGGAGGCCTGGTGCGTGAGGCTGGCACCAACTTCACCAGCTGACTAACACGCACTCAGGTCTGACTCCTGACTCTGACACACTCTCCCTGAGCCCCCCCCCCCAATACGTTTTTGGGGCTGACTCTCAGGTTTCCTTCTGCGCCGTCGTGCTTGTCTCTCCAACTCCATTCTCCTATAACCTGCTTCGCACTGCTCCAGCGAATCCCAGGCGGGCTCCGGCACTCTCTCTGGGTCGACCGCCCACCTGTCTATTTCCTCCCAAGTAGTGTAGTCCCGATATTGTTGCTCCTGCTGCCGCTGGTGCTTCTCCTCATACCAGCGCCTCTCAGCTCTCGCCGCCTCCAGTTCTTCTTTGGGGCAGCGATATTCTCCAGGCTGATCCCAGGGTCCTTGTCCGAACAATTCATCCTCCCATGTCCGTTCCTCATTTCGCTGCTTCTGCTGTCGCTTTTGCCTGTTACCACGCCACTTGGTCCGGGTGTGGTGGGTGATTCTGTAACGGCTTTCTTCTATCTCCTCCTCGGACGAGGAGGTGTAGCAAGGATCGGACCAAAATGCAGCGTGGCTATTTGCAATCCATGTTTATTCAATAATAAAGAAACACGAACTGTACAAAAACAATAAACGTAATGTGAAAACCGAAACAGTCCTATCTGGTGCAAACACAAAGACAGGAACAATCACCCACGAAAACACTCACAGAATATGGCTGCCTAAATATGGTTCCCAATCAGAGACAACGATAATCACCTGACTCTGATTGAGAACCGCCTCAGGCAGCCATAGACTACGTAGACACCCCACAAAACCCCTAAGACAAAAACACACCACAATAACCCATGTCACACCCTGGCCTGACCAAATAATTAAAGAAAACACAAAATACTAAGACCAAGGCGTGACATAAGCAAACAAGAAAATGCTCACCCAGAGGTGGAGCTCCTAGTAGCCGGGGTCTTTAATGCAGGGAAACTTAAATCTGTTTTACCAAATTTTATTAGCATGTTAAATGTGCAACCAGAGGAAATACATTCTGGACCACCTCTACTCCACACACAGAGACGCATACAAAGCTCTCCCTCGCCCTCCATTTGGCAAATCTGACCATAATTCTATCCTCCTGATTCCTGCTTACAAGCTAAAATTAAAGCAGGAAGCACCAGTGACTAGATCAATAAAAAAATTCAGATGAAGCAGATGCTAAGCTACTGTTTGCTAGCACAGATTGAAATATATTCTGGGATTCCTCCGATGGCATTGAGGAGTACACCACATCAGTCATTGGCTTCATCAATAAGTCCATCGATGACGTCACCCCCATGGTGAGCGTACGTACTGCGGCATACAGCAGGTCAGCCACCAGGGGGAGACTCGTTGAGGCCTGGTGACAGACATGAGGCGATGGCTCCATCTGCTGGACGTGTCAGGTCTCGACGGGATCACCGGCCAGGACTAATTGGGGCTGATTGGGGATTGGTGAGTAATCAAGGGCTGATTGCTCACCAGCTATACAAGTCCCATAAAGCTGCCAGAAGGGCAGCACACAGGGGAGAGACTGGGGGAGGAAAGGACTCCTGTATAGTTGGGGACGGTACCAGAGGTAACAGGAGGGAGTACAGTTTTTGATCCCCACAGGATACAGCAAGACCCGAAGCCCAGAAGACGGTTTCCCGGAGAGGGTCTCTTGGGGGAGACCTATTATTTTCTTTTGCACTATTATTTTAATAAACACCTTTGAAACTGAGCTAATCCTACTCTGTCCGTGTCTGATCTGTGTAAACGTTTTGACCCAACCCCCTGGTCTGCCACAAGTGGTGGAGAATGCGGGCACTCTGACAACGTTGTCAGATCAGGGTTGACATTTACGCAGCATCAGCATGGACGAGTTGATAGCTCAGTTCATCCGGGCCCAACAAGCCCAACGGGCAGTGCAGGAAGGAACGCTGGAGGAACAGCAGCTACAAAACGTCCGCCTCATTGAGGAAATCAGGAAGCTACAAGGAGGAGCGTCTACTGAATCACATCCAAACCAGTTTTTAATCAAGCTAACAGAAGATGATGACATCAAAACCTACCTCTGTACTTTTGAACGGACAGCACTACAGGAAGAATGGCCAAAGCAGAAGTGGGAATACCCAAAAGACATATTGGGACCTGAACGATGAACAGGCGGCTAACTACAACGGATTCAAACGGGAGATACTCAGCCGCAATGGGTACAGCCTGGCACAACTGGTGGAATACTGGTGGAGGTTCGTAGCCGACGCATCCCCCCGAGCCCAGACCAGTGACCTACTATGCGTCAGCAGGGGATGGCTCCTAACTGACTTACCCACCCTCTCCATCCTACACAAAGTGGTCCTGAATCGCTTCCTATGGCACTACCCCACGACATGAAGAGGGCAGCGAGTCTATGTGCGCCCCAGACCTTGGAGGGCCTCCTGGAAGCAGTGGAGAGACGGCTGGGTTAGGGCCGACCCGCCACCGTCAACCCCAGGTAGATGGAGACCAAAGGAGGTGTTTTGAGTATGGCGCCCGGGGGCACATGGCCTGGAATTGCCCTGCTCGAGAGGAGTCATTGCCATCAGCAAGCCCTGGAAGCGAGATGGGTCACGCAGTGAACTACATCACCTCCTGTTGGGCACACCACAAATCAACTGCACCCATGGTCTCGGTGAAGGTTGACGGACACGACACAGAAGCTCTATTAGACTCCAGAGGTATGGTTACTCTCATAACCACGAGCCTGCTGAACCAGGAGACTGAACGGGGTAGGGAGATGTCCATTCCCTGTGTTCACAGGGACACCAACCGTATGGGCCAACATCATGACGCCACAAGGGAACTGCCAGATGATGGTGGGTGCAGTACCAGAGTTGCCAGTACCTCTCCTAGTGGGACGAGATTGTCCACTGTTCGCGGCCCTGTGGGAGCACGAGCTGAGGAAGGAGGTACGAGCCATCCGAAGACGAGAGCAAGGACAACCCATCGCCTGTGCGGCCCAGAATCAAACGGTTGACCAACCTGTATCTATGGGTCCGGAGTTGGAGGGGGTGCCGGAACCCGACCCCCCTGGGGAACCACAGGAGGAAGAGCCCAGTCTTCCCCTGCTAGATTTTGAAGGGCCAGTCGAGACACGCCCTGGGGGCCAACTGAGGGGACAATTTGAGACAGCCCAGTGGGAGGACCCTAACTTGAAAGCCGTCGCAGCCCAAGTGATAGTAGTGGATGGAGAGCTACTTCCGGGGGTGAGTGACTGGCGATATCCCCATTTCCAAATCAACAATAACCTTTTGTATCAGGTGTTGCGCCAACAGAGGGAACTTCGAGAGGTATTGTTCCTGCCCAGACAGTACGTGGGAACTGTTGTTCAGCTGGCCCACACCCACCTGTTGGAGGTGCATCTGGGAATGGAGAAGACCTGGGAACGGATCCCCGCCCAGTACCACTGGCCCGGGATGAGGAGGGCCGTGGAAGACTACTGTCGCAGCTGCCCGGAGGGTCAAATAACTGCCCCAAAGGCACACTTCCGAAACACACTGGTCCCCCTACCGATCATCGGGGTGCCCTTTGAACGCATGGCCATGGACATAGTGGGACCCCTGGTAAAAACAGCACGAGGACACCGGTACATCCTGGTAATCATAGACTATGCCACCCTGTATCCCGAGGCCATTCCCCTACGGGCAGCGATGTCCAAGGGAATCGCCCGGGAGCTGTTCCACCTCTTTAGCCGGGTGGGCATCCCGAACGGGATCCTGACAGACCAAGGTACTGAGTTTATGTCCCGTCTTTCACCCGCAGACAGATGGGCTCATCGAGCGGTTCAATACAACGCTCAAACAAACGCTGCAGGAAAATCATAAAGCAGGACAGGAAGAACTGGGACCAGCTACTACCCCACCTAATGTTCTCATTCCGAGAAGTACCCCAGTCCTCCACAGGGTTTTCCCCTTTTGAACTCCTCTATGGGAGGAGGCCACGCGGCCTACTGGACCTCGCCAAGGAGATGTGGGAAGCCCAACCGACCCTCTTACGCAGCGGGGTAGAGCACGTGGAGACGATGAGGGAGCGGATTACAGCCTTATGGCCAGTCATGAGGGAACAAATGGAGAAGGCCCAATGCGCCCAAGCCCAGGTCTACAATTGGGGAGCCCAGCCCCGAGAATTCCAGGTGGGAGACAGGGTGTTGGTCTTGATCCCCACGGCCGAAAGTAAGTTCCTGAAAACATGGCACGGGCCCTATGAGGTGATCGAGAAGCTGGGACCTGTAAATTACCGTGTACGGCATCCTGGGAGACAGAAACCACACAGATTTACCACGTGTTGAAGAAATGGCACGAGAGGACATCCTTGGCCATGTTATGGTCGGGACCCAGGACGCCAACGGTACCAGTGGTGGTCCCGAGCAATGAGGACCTCGACCTGGCCCAAAAGCAAGAGCTCAGGGAGCTAGTAGAACGGAAAACGGCGGTGTCCTCCGAGAAGCCTGGCCGCACGACTCTCATTGAACAACACATCCATACCCGGGCTGTGGAAACGGTACGAAAGAGGCCATATCGGATTCCGAAGGCCGTAAAACAGGAAGTGGAGGCTATGCTGAGGATGGGGGTCGTTGAAGAGTCTCACAGTGCATGGTGCAGCCCCATCGCATTTGTGCCCAAATCAGACGGTAGCCTGCGCTTCTGTAATGATTGGGAAAGGCCCGGTACATCAGCACCCTAGACCTGACCAAAGGATATCGGCAGATAACGTTGGCAGCCTCCTCCCGGGAGAAGACGGCGTTTTCGACAACAGACGAATTGTATCAGTACCAGGTGCTCCAGTCCTGTCTCCACAGAGCCCCACCCACATTCCAGCGATGTGATGAACAAAGTATTTTGACCACACCAGCATATTTGGATGATATCATCATCCACAGCCAAGGTTGGGAAGAGCACCTGACGTGCCTCCAGGATGTCCTGGATGCGCTCAGACAAGCCGGGTTGACCTCGGACCCCAAGAAATGCAAACTAGGGTTCGAGGAGGTGGAGTACCTGGGGTATTTGATCGGACGGGTAACCTCAAGCCCAGGAGAGGAAGGTTCACGCAATACGTAATTGGCCTGTTCCACGCACCAAGACACAACTGCAACTTTACAGGGAAGTTAGGAACCAATATACACAGGCAGTTAGGAAAGCTAAGGCTAGCTTTTTCAAGCAGAAATTTGCATCCTGTAGCACAAACTCAAAAAAGTTGAGGGACACTGTAAAGTCCATGGAAAATAAGAGCATCTCCTCCCAGCTGCCCACTGCACTGAGGCTAGAAAGCACTGTCACCACCACTAAATCCACTATAATTGAGAATTTCAACAAGCATTTTTCTACGGCTGGACATGCTTTCCACCTGGCTACCCCTACCCCGGTCAACAGCCCTGCGCTCCCCACAGCAACTCGCTCAAACCTCTCCTACCTGACTTTGCCACACTCCCCGTGTGCTACCCCCCCAGTAAATTGTTGGGGCTGCCCCTCGGGCTTCCAGCCGCGCTGCCATGCTGCCTCCTCATACCGCCGCCTCTCAGCTTTCGCTGCCTCCACTCTGCCTTGGGGCGGCGATATTCCCCAGCCTGTGCCCAGGGTCCTTTGCCTTCCAGGTTCTCCTCCCATGTCCAGGAGTCCTGAGATCGCTGCTGCTGCTGCGATCAATGATAAACAATGATAAACAGCTGCCTCTGATTGAGAACCATACCAGGCCAAACACAGAAATCCCAAAACATAGAAAAAGGAACATAGACAACCCATCCAACTCACGCCCTGACCATACTACAACAAAGACATAATAAAAGAACTAAGGTCAGAACGTGACACCCCCTCTATATAGTCTTGCTATTTTTGTTTTACTGCTGCTCTTAATTACTTGTTACTTTTATTTATTATTCTTATCCGTATTTTTTTAAACTGCATTGTTGGTTCGGGGCTCGTAAGTAAGCTTTACAATTTGATTTGACTTGATTTGAATTGGGTTCTGAGAATGTAATGTTGGCAAATACCTTTCTAGACCTATTATTATAACATCATGCATAATGCCTTACTCAGTACAGGCTGTGATTAGGCATAGACCGGTTTAGAATAAATTAGCATCTCTAAAACATTGGTCATATGCACGCTGTACTGTTTCTACAATATGAACAAAGGAAACATACTTATACTGAACAAAAATATAAACGCAACATGCAACAATTTCAATTATTTTACTGATTTACAGATCATATAAGGATATCAGTCAATTGAAAGAAATGAATTGGGCCCCAGTCTATGGACTTCACATGACTGGCCAGGGGTGCAGCCATGGTTGGGCCTGGGAGGGCACAGGGCCACCCACTTGGGAGCCAGGCACATCTACTGGGGTGCCAGGCCCGGCCAATCAGAATGAGTTTTTCCTT
This sequence comes from Oncorhynchus kisutch, assembly GCF_002021735.2. Classification (NCBI taxonomy): domain Eukaryota; kingdom Metazoa; phylum Chordata; class Actinopteri; order Salmoniformes; family Salmonidae; genus Oncorhynchus; species Oncorhynchus kisutch. The sequence continues at coordinate 67,142,558 of NC_034188.2, read as the reverse complement.
ACAAAAGGGCTTTATTGCAGAATGAAATACTCCTCAGTTTCATCAGCTGTCCGGGTGGCTGGTCTCAGATGATCCCACAGGTGAAGAAGCCGGATGTGGTTGTCCTGGGCTGGCGTGGTTACATGTGGTCTGCGTTTCTGAGGCCGGTTGGACGTATTGTCAAATTTTCTAAAATGATGTTGGAGGCGACGTATGGTAGAGAAATGGAAATTCAGTTCTCTGGCAACAGCTCTGGTGGACATTCCTGCAGTCAGCATGCCAATTGCATGCTCCCTCAAAATTGAGACATCTGTGGCATTGTGTTGTGTGACAAAACTGCACATTTTAGAGTGGCCTTTCATTTTTTACAGTTGCACCTGTGTAATGATCATGCTATTTAATTAGCTTATTGATATGTAAACACATTTGTGCACAAATTCGAGAGAAATAAGCTTTTTGTGGAACATTTCTGGGATCTTTTATTTCAGCTCATGAAACATGGGACCAATACTTTACATGTTGCGTTAATATTTTTGTTCAGTATACATGGGAAAATCACCAGCTTAATTCAGTTAGGAAGCAATGTTTCCCCCGTCTATTGACAAACTTTCAGATTATTTAGATGTGCCATCATTATCTGAGGAAAATAATATTGAGATGTTTTTATCTCAAATATTGATCAGAGTATTTGAGTCTGGCAGTTTCATCATAACTTGGAAACATGGTAGATTCTGTTTGGTATCAGGGGATGCACTGTATGTGCAAATAAAGGGAGGGAATTAGTTTAATATTATCTCAATGAGCTGTCAAAAGGAAAATTCTAACTCCCAAAAACAATACTTCCTTTGTATAGTCTGGCACCTTTCCCAGTAGATGAAAGCACTACAGGGTGATTTGAATGAGGTCAAATAGAAAGAATTCTGATTGATTTTACCGTTGTTTTCTTCTGCACATTTCTTTAGTGTCTCAACACTTCAGCTGGAGCGCTCACTAAACAGTTCTGACGCTCTTCCTCTCTCTCTCTCTCTCTCTCTTCATCTCTCTCTCTCTTCATCTCTCTCACCCTCTCTCTCTCTTCCTCTCTCACCTGCTCTCTCTCTTTCTCTCTCTCTCTTCCTCTCTCTCTCTCTCTCTCTCTCCCTCTCTCTCTCTCTCTCTCTCTCTCTCTTCATCTCTCTCTTCCTCTCTCTCACCTGCTCTCTTCCTCTCTCTCACTCTTCCTCTCTCTCTCTCTCCCCTCTCACTTGCTCTCTCTCGCTCAGTTGTTCTTGATATGATTTTTGTACAAATATGAATTTGGACGAGTGATTTTTATGTTTCTGCACTTGCATCAGTGGAGGCTGTTAATAAACATCCGTTTTAGAGCCTCAATAGAGAGCCTCAACAAGAAAACCATGAATGACTATTATTGACCTGTTTCTTTACTCTCCTCTCTATTTTGTCTACCAAACGCAGCTAACTTCACACAGTTGACTGGGGCGTTGTGAAATATTTATCATCATCATGGTAACTACCCCTGCTGAGCTTGTCATCCCTTCACAGTGGAGAGGAGACATGTTTTATCTCTTTATCAGCAGTCTCATACACTGAATTGGAAACGGTTTACACACATACTTATAACAAATAAACAAGGCCAACAAACAACATACAGAATCTATCAAAATATTATTTACTAATCTGCAAATTGCTAAATTATTACAATGCAATGAAGCTCACTGAGATTCTGTGAAATTAGATGGCTGGTTTTGGCTGGTTATGTGTTCACCTTGATAACACGTTGCCTTCATTGCCTTCATTGCCTCTTCACGTCAACAGTGAAGAGGATTCTGGCCTTCTATGCAGAGTTCCTCTGTCCAGTGTCTGTGTTCTTTTGCCCATCTTAATCTTTACTTTTTATTGCCAGTCTGAGATATGGCTTTTTCTTTGCAACTCTGCCTAGAAGACCAGCATCCTGGAGTCGCCTCTTCACTGATGACATTGAGACTGATGTTTTGCGGGTACTATTTAATGAAGCTGCCAGTTGAGGACTTGTGAGGCGTCTGTTTCTCAAACTAGACACTCTAATGTACTTGTCCTCTTGCTGAGTTGTGCACCGGGGCCTCCCACTCCTCTTTCTATTCTTGTTAGCGCCAGTTTGCGCTGCTCTGTGAATGGATAGTACACATTGTTGTACGAGATCTTCAGGTTCTTGTCAATTTCTCACATGGAATAGCCTTCATTTCTCAGAACAAGAATAGATTGACCAGTTTCATTAGAAAGTTATTTGTTTCTGGCCATTTTGAGCCTGTAATCGAATCCACAAATGCTGATGCTCCAGACACTCAACTAGTCTCAACTAGTTTTTAATCAGCACAACAGTTTTCAGCTGTGCTAATATAATTGCAAAAGGGTTTTCTAATGATCAATTAGCTTTTTAAACTTGGATTAGCTAACACAGTGTGCCATTGGAACACAGGAGTGATGGTTGCTGATAATGGGCCTCTGTACGCCTATGTAGATATTCTATAAAAAATCTGCCGTTTCCAGCTACAATAGTCATTTACAACATTAACAATGTCAACACTGTATTTCTGATCAATTTGATGTTATTTTAAAGGACAAAAAGAAATGCTTTTCTTTCAAAAACAAGGACATTTCTAAGTGACCTCAAACTTTAGAACGGTAGTATAAGTATAACTCAACTCAAATAACTCAATAGGTCTGCTTCAATAGCATTCTCCAGATTGACCAACAACCCAATAGTGAGATATTCTCAATTGGTACTTGGCCATTTCAGAATGCATCTTTGAGAGGAAAACATTCCTGAGTGTCTGACTAGCTAGTTAATCCACAGGGACAAAGAATGACTTGCACCCCAAGGAAATGTTGATCTGTTGTAAGCTCTTGTATTAAGGGTCCACTGAGATTTTGCTTTCTAAAGTCATTATGTTTCTTCTTTGTATAAAATTGAACTCCACTCAACTGTGAGGCACAGAGCAAATTGACTGAAATATACACATTCAATCATAATGATAGATTGTGCAACACCACCTCCATTCTCAAATGGGAATTATAGTACACGTTCATTTTGGTTCCATTTTTAACATATCAATCCAAAAGCAAACTGTTTTTCTCAACATTGCTTGGTCCCTCCCTAGATCAAGTTATGGGAGTTGTTTCTTGTTCTGGTACTACTGGTGATTGCTTTTGAAAGGGGGTTGCCTCTCTCTGGGGTTTTTGTCTCTCTGTCACTCTGACAATGTGACAAAATTGTGAGACGTCTAAAACATGTCAAACTCAACACAATTTAAATTGAATTGAACATGTCCTTCCCTCCTCAGGGAAGTTTGATGAAATCAATCTTTAGCACCCATGCTATGGATGAATGTTAAGTTGGTGATGCGTCTTGCTTCATATTTCCCCAGTGAGATATCAGGTCCCAATGGAACATATTGATGAAGCCCCTATGCCCATCTCCCTCTCTATCCCTGTTCACGTGTGCGTGCAGCCATTGATGATTGATAAAGCAATTATAGTTCAATCTGAACGATCCATCTGCCATACAAAAAAATTAAGAATAATCTTTCCAAAAAAAAGTAATGTAAAGTCACACAAAAACATTCAAGTGTAACAGTCTGTGATATGTGCGCTGTGTTGGAAGTGGATGGATTGGACAGTAAATTATGCCAAATGCCTCTAACTTATCCTAAACATGAATGACCTCATCTACAGCTGATGCTATATGGCATAAACACAACAGTCACAGACACTAAGTATTAGGGTTGAATATTTTCCTGGTACAAATGTTCCGAGAACAAACCGATAGTGTCATTCAAAAGCATTATAAAGCATATACATGTCTGGATTTGACTAGAGCATTAAAACCTGCTGCTACCTGAGCCTGATGAGACCTATATCAAATACTGTTATGAGCCCTACATTAACAACATTTTATGAGTCCTACATTAACAACATTTTATGAGTCCTACATTAACATCATTTAATGAGTCCTACATTAACATAATTTAATGAGCCCAAGTCCAAAAAAGCCCAAATGATCGTGCTGTTATCCAATACATGTATGATATAGGCTACTGCACTTTACGCACTACAGAAAAACACAAGAGCAGAAGAGAACATGCGATTCTGTTGCAGCACATGCGGCATACATAGACGCAGCTAGCTTCAGTTGAAGTAGGAGGTTTATATACACCTTAGACAAATACATTAAACTCAGTTTTTCACAATTCCTAACATTTAATCCTAGTAAAAATTCCCTGTCTTAGGTCAGTTAGGATCACCACTTTATTTTAAGAATGTGAAATGTCAGAATAATAGTAGAGAGAATGATTTATTTCAGATTTGATTTCTTTCATCACATTCCCAGTGGGTCAGAAGTTTACATACACTCAATTAGTATTTTGTAACATTGCCTTTAAATTGTTTAACTTGGGTCAAAAACTTCAGGTAGCCTTCCACAAGCTTCCCAAAATAAGTTGGGTGAATTTTGGCCCATTCCTCCTGACAGAGCTGGTGTAACTGAGTCAGGTTTCTAGGCCTCCTTGCTCGCACAATCTTTATCAGTTCTGCCCACAAATTTTCTATTGGATTGAGGTCAGAGCTATGTGATGGCCACTCCAACACCTTGACTTTGTTGTCCTTAAGTAATTTTGCCACAACTTTGGAAGTATGCTTGGTGTCATTCTCCATTTTGAAGACCCATTTGCGACCAAGCTTTAACATCCTGACTGATGTCTGGAGATGTTGCTTCAATATATCCACATCATTTGTCTTTCTTCCTGAGCGGTATGACGGCTGCATGGTCCCAGGTGTTTATACTTGCGTACTATTGTTTGTACATATGAACGTGGTACCTTCAGGCGTTTGGAAATTGCTCCCAAAGAATGAACCAGACTTGTGGAGGTCTCCAATTTTTTTCTGAGGTCTTGGCTGATTTATTTTGATTTTCCCAAAGAGGCTCTGCGTTTGAAGGTAGGCCTTGAAATACATCCACAGGTACACCTCCAATTGACTCAAATGATGTCGATTAGCCTATCAGAAGCTTCTAAAGCCATGACATAATTTTCTGACATTTTCCAAGCTGTTTAAAGGCACAGTCAACTTAGTGTATGTAAACTTCTGACCCACTGGAATTGTGATACAGTGAATTATAAGTGAAATAATCTGTCTGTAAACAATTGTTGGAGAATTTACTTGTGTCATGCACAAAGTAGATGTCCTAACTGACTTGCCAAAACTATAGTTTGTTAACAAGACCTTTGTGGAGTGGTTGAAAAACAAGTTTTAATGACTCCAACCTATGTGTATGTAAACTTCTTACTTCAACTGTATATGCTCTCTTGGTTCAATAAATTAAACTTGCTCCAGTAGGCTTATCTTTTTGAGTGTATTACTGTACTGTATTGTATTATACTGTGTTATATGGGCTGGAATTACGCACATTGTTTAAACCATGATTAAGCAGAAGAGAACATGCGATTCTCCTGCAGCACATTCAACTTTAATTTCAAAATTTAATAGGGCCTATTTGTATATAAATTGTAGGTTGATGCATATATACCTTTCATAAAACTTCCCCTAATATTATTAGCCTCCGTTTCTCTCTGTATTGTTGCTTCATTCTTCCTCGCTTTCAACAGTTAAATAAAATACGCTTTGTTGTCCTTGTCTTAATCATTCTAATGACATCCTTGAAAAATATAGGACTAGAATTATATGAAGAAGGCTTTCACTTCTCCACGAAGATTGACTGGTTATGGGTCTGAATAAATAACTGCTATAGCCTACCACCATCGCACATTCACTCTCTTTCAAACTACCCATGAGTTCTATTGGCTGCTGGATTTAACATTCAGCAAAAAGAGCTTGCGTCCCGCTTCCAAAAGTTTACTGGTTTAACAAATGCAACAACAACAAAATGTCCAACAAGCTATTCTAGTCTAGCTTTTCCTGTATGGGACTCCAAGAGCTAAAGAGCGTTTTTTAAGGAGACACCAGCTGTGCACAGCACTCTTGCATATTGGGCAAGAGACAGAGGCTATAAATTAGAAGCTTATTATGCATAACCAGGGGCGCCACTTTGGCTTTAGAAGTGGAGGGGACATAATATATATATATTTTTTATCCAGTGAATATGTACAAAAAGTATTTCAGCAGATTTTGTGCATTTTTGTGTGGCATAATTCGTGTTAAAATATACACGTTTTGTGCTACTTAATTCGTAGAAAAATGCGTTTTTCAGGGGCAAACTTCGGAACAATCATTTCGAAAGTTATTGGTCAATGCATTTTGGGCAATGGTGTTCTACATTGTCTTTTTTTGTGTCACACATTTATTTATATAAAAACAAATGTGTTAACAACCCAATATTGTTAATCAACCAGGTTGTCACCGAAATACATAATATAATAATATAAATACTTAATATAATAGTAGCCTTAAGTTTTTATTTGTTATTATCAATGTCAATGCTGTTTTCTATGCTTGTTTTCGCGTAATATTTTGGAATACTGGTTCTATGTTGGATTTTATGAGGGTTGCAAGAGTGGAGTAAAAAGCTGTATTTGCCTGTTGTTTTTTTGTGGTATCAATGAAGGAATTTGACTGGAGAATGGGGATACATTTTCATGATGGCAAATTAATTCATCAATAAATGTGGGAAACAGAAGACTGTTTAAATTCCCCTGGTGCAACTGCATGGTATTTGCAACTATAACAAGTCTGGATTATGATCAATTAAGCCATATCAATGCAGTTAAACAGGTTCATATAAAATAATGAATTATGTTGGCTTACATTTATGGCACTTCCAAGGCCATTTCATGATAATTATTACGGTCATATCAATCATGTTATGTACTTAGGCTGTTGTAACAAGGCATATGCCAGCATTGTAGGCCTACTGCCTCTGCCCAGAGGCCGACTGGGCTTTCATGTCAATGGCCGTTAGAGCTCACTTTGCTACGTATGAGCTCTGGTTAGAGTCCCTGTTGCAGATTTCACTTTCTTCCGCTACATTGGTGGAAGTGTTGGGATCACGCCTAGCTCATGTCTAGTTATGTGATCTAGTGGTGGGAAGCGTTCTGTTTTTCAACATTGTGTTGGGTTTAATTACATTGATATATCTAGTGAACAATGGATAAGAAACAATGGGCATGACGGATAGAAGTAGTCACTACAGGTGTGATCAAGCCTTACATCAAAGTTGCCTGAAGCTGAATGGAAAGTGGTATGCCCTGACCAGTTATTCAGAAGAAAATCCTCTGTGATTGTCTAATTTACATAGTTAATTAACATACCAGCGTGGACCCAAAACAAACACATTCTACACATTTACAAACAATCTGTTTAAAGTGTTATTACAACCATGGTGTTCTTTTGTTACTGAAGCTTATACATCTAATAACCTGACAATGATCCACATCATATGGGTAGACAGATAATGTAAGTGTGTTACGCAGCAAAACACAACTAGCCTTTTTTTAGGATGCAAACCAGTAATATGTTGTTACACAAACATACAATCAAACAATCACCGGCAAGGACATGAGGGGAAACAGAGGGTTAAATACACAACATGTAATTGATGGGATTGGAACCAGGTGTGATGGAAGACAAGAAAAATGGATCAGTGATGGCTAGAAGATGGATGATGTCGACCCTCCTCCGAACACTGAAAAATGGGCCTTTCTGACTACAGGTGCACCGGTATCCCAAAGTATTAAGAGAAAACAAGCAAAGAAAACAAACATGGGACACAATAAAAAAGCCAGTGTGGCACACCATTGCTCGTTATGCATTGCTCTAATAACTTTCAAAACATTGTTCTGAAGTTTGACCCTAAAAACATTTTATTTTCCAACTAATTAAGTCGCACAAAAATGCGTATTTTCGCACGAATTAAGCCACACAAAAACGTTTGAAATCTGCTGAAATACTTTCTGCACAGATTTGCAGGAATTGAGTGTGAGATTGTGTTGTTGTGTGACAAAACATTTTAGAGTGGCCTTTTATTGTCCCCAGTGCAAGGTGCACCTGTATAATGATCATGCTGTTTAATCAGCTTCTTGCCACACCTGTCAAGTGGAGGGATTATTTTGGTAAAGGATTAATGCTCACTAACAGGGATATACAAAAATGTGTGCACAAAATTTGAGAAAAATAAGCTTTTTGTGTGAAAAGAACATTTCTGGGATTTTATATTTCGGCTCATGGGACCAACACTTTACATGTTGCGTTTATATTTTTGTTCTAAATATGAATATATTACCTGAAAGAAGTATGCTAGGAAATCTAGGCCTATATATAGGGCTATAGTTTATTGATTATCAATCTAGAACACGATTATCTATTCTGGATGCAATTTGAATGGAGATGATGGAGAGAGAGAAAGACTGCGAGAGAGTGCTCACACGTGCACTGATTTAAAGCAACCATATTCGAGTGATAGGCTGTTTTAAAACTCTACAGCTGCAAGGAAAAAATAATCTCTACAGTTAAAAAACAAGGTGACCCCCGAAAACCAGATGGAGGTGGATAAATTAGACGCGCATTCAGTCTTTATATTAATGCAGCATAGGCTATGCTGCATCAAATCTAACCTACTTGTCACAAGAAAAAAAGTTATCATGAGATGATAGGTCTACATACTGTACATTGTGAACTGCACGCTCCATACTGTGATGGGTCTGTCCCCACAAGTTTTGATTCATCATGCAGAGGCCATAGAGAAGCCAGATTTAGACATCGCATAAAAGCTGTTTTCGAATACTCATACTAACCGTACTATTTGTGACTTGAATTGCGTATACTGTATACTGTATGGATATTGTTAGTATGCCAAAAGTTCCCAGATGTTGTACTAAATTCGCCAAAATATGAAGTATACAGGCAGAGGACACTATTTCCATACTTTAGGGCCCATAATGCAATTCTTCAGGAAATGGGCAGGGTTCATAACGTTTTCAGATTTGAAGAAAATGGCAGAAAATATGCAGCTGAAGTACAACGAGAGCAGATACAAATTCATTGCTTTAACTAATAATGACAAATGTTAAGAAAATGTTGAACAATGTAATACAGTAATGACTTAAAATAAATTACCTTACACGTTATGTTGGCTGACAATTTGATAGCTACGCTGTCCTTACAAAGCACATAGCATATAATTACAGCAGTACCGGTATGTTAGCTAGCTACCTAATGTTAGTTGGCTACTTATACATCAAACTTGCCAGTATATTAACTATAGGCTATCTAATTACCCAATGTTTATCTTATCTTAGCTAAATTGTATAGTTGTTGTGCGTTCTCAATGGACATTCGGGTGCTTTTGTAAAGATCAGAATATTGAATTTACAGTGTGTCAACACCCGTTGAAAGAGGCCAGTGTCAGTAAATGATGGCAAAAAAAGCGAAATTAAATTGTTGCCATTAGCACAGTTACAGTCACCAACGCTCTGGATAACATAAAACTGCCTAACCAGCTCTGCTAGGGCGAGTAAAATGGTCAGAGTGGTCTCTTTTGTGTCTGGAAGTAGCTTGCAAGCTAGCCAACTTTAGCTTGGATGCTTGACTGCCGTTGTAAGGCCAGAACACTCAAATCATCCCTTCTCCTTGGCCCAAGTGTCCCGAGAGCGAAACTCTCTGAATTTACAAACGGACAATCTGACAATGCTCTGAATTTACAAGCTGCCTCTGGCACCCCACATTGAATTTAAGAACACACCCGAAGTTCTAAAATGTCTAGCTAGTAATTTGTTATGCTAACTAACTAGCAAGAGGTTGCATAGCAGCAGCATCAACTTCCGGTAGACAGGCGAAGAGATAGTACGCTCAACTGAAAGCATACTGTTCATTTATAGTATACTAAAATGAACTAATAGTATATGATATGTAGTATATACTCATGAAGTATGTAGTATACAGTATGTTAGTATGGGTATTCAAACATAGCTATAATTTAACAGTTCCATTTCACGCCATGCTGTTCGTATAAATCATTTATTATAATTGACAGGTTTCTTGCAGTTATTCATCCCGGGGAAAAGGGAGTTGTTTTGGGTAGTAAATCCTGGTACATATTGTTAACCGAGTTCCCGCCATTCAACCCTACTAAGCATACACAACCACACAATACTGAGTTACCATATTGCACCTGTAATTACATCCTTTGAGGCGCTACCATAGAGAGCTCCTTATAAAACAACATTATCAATTGATTTGACTTGAAGATAACCTTGAGCTGCTCTGTGGCTGTGGCAATGTTCCTTTACTTGAATGGAAATGTAGGGGAAGATTTCAGAAAGGGACAGGCATGCACCCCCTAGATAAAGGTGACCTCAATGTATTAACTAAATTAACTTATTATTATAAGTAAACTATTAATTAGAAACATGCTTTGCTTTAAGGTATGTAATTGTTGGCTGCCCAGACTCTATTCCCAATGGGAAGACAATAAAATGCATTTAAATGCAAATTAAATGCCTAAGTTAATCAGAGGTATCCATGGTTAAGACCAAAATAAGCTGCACATTTTTAATTGCAGTTTTTACAACTGGTGTTAAAACTTTAAAACATAAACCTACAGAAGATCAAAGCATTCTGAGTTTAGTCTTAACATTCTGATAACACAAATGTAACCTTTATTTCAGACTGATAATTGATTAATTATTTGTACAACAGATATATTAATCGGTTGAATTTCCAACCATCTTTATGTTGTTCTGGTTTACTAGTGTCCCACTTCTTATTGGGCTATATTTTCTCAGAATTTACTTGTCTATTATCCTAATAATTGTACAAGCCTTATTCTTTCATTTATCCATTATAAAGGTACTCACAGCAGATCTTAAGTATTATCATTCAATCTGAATAGCTAAATATTGACTAATATGAAACATCTTTATTAAAAACTGCACTGTCCCAAATGCCACCCTATTCGCTATGTAGTGCAGTACTTTGACCAGGGCCCTGGTCAAAAATAGTGCACTACATAGAGAATTGGGTGCCATTTGGGATGCAATCATGGATTTCTGTCAAATCTAGCATTTTTCCTTTCTCACCAGTCTCTTATTAAGTCTCTCTGTTAGAGTCTGTCACTCTTATCTCATACGAGACCAGAACTCAGTGATGGACAATACTGATAATGACACATCACAGGCCTCCTATGAGCCTCCTCAGTTGGTTTCAGCATATTCTCCATCCTTAATATCTGGATTCTTATCCGTAGGATAATGGTTTTGCCTGTATTATCCTGAATGGGATGAATCTGATGAGAACTGTCTGTTTGCAGCTCTGCTGATGTGTTGTTTAGTATACTCTCAGTCCCAGCCACTGATGAGAAGCTCTGCTCTACAGGTTATTGGACCACACAGGGATGAGAAGTACTTCACAGTCACATACTGTATATATCATTTATTTTTGTAAATAATTGAGAACATGGTCAAGGGAGAGATTGCCTTAATCACTCTCTTATTACACACTACCAGTTCAGCTAATTCTGTTACCGTACAGTTGCCACATGAGAATATGCCATTGCACTTCATCAGTATTTTACACCCATCGTTCTTCATCAATCTCTCTCTCTCCCATCTCTCTCTCTCCCCCATCTCTCTCTCTCTCTCTCTCTCTCTCTCTCTCTCTCTCTCTCTCTCTCTCTCTCTCTCTCTCTCTCTCTCTCACCTAAGAGCAAATATGCGCCCTTTAGTGTTCAATATGTTGAGGTTCAGTTTTTCTCAATTGCTAAAACACAATTTCTGAAACCTTGCTCCATTTCCTGAAAATGTTAAACACAAAACATCATTTTCAAGCACTATTTACATAACCTCTGACTCCTCTTGCAAAATTAAACATTTGCCTCAAAACAGTTTTACCTGTGTTCATAATCAAACACTGCTCTCAAATCATAAACAAAGTGATCAAAATGATATACACTCTCAAGCAGTCAGTAAACAATACACCGAAAAATAGAAAATACATTGCTCAAAACATACAATTCTCAGGGAGAAGTACATTTTTAATCTAAAAAAATATTCATATTTTTCCGTCATTGTCTTTTGATGAACGAAAACATGTTCTATCATAGTAGCTCAAAATTGATCAGAAATTACTAATCTGCTTTGCTCTTTGCAATTTTGTTTTTTGTTCTTCATCCTCCTTGTAACCCTATTTTTACAGTACTGTACCCTGCATCTCACAAACTTGTCCTTTGTCTCTGTGATACTGTAATTCTTGTTCTTTGTTGATATGAACCTGCAACCAGTCAAAATCTATTGAGCAGTCAGTACTGTTAATAAATGGAAAGCACAATGTTCAGGGCCATACAATCTGTCCATTGTACAGTATACAGTCTACAATGCACTGTACTACAGTATCCATTCTCAGACTTTCTCCTTCCCACCTTCAACAACCTGTTTGCTCTCTGAACTGGCTTATATTGTTTGTGTCGCATCATTTGAAACAGGTTAAATCCATTTTGAGTGGTTGTGTTCAATCAATGACATATGTTCTCTATTTGTATTTGATTGTTGCCACTTGTGTTTACCAGTATGGATGACATGTGCATTAGAGTGCAGAATGTGTTTTGAGAATGAGAATGTGTTTAGAGTTTTGCTGAGAAGTCTAAGTGAGATCTGCAAATTGTGTTTTACCATGTGAAATGGTTTAAGGTATTGACAACAGACTGCATAATTAGCCTAAATGAGTCCAGGCAACTGAGAACTTTGTTCAGCCAATGGGTTTTAGTGTTTTAGTAATTGAGAAAAACTGTAACAATATTGGGTTGTTAAAATATATTTTTATTTATTTATTTAAATGTGTGACACAAAAAAGACAGTGTAGAACACCATTGCCCATCATGCATTGCTCTAATAACTTTCAAAAGATTGTTCAGAACTTTGCCCCAGAAAAATGCATTTTCCTGTGAATGAAGTCACACAAAAATGTGTCTTTTCACACAAATTAAGCCACACTCCCTTATCCCAAATCAACTTGCAGTCATGTCATGAGTGAATACATTTTTTAAGACTGTGTGGTCCTGGGAATCAAACCCACTATCCTGACATTGCAAACGCCATGCTCTAACAACTGAGGTACTGAGGACCTGTGTGTGTGTGTGTGTGTGTGTGTGTGTGTGTGTGTGTGTGTGTGTGTGTGTGTGTGTGTGTGTGTGTGTGTGTGTGTGTGTGTGTGTGTGTGTGTGTGTGTGTGTGTGTGTGCTTGCATGCGTGCTTGCTTGCGTGTGAAAAGTTACATTGTTTCAAATGTGTTAACTTGAACAGAACCCCTACCTAATGTGTTATATTTTTATGTATTTTAGTTCATGCTGCATGATGACACATTAGCAACATCAGTGGCTGGATATTGGTTGGTCATGGGTAATTTCTCTGAAAGCATTGTCGAACACTAAAAGGAATTCATTATTTGGAGGCGAGCACTATGATCAAATCTCTTTGTTTGAAATGTTGAAACAGAGAGGTCAGTGAAATCAGTACCCATTTCAAAAGTATTAATATAAACTTGAAGTCAGAAAAAGACTGCTTTTCTTTTAAGTGATCCTGTAAGTATTTTATGTAATACTTGATTACGTTTCATTTCCCAGTGAATGGATATTGGACATGGACAAAGTACTTTATGTGTCACTTTGCTCTTGGAATGTCACATTCTGACCCTAGTTCTTGTGTTATTTGTTTGTTTTAGTTGGTCAGGGCTTGAGTTGGGTGGGCATTCTATGTTTTGTGTTTCTAGGTTGACTTTCTGTGTTCGGCCTAGTATGGTTCTCAATCAGAGGCAGGTGTCGTTAGTTGTCTCTGATTGAGAATCATACTTAGGTAGCCTGGGTTGCACCGTTGTTTTGTGGGTGATTGTTTCCGTGTCTGTGTTTGTTCGCCACATGGTACTCTTTCGGTTTTGTTCACGGTTATTGTCTTGTATTCATTGAGTGTTCAGTTTATGTTTTTAAATAAACAACCATGGACACTTACCACGCCGCATCTTGGTCCGATCCTCTTCAGACGAAGAGGAGGAAAACCCTTACATTGAAGTCAGCTAGCTACACCATCTTATGTCAGCATATCCACATCCTCATCATCCTCACATGCATTTTGTAATCCAATTGTTTTATTTTTGATCTTATCCTATCAGGTGTCTGCCTATACAAATATCGTCCTCTCCATATAGGCCTATAGCAAATGGATAAAAAATGTCAATCACCTCCATAACGAACAGTAATAATACAAACAAATCGCTGATGCTGTATTTTCTAATGAGAACTCATTGTCTTCTAGACCTAAGGTGTGTTCTAGAATTTAGCTCTGTCCCCATCAATTATGTCTATCCAGCCTTTCATGCTTTTTCTGAGAAATTCAATGATCATCACAGAATAAAAGACTAAACTATTTCTAATGTCCTGTCAGACAACTTCAATTACAGTTTTTTTGGATTGCTTACACACTAAAATTAAAAGTAGTACACTATTAGCAAAACCTTACACTCAAGAAGCAAAACATCAGCCCATATTTGCACAACTATAAGCACATTGTCAACCTCACACTTGTTGCAAAACTCTACACACAGTGATTTGCAAAACACTAAACACACTTAACATACATTACACACAAAAATCTATCATGAAGTCACATCCTTGCAATACCAAAGCACTGACTGTCAGATTACCACACCCTCCAACCTATTGGTTCAACACAGTCATCAGGTGTGCAAACACTTGTTTGCTTAATTGTAGACACACCAATCAGGTGTATTAGCACTATAAAAAGCAGCAGGTGAGTTCATCGGCCTTCAAGCACAATGGAAAGAGTCAGAGAAAGAGGAGGAGGAGGACGAGGAGGACGAGGAGAACGAGAAGGACGAGAAGGACGAGAAGGACGAGAAGGACGAGGAGGACGAGGAGGACGAGGAGAACGAGGAGAACGAGGAGGACGAGGAGGAGGAAGAGGAAGACAAGAATGTGCTCAAAGAGGACTGAATCTGACAAATGAGATCCGCGCAACACTGGTTGACCACGTTGTCAACCACGGCCTGACGCTGAGGGAGGCTGGACTGCGAGTACAGCCAAATCTAAGCCGATATACAGTGGCAAGTGTGATGAGAACATTTAGACTGGAAAATAGGTATTGTAAAAATATCATCATATCAAAAACATCTGCACGGTTTCAGTAACTGTTTACAGTACTGTATTCTATGCACTATCAGCACTTCTGTTACCTTTTCCTGGGAAATTACTGTACTATTGTATACAGTTTTTTTTCTACATAGGATTGAGGGTCAGGAACAACAAGGGGAAGGCCTCCTATGTTCACAGAACAGCAAGAGAGGGAGATAGTAAACATGGTTTTGGCCAACAATGCTATAACACTCAAGCAGCTCCAAGCTAACATTGTCAATAACCACGCCATTTTCAACGACATCCATCAGGTCTCAACATCAACACTGGCACGCATCCTAAAAAAAAAACATATTCAAATGAAGCAAATTTATCGAGTGCCTTTCGAGCGCAATTCCGAAAGGGTGAAACGACTGCGGCATGATTATGCAGAGCTATGTATTCACTTTAGCAGTGTGATCTTGCATACTGTCTCATAATCTTTTACTGTAATATAATATGTATACTAGATCTACACTGAAATACACAATTTTGCCTGACATTGTTTTTCAGAGAGTTTTACGAATGGATGGAGAGGAGATCCAGCATGAGTTCATTTACGTAGGTGAGGCTGGGTTCAACCTGACGAGAACACGAAGGAGGGGAAGAAACATCATTGGCCACAGGGCTATAGTCAATGTCCCAGGGCAACGTGGGGGTAATATAACACTCTGTGTAGCCATTACACAGAATGGGGTCCTCCACCGCCATGCCCATATGGGCCCTTACAACACAGCACTCATACTTACATTCTTGGACCAATTGCACAACATAACAGCAGCAAATCAAATCGATCATATGCAATACATTGTTGTCTGGGACAATGTGTCTTTCCACCGCTCTGGTCTGGTTCAGATCTGGTTTCAGCAACATCCACATTTCACCGTCCTATATCTTCCACCATACTCTCCATTCCTCAACCCTATAGAAGAGTTTTTCTCGGGATGGCGGTGGAAGGTATATGATCTCCATCTCCAGGCTGAGGTACCCCTCATCCAAGCCATGGAGGAGGCCTGTGACCAGATGGAGGTAGCAGCAATGCAAGGATGGATTTGTCATTCAAGACGTTTCTTTCCAAGGTGTCTTGCTAATGACAACATTGCCTGCGATGTTGATGAAATTCTCTGGCCAGATCCAGCTAGGCGAAGAGACAATGTCTAGTTGTTTAAAAAACATTTTTTTATCTTACAATACGTAAAGTGACGTTTGGTTACAGTATTATGAATCTCCATCGTTAACGTGTTGAGAAATAAATGAGTTTCTTCAGTCTGCAACATTGGTCTTGTGTAGTGTTTGGTGAATTGACATTATATTTGTACTTTGTTGATAGTAGCCTACTCTAATCATAGGGAAGTAGAAGTGCTAAAAGTGTTTTAGGTTTATCACAGCAGAGTGTAACTCGTGCAAACAGAGTATAGTAATGTGAAACGTGTGTGTTTCATATGGTAACAAAGTGTGGTTTTTAAAAAGAAGTGTATAGTTTTTACAAGAGTGTTTAATTTTGCAAAGGATCTGTAGTGTTTTGCTAATTGGTTGTGCTAATTGTGTGTAGTGTTTTGAAAACACGGGCCCTGTTTTGAAAATCGTGCTTAAGCAATCAAAAAAAACTGTAATCAACCAGGTTGTCACAGAATTACTTATAATGTAATAGTAGCCTTTTGTTAATGTCAATACGGTTTTCTATGCTTGTTAGTTTGAATACTTTTGGATACTAGTGCACTTGTAGTCACAAAGGCCCTTTTTTCATGTAGGCAACAGCAGGTCGACACGATTTTCTTCATAAACTATTTCATATTTCGTGGAGCCTACATTACACAATTTTCTTTATAATGCATTTAATATAAGGCTATGTCGAATTTTATGAGGGTTGACAGATTTTGTTTGGTATCGATGAAGGTATTTGATTGGGAAATGGGGATATATTTTTATGATGGGAAATTATAATACACACCATAATACACACATGCACACAAACACTTACACACATATTCACACACTCACTTTGTTTGTACTCATGTTATAGCCTACTCTTGACTTTTGTATGAATTCATTTTAATAAAACATTTGTATTTAGTTGTCATGTATTCATTATCTTCAAAAGGTGAAATGTTAGTAGTTTGCATGTTTCAGTAATGATTAACATGGTTAACATGGCTTTTGGTATATTTAGCACATTTAGCATTTTTATACATATTCTGTATTTCCACTGAAGAAAGCAATAATTTATCAATACACTACTGTAAAACAATTGACACTACCGGTTATAAAATGGAAATTTCTCTCTGTAAATAAATGGTGAGAAATTCTGTCTGTAGCCACTCGGCTATGTGTTTAACAGCCCTACAGTTGCGACTGTCACACCAGCCTGCACTTTGGCTCCCCCTCCTGTTCATGACTGAGGGTGATCTAGTTTATTTATTTATAAGTGGTGTTCTAGTTTATTTTCTATGTTGGTGATTTGTATGATTCCCAATTAAAGACAGCTGGTAATCGTTGTCTCTAATTGGGGATCATATTTAAGTAGCTGTTTTTCCCACCTGTGTTTGTGGGATATTGTTTATGTGTAGTTGCATGTTAGCACGTCATTGTCGTCACGGTTCGTTTAGTCTTTATTGTTTTGTTGTGTGGTTCACTTATATCTAAATAAAGATGTGGAACCCAGATCACTCTGCACGTTGGTCCGAGTATGCTTCCAACGAACGTGACACTGTCCAGCTCAGGCATTCCCCTCATAATTTAGCCTACTGTTCTGACTTGGTGGTGCACATGTAGCCTATAGCCTGTTTTAGAGAAACGGAATCATTGAATATTGTAAGAGCCTTCATTGTCTGCTTATATGCCCCCTTTATTTGTCCTACGGTTCTGGCTTGGTGTAAAGGGAGAATACTGTAAGAATGGCCCATGTTCTGAATTCTGTTGCTGTATATTTCAAAAGTGCTGAACAAATAATTATATTGATTACGTTGTTCTAGCTTGTTCATTAATGTCTTAATCGAAATTACAGCTTGCCTTTTATCCACTCGTCATCCCCTTATGCCATAGTTTGTACATCTCAATTGTCAGTAGATATCACATTTGTTTAAGCAAGTCAGCCATATCAGCTATGTTTTTTTTAAAGGCAGAAAATGAGGCTGAATGAACTGCTTCGCTGCCAGACAAGGCTCCGCTGATATCCAGGTATAGCAGTGGTAAGATGTTGGGACTGCTGTTGGGACTCTGCTGTTGGGACAGCTGTATGTAGGCCCTGACAGTTTGTGGGAACCGCTTGTCACCGTTATAGTCCAAATAATGTATTGTTTAGTACTGTGTTGTGTTGTATAGTGTCTTTGCTAGCATGCGTAAAATCGTGATTTAAAATGTTAAATCATCACTGCAGCCCTATAATAATTATACAAGTAGGAGAGTCTGAAATTAATTAAATACCTTAACCCTAAGCTATGTTCAATGTCAGCAGCAATTCCCAGTGAGAAATGCTCAGTCTGAAGCCATTTGGCTATGGGTTTCACAGCCCAATGATAATGATGCAAGTTCTATCACCTTATAAAAAGGGTTTTATTTATAACCTCTGGGGTATAACATGTTGGGCAAAGTGGTATAGGAGAGTCTGACATATAACCCCTAACCTGAGTTCAGTTTTAGCCAACCAAGAGGGGCCTAGCTTGGTCCTTTATGACTGGGAAAGAACTTGATTCTAGGCCATATAAAATCCTACATCCATCTCATTAGATCAGAACAGGATGGACCAACATATTACTGCATCCTAAAAAAAGGCTAGTTGTGTTTTGTTGCGTAACACACTTACATTATCTGTCTACCCATATGATGTGGATCATTGTCAGGTTATTAGATGTATAAGCTTCAGTAACAAAAGAACACCATGGTTGTAATAACACTTTAAACAGATTGTTTGTAAATGTGTAGAATGTGTTTGTTTTGGGTCCACGCTGGTATGTTAATCAACTATGTAAATTAGACAATCACAGAGGATTTTCTTCTGAATAACTGGTCAGGGCATATCACTTTCCATTCAGCTTCAGGCAACTTTGATGTAAAGCTTGATCACACCTGTAGTGACTACTTCTATCCGTCATGCCCATTGTTGCTTATCCATTGTTCACTAGATATATCAATGTAATTACACCCAACACAATGTTGAAAAACAGAATGCTTCCAACCACTAGATCACATAACTAGACATGAGCTAGGCGTGATCCCAACACTTCCACCAATGTAGCGGAAGAAAGTGAAAGCTGCAACAGGGACTCTAACCAGAGCTCATACGTAGCAAAGTGAGCTCTAACGGCCGTTGACATGAAAGCCCAGTCGGCCTCTGGGCAGAGGCAGTAGGCCTACAATGCTGTCATATGCCTTGTTACAACAGCCTAAGTACATAACATGATTGATATGACCGTAATAATCATCATGAAATGGCCTTGGAAGTGTCATAAATGTAAGCCAACATAATTCATTATTTTACATGAACCTGTTTAACTGCATTGATATGGCTTAATTGATCATAATCCAGACTCGTTATAGTTGCAAATACCATGCAGTTGTGCCTGGGGAATTTAAACCAAACAGATTGTTTTTCCAGGTCTTCTGTTTCCCCACATTTATTGAGGAATTAACTTCCCATCATGAAAATGTTTCCCATTCCCCAATCAAATACCGTAATCGATACCACAAAAAGACAGACAAATACAGGTTTTCAATACAATCTGGCAACCCCCATAAAATCCGACATAGCACGAGTATCCCAAAGTATTAAGTGAAACAAGCATAGAAAACAGCATTGGCATTAATAAAACAATTCTATAACGTAAATGTAATGGTTTTCTTCTATCTCCTCCTCTGACGAAGAGGTGTAGCAAGGATCGGACCAAAATGCAGCGTGATTGTTATTCATGATATTTAATGAAGAAAACTATACATGAATAAACTAACAAAAACAATAAATGTGAGAAAACCTAAACAGCCTATCTGGTGACAACAAAGACAGAAACAAGGACATAAGGACAATCACCCACAAAACACTCAAAGAATATGGCTGCCTAAATATGGTTCCCAATCAGAGACAACGATAAACACCTGCCTCTGATTGAGAACCACTCCAGACAGCCATAGACTATGCTAGATACCCCCACTAAGCCACAAACCCAAATACCTAACAAAAACCCCAAGACAAAACACACCACATAAATAACCCATGTCACACCCTGGCCTGACCAAATTAATAAAGAAAACACAAAATACTAAGACCAGGGCGTGACAGTAAAGCTACTATTATATAATAAGTATTTCGGTGACCACATGGTTGATTAACAATATAGTTTTTTTTTATAGAAATCCATGTGGAACACAATACAAGTCAGTGTGGGAAACCATTGCCCAAAATGCATTGCTCCAATAACTTTCAAAAGACTGTTCCAAGTTTGTCCCCCCAAAACGTTTTTTTCCTGTAGTTGCACAAAAATGTGTGTCTTTTCGTATGAATTAAGTCACACAAAAACATGCATATTTTCACATGAATTAAGCCACACAAAAACAAACACAAAAACAAATCTGCTGATCATTTTTGTACATATTTGCACAAATTGTGTGAGATTGCGATGCAATACTGCATCTGCTAAATAGAATATATTAACATATAACACACAAGATCATGGTATGCATTTATCAATAATGAAGGTATCAACCGGAGCCCGCATTCCCACACATAAATCCAGTCTGTCAGATTGTTTGAGTCATGTTAAACTTGGTTCGACTTTTGTTTATTGTGTTCTCACAAAATATTGCAGTAGTAGAAAAGCACAGAATTTTTTTTTTTTCAGAAGAAAGATGAGAATTGGAAAAAAGAAACAAATGATATTTTTACCTGCCCACAACATATCACACAATCAATGGAATTGAACAGAGGAAAAAAGAGGTCCCTTCAAAGTCTGGCTTATGCTGTTTGTAGCCTTTATTCTACTCTGAAGACTAGAGTTATGCCAGGGCACATGAATGAGTCATCACAAGCTTGTCTCTGACTTTTGAGTATGGGTATGGTTGAGCATGTATAACGTGTCTTCACATTCCCAGATGAGGCCTATCAGGGTTGGATTTGGTTGCTTTCTAAATGTAATACGTTACAGTTAATAGTTACCTGTCCAATGTTGTAATCAGTAATGTAACTTTTGTATAACCCAAACTCAGCAACGTAATCTGATTACATTCAGTTACTTTTGGTACCTTCCCCTTAAAGGAAAACTCCACCCAAAACTATATTTTGGTGTTGGTTTCCTTCGTCCATGACATAGTCCCAAAATATTTTGTTTGTCAGCAATCAAGTTTTCAAGATATGTTACTTTCAAAATACAGAACTCCTCCACATTTGATGCATTTTGCACGTTTGCGTCATATGATGCAAAATGGATGATGGATGATTTCTGTTGTTGATTTCTGTTGTTTTGAGGTTGAAATTTCAACCACAGAATTATGTCATAGTAACCAATTTTCAACATAGACAAACCTTGTATAAAATATGTTGAATTTGTACCTTTGAAACCACAAGGGGTTGGTGGCACCTTAATTGGGGAGGACGGGCTTGTGGTAACGGCTGGAGCCGAATTGGTGGAATGGTATCAAAAACATCAAACACATGGTTTCCAAGTGTTTGTGCCATTCCATTTGCTATGGCCATTATTATGAGCCTTCCTCCCCTCAGCAGCCTCCACTGTTTGAAACAACATCAGATCTTACCCATTATATCCACTATCAGAAAAAAAACAATAGGCTGGGCAGCACCTTCTACTGGAGAGTTGATCTATATACAGATATCCATTTGGTCTCCCATCCAGGGTTTTAACCAAGCGCAGACCTGCTATGATACTTGTCTTTGACTACTACCACTACCAATGTGCTATCGTGATAATCATTGCTGAGAGATCTCTTAATAACTAAATAGATTCACTGTTGCCATCAAATTCAAATCAAATCAAACTTTATTTGTCACGTGCCGAATACAACAAGTGTAGACTTTACTGTGAAATGCTTACTTACAAGCCCTTAACCAACAGTGCATTTCAAGAAGAAGAAAACATATACCAATTAGAATAAAATAAAAAGTAATAATAAAAAGTAACACAATAAGAATAACAATAACAAGACTATATACAGGGGGCACCGGTACCGAGTCAGTGTGTGAGGGTACAGGCTAGTTGAGGTAATCTGTACATGTAGGTGGGGGTGAAGTGACAATACATAAGTAACAAACAAACAGCGAGTAGCAGCAGTGTACAAAAGGGAGGGGGTGAGGGGGTCAATTGAAATTGTCCAGTGGCAATTTTATGAATTGTTCAGCAGTCTTATGGCTTGGGGATAGAAGATGTTGAGGAGCCTTTTGGTCCTAGACTTAGCACTCCGGCACCACTTGCCGTGCGGTAGCAGAGAAAACAGTCTATAACTTGGGTGACTGGAGTCTCTGACAATTTTATGGTCTTTCCTCTGACACTGCCTATTATATAGGTCCTGGATGGCAGGAAACTTGGCCCCAGTGATGTACTGGGCCGTTCGCACTACCCTCTGTAGCGCCTTGCGTTCAGATGCCGAGCAGTTGCCATATCAGGCGGTGATGCAACCGGTCAGTATGCTCTCGGTGGTGCAGCTTTAGAACCTTTTGAGGATTTTTATTTTATTTTTTTATTTCACCTTTATTTAACCAGGTAGGCTAGTTGAGAACAAGTTCTCATTTGCAACTGCGACCTGGCCAAGATAAAGCATAGCAGTGTGAGCATACAACAAAGAGTTACACATGGAGTAAACAATTAACAAGTCAATAACACAGTAGAAAACAAAGGGGGGGTCTATATACAATGTGTGCAAAAGGCATGAGGAGGTAGGCAAATAATTACAATTTTGCAGATTAACACTGGAGTGATAAAAGATCAGATGGTCATGTACAGGTAGAGATATTGGTGTGCAGAAGAGCAGAAAAGTAAATAAATAAAAACAGTATGGGGATGAGGTAGGTGAAAAGGGTGGGCTATTTACCAATAGACTATGTACAGCTGCAGCGATCGGTTAGCTGCTCAGATAGCTGATGTTTGAAGTTGGTGAGGGAGATAAAAGTCTCCAACTTCAGCGATTTTTGCAATTCGTTCCAGTCACAGGCAGCAGAGTACTGGAACGAAAGGCGGCCAAATGAGGTGTTGGCTTTAGGGATGATCAGTGAGATACACCTGCTGGAGCGCGTGCTACGGATGGGTGTTGCCATCGTGACCAGTGAGCTGAGATAAGGCGGAGCTTTACCTAGC
The DNA here is from genome assembly GCF_002021735.2 of Oncorhynchus kisutch. Lineage (NCBI taxonomy): Eukaryota > Metazoa > Chordata > Actinopteri > Salmoniformes > Salmonidae > Oncorhynchus > Oncorhynchus kisutch. The sequence goes on along the minus strand of NC_034188.2, from coordinate 67,119,125 downwards.
ATAGACTTGTAGATGACCTGGAGCCAGTGGGTCTGGCGACGAATATGTAGCGAGGGCCAGCCGACTAGAGCATACAAGTCGCAGTGGTGGGTGGTATAAGGTGCTTTAGTGACAAAACGGATGGCACTGTGATAGACTGCATCCAGTTTGCTGAGTAGAGTGTTGGAAGCCATTTTGTAGATGACATCGCCGAAGTCGAGGATCGGTAGGATAGTCAGTTTTACTAGGGTTAGCTTGGCGGCTTGAGTGAAGGAGGCTTTGTTGTGGAATAGAAAGCCGACTCTTGATTTGATTTTCGATTGGAGATGTTTGATATGAGTCTGGAAGGAGAGTTTGCAGTCTAGCCAGACACCTAGGTACTTATAGACGTCCACATATTCTAGGTCGGAACCATCCAGGGTGGTGATGCTAGTCGGGCATGCAGGTGCAGGCAGCGACCGGTTGAAAAGCATGCATTTGGTTTTACTAGCGTTTAAGAGCAGTTGGAGGCCACGGAAGGAGTGTTGTATGGCATTGAAGCTTGTTTGGAGGTTAGATAGCACAGTGTCCAAAGACGGGCCGAAGGTATATAGAATGGTGTCGTCTGCGTAGAGGTGGATCAGGGAATCGCCCGCAGCAAGAGCAACATCATTGATATACACAGAGAAAAGAGTCGGCCCGAGAATTGAACCCTGTGGCACCCCCATAGAGACTGCCAGAGGACCGGACTGCATGCCCTCCGATTTGACACACTGAACTCTGTCTGCAAAGTAATTGGTGAACCAGGCAAGGCAGTCATCCGAAAAACCGAGGCTACTGAGTCTGCCGATAAGAATATGGTGATTGACAGAGTCGAAAGCCTTGGCAAGGTCGATGAAGACGGCTGCACAGTACTGTCTTTTATCGATGGCGGTTATGATGTCGTTTAGTACCTTGAGTGTGGCTGAGGTGCACCCATGACCGGCTCGGAAACCAGATTGCACAGCGGAGAAGTTACGGTGGGATTCGAGATGGTCAGTGACCTGTTTGTTGACTTGGCTTTCGAAGACCTTAGATAGGCAGGGCAGGATGGATATAGGTCTGTAACAGTTTGGGTCCAGGGTGTCTCCCCCTTTGAAGAGGGGGATGACTGCGGCAGCTTTCCAATCCTTGGGGATCTCAGACGAGATGAAAGAGAGGTTGAACAGGCTGGTAATAGGGGTTGCGACAATGGTGGCAGATAGTTTCAGAAATAGAGGGTCCAGATTGTCAAGCCCAGCTGATTTGTACGGGTCCAGGTTTTGCAGCTCTTTCAGAACATCTGCTATCTGGATTTGGGTAAAGGAGAACCTGGAGAGGCTTGGGCGAGGAGCTGCGGGGGGGCGGAGCTGTTGGCCGAGGTTGAAGTAGCCAGGCGGAAGGCATGGCCAGCCGTTGAGAAATGCTTATTGAAGTTTTCGATAATCATGGATTTATCAGTGGTGACCGTGTTACCTAGCCTCAGTGCAGTGGGCAGCTGGGAGGAGGTGCTCTTGTTCTCCATGGACTTCACAGTGTCCCAGAACTTTTTGGAGTTGGAGCTACAGGATGCAAACTTCTGCCTGAAGAAGCTGGCCTTAGCTTTCCTGACTGACTGCGTGTATTGGTTCCGGACTTCCCTGAACAGTTGCATATCACGGGGACTATTCGATGCTATTGCAGTCCGCCACAGGATGTTTTTGTGCTGGTCGAGGGCAGTCAGGTCTGGGGTGAACCAAGGGCTGTATCTGTTCTTAGTTCTGCATTTTTTGAACGGAGCATGCTTATCTAAAATGGTGAGGAAGTTACTTTTAAAGAATGACCAGGCATCCTCAACTGACGGGATGAGGTCAATGTCCTTCCAGGATACCCGGGCCAGGTCGATTAGAAAGGCCTGCTCACAGAAGTGTTTTAGGGAGCGTTTGACAGTGATGAGGGGATCCATGCCAAATCTTTTCAGTCTCCTGGGGGGGAAAAGGTTTTGTCGTGCCCTCTTCACGACTGTATTGGTATGTTTTGACTTTGATAGTTCATTGGTGATGTGGACACCAAGGAACTTGAAACTCTCGACCCGCTCCTCTACAGCCCAGTCGATGTCAATGGGGGCCTGTTCGGCCCACCTTTTCCTGTAGTCCATGATCAGCTCCTTTGTCTTGCTTACATTAAGGGAGAGGTTGTTGTCCTGGCACCACACTGCCAGTTCTCTGACCTCCTCCCTATAGGCCGTCTCATCGTTGTCGGTGATCAGGCCTACCACTGTTGTGTCGTCAGCAAACTTAATGATGGTGTTGGAGTCGTGTTTGGCCACGCAGTCATGGGTGAACAGGGAATACAGGAGGGGACTAAGTACACACCCCCTGAGGGGCCCCAGTGTTAAGGATCAGCATAGCGGAAGTGTTGTTGCCTACCATCTGGGGGCGGCCCGTCAGGAAGTCCAGGATCCAGTTGCAGAGGGAGGTGTTTAGTCCCAGAGTCCTTAGCTTAGTGATGAGCTTCGAGGGCAATATGGTGTTGAACGCTGAGCTGTAGTCAATGAACAGCATTCTCACATAGGTATTCCTTTTGTCCAGGTGAGAAAGGGCAGTGTGGAGTGCGATTGAGATTGCATCATCTGTGGATCTGTTGGGGCGGTATGCGAATTGGAGTGAGTCTAATTGAAGTGTCCGGGAGGATGCTGTTGATGTGAGCCATGACCAGCCTTTTAAAGTACTTCACGGCTACCAACGTGAGTACCATGGGCGGTAATCATTTAGGCCTAAATAGCATTTGCGAAGTCATCACCAGCTGTTGTTTCAATTCATCCCAGGGTTCAACTAAAAATAGACAATACATTCATGCCTCGGGTTTCAAGCTTTGGTTGATGTCAAATGTAATCTTCAAGTTAATAACGAATATGTTGGATTCGCATCTTAATTGCAACCGAAAATCTAAGTTAAAGAACAGGACAAAATGAAATATAAACTTTATTTAAAGTGAATTTAAAGTTTGATCTGATTTGATTTAGTCCTAATAACCATGTATCTGGTCTAGGAACAGATTTACCTACTCTGCAATCCCATCTGCTATCTTATCCATAGAGATGAAATGTTGATACAGTGGTTGCTACAAATGTGAAAGGTTGCTTTAAGATTTTGGTAAATACAATTCAAGAGCAAGCATGTAGCTGTGCCCAAAGGCATCATGCCCATAGGGGGCAAAAGGGCACCCCCTCACATTTGTCCTGTTAAAGAATACATACAGTACCAGTCAAACGTTTGCACACACCTACTCATTCAAGGGTTTTTCTTTATTTTTTACTATTTTCTACATTGTAGAGTAATAGTGAAGACATCAACACGATGAAATAACACATATGGAATCATGAGGTAACCAAGAAAGTGTATTTTAGATCTTAGATTCTTCAAAGTAGCCACCCTTAGCCTTGATAACCATTTTGCACACTCTTGGCATTCTGTCTACCAGCTTCATGAGGAATGCTTTTCCAACAGTCTTGAAGGAGTTCCTACATTTGCTGAGCATTTGTTGGCTGCTATTCCTTCACTCTGTGGTCCAACTCATCTTTAAACATCTCAATTGGGTTGAGGTCGGGTGATTGTGGTCAAATACCCCTTACACAGCCTGAAGGTGTGTTTTGGGTCATTGTCCTGTTGAAAAACAAATGATAGTCCCACTAAGCGCAAACCAGATGTAATGGCGTATTGCTGTAGAATGCTGTGGTAGGCATGCTGGTTACGTGTGCCTTGAATTCTAAATCACAGACAGTGTCACCAGCAAAGCACTCCCACACCATCACACCTCCTCCTCCATGCTTCACAGTGGGAACCATACATGCAGAGTTCATCCGTTCACCTACTCTGCATCTCTGCGTTGGAACCAAAAAATCTCAAATTTGGACTCATCAGTCCACAGGGCAGATTTCCACAGGTCTAATGTCCATTGTTCGTGTTTCTTGGCCCAAGCAAGTGTCTTCTTCTTATTGGTGGCCTTTAGTAGTGTTTTTTTGCAGCAATTCAACCACGAAGGCCTGATTCACGCCGACTCTTCTGAACAGTTGATGTTGAGATGTGTCTGTTACTTGAACTCTGTGAAGCATTTATTTGGGCTGAAATCTGAGGCTGGTAACTCTAATGAACTTGTCCTCTGCAGCAGAGGTAACTCTGGGTCTTCATTTCCTGTGGCAGTCCTCATGAGAGCCAGTTTCATCATAGCGCTAGATGGTTTTTGTGACTGCACTTGAAGAAACTTTCAAAGTTCTTGAGATTTCCCATATTGACTGACCTTCATGTCTTAAAGTAATGATGGACTGTTGTTTCTCTTAGCTTATTTGAGCTCTTCTTGCCATAATATGGACTTTGTCTTTTACCAAATAGGGCTTCTGTATACCCCTCCCTAACTTTTCACAACACAACTGATCAAACACATTAGGAAGGAAAGAAATTCCACAAATTAACACATTTAACAAGGCCAACCTGTTAATTGAAATGCATTCCAGTTGACTACCTCATGAAGCTGGTTGAGATAATGCCAAGATTGTGCAAAGCTGTCATCAAGGCAAAGGGTACTCTGAAGAATCTGAAATATAAAATATATTTTGATTTTTTAACACTTTTTTCGGTTACTACATGATTCCATATGTGTTATTTCATAGTTTTGATGTCAATCAAGTTAGAATAGCTACCATAGTATGAATGTAAAATAGTGCAATAAGTGTACAAGCATGTAAAGTATTATTTGCACATGTAAAATATGAGTTGCACCTGTATAATCAGTTTTGTAGTTGCAAAAAAGATTTGCAAACATATATTTTCTTTTGAGAATAAATGCAACAACACTTGCAAGCACATAATGGGATGTGTGAAGAGGATGTGTGGACCAGGCAAAAGAAGATTCACAGAAGACGATTCACCAGTCACAAGTTTAGTAAATTAGTTGCATTCCTTCACAAATGTAGTTGCCTGCTTGTAAATCTTTCTGAACTCATTTACATATACACTTACATGTTTGCAAGTTACTTACATGTTTGCATTTATTCTCAAAAGATGATACATGTTTGCAAATATTTTTTGCAACTACAAACTGATTATACAGATGCAACTCATATTTTAAATGTGCAGACCATACTTTACATGCTTGTACACTTAAGGCACTATTTAACCTTCATAAGATATCTTAGCTGGCTTGCAATAAGTAAATGTATTGATATTCCTTTCAATCTTTTCCCCTATTTTACCAGAGATGCAGAGAAGCATATTTGATTTGTTTAAAGAAATAACCACCAGTCAGGAGGATACAGACAGCTCAAGAGGTATGCTTATAAATACAGTATGTTGAAAAATACTGTATATATATATTTTTAGATATAATTAAGCAATTGATTACAGCTCTAGACTGCAAGAAAAAGCTGTTTCATGTGTTTGAAAAATGCAAAATTCCCCAATTCACGCACTTAGTGCCCTCTCAGATTTTTGGGTGCATGACACACCTGGCTGTGTCTCAACGTTTGTGAATGAATTACCAGTATTTGCAATGTAAGAATAAGCAATCAGCAAACAAAAATACCTGCTGAGCATAAATCAACATGAGAAACATTAAAACAAAGAGATGAATTTAAATTAAGTGAGTGGCTTGTCATACATCAGGAATAAACTGACAATCCCAGACAACATTCTGGAGAGATTGAAGACGTGAAACAAACATAATGACATTGCACATTAGCTGTGAATACTGAGTACAAATACCATATTTCTGAGGACTGTCGCATCTCACCAAAAAAAAAGAAGATAAACTCCACTGCATTGTCCGTTAATCAATAATGTCTGTTATGTCCTTCATCCAGCTAGATCGGATCATTTGGATGCTTATGTTTTGACAGATGTACGATGCTAGACAGTTCTTCACCACCTGTTCAAACAACACAGCTGTGATGACGCCATTTTATGTCATTATCAGATTGTAATTTGGATCTGTATTTCAGTTTGTGTAATTTGGATTTATATTTCAGTTATCCATCACAATAATTGAGTGGCAAAGAATTACTTTTTTTTCTCCTCTGGTATGGCTGCTGCTGTGTGAGTGAGTGACTATGATTGTGTGGTAAGAGTGTTTGTGCTGTATGAGTGTGTTTGATTCAGAGGCACTCACAGTAAGTTGTCCTGTATGGCTCAGTTGGTAGAGCATGGTGCTTGCACTGCCAGGGTTTGATGTTCACTTCAAGCGGCCACCCATGTGTTAAAATGTCTGCTAAATTGCATATATCATTATGAGGATACTACATATGGAAACGTGAGAGAGAAATTAAGAAATTATTTTTTATATAATGACATTGTTCTTGTTGTAAGGGGACAATGCACTAAGTGTATTTTTGTATCAGAGAAACCTTGATATTGAATTGAATTGAATCTTGGCTACACTCTTGATAATCTGAGGTAGACTTGTCAACGAACAGCAGTTATGTCTCTTCATATTCCACTGATTAGTAATTGGATGAAAACAATGCACATTTTCATTAGCTTTTTAATTTATGGACCCTATGATGGTGTCATGCGTTTTATTGTTTTGTTTTCAGGCCAAATCAATGCTGCCAGTTAATTCAGTAGCACAGTCTCTCTCGCTCATTCATTTGTCACTCCAAAGTAATTATTTTTTGGTAAAGCACGATAAGATTGCAAGGTTGTTTCAAACAGAGTGTGTCATTTATTAAATGGAAAATAGAATGCATTATCAGAAGGTAAGCTTTTTAGTCTCTCTTATTTAGAGTGCCATTTTGTCTCTCACTCTCTCTCACGTGTGTGTGTGTGGGTGTCAGACAGAAGTGGATGTTCATGTTGTTGGGATTTTTCAGATCCAGGGGTAAAGTGTAGAACCAGAGATGAGATCAGACAACATGAAAGAAAGAGTAAAGATTTAATGCATGGTAATGGAGAAAGTACATGGAACCACTATCTTTCAAGACAGCAGGGCTGTTACAGTGGGTGGGTCTACAGTATATTTGTCTATGGATGTCTCTGTCTCAGGACTGCCCTAAATGTACCTTGTATTTATCATTGAAACCTATCCGTTTTCTATAATGAAAGTGTAGACAGCTGCTGCCCCCAAAAGACATCAAGGCAGCATTGCAGGAACATTGTAGATCCCTGCTGAATCCTATGGAAGCCCAGAGAGGACATAACAAAACAATTCCCTTGTTATGTCGAGATCACTAATTATTTATCTCACGGTCACTACATAACATGACAAAAGTTGTTTTGTCGAGCTCACAATATAAACTTTATTGGATGTACTGATGATAGATCGACAGTATGGCTGAGGCAGCTGAGACCACGGTAGATTAGCACATACGTTTTATTGATTGCTACACTAAGGGATGGTACATTTCATGTTAACATTAGGCATTCATTTGTATTTATCAGTTTATAAGTTAGAATGTTAGCAAGCTAAATGTCCCCTACCTTGAGCTAAGTGTTCATGGGACAGCTAAGCTCTTGTGGGGCATTTAACCCCTGACACTGCCTGACGGGCAAACCAGTCTCCCAGGCTGTGTGCCACCCCCAAGACCACTTCCAATCGCATGCAAGCAACAACTCAGCTAACTTGGTAAATCTTGTGAGTGAGCGAGCTAGCTAGTTCGTTATATAGTCTTGTTATCTATTCTGGCTGTTTGCTTGCTTCACTGATATGTGTATAATTTACAGTGGGTGAGCTCCATTCCTGACAGGCAGATCAGATTCAATAGCAGCCTCAGAGGCTGATAATTCACCATGCTGCCTTGTAGGATGTTTCATATGTAAAGCTCCTTGCATGCAGATTGGGACTCAGTGCATTATGTATATGATCAAGAGAGGGTGTGATCTATTCCTGGCAGATGGATCAGACTCAATAGCAGCCTCAGAGGTGGATAAATCAGGATGCTGCCTACTGCAAGGAGCTTTACCTATGAAACAGCCTAAAAGGCAGCATCCTGACATCAGCTTTTTGAGGCTGCTATTGAATTTGATCAGCCTTCCAGGAATAGAGTTTACCCCCTGGATCATATACACATCTGCCAATAAAGCACTCTGACAGCTAATCTGCCTGCAAGGAGCCTTACCTACGAAACAGCCTGCAAGCATCCTGAAATTGAAGGCTGAAATGTAATCTGATCATCCTGTCAGAAATGGAGCTCACCCACTGTGAATGCAAATATTATCCACAAAATACAAAGTGACACATATCAGTTATGCAAACAACCAGTATAGATTTCAAGCTAGCTTGCTAGCTAACTAGCCAACAAGACTACCTAGCTAGCTCACAATAGCTGCGATGTGCCTTGCATGTGATTGGCTGTGGTCTTGGTGGTGGCACACAGCCTTGGAAACAGGGTTGCCAGACAACGCTACAACCATTAGGCTGAACAAATGAATGGCGGATGACAACTTTTGTTATGTAGTGATCATGAGATAAATGGGTCATGATCTCGACATTACAAGGGTATCGTTTTGTTTATATGTCATCTCTGGACTTCCATAGAATCCGAGATTCTCGATATGTTTATTTTCTGCAACAACTTGTGTGGCATTATACTACCACTAGATGGTAGCAGCTACTCAAAATGATATCTAAGTTCTGTTGAGTCGAGTGAGATGCTGGCTCAATAGTAGTTCCTCGGTGCCTCTGTCCTCTGATTCTTCCTGTGCAAGGCCTGTCATATTTTTACGAGTTTTAATTAGGCTGAAACACAGAATTCAGACACAAACAAGAGAGTGGATGAAGGGGGATATAGTTTCAGTTGAATTGCCTTCAGATGTCTCATAGGTAGCTAGCTACATTGCTTTAAGATATTAAGATATTATATTAAGATATAACAAACAACAATGACAATCATAGCGGCAGTCTACTGTTTGGTGTAGCTTACAAAGTAGGGCACTGTATTTGGAGAAGGCCATAGGATGTCGGGACCATGGGCGTGATGAGGTCTCATTCATTGCATTATGCTATGGGCATATTAACACAGTACCAGAAAATAAACTAATACAAAGAAGCTCATAAAAACATGAGATGCTCAAAGCTGCTAAGAGAACAGGTAATCTAGGCACTGAAAGATCAACTTAATCATCTCTCTGTTTTGCCAGATTTGTTAAATGTTTCCCATATAGATTTCATGTAATGAAAACATGCGCAGGGCAGACCACACCAGTTGATGATTTCACATCGAAGTACCATAGGGTTATCAGTAAACTCTCAAAATAATATCCAAGCTACTTCACCAGTTCTGGATCGAACTGTAATGCATGCTTTTAACCTCTGCATTAACTGTGTCATGGGAGCCAAGCTTGTGTGCAAGTATTTTGGGCAACATTCATTATAAATGTAGGATAGAGCAGATTGGTTCCATAGAGGTCTATCTACAGCCTGTATTCAAATGTAAGAGTGCTGATCTAGGATCAGGTCTCCCCTGTCCATGTAATCTTATTCATCATGATCCAAAAGGCCAACTGATCCTAGATTAGCACTCATACTTACGGCGCTTTATGAATACGGGCCCTGGCACTGACCCTTTCACACAGCATCCATAAAGACAAACCCATGCTCTGTCTTCTAAGACGTCATCTTACCAACGGATACAATAGCTCTGGTAAGATGTAAAGCATTCACAGAATATCTGAACTGTTCTTTACACAACAACCCCAAACATGCTAGATAGTAGCAAAGGTGATGACATGTTTGGCATCATTATGGCTGACCAGTGAAACACTGGCCAACTATGTAGTGTAACGACTGGGGTGATAGCTCTGGTAAGGGTTATCAGTAGGTAGCTTCCACCCGGTTACGTAACCCTGCAGCTTAAAAGCTGCTACCCTATATACATAGACTTGTAATCACTAGCCACTTTAATAATGGAACATTAGACACTTTAACATGAAAATACATAGTATAACCTCTAATGACATAAACATATATAACTCCTTGAGCTAGATACGACATCTCTAATTTGATGGTAATAACAAGCCAGTTGCAGTGATACCAGCTTCTCATTTCCTTTAAAGACTTAGGAGAATTGCGTTTGTGTTTGTGTGTGCATGCACGTCAGTGTGTGTGTGTGTGTGTATGTGAGACACAAGCAGTCTCCTCCAGTTCTCTGCCTCACCAGATTAATATCAGGCCTGTACAAAGGGGCCCTCTATGCCCCGCAGGACGACTCCCAGGACAATGACTCCACTGTCTGACAACACCATCGCTAACTCCTGCTAACTGATACATGTGCCGATATCGCAGCTCTGAGATCACAGGGAATCTTATCCTTCAATTATACCTGTTCTTCCTGTGATACATAGTGATAACAAGGTTCATGATGATGGCGTGACCAAACCTTTCACTAGCGTATCAATTAATCAATTCGATTTGACAACAATACACGGAGCAAGTTGAATTATAGCACTTTGTGACATCTGCTGATGTAAAAGGGGCTTTATTAATACATTTGATTGATTGACTTTCTTTTTCATATGTATTACTGGTGCATTGTCTAGAAATATGAATTTTGAGGTGGAATAAGAGATGTATTCTGTTTTCTGTCAGAGATGTATTCTGTTTTCTGTCAGAGATGTATTCTGTTTTCTGTCAGAGATGTATTCTGTTTTCTGTCAGAGATGTATTCTGTTTTCTGTCAGAGATGTATTCTGTTTTCTGTCAGAGATGTATTCTGTTTTCTGTCAGAGATGTATTCTGTTTTCTGTCAGAGATGTATTCTGTTTTCTGTCAGAGATGTATTCTGTTTTCTGTCAGAGATGTATTCTGTTTTCTGTCAGAGATGTATTCTGTTTTCTGTCAGAGATCTATTCTGTTTTCTGTCAGAGATGACAAAGAGAAAGACTTTGACTTCACAGATGGAGATAAGATATGTCTATCTAACCATCTGATCTGCTTGAACTTCAGCTGCTGTATGTATGCCTGCTATGTTTAGGCTTTTACAGATGTTTTATTTTAATACAGCAGTCGTTCCCGAAATCAACAGTAGCTGTTGGAGAACGTGTGACAATCCTCCTTGTCTGCTCAGCAGCAGTAGCCTACACCTGCACACAAATATACAAGAAATAAAGTGCATGAACTCAGAAAGTGTCAGTCTAGATCTTCCCTCTGTTAGCATCATATCGCAGCTTTGTAGTTTGATTTGAAATGGATATTTTGAATACGTCAAAATGTTGAATAATGGAATGCTGATTCGAATAGACGTTTAGTTTATGTTCGACCTATTTTGAATAAAAATGTAAGGTCCACGGACTACTGCGCATAGCGCACTATTTTACAGCAAATCCTTGTGATTCAGATTGGGCGGATTAATTCATGTGTGTATGGAGGCAGTGGCTTTGTCACTCATTCGTTGAACAGTGTGTTGGCGCAGGTCTTCTGCCGTTACTACATCGATAATAAACTAGAAATACTACCAATTTGCCATACAAAAAAATAAATAGCTAGCAATATGGGAATGTATTGTTTTTGAAAACATCAAGAACAACCACATACTACAGGGACCACATTCTTTATTAAGCCATTTGCGTGGTCTAATCAAGGAGTTGCAATGATCCACGCGAAAGATATCATTTTAGCCTTCCTTCTCGTGGGCTCTACAGGTAAGATGGCTAAGCTAATGTTACTGTTTTTCCTAATGGCTGCTATTCAGGCCAGGTATTTGATAAAATACTCGAATCAGGAAAAAGGTGGACTGTGCGTCCATGACAATCCCCATCCATTGAAGGACTGTGTACAGTACATGTCCCTCCCTCGGCAGTAGCAGGTGGATGGATGAAGGAAGATTGTACAATACAACGTTTTTGAATGAGATGCTATTTTAATGTGAATTGGCTGGTTAGCTGCTGCCACGCAGTTAGGGATGTTGTTAACATATTCTGCCATGGTGTACACGATGAAACATTTTCTTAGTTAAGAATGCATGACTTTATTTGATATATAGCTGGTTGTTTTATCATATTCTTAGGACAAGTGTAATTTTCACAACTGTTAGCTAACTAGCAACCCATCAGCATTGCTCCTTCCAGCAAGGCATTTACATTCTGCTAAAACAATTTGGCATGCACGTGTGATAGGTTGAAGTTAATCTCATTACATTAGGGTTTATCTTTTATCGTCATATCACTGGTAATTGCATTGATATAGAATACAGTATGGATGTGTCTATTGGATGGATAGCGTTTAAGACACTGCTTACGTGCGTACATCAATGCATATGTTGCTACTCAGTAACTCTCCTCCTGGTCTTCTCTCCCAAACATCAGCATGACTCTGGTCCTCGAGCCTAGTATCCGTCCGTAGGCGGGAGAGCGACTGCACGCAAATTGAAATTTTGCCATCCTTGAAGGATTGTGTGAAATTGAGATTAAGCTACTGTCACAAGTGTGGCTACTTTCACTCGCTAACATTTTATCAGCATCCATTTAACCTATGGTCCAGATCCACACCGGTGTGGTCCAGCCCTATCAGCAGTTTTAACAACAATTTCAAAGATTTACAGTTCATATAAGGAAATCAGTCCATTTAAAATAAGTAATTAGGCCGTAATATATCGATTTCACATGACTTGGAATACAGTTATGCATCTGTTGGTCACAAATACCTTAAGGTAGGGGCATGGATCAGAAAACCAGTCAGTATCTGGTGTGACAACCATTTGCCTCATGCAGCCAGACACATCTAGTTCGCATAGAGTTGATCAGGCTGTTACCTGTGGCCTGTGGAATGTTGTACCACTCCCCTTCAATGGCTGTGCGAAGTTGCTGGATATTGGCGGGAACTGGAACACACTGTCCTACACCTCAATCAAGAGCATTCTAAACATGCTCAATGGGTGACATGTCTGGTGAGTATGCAGGCCATGGAAGAACTGGGACATTTTCATCTTCCAGGAATTGTGTACTTATCCTTGCGACATGGATGGGGCATTGCATTATCATGTTGAAACATGAGGTGATGGTGGCAGATGAATGGTACAACAATGGGCCTCAGGATTTTGTCATGGTATCTCTGTGCATTTAAATTGCCATCAATAAAATGCAATTGTGTTAGTTGTCCGTAGCTTATGCCTGCCTATACCATAACCCTACCGTCACCATGAGGCAAACAGCGCGCACAACACAACGCCATCTGCAGATGAGCATCCCTGAGACGGTTTCTGACAGTTTGTACAGAAATTCTTCGGTTGTGCAAAGCCACGGTTTCATCAGCTGTCTGGGTGGCTGGCCTCAGACGATCCCCCAGGTGAAGAAGCCGGATGTGAAATGATGTTGGAGGCAGCTTATGTTAGAGAAATGAACATTCAATTAAAAGGAAACAGCTCTAGTGGACATTGCACGCTACCTCAACTTGAGACATCTGTGACATTGTGTTTTGTGACAAAATAGCACAGTTTAGAGTGGCCATCTATTGTGCCCAGCTCAAGGTGCACCTGTGTAATGATCATGCTGTTTAATTAGCTTCTTGATATGCCACACCTATCAGGTGGATGGGATTATCTTGGCAAAGGAGAAATGCTCACTAACAGGGATGCAAGCATTTGAGAGAAATAATATTTTTGTGCGAATGGAACATTTCTGGGATCTTTTATTTCAGCTCATGAAACATGGTGCCACTTTATTTATTTATTTATTTTTATTTAACCTTTATTTAACCAGGTAGGCAAGTTGAGAACAAGTTCTCATTTACAATTGCGACCTGGCCAAGATAAAGCAAAGCAGTTCGACACATACAACGACACAGAGGTACACATGGAGTAAAACAAACATACAGTCAATAATACAGTATAAACAAGTCTATATACGATACTTTACATGTTACGTTTTATATTTTTGTTCAGTCTAGATTGTGAAGAAAAAAATTGTACTTCAATGGGTTGATATCACTCATGATGGTCAAGCAGAGATAACTCTTTCGATGTTACTGAGCTATGAATCCAGCAAGGCTTCTCATTCTCAACAAAGCAAAGCCCCTAAGATTATGATTAAGATCACTTAATAGGTCAATTGCACGCACACAAGGTCCAACAGAAATTTGACTTCAGCTTTTAACACACCCCCTCAGAAAGACACACATACTGTACACTACCGTTCAAAAGTTTGGGGTCAATTAGAATTGTCCTTGTATTTGAATGAAAAGCATATTTTTTGTCCATTAAAATAACATCAAATTGATCAGAAATACAGTGTAGACATTGTTACGGTTGTAAATGACTATTGTAGCTGGAAACGGCAGATTTTTAAATGGAATAACTACATAGGCGTACAGAGGCCCATTATCAGCAACCATCACTCCTGTGTTACAATGGCACGTTGAGTTAGCTAATCCAAGTTTATCATTTTAAAAGGCTAATTGATCATTAGAAATCCCATGTTTGAAAACTGTTGTTCTGATTAAAGAAGCAATAAAACTGGCCTTTAGACTAGTTTAGTATCTGGAGCATCAGCATTTGTGGGTTCGATTACAGGCTCAAAATGGCCAGAAACAAAGAACTTTCTTCTGAAACTTGGTAGTCTATTTTTGCCTTACAAGTCCTTAACTGGCAGCCTCATTAAATAGTACCCGCAAAACACCAGTCTCAACGTCATCAGAGAAGAGGCGACTCAGGGATGCTGGTCTTCATTCAGTGGGGTGAAAATCTGTTCAAGTTAGTATACAGACACCCTTGTATGTTTTTATAGCCTACCCAATCTATTGGTGGTGCATAGGTGCAGGAATCCAAGTATTTCCCTACTTAATTACAAAACATGGCCCCTATTGTCTTGTGTTATAATAAAACATAGGCCTATGTATCGATAAATAGGCTTCTTATCTTGGGAATCTGTGATTGCATCTCTCTTTGTGTCTCACTTTGGCTATAAAATCATGTTTATGATGGTCATATACATGTAGCTAGAAGTGTAATAAATGCTTAGTGAACATACTAGATCGTTACTGAAGGTTTCAGTGGTAATGCTCACTCAACAGTACACGCTGTGTGTGACTCATCTCTGTGATGTCACCTCCTGATATGGTGACAAGTTACGGTCCTCAAGATTTAGCTGGGATGGAGGCTGAGCCTGCTAATAATGCTGCATTCCTCCCAGGAGCAGAACACTGTGTTACTCCCCTGAGATTCTATAGTAGTGCGAGAAGGAGATGCTAATTGGAAATAGACCTTTGCTTATCATGTCAACAAGCAATGCTGTTGTTCCTCTCAACATATCCGCCATTTGAATATACATTTTGGCTAGAATATCCTCAAATGCTGTTAACTTTACTGTATCTTAAAAAAGTAGGCCTTTTGACGCTTTTCCACACCTGTCGATGGTTTTATATCAATCTAATCTCATAAACGTTGGAATTAGCTTTAATTGGATTTTTGAACGATGAATTATGCATGGTTACAGGGTTAATTCCATGTGGTTACAGGTAGGGATGCACGATATTTTTATTTTATTTTTTTATTTTACCTTTATTTAACCAGGTAGGCAAGTTGAGAACAAGTTCTCATTTACAATTGCGACCTGGCCAAGATAAAGCAAAGCAGTTCGACAGATAAAACGACACAGAGTTACACATGGAGTAAAAACAAACATACAGTCAATAATGCAGTATAAACAAGTCTATATACAATGTGAGGTGAGAAGGGAGGTAAAGGCAAAAAAGGCCATGATGGCAAAGTAAATACAATATAGCAAGTAAAATACTGGAATGGTAGTTTTGCAATGGAAGAATGTGCAAAGTAGAAATAAAAAATAATGGGGTGCAAAGGAGCAAAATAATTAAATAAATTAAAATTAAATACAGTTGGGAAAGAGGTAGTTGTTTGGGCTAAATTATAGGTGGGCTATGTACAGGTGCAGTAATCTGTGAGCTGCTCTGACAGTTGGTGCTTAAAGCTAGTGAGGGAGATAAGTGTTTCCAGTTTCAGAGATTTTTGTAGTTCGTTCCAGTCATTGGCAGCAGAGAACTGGAAGGAGAGGCGGCCAAAGAAAGAATTGGTTTTGGGGGTGACTAGAGAGATATACCTGCTGGAGCGTGTGCTACAGGTGGGAGATGCTATGGTGACCAGCGAGCTGAGATAAGGGGGGACTTTACCTAGCAGGGTCTTGTAGATGACATGGAGCCAGTGGGTTTGGCGACGAGTATGAAGCGAGGGCCAGCCAACGAGAGCGTACAGGTCGCAATGGTGGGTAGTATATGGGGCTTTGGTGATAAAACGGATTGCACTGTGATAGACTGCATCCAATTTGTTGAGTAGGGTATTGGAGGCTATTTTGTAAATGACATCGCCAAAGTCGAGGATTGGTAGGATGGTCAGTTTTACAAGGGTATGTTTGGCAGCATGAGTGAAGGATGCTTTGTTGCGAAATAGGAAGCCAATTCTAGATTTAACTTTGGATTGGAGATGTTTGATATGGGTCTGGAAGGAGAGTTTACAGTCTAACCAGACACCTAAGTATTTGTAGTTGTCCACGTATTCTAAGTCAGAGCCGTCCAGAGTAGTGATGTTGGACAGGCGGGTAGGTGCAGGTAGCGATCGGTTGAAGAGCATGCATTTAGTTTGACTTGTATTTAAGAGCAATTGGAGGCCACGGAAGGAGAGTTGTATGGCATTGAAGCTTGCCTGGAGGGTTGTTAACACAGTGTCCAAAGAAGGGCCGGAAGTATACAGAATGGTGTCGTCTGCGTAGAGGTGGATCAGGGACTCACCAGCAGCAAGAGCGACCTCATTGATGTATACAGAGAAGAGAGTCGGTCCAAGAATTGAACCCTGTGGCACCCCCATAGAGACTGCCAGAGGTCCGGACAGCAGACCCTCCGATTTGACACACTGAACTCTATCAGAGAAGTAGTTGGTGAACCAGGCGAGGCAATCATTTGAGAAACCAAGGCTGTCGAGTCTGCCGATGAGGATATGGTGATTGACAGAGTCGAAAGCCTTGGCCAGATCAATGAATACGGCTGCACAGTAATGTTTCTTATCGATGGCGGTTAAGATATCGTTTAGGACCTTGAGCGTGGCTGAGGTGCACCCATGACCAGCTCTGAAACCGGATTGCATAGCAGAGAAGGTATGGTGAGATTCGAAATGGCCGGTAATCTGTTTGTTGACTTGGCTTTCGAAGACCTTAGAAAGGCACGGTAGGATAGATATAGGTCTGTAGCAGTTTGGGTCAAGAGTGTCCCCCCCTTTGAAGAGGGGGATGACCGCAGCTGCTTTCCAATCTTTGGGAATCTCAGACGACACGAAAGAGAGGTTGAACAGGCTAGTAATAGGGGTGGCAACAATTTCGGCAGATAATTTTAGGAAGAAAGGGTCCAGATTGTCTAGCCCGGCTGATTTGTAGGGGTCCAGATTTTGCAGCTCTTTCAGAACATCAGCTGAATGGATTTGGGAGAAGGAGAAATGGGGAAGGATTGGGCGAGTTGCTGTTGGGGGTGCAGTGCTGTTGTCCGGGGTAGGAGTAGCCAGGTGGAAAGCATGGCCAGCCGTAGAAAAATGCTTATTGAAATTCTCAATTATGGTGGATTTATCAGTGGTGACAGTGTTTCCTATCTTCAGTGCAGTGGGCAGCTGGGAGGAGGTGTTCTTATTCTCCATGGACTTTACAGTGTCCCAGAACTTTTTTGAGTTAGTGTTGCAGGAAGCAAATTTCTGCTTGAAAAAGCTAGCCTTGGCTTTTCTAACTGCCTGTGTATAATGATTTCTAGCTTCCCTGAACAGCTGCATATCACGGGGGCTGTTCGATGCTAATGCAGAACGCCATAGGATGTTTTTGTGTTGGTTAAGGGCAGTCAGGTCTGGGGAGAACCAAGGGCTATATCTGTTCCTGGTTCTAAATTTCTTAAATGGGGCATGTTTATTTAAGATGGTTAGGAAGGCATTTAAAAAAAATATCCAGGCATCCTCTACTGACGGGATGAGATCAATATCCTTCCAGGATACCCCGGCCAGGTCGATTAGAAAGGCCTGCTCGCAGAAGTGTTTCAGGGAGCGTTTTACAGTGATGAGTGGAGGTCGTTTGACCGCTGACCCATTACGGATGCAGGCAATGAGGCAGTGATCGCTGAGATCTTGGTTGAAGACAGCAGAGGTGTATTTAGAGGGGAAGTTGGTTAGGATGATATCTATGAGGGTGCCCGTGTTTAAGGTTTTGGGGAGGTACCTGGTAGGTTCATTGATTATTTGTGTGAGATTGAGGGCATCAAGTTTAGATATATCGGTGAACATATCAGAAATGGCCAATATTAGCTAAAAATGCCAACATTGGTATCGGCCGATGTCTAGTTTAACGCCCCGATGTGCAAAACCGATGTCAAAGCCGACGTAAAATTTTGCTCTATATGTGCAACACAGCATTCCTAAACTAGGCCACAATGTCTGCTGTGTGGATCGAGCAGTCAACAAGTCAAGCAGTCATTTGAAAGAGTAAGAACGTTTCAGCGAGACAACTCAAAGGTGAAATCCGTTAAAGCCAAGATAATGGAATTCATTGCCCTTGACAATCAACCGTTCTCTGTCGTGGGTGATGTTGGCTTTCGCCGACTGGTCGAGCACCGGTACACACTACCAAGTGAGCTATTTTTCAGATGCTGCCCTACCGGAGTTACACAGTAATAGCGTCACTGCTATTAGCTTCACGACATACATACTATGGTACGCCATTTGTGTCTTTGCGTGTCAAAAAAGATACAGTAGCACTGTCAAAGCTGTACAAAAAAGTCTGCAAACAAGCAAACACCGGCCACGAATGATGTGTATACAATACCGCATTGGTAATAAAGCATCATTTGTTTGACCGCAACTTCTAGGGTAGCTAGTTTTAGCTTGGTACCTAGCTAGCACCAACACAACCAGCCTGAAAACAATGACCAGTGGAACCTGCAGTCATTTTCATTATACTTAGCAATGATTTAGGAATCTTCATGAGTAAGTACTCACAAAGTACTCACTTCAGTTCATGAAAATAAATAGCTAGTCAGCAACTTAACCCTGTTGCCCAAAGCTAACGTTATAAGCAGCCAGCTAGCTTCATCTGGCTAGTGAGGCTCGACCGCACTGGGTTTGTTGTTGTTGAAGTAAGCCACAATAAGGGTTAGCCACAATAGTGGTTTTTGCAGTTTGCCTTCAAAATAAAAGTATGACATTGACAGTGATGCAAATGAATACAAATTGTAGAATAATGCCATACTTTTATTTTGAAGGCTAACCACAAAGTCCACTATTGTGGCTAATCAAATAAGAACTGTCTTGTAAATTAGTAGCTATAGTTAGCTAGCTAACTATAGCTACTGAAACAGATGTTGTGTTATGTTGCATCTTTTTTGACATGCAAAGACCCAAACAGCGTTTGGGTCTGCATGCATGCAACTGAGGTGTGGATCTTGTGAGGCTGGCCAAATAATCCACAAGGAAATCCTGGTTGAGATTGAAACGACTGAACAAATGAACAACGAAACGACACACCAAGTAAGTGAAATAAATAGGTTTTGATTATGTTTTACTGGTAATCGGGACATACGTGAATGCCAACAAAATAACTTTTGGTGTGTGTGTAACCTTTATTTAACTTGTCAAGTCAGTTAAGAAAAAATTCTTACTTACAATTGATGGCCCGGACGACGCTGGGCCAATTGTGCGCCGCACTATGGGACTCCCAATCACGGTCGGATGTGATACAGCCTGGGTTCGAATCAGGGACTGTAGTGACACCTCTTGCACTGAGATGCAGTGCCTTAGACCGCTGAGTCCATGTGTGTGTTAACTATTTAACCGTACTAGAATGCTTAAAAGGCTGCTAAAATTGTAAATATCGGTAAATCGGCGAGGAAAATATTGGATATCGGTATCGGGCAAAAATGTCATATCGGTGCATCACTAGTTACAGGGTTAATTCCATGTGGTTGCAGGGTTAAAACAGAAACAACTCAAAAGGTTAAGTTTAGGTATTAATTCCAAGTGGTTAAGGTTAGGGCTGTGGTTTGGGAAAGGTTTAAAACAAAATAATTGTTTCCATTAAGTACCATCAAGTACTTTCCCTGCTTGCTAGGGAGAGTGACCATCGGGTTCTTGGTCACCTCCGTGACCAAGGCCATTCTCCCCCGCTTGCTCAGTTTGGCTGGGAAGAGCTCTAGGAAGAGTCTTGGGGGTTCCAAACTTCTTCTATTTAAGAATTATGGAGGCCACTGTGTTCTTGGGGACCTTCAATGCTGCAGACATTTTTTGGTACCCTTCCCCAGATCTGTGCCTCAACACAATCCTGTCTCAGAGCTTCTACGGACAATTTCTTCGACCTCATGGCTTGGTTTTTGCTCTGATATGCACTGTAAACTGTTGGACCTTATGTAGACAGGTGTGTGTCTTTCCAAATCATGTCCAATGAATTGAATTTACCACAAGTGAACTCCAATCAAGTTGTAGAAACTGCTCATGGATGATCAATGGATACAGGATACAGGATGCACCTGCGGTCAATTTCGGGCCTCATAACAAAGGGTCTGAATACTTGTGTAAATAAGGTATTTCTGTTTTTATTTTTTAATACATTTGGAAAAAAAATACCAAAACTTGTTTTGTCATTATGGGGTATTGTGTGTAGATTGACGAGGAAAAATGTTTACTTAATCCGTTTTAGAATAAGGCTGTAACGTAAACAAAATGTGGACAAGTCAAGGGGTCTGAACACTTTCCGATTGCACTGTAAGATGGAGAGAGGAGGTTGGAAATGACAGAAAGAGTCAATACGTAACCTGACTCATAATGCTTTTGGAGAAACATCTCCATTTCGAGGTTTGTGTTTAGATAAATCAGCGGTATGGAGGTTGATGATTACAGTCCTGAACTTGGTGATGCTGGTTAGCCTTCTCTCTATCCAAGAAAGAATATCCAAGAAGTAATATCTCAAAGTAGAATATTGGCAGAGGCAGACACAGACGTAGGCTATGCCTCATCTCTCCATGGACAATGTTAGTTCCTGCTGTGACTGTCTTATGAGTGGTGATTATGACAACAACAACACTACAGCCAATCATGTAGGCCTAGGTCTATGTTTGTATTTCTGCTGGCTCCTGTCATAGGATGGTGACGACCCCAGCCAATCATGTGAGTGGATGTTTTTCTCCAATCTCAGTTGCCAGGGAATCATAGGATAATCTTTATTCAGATCATAGCTGACCACTTACCAGCATTATCTACTAAAGCTGTGTTTGTTTGTAAACACACTGACATCAGGACGCAATGGCCAGTGCTCTTTCTTCATATTGAACAGCATGGACATACCTGCAGTGAGCTTTCACCCAGGGCTCCTCCATTACAACCTTCTCTGAGAGGAATAAGCATATGTACAGAACGTTATAACACACTTACTAGCCTACACTTAGTTGCTGGACTGCTATCTTTAGTTCAGCTGGTGTTTGAATAGCATGTGTTACTTAAGCTGTTTATGGCTGGGATCCCTCTCAGACCAGCTGGTTGGCACCTTGGAGCACTTAGCATGTACAGTGAAACCTCTCTTTCAATATGGCTTTTAAGTAACGTTTATTCATCCTATTTTATGGCTATATTATCAATATTCCTTAATAACTGTATATTTTATGTGTTGTGGACTAAGTTGTTGGATCAAGCCAAGATTCATATCTGCATTTTATCCTTAAAGTCCAGTTGGCATCTGCCTTTACTCATCCTCAACCCTGTATAGGCAGCTGTGAGTGTGTGTGTTTGTGCGTGCGTGTGTGCAACTGAGGTGTGGATCTTGTGAGGCTGGCCAAATAATCCACAAGGAAATATTTACCAGTACAAAATGATGATGATCTCAGATTGACGACCAGACCCAACTGGGATCATGGGGTGTTTGAATTCCTCTTGGATGGAGGAGCTACAGCAATGTATGGATATGGATGGAGGATCTAGGAGGACTGTATGGATGAAGGATTCATTAAAACCAGAGTATGCACTGTTTGATATTCTGGATATCCAGCAGAGCAGAGCCTCTCTCAGAGGGGTAGGAGAGGACTGCTGCAGCCTTCCTCAGCCTCCCCTTTGATGGTGAGTGGAGCAGACAGATCCGGGCCTCTGAGAGATGAGAGATGCTTGGCCCTAGGGGACTAAAAACATGACGTTACACATGCACACTAACTCAGTGTTCTGACTAACTCAGTGTTCTGACTACACACAAAACAACACTCACAGTGACTAGGGCTGTGATGGTCATTGGATTTTGGATGACAGTTATTGGTCAGTCAAATGATCGCGGTCACCGTTATAACCGTTAGAATAGCAAAGACGCACATTTTATCCTCTCCTTCGCTCCTGACTGCATATGCTGCTGCAGGGAGTTTTTTTTTGCCTAGGCAACCAAATACTCATTTGCTACAATACCTTGCTTGTTTCAGCAAGGAGCAACAAAGTTTCATCACGTTGTTAAGATTCCATGTCAGCTGTTTGTTTCACAAAACAATATATATATATATAATAGAGGTCGACCGATTAATCGGAATGGCCGATTAATTAGGGCCGATTTCAAGTTTTCATAACAATCGGTAATCGACTTTTTTGGACATCGATCATGGCCGATTACATTGCACTCCACGAGGAGACTGTGTGGCAGGCTGACTACATGTTATGCGAGTGCAGCAAGGAGCCAAGGTAAGGTGCTAACTAGCATCTTATATAAAACAATCAATCTTAACATAATCACTAGTTAACTACACATGGTTGATGAAATTACTAGTTTATCTAGCTTGTCCTGCATTGCATATAATCGATGCGGTGCCTGTTAATTTATCATTGAATCACAGCCTAATTCGCCAAACGGGTGATTAAACAAGCGCATTTGCAAAAAAAGCAGTGTCGTTGCACAAATGTGTACCTAACCATAAACATCAACGCCTTTCTTAAAATCAATACACAAGTATATATTTTTAAACCTGCATATTTAGTTATTATTGCCTGCTAACATGTATTTATTTTAACTAGGAAAATTGTGTCACTTCTCTTGCGTTCTGTGCAACAGAGTCAGGGTATATGGAGCAGTTCCTAACAAAGACAGCCAACTTCGCCAAATGGGGGATGATTTAACAAAAGCGGATTCGCAATCGTTGCACGAATCTACCTAACCATAAACATCAATGCCTTTCTTAAAATCAATACACAGAAGTATATTTTTTTAAACGTGCATATTTAGTTAAAAGAAATTCATGTTAGCAGGCAATATTAAACTAGGGAAATTGTGTCACTTCTCTTGCATTCATTGCACGCAGAGCCAGGGTATATGCAACAGTTTGGGCCACCTGGCTCGTTGCGAACTAATTTGCCAGAAGTTTACGTAATTATGACATAACATTGAAGGTTGTGCAATGTAACAGCAATATTTAGACTTATGGATGCCACCCGTTAGATAAAATACGGAACGGTTCCGTATTTCACTGAAAGAATAAACGTTTTGTTTTCTAAATGATAGTTTCCGGATTTGACCATATTAATGACCTAAAAGCTCGTATTTCTGTGTGTTATTATATTATAATTAAGTCTTTGATTTGATAGAGCAGTCTGACTGAGTGGTGGTAGGCAGCAGCAGGCTCGTAAGCATTCATTCAAACAGCACTTTACTGCGTTTGCCAGCAGCTCTTCGCAATGCTTCAAGCATTGCACTGTTTATGACTTCAAGCATATCAACTCCCGAGATTAGGCTGGCAATACTAAAGTACCTATTAGAACATCCAATAGTCAAAGGTATATGAAATACAAATGGTATCGAGAGAAATAGTCCTATAATAACTACAACCTATAACTTCTTACCTGGGAATATTGAAGACTGTTAAAAGGAACCACCAGCTATGTTCTCATGTTCTGAGCAAGAAACTTAAACTTTAGCTTTTTTACATGGCACATATTGCTCTTTTACTTTCTTCTCCAACACTTTGTTTTTGCATTATTTAAACCAAATTGAACATATTTCATTATTTATTTGAGACTAAATAGATTTTATTGATGTATTATATTAAGTTCAAATAAAATTGTTCATTGTTCATTCAGTATGGTTGTAATTGTCATTATTACAAGTATATATATAAAAATCGGCCGATTAATTGGTATCGGCTTTTTTTGGTCCTCCAATAATCGGTATCGGCGTTGAACAATCATAATCGGTCGACCTCTAATATATAATGGTTATGGCGGTTATTTTATTTTCATGATGGTTTTCATCCAAAGTCCTCGGTTACACTTTTATATGGTAATTGTGCCAGTCCTAACAGTGACCCTCTCAGTAGTGATGGGGGAAAATAATGGATTCTGTTACATATTGGGATATTATTTTTGATGATATATCATATCGTTTTGACAATACCACATAATAATGCTTGTGCTAATTGGCTGTACCGGCACCAAAACAGTATTTTTCCATCACAGCTTGTTCTCCATCTTCTTTAAGTAGGGAGCCAATTTGTTTTCAGCACTTTTATTTCCATGATTGACCAAAACTAGTTTTCTCAAGGGTCTCTCTTGTCCTTCTGCAGCAGATACAGTGCATTTGGAAAGTATTCAGACCCTTTGACATTTTTCACATTTTGTTACGTTACAGCCTTATTCTAAAATTGATTCAATTTAAAAAATCCTCATCAATCACACAATACCCCATAATGACAAAGAGAAAACAGGTATGATGTTTCGTTAGCAGAAATACCTTATTTACAGTGCCTAGCGAAAGTATTCGGCCCCCTTGAACTTTGCGACCTTTTGCCACATTTCAGGCTTCAAACATAAAGATATAAAACTGTATTTTTTTGTGAAGAATCAACAACAAGTGGGACACAATCATGAAGGGGAACGACATTTATTGGATATTTCAAACTTTTTTTAACAAATCAAAAACTGAAAAATTGGGCGTGCAAAATTATTCAGCCCCCTTAAGTTAATACTTTGTAGCGCCACCTTTTGCTGCGATTACAGCTGTAAGTCGCTTGGGGTATGTCTCTATCAGTTTTGCACATCGAGAGACTGACATTTTTTCCCATTCCTCCTTGCAAAACAGCTCGAGCTCAGTGAGGTTGGATGGAGAGCATTTGTGAACAGCAGTTTTCAGTTCTTTCCACAGATTCTCTATTGGATTCAGGTCTGGACTTTGACTTGGCCATTCTAACACCTGGATATGTTTATTTTTGAACCATTCCATTGTAGATTTTGCTTTATGTTTTGGATCATTGTCTTGTTGGAAGACAAATCTCCGTCCCAGTCTCAGGTCTTTTGCAGACTCCATCAGGTTTTCTTCCAGAATGGTCCTGTATTTGGCTCCATCCATCTTCCCATCAATTTTAACCATCTTCCCTGTCCCTGCTGAAGAAAAGCAGGCCCAAACCATGATGCTGCCACCACCATGTTTGACAGTGGGGATGGTGTGATCAGGGTGATGAGCTGTGTGGCTTTTACACCAAACATAACGTTTTGCATTGTTGCCAAAAAGTTCAATTTTGGTTTCATCTGACCAGAACACCTTCTTCCACATGTTTGGTGTGTCTCCCAGGTGGCTTGTGGCAAACTTTAAACGACACTTTTTATGGATATCTTTAAGAAATGGCTTTCTTCTTGCCACTCTTCCATAAAGGCCAGATTTGTGCAATATACGACTGATTGTTGTCCTATGGACAGAGTCTCCCACCTCAGCTGTAGATCTCTGCAGTTCATCCAGAGTGATCATGGGCCTCTTGGCTGCATCTCTGATCAGTCTTCTCCTTGTATGAGCTGAAAGTTTAGAGGGACGGCCAGGTCTTGGTAGATTTGCAGTGGTCTGATACTCCTTCCATTTCAATATTATCGCTTGCACAGTGCTCCTTGGGATGTTTAAAGCTTGGGAAATCTTTTTGTATCCAAATCCAGCTTTAAACTTCTTCACAACAGTATCTCGGACCTGCCTGGTGTGTTCCTTGTTCTTCATGATGCTCTCTGCGCTTTTAACGGACCTCTGAGACTATCACAGTGCAGGTGCATTGATACGGAGACTTGATTACACACAGGTGGATTGTATTTATCATCATTAGTCATTTAGGTCAACATTGGATCATTCAGAGATCCTCACTGAACTTCTGGAGAGAGTTTGCTGCACTGAAAGTAAAGGGGCTGAATAATTTTGCACGCCCAATTTTTCAGTTTTTGATTTGTTAAAAAAGTTTGAAATATCCAATAAATGTCGTTCCACTTCATGATTGTGTCCCACTTGTTGTTGATTCTTCACAAAAAAATACAGTTTTATATCTTTATGTTTGAAGCCTGAAATGTGGCAAAAGGTCGCAAAGTTCAAGGGGGCCGAATACTTTCGCAAGGCACTGTACATAAGGTCCCACAGTTGATAGTTCACGTCAGAGCAAAAACCAAGCCATGAGGTCAAAGGAATTCAAATCAAATCAAATCAAATTTATTTATATAGCCCTTCGTACATCAGCTGATATCTCAAAGTGCTGTACAGAAACCCAGCCTAAAACCCCAAACAGCAAGCAATGCAGTTGTAGAAGCAGGAATTGTCCATAGAGCTCCGAGACAGGATTATGGAAAAAGTCAAGTGGTCTGAATACTTTCCGAATGCACTGTATATGATGAGCAATATGTTTGAAACATCGAATCTCAATAAAATCACAGTATCGGCACTTAGGTATCGTGATAATATCATATTGTGAGGTCCCTGGCAATTCCCAGCCCTACCTCTCAGACACTATCAGAGGGATGACTTCTGACCCCCAGGGTTGCTGTGTGCTACACAGTGCCTGCTGCTTTTGTCACTGAATAGAATCAGAATAGTCTAATCAGTGACTAATCCCCTGTCATTTTCATTAATAATATTATAAGGGCTAGTTTTCCATTGATCAGCAGCTATTATAAATACAGTTTCTTGTTGTACTATTTTCTACCTTTCTACATAGTTGTCTTGTTTCACTGTTTGCCCTTCAGGCTGAAGGGAACATAAAGTATATAAAAGCTGTCTGACTTGGTCGATGTTTTGTCAAAGCAGCAGCTGGCTGCCGATATAGTCTAGTTGGAGCACAGATTGGGTTTTAGCGCTTCAGATAATACAATTAGACATAAACGTATAATGGTATTCGCCATTTCACAAGTAATGGTTACCTTGGTATTGGCAGATCATTTGGCATTAGATCAGGATTTCTAATCAGACTTGGCAATGGGGCGAAAACAACCTGTCTTTTCAGAATAGCCACTTTCTTATTACCTGTTTGAGCTGTTGATTAGATGGTATTCTTATCTGATGTCAACATAACTCATTGACGGTGTCAGTCAGATTGGTCATGTTCTTGAGCTTTGGGTTAGGGTCCACCACCAGCTCTGTCCTTTTGCGGCTTGTTTTGATGAGAGCATCCCATTAGTCCATAGTACATAATCGTATGATGATGGTTGTTATAGAGGAGCAATTAGAGAAGTATGGGCCATGATTAGGGCTGTTGCAGTGACCGGGTGGTGGTGACCGTATTACCGGTGCACCAGCAGTCATGAGTCATGACCTCAGTAAAATTCCACGTGACCATTGAGTCATGGTAATCTCCTTTTATGCACTCTGGACATGCTTTGGTAGTACACAACTAGCTAACTACCATCAGGTCCTAATGGCCTGCTACTCAGTTCTCTATTGTCCCTCTAACCACTCTGACATCAATGCAAATTAAATGGAAAATCACATCAAACACTTATCATCAAAACAGCAGGCCTATCAAACTCACCTCACTGTGTTGATCAATTTGAAGAAAGCAGTTCAAAAGCAGGTTTAAATGTTGTGGATGTATTTTCAAACCACAACCCAACGAAATGGACAACGCTTTCTAAGGTGATGATTATTTCAAAACACCCACACGCATATTAGAGCTTATGCATAGGCTTATGATCCCAAGCCCCCAAAAATGTCCCTGAATTAAAATTAGGATTGTGCCCTTTTACCATAAATAACCTGCCGCATATTGCGGATGGCAGAAAAACATAAAACAAAACTGATTTAAGAGGTATTTGGTACATAATTAGTCTAGCCTATACTCTAACATATTTTTGTTGTAGTAATTGCCTTTGAGTGTGGACTGTATTATTATGTACACTGGATGGACTGGTTACCTTAAGCTACACTCCAACATTTCTATCCATGAGTCTGGGAGAGAACGTATAGCCCTAAGCGATGCTGTTGGTTCAAATTTGTATTTGATTTTGAATAGCCTAGTAATAGGGATTTAAAAAAATATTTTAATAATTAATTGGGTGACACATTACCTTTAGCTATACAGAATATCTCAACACTGTGCATTTCCATCTCCTCTCTCTCCTTTATTTATATCCCCTGTCGGGCAGTGAGAGCATTCTCCTCAAACAGGAATATCCCCTGTCGGGCAGTGAGAGCATTCTCCTCAAACAGAAATATCCCCTGTCGGGCAGTGAGAGCATTCTCCTCAAACAGAAATATCCCCTGTCGGGCAGTGAGAGCATTCTACTCAAACAGGAATATCCCCTGTCGGGCAGTGAGAGCATTCTCCTCAAACAGAAATATCCCCTGTCGGGCAGTGAGAGCATTCTACTCAAACAGGAATATCCCCTGTCGGGCAGTGAGAGCATTCTCCTCAAACAGAAATATCCCCTGTCGGGCAGTGAGAGCATTCTCCTCAAACAGGAATATCCCCTGTCGGGCAGTGAGAGCATTCTCCTCAAACAGAAATATCCCCTGTCGGGCAGTGAGAGCATTCTCCTCAAACAGAAATATCCCCTGTCGGGCAGTGAGAGCATTCTCCTCAAACAGAAATATCCCCTGTCGGGCAGTGAGAGCATTCTCCTCAAACAGAAATATCCCCTGTCGGGCAGTGAGAGCATTCTCCTCAAACATAAATATCCCCTGTCGGGCAGTGAGAGCATTCTCCTCAAACATAAATATCCCCTGTCGGGCAGTGAGAGCATTCTACTCAAACAGGAATATCCCCTGCCGGGCAGTGAGAGCATTCTACTCAAACAGGAATATCCCCTGCCGGGCAGTGAGAGCATTCTACTCAAACAGGAATATCCCCTATCGGGCAGTGAGAGCATGCTCCTCAATCAGGAGTATTCCCTGTCGGGCAGTGAGAGATTTAAAATATAATTAGGCAAGCCAGTAAAGAACACATTCTTATTTACAATGATGGCCTACACTGGCCAAACCCAGACAACACCCTATGGGACTCCCAATCACAGCTGGTTGTGATACAGCCTGGATTTGAACCAGGGTGTCTGTAGTGACACCTCTAGTACTGAGATGCAGTGTCTTAGACTGCTGCGCCACTCGGGAGCCAAGCAGAGAGGAAGTCCAGTCCAAATCTCAAAGTTTTTCAATAAAAACTTCAGCGGCAGTCTCTCAGTTTCTCTCTGAGCTGACATAATAATGACTGTGTGTCTCATCTGAGCTAAAATAATCCAGTGGGCTAATCTCCAGGTTGATGATGAGTGTTATGCGTCATTTATGTGGTGCTAGGTAGGGCTGGGAATTGCCAGGGACCTAACGATACTTAGGTGCCGATTATGATAGTATTGCGACTCTCAAGATTCTATAAGTATTGCGATCAAAGTTCCCTCAAATTTATTTCGGCACTGAGCCTAATGTAGGCCTACCAGAGTGGCCTAACATCAAAAACAATGG
The DNA here is from genome assembly GCF_002021735.2 of Oncorhynchus kisutch. NCBI lineage: Eukaryota > Metazoa > Chordata > Actinopteri > Salmoniformes > Salmonidae > Oncorhynchus > Oncorhynchus kisutch. Next base: position 67,089,519 of record NC_034188.2, on the reverse strand, counting down.
AGAAAATGCATCCCATAACCTTTTAACATGGAAATAGCTGTTCTAGCCATTCAACCTACAGTAGCCATTCAACCTACAGTAGCAGCAAATGTGTGGTGCTCAATGTAGGCCTATATGCCATGAGACTTTGGAAAAAAACATGCAGGGCTTGACATTAATCTGTTCATCCCACGTGTCCTTCAGACAAGGAGGTGACAGAAAATGTAGTTGTTTGATACAAGAAACCAGTTTACAAAATAAAGTGCATTATTATTCCCATACCATTATTCCAGAGAATCAGACAAATTATGCTACTCTGCCTATTAAAAAACGTAGATTATTCAAGCCTGTCTCAAAATACAACACTGCCGCTTTATGACAGAAAAAAGCTTTTTTAACTGACTTGCTTTTCAAAGATGTCTAGAAATATACACGCTTTGTGCTGTAGTAGGAAGCAATCCCTCCCCAAATGATCTATAACTGGGATAATAACTCACTAACTAGCAAAAGATATGAAGAAATATTTGCACGTGGCTACATGAAGCTCTCGCTTTGATCTCAAAACAAGCGCATCTTCTCAAGATCACAGCTGTAAACACAGTCCAGTTCAAAGTAAATGGCACAGATCCATATATGTCAATGGTCTATTTGTATATAGGCCTACTAGGGTTGCCCATTTTGGGGAATATTCAGAGGTGGAAACTTTCCGTGGGAATTAACGGGAATATATGGGAATTAAATTGATTATATGGGAATTTACGTGAATATATTGGAAATAACGGAAATATATGTAAATGAATAATAATTCTATTGAAATGTTCATGTTTTTTTGCATTGGATATATTTACCATATCATATGAAGACAGAAACATAATTAATGATTAAATTCTTCCAATAGAAATTTTAAAAACAATTTAGTTACGAATTGAACTTCAATTAAATGAGTTGACTCTTCACAATGGATGATTTCACTGAACAACAAAATAAAATTAATATTGAATGATCCCCAATGATCCATCGCATCTCCCCCAAAAATGTTTTTAACATGAAAACTAAAATGAAACTAAAGAATCTGAAGCTTTGGTTGTCTTCCTCTCAGGCTTCCATGTCTTCTCCCTGGACCTCCTCAATGTCCACCTCTTGAACATCAGACTCTGAGGCCTCACCTTCACTGTCCCTTTCCAACCTTTTTGAGGATGGCTCGTTGTCATGCTCAAAAAGCCTCAAATTTGCACTGATGGCCACCAATTTTTCAACCCTTGTATTGGTCAGCCTATTGCGTGCTTTGGTGTGTGTGTTTCCAAACAAGGACCAGTTGCACTCCGAGGTGGCTGATGTTGGTGGGATTTGGAGGATGATGAAGGCAACAGGGGAAAGAGCCTCAGATCCAAAAAGTCTCTTCCACCAGGTGGCTGATGAGATATGTTGGCACGACTGCCATAATTGCATCTCCATCCCAAAGCCCTTGCTTGGAGGTGTACTTCGCCAGACTGCCAAGAACCTTGCCCTCATGCAAGCCAAAGTGGCGAGACATGGTAGTGATGACACCATAGGCCTTGTTGATCTCTGCACCAGACAGGATGCTCTTGCCAGCATACTTGGAGTCCAACATGTACGCTGCAGCATGTATGGGCTTTAGGCAGAAGTCTTCACGCTTTTTGATGTATTTCAGAACTGCAGTTTCCTCTGCTTGGAGCAACAATAAAGTGGGCAGGTCAGTACGGTTTCTTCTCTTACATCTGCAAGCAGAGTCTGAACATCAGACAGGAGGGCATTGTCTCCCTCAATCCTTGCAATGGCTACTGCTATAGGTTTCAGGACTGTCAAAAATGATGACAACGTCATTCTTCTCACTTTGCTTGGTGAGGTAGATTGCTGCTATAACTGGATGACCCTTCATATACCTAACCATTTCCTTGGCTCTCTTGTAGAGTGTATCCATTGTTTTTTGTTCCATGATGTCCTTGAGGAGCAGATTCAATGCATGAGCAGCACAGCCAATGGGTGTGATGTGAGGGTAGGACTCCTCCACTTCAGACCAAGCAGCCTTCATGTTCGCAGCATTGTCTGTCACCAGTGTAAATACCTTCTGTGGTCCAAGGTCATTGATGACTGCCTTTAGCTCATCTGCAATGTAGAGACCGGTGTGTCTGTTGTCCCTTGTGTCTGTGCTCTTGTAGAATACTGGTTGAGGGGTGGCGATGATGTAGTTAATTATTCCTTGCCCACGAACATTCGACCACCCATCAGAGATGATTGCAATACAGTCTGCGTTCTCTATGATTTGCTTGACCTTCACTTGAACTCTGAACTCTGCATCCAGCAAATTAGTAGATAAAGCATTTCTGGTTGGAGGGGTGTATGCTGGGCAAAGAACATTCAGAAATCTTTTCCAATACACATTGCCTGTGAGCATCAGAGGTGAGCCAGTAGCATGCACAGCTCGAGCAAGACATTCATCATCATTTCTCTGACTACGTTCCTCCATTTAGTAAAAAAACTTCTGATTCCAGGAGGACAATGAGCTGTAATTTTCACCTCGAATAGAAGTAGAGTGACTTTTTTCAGAGGTTGCTTGTTGTGAGCGCTGAGGGAACTTTTTTAAAACCCTAGAAGAACAAAACCAACCCTAGATGAACAAAACTAGAATACCCACTCTAGTCACACCCTGCCCTAACCAAAATATAAACAAAAAACATAAATATCTAAGGTCAGGGCATGACAGCGAGATCTTGAGAATCAGCTGTGCATGTGATGGAAGAGTGCACTGTGCATGCAGAGGGTTGCAATTCCATTGAATTGGGATAGTTTAACCAAAATATGCCACCAGACCTAGAATTGCCTTGTGTATCCCACAAAAAAAGGTTCACTGTTATAAGATAACTTTTTTGATGAATTTAAGCCGAATTCCCATAGAAAATGTCCATCTGATTGGTTATGCCGCACTGGTCTGTGTAGAATACGGGCTGAGTCGTGCACAAAATAATCCTACTCCGGTGTGTTCTGCCTACCACAAAATCTCTTGAAATGTTGTTTTGTTTTGGTACAGTGATTGCTCCACTAAATGTTTTGTGATTATGCTGCGGTACTTAGAGGTAATTTGTTGTTTAGTACGGTACCCTGCATCACCACTTCATTGCTCCAGACCAGCGCAAGGGGTAGTTAGAGCTCTGATTATGCTTTTGGGTCCTACTGTGTCTCTAACTGACAATGAATGGGTGACATAAACCTAAATGGAAACTGATAATTGTGCACGACTTCAGTATTACTTACTGAAACTGTTGTTACACTAAGGTTTTTTGTGTTTTTTTTTGTTAGGATTATTTTTCTCTTACTGTAGTACAGTAGCCCACTCCCGATGGGTCACGTTGTACAGCAGCATACCACCCTGCATACCACTGCTGGTTTGCTTCTGAAGCTAAGCAGGGTTGGTCCTGGTCAGTCCCTGGATGGGAGACCAGATGCCGCTGGAAGGCACTCTTTCCTCTGGTCTTAAAAAAAACAAAAACATATTCCAATTCCCCAGGGCGGTGATGCTGTGTAGGGTGCTGTCTTTCGGATGGGATGTTAAATGGGTGTCCTGACTCTCTGAGGTCAATAAATATCCCATGGCACTTATCGTAAGAGTAGGGGCGTTAACCCCGGTGTCCTGGCTAAATTCCCAATCTGGCCCTCGAACCATCACGGTCATCTAATAATCCCCAGTTAACAATTGGCTCATTCATCCCCTGTAACTATTCCCCAGGTCGTTGCTGAAAATGAGAACATGTTCTCAGTCAACTTACCTGGTAAAATAAGGGATAAATAAATAAACAGTGACAGAGGGTCACAATGGTCTAAGACACTGCAGAGTGGTACAAGCTGTGTTGCTACAGATGCTGGTTCAATACCTGTGCTGGCCTTGACTGGGAGACCCATGAGATGACTGGAGGGTTTTGGTTTCTCTCCCTCTAAAGACATAAATAAATTATTCTAAATAACAAACTGGTTTGATTTACAAATTAGAAACAATGTCTCACCCCATGTTCAAGAATGGCCTTTTTCTCGCTCATTTGACATTATTTGAAAACAAAATAATCTCCAAAATATGATTCTTATAAAAAAAAAACGATATTTATTATTATTGTTATTATTAATTTAGAATGATATAAAATCCCCTTGGATATTCTCACAGATATATTATTAACCCTGTTATTAGCATGATGGGAATGCCTTGCAGTTCTCCAGCTGTATCCAATGAAAGTGAGCAAGGATCAAGGTACAAGGGCAGGGGGCACGGGATGGGCCGCAGAGAAGACAGACTTAGCCCATGGGAAACGGAGGAGGAAGGGAGGGGGTGGACCCCCACCCTGCCACACTAGGTAGCACAGAGCAACACTTTAAGGGGCATTGCACTAATAATGGAGCTGACTAGGGAAACGTTCCCGCTGCTCTAGCAGGTAGCAGGACAATATGGTTGATTGATTGGGAGTCCCATAGGACGGCGCACAATTGGCAGAACAAAAATGTTTTGGCCTTTATTCAGATTACAATCGCTCACATTCATAAAAATTTTTAAAAAGTTTAAAAATACCTAACATTTTATTACAAAAGTAGTTTGAAATATTTTGGCAAAGTTTATAGGTAACTTTTGAAATATTTTGTAGTGACGTTGCGTTTTTGTAAGCTGTTTTTTTCTGGATTTATAAATGGACATTTTCAATATATATGGACGGAATTAATCGAACAAAAGGACCAATTGTGATGTTTATGGGACATATTGGAGTGCCAACAAAAGAAGCTCGTCAAAGGTAATGCATATTTTATATTTTATTTCAGCGTTTTGTGTAGTGCCTGCTATGCTAGCTCCTTTGTTTACTGCTGGTGTAGATGGCGCAGGCTATCAGATAATAGCTTCTTATTTTTTAAATCTGACATGTTGGCTGGATTCACAACGATTGTAGCTTTAATTGAGTATCTTACATGTGTGATTTAATGAAAGTTAGAATTTTATAGCATTTTATTTGAATCTGGCGCTCTGCACTTCCCCCAGCAATTGGCCAGTTGAGACGCTAGCGTCTCCCCTATCCATAAGAGGTTTTAAGAACAAAGTCTTATTTACAAGGACAGCCTACTCATTCCTCCCCATCAGGGAAATGAATCCCGGTCTCCCGCATGCCCACGTACGATACAGGGATTCTTTGGCTAAATAGCCCAGTACTGTGTAGCCTATCCCGACCGTCACGTTGTACAGCGCCATATTTTACGTTCCATCCTAACGGAAACCCAGAGAGTTTTTCGTTTTTCATGGAATAGAAACACCATAATATTAATCAAATGAATTAAGCAAAATGTCTTAAAATCAGTCCCCTTATACTATGTTCTTACAAAAAAGGTTTTAAATTCTCAAGTACAGCCACTACTGAAGGCTATCAAATGCTTCTCAAAGATGCCCTCTGATGGTCAAACTAGCACCAACGAGCATTAATGGTACCAGTGGTTGGCACTTAAATAACGTGCCATAGAATTCTGTGGCACCACGCAAGCTGTGCTGTGGTACGCTGCAATATTTAAAGGATGAAACACTGTATGTTGCATTGGAAGTGGCTAATATTGCTTTGATTCCTTCAAAACTGCCTCAGTAAAGGGAAACGTTTATAGTGTTAACTAACAGGGAAAACTCTAGAAAGTTAAGTGAAGTTCTATCTTGTGCTTCTCTCCATGGGCTGATATTTGTTCGGAGCTCTGCGGCAGTCCTCTGAGGGAGCTGCGTGGCTGTCTCTGGCTACTGTGCATGTGCAGCTTAGAGGGAACATTGATTGCGATTCGATACTGTGATTTTTTTGCGATTCGATGTTCCAAACGTATTGTTCACCATGTGTCTGCTGCTGAGGGACAAGAAAGATCCATGAGCAAATTGGCTCCCTATTTAAAAATAACATGGGAGAACAAATTATGAAGGAAAAATACTGGAGTTTTGGTGCAGGTACAGCCGACTACTGTCTTTTGTATTCATGCATCCATGCACAATACTGCTTTTCTGCATTTAATAATAAAACACTATAGAAGATAGTACTGCCAGCCCAGCTGCCTGTACACAGGAAACATGGAAAATAGGGATTGTTTCCCCTCAGGCAGTTACACAGCAACATCCTACCCATCATCCCAGAGCTAAGATTAAACCTTTAGTCATCCCTTGTCAATGTATATTTCCTGTATATATACTGTAAACTAGCCATCCTAAACATGTTCAGGATTTTGCAAAAGGCTTATGCTAAACCCTGAACATGTTTAGCATGACTAGTACAACATTAGAAAATCAGTGAAGCTGAAAGCGCATATTAACTAATGGAAAATAACAGTGTATGTGGGCGATGTTGGGCCCTAATAATTAGGGTTTATTAGAGCTGCTGGGGTCTGGGAAGGCCATTCTAGGTGTTGACAGACAGGGCATTATCTCCAGAGGAGCAATAGTGTAGAGACTCTGCCCATCATTAAACATTAAAACACAATTATCCTGGCACACTAGTCACTCCAGCTGAATCCTAAATGAGTGTAAAGCTTAATAAGAAATTGCATTAACATTAAGCCTGGTGTCTTGGAGAGACTTGGCAACTAATAATCCTGAAAATCTTAGCAGGTCAACTCCTGATTTAACTCAATAATAACAGTGAAATTAATGATTAGGCCCCCCAAAAAATGGCACAGTAATTTATTCACAGTTTAATTATCCACACGTTTCAGTAAAACATTCTTCAGCATTTGGTCAAACTTCATCATGACATAACACAGGGCCACCGTAGACCTTCAGGGTCCACTTTGCCCTTTTTCGTTTCTAAAACACAACCATGGCTGTTGTGTTCCCAATGAATAATGAATGACTAATGAAACGGTTGTGGTCCTTCTCTCTCTCACCACCACCACTGTTTGCCTCTGTGCTTGACCACTCTGCAATGCTCAGGAGAAATACTGCTGTCACACTGAAGCTGTACGAAAGCCCTGTTGTTACTCACTGCATGTTCATTTCTCATGCAAGCCAAGTGTGTGTATCAGCGTTTAATGCTCTTAGGAGAGTTGTGTAAAGCTAGGTGCCAGAGAATAACAAGGTCCCTAAAATAAACGGAACGTTACCTTGCGGCTGTACGCTGTGGCATTTCATATTTGTGCTACATCTGACCTTGCACACTCCATTAACAACATATGACATTGTTGAGGAGAAAGAATGGCTTTGAATAAATGAAACGAACAAATGGAAAAGTTACTTTTTTCCATCCGCCTGAAAATTGGATGTCCATGTGGAGGCTTTGTAGGGCTGATGAGGTGTTCATAGTTCTGCTCCACACACCCATGTTTGGCTGAGTCAACCTTTCATTTGGCAGCTGAACCTCATGAATTATGAAGTGATGCTGGAAGCTCATGGCAGCTAAATGAAAGGAGAGAGGGAGATGTGGGAGAGAGACATAAGGAGAGGGGATGCTCTCAGAGAAGGATAAGAAAGTGGTAAGCCCTACACTGGTAAACCAGCTAGCATGGAGTAGATAGATGGAAATCTTCTCCAATCCAATCTTCTCAGACTTCTGATATCTCAACCAACCGGAGGCTATTCTAAACTAGCATATTATGTTGTATATGCTTACAGTACTGTGGTTTGTGTGATACAGTACACAGCATTTATTTGACAGGAAAAGCATAGCATCTTTTAATGCCTTTTTAACTCTGAGAAATACTTGCTTAAACTCTGGAGCAGACATCCTCTACTTAACGTGGGTTCTGGGTTTTTGCTGTGTAGATGACAAACGCCTGCAGCATTCAAATCGCCGTGCAAGAAGTGGAATGTGATCTCTCATCTGAGTCATACAGGGCCAATAAATGCAGTATCATTGTCTTATCGCTAAATGCCAAACATCTAACTTAACCTTTACTTTCATGTGTATATTTATTGATTGAGTACAACTCCCCTGAGAGGTATTTTTAAGTTAATATATGCCAAGTCTAGAGTAGAGCATCAAAGCATCTTGTCTATTAGTTATTCATGTTAATAACACATCACACAATTTGGTTCCATGCAGGCTTGAATGAACTGTGGTCCCCCAAACTAGATTAAAAAAGCTTTATCATGATGACCAAACCGATGTAATATTCTCTATGAGGACTAGGTTCCATAGACTTGAACACCAGCAGCCCAGTGACTGAGATGATGTCTGAGAGGTTTTTAGTGAGACTGCTTGATGGGCATTAAAGTCAGTTTTTTTCTGCCTGATTATAGGATGATTCCATGTTTTTCATAATACTTAGTTCCCTATTTAGACTAAATAAATTCTTTGTTCAGCTGGCATGCCTCATCACCCCTCTTTTCCCGCTCTCTTCTCGCTCTCCTCTTGTCTTGCTCTCCTCTCGCTCTCCTCTCACTCTCCACTCCTCTTCTCTCCTCTTGCTCTCCTCTCGCTCGCCTCTTCTCTCCTGTCGCTCTCCTCTTGTCTTGCTCTCCTCTCACTCTCCACTCCTCTTCTCTCCTCTTGCTCTCCTCTCGCTCTCCTCTTCTCTCCTCCCGTTCTCCTCTTGCTCTCCTCTCACTCTCCTCTTCTCTGCTCTCGCTCTCCACTCCTCTTGCTCTCCACTCCTCTTGCTCTCCTCTTCTCTCCTCTCCTCTTGCTCCCCTCTTGCTCTCACTCTTCTCTCCTCTCCTCTTTCTCCTCTCGCTCTCCTCTTTTCTCCTCCCGCTCTCCTCTCCTCGCTCTCCTCTCCTCTTTTCTCCTCCCGCTCTCCTATTCTCTCCTCTCGCTCTCCTCTCTTCTTCTTTCCTCTTGCTCTACTCTTCTCTCCTATTTCTCTCCTCTTCTCTCCTCTCGCTCTCCTCTTGCTCTCCTCTCCTCTTGCTCTCCTCTTGCTCTCCTCTCGCTCTACTCTCGCTCTCCTCTCGCTCTCCTCATTTCTCCTCTCGCTCTCCTCTCACTTTCCTCTCACTCTCCTCTTTTCTCCTCCCGCTCTCCTCTCCTCGCTCTCCTCTCGCTCTCCTCTCCTCTCGCTCTCCTCTCTTCTTCTCTCCTCTTGCTCTACTCTTCTCTCCTATTGCTCTCCTCTTCTCTCCTCTCGCTCTCCTCTTGCTCTCCTCTCCTCTTGCTCTCCTCTTGCTCTCCTCTCCTCTCGCTCTACTCTCGCTCTCCTCTTCTCTCCTCTTGCTCTCCTCTCCTCTCGCTCTACTCTTCTCTCCTCTTCTCTCCTCTCACTCTCCTCTTCTCTCCTCTCACTCTCCTCTTGCTCTCCTCTACTCTTTCTCTCCTCTTGCTCTCCTCTCCTCTCGCTCTACTCTTCTCTCCTCTCACTCTCCTCTCGCCCTCCTCTTCTCTCGCTCTCCTCTCCCTCCCCTCTTCTCTTCTCTCCTCTCGCTCTCCCCTTGTTCTCGTTCTTCTGTTCTCCTGTTCTTCTGCTCTTCTGTTCTTCTCTCCTCTTGCTCTCCTCTTCTCTTCTCTCCTCTCACTCTCCTCTCGCCCTCCTCTTCTCTCGCTCTCCTCTCCTCTTTTCTCCTCCCGCTCTTCTCTCCTATCTCTCTCCTCTCCTCTTGCTCCCCTCTTGCTCTCACTCTTCTCTCCTCTCGCTCTCCTCTTTCTCCTCTCGCTCTCCTCTTTTCTCCTCCCGCTCTCCTCTCCTCGCTCTCCTCTCCTCTTTTCTCCTCCCGCTCTCCTATTCTCTCCTCTCGCTCTCCTCTCTTCTTCTTTCCTCTTGCTCTACTCTTCTCTCCTATTTCTCTCCTCTTCTCTCCTCTCGCTCTCCTCTCCTCTTGCTCTCCTCTTGCTCTCCTCTTGCTCTCCTCTCGCTCTACTCTCGCTCTCCTCTCGCTCTCCTCATTTCTCCTCTCGCTCTCCTCTCACTTTCCTCCCACTCTCCTCTTTTCTCCTCCCGCTCTCCTCTCCTTGCTCTCCTCTCGCTCTCCTCTCCTCTCCTCTCGCTCTCCTCTCCTCTTCTCTCCTCTTGCTCTACTCTTCTCTCCTATTGCTCTCCTCTTCTCTCCTCTCGCTCTCCTCTTGCTCTCCTCTTGCTCTCCTCTCCTCTCGCTCTACTCTCGCTCTCCTCTTCTCTCCTCTTGCTCTCCTCTCCTCTCGCTCTACTCTTCTCTCCTCTTCTCTCCTCTCACTCTCCTCTTCTCTCCTCTCGCTCTACTCTACTCTTCTCTCCTCTTCTCTCCTCTCGCTCTCCTCTCCTCTCACTCTCCTCTTGCTCTCCTCTACTCTTTCTCTCCTCTTGCTCTCCTCTCCTCTCGCTCTACTCTTCTCTCCTCTCACTCTCCTCTCGCCCTCCTCTTCTCTCGCTCTCCTCTCCCTCCCCTCTCCTCTCCTCTCGCTCTCCCCTTGTTCTCGTTCTTCTGTTCTCCTGTTCTTCTGCTCTTCTGTTCTTCTCTCCTCTTGCTCTCCTCTTCTCTTCTCTCCTCTCACTCTCCTCTCGCCCTCCTCTTCTCTCGCTCTCCTCTCCTCTTTTCTCCTCCCGCTCTTCTCTCCTATCTCTCCCCTCTTCTCTTCTCTCGCTCTCCCCTTGTTCTCGCTCCCCACTCCTCTTGCTCTCCTCTTCTCTCGCTCTCCTCTCACTCTCCTCTTCCTCGCTCTCCTCTCACTCTCTCGCTCTCTTCTCCTCTTCTCTCCTCTCGCTCCACTCTTCTCTCCTCTTGCTCTCCTCTCGCTCTCCTCTCACTCTACTCTTCTCTCCTCTCCTCTCGCTCTTCTCTTCTCCTCTCCTCTCGCTCTTCTCTCCTCTCACTCTTCTCTCCACTCCTCTCGCTCTCCTCTCACTCTACTCTTCTCTCCCCTTCTCTCCTCTCGCTCTCCTCCCACTCTCCTCTTTTCTCCTCTCGCTCTCTTCTCCCCTCCTCTTCTCTCCTCTTGCTCTCTTCTCCTCTCCTCTTCTCTCCTCTCACTCCACTCTTGCTCTCCTCTCACTCTCCTCTCACTCTACTCTTCTTTCCTCTTCTCTCCTCTTCTCTCCTCTCGCTCTCCTCTCGCTCTCCTCGCTCTCCTCTTCTCTCCTCTCGCACTTCTCTGTTCTCGCTCTCCTCTCGCTCTCACTCTCCTTTTTTTTCGCTCTCCTCTCACTCTCCTCTCGCTTTCCTCTTCTCTCCTCTCGCTCTCCTCTTGCTCTCTTGGCCAACATTAACCGGATGTGTCATGAACCCCATTGTTCTGCCTTTGCACAGATGCCATGGAGTGCAAGATAGGCTGATGACAGCTGACAGCCAGGGCCATCTGAGGAAAATCAAACTATCTTACAGACAGTCACAGATCAAGCGACCACTGAGAGATGCCAGGGTCACTGCCTTTTGTCTTAGACGAGTGGAGCTCAACACAGTGAGCCCTAGTGTTACTAAGGCACTCTGAGATATGCACTAAGTGGGAAAGTTTCCCACAAGTTTCCCTTTTTTTCTCCTCCTCACATCTTTTATTATGGAAGCGAGTTGGTTTGAGGGAGCTGTATGCGGCAGTCACAAATGTGCTTCTTGGTCTGCTGCCAGCGTAGTAGGAAGCCCTTCCATTTCTATGAATGGCCACCCGGAGGTCCCTACATCCGCTGCCACGAGAGGTTCCTTGGTTCATCAGGACCAACCCACATCCCCATCAAGAGGCAGAGGGACAGGAAGTACCCACGTCAGTCCCTTTCTGACCAGATCTAGTACAGCAGTCAGAGCACAGTGCTGTTCCTTCTGCCTCACTGCCCAGACTTTTGCACAGTGGAAACTTAATATAACTGAACAGGATCAACTTTATTTCTCCTTGACTAGAGTGTTGATGATGTAGACAAAATGTTGGGCATGGTTTATGCTACTGAAATGCTATGAATTCATATGGAGTAGGATGCATTGTGTCTGTAATGTGGCTATTTATAAGTCTAGATGCATTTGGTCATTAAACGCAATGACAAAACCCTGGCATCACAGCATGAATGCATTTGAGGCATATGCTTGAGACCAGAGCATATATGTATGGTTCTACTTAAGACTAGCTTCTGTTGTGACTATCCTGCTGGGTAGAATCTCTCATGTATATGGAATATTGTCTAGATATGGGACATTTTTCAGCTACCAGACCCATGTGACAACCACGACCCTCTGAAGGCGCCTCTCCTCTCCTGTATAGAATCTGCCTGTCTATGTAATGCAGTGCGGTCATTATACATGGCACCATACAGTCATGCCAAATGCCAGGATTTACTGTGGTACCATATAAGGACATTTCTGTACTGGTGCCCAGGTACAATGCTGTGCCAATGTGGGAAGGAATTGAAAAGGATTCTCTCTTTGTGGCCCAGACTCATGATAGTTGCTGGGGATTTTAGGTTGGTCTTAAAAGGGTCTGTGAGGTGATTGTAGACTGCAGTTTGTTTGATGTATGAGGACTCTGTATGAAACTTCAAAAGCAAAGCTTCACATCAAAGTCAAAATCAAGTAGCAACCAAGAGAAATTGGGGAGGAAAAACCTGTTTAAATGAATATCTTGCTACATGATGCGTTGGTTATTTGTTGTTTTTCACAGCTGAATATGGAAACAGGCTCTGAGATCCGTCGTTTGATCGAGGCAATTACAAAAATCACTTCTGAAATGGAACAGAACTTCAATTTCCAAACTTTGTGTTGTTGACTGATGCCTCCTCATGTTTCTTTACCTTCTGATGTTTTTTAACATGCAGCCCATGACTTTTTCCTTACCCACCTGCTTTTCCCTCTCGCTGTAATGAGCTCAGAATGTGTGTGTGTGTGCGCGCGTGTGCGCATGCATCCTGGCGTGCATATGATCTCTGCTGTGGGCATTGTGTAATCCTCCTTCTCAGGCACATCTTTTTCTTATTCTGTTTGATCAGTTTATATTGGCTAGCTCCTACAATAAGCAGAGCAGACCCATACTGCTGCTATGAATCCTAGCAGGCAGCAGTCTAATCCAGGGATAAAACCACCTCACAGACCTCCCCACTAAGACCTCCAATGTGTCAGTTGAGTCATCACGCTGCTCTGTAGTAGGCTCACTAGACTAGTCAGTCAGTATTAGACTGATGTGCAGCTCAAATGGCACCCTATTCCCTATGTAGTGTACTACTTTTGAACAGGGCCCACAGGGTTCTGGACAAAATAGTGCATATATACTGAAGAGTAGTGATGCACCGATATTATATTTTTGGCCGATACCGATATCCAATATTTTCCTTGCCAAAAAAAACGATACCGACATTTAACATTTTAGCGGCCTTTTAAGCATTCTGGTACAGTTAAATAGTTAACACACACATGGACGCAGTGGTCTAAGGCACTGCATCTCAGTGCAAGAGGTGTCACTACAGTCCCTGGTTCGAATCCAGGCTGTATAACATCCGGCTGTGATTGGGAGTCCCATAGTGCGGCACACAATTGGCCCAGCGTCGTCCGGGCCGCCATTGTAAATAATAATTTGTTCTTAACTGACTTGCCTAGTTAAATAAAGGTACACACACACGCACACAGACACACACACACACCACACTGACCAAAAAGTTATTTTGTTGGCATTTACGTACGTCCCCATTACCAGTAAAACATAATCAAAACCTATTTCTTTCACTTTCTTGCTGTGCTGTTTCGTTGTACATTTGCTCAGTCGTTTCATTCTCAACCAGGATTTCTATGGAACGCCGTTTGGGTCTTTGCGTATCAAAATAGATATCAAATAAGCTTGTTGACCAATCAGGACCTGAATATGACTGCACGTCACATAATAATTTGACGCGTTCATACATTTTTACGTAGTTATTACACATTGATTACACTATAACTCGTATTGTATATGTCACAGCGATTCATCGATACGTATGCTATGATGCTGGTAAAGTTGTCTCGCGCACCTACAGTGCTGGTCATAAAAAAGCTAGCTAGCTCATAGATGCAAACAATGTTCTTCCCCAAAAACATAGCAAAACTACATAATCTAGGTGTCGTCATCTAAAATAACCCTAATTTATAAGACAGTTCTTATTTGATTAATGGTGGCCGGACCCATCTATGTGAAGCTAGCCACAATAAGGATTAGCCACAATAGTGGACTTTGCGATTAGCCTTCAAAATAAAACTATGGCATAATTCTACTATATGTATTAATTTGCATCACTGTCAATTACATAGTTTTATTTTGAAGGCAAACTGAAAATTCCACTATTGTGCCTAATCCTTATTGTGGCTAGCTTCACAACACATAAACCGGTGCGGCCGAGCCTCACTAGCCAGATGAATCTAGCTGGCTGCTTATAATGTTAGCTTTGGGCAACAGAGTTCAGTAGCTGGCTAGCTATTATTTTCATGAACTGAAGTTCAATTTCAATAGTCGAACAACAAGTGGCAACCTAGCTAATACTTACTCACGAAGATTCCTAAATCATTGCTAAGAATAAATGAAAATGACTGCAGTTTCCTGGTCATTGTTTTCAGGCTGGTTGTGTTGGTGCTAGCTAGGTACCAAGCTAAAACTAGCTACCCTAGAAGTTGCGGTCAAACAAATGATGCTTTATTACCAATGTGGTATTGTAAACACATCATTCGTGGCCGGTGTTTGCTTGTTTGCAGACTTTTTTGTACAGCTTTGATAGTGCTACTGTATCTTTTTTGACACGCAAAGACACAAATGGCGTACCATAGTATGTATGTCGTGAAGCTAATAGCAGTGACGCTATTACTGTGTAACTCCGGTAGGGCAGCATCTGAAAAATAGCTCACTTGGTAGTGTGTACCGGTGCTCGACCAGTCGGCGAAAGCCAACATCACCCACGACAGAGAACGGTTGATTGTCAAGGGCAATGAATTCCATTATCTTGGCTTTAACGGATTTTGCCTTTGAGTTGTCTCGCTGAAACGTTCTTACTCTTTCAAATGACTGCTTGACTTGTTGACTGCTCGATCCACACAGCAGACATTGTGGCCTAGTTTAGGAATGCTGTGTTGCACGTCTAGCGCCAAATTTTACGTGGCATCATTATGTCATGTACCTACGTTATGTAGGCACGCACGATAGCTTTGACATCGGTTTTTACATTGGTGTTAAACTAGACATCGGGCCGATACCGATGTTGGAATTTTTTGCGAATATCGTACGATTCCGAAATGTTCACGATATATCGTGCATCCCTAGTGAATTTTATTTTTTTTATTTTTTATTTCACCTTATTTAACCAGGTAGGCCAGTTGAGAATACGTTCTCATTTACAACTGTAACCTGGCCAAGATAAAGCAAAGCAGTGCGACACGAATGACACACATGGGATAAACAAAACGTACAGTCAATAACACAATAGAAAAATCTATATACAGTGTGTGCAAATGTAGTAAGATTAGGGAGGTAAGGCAATAAATTGGCCATCGTGGCGAAATAATTACAGTTTAGCATTAACACTGGAGTGATAGATGTGCAGAAGATGAATGTGCAAGTAGAGATACTGGGGTGCAAAGGAGCAAAATAATAAATAACAAAATGGGAATAGGGTACAATTTGGGACGCACCCTCAGACTTTTTAGTCAGTGACTGGAGAGACAGTTGATGTAGATCTGACTACAGACACAAGCCCAGTGGGACCTAGAGTGTAGCCTACAACTCTCTGGAGGAAAGCCTTGTTCCCATTACAGACTATTTTTATCGCCCAGCTTCTGATTGGTCAGTAAGGTGTGTGTGGCTCATGTTGTGTGATGAGGTGCTTCTCTGCCATCTGTCGTCCTGCTCTCAGCCACACTGACAACAGACAACATGCCTAGTCAGTCAGTCTCAGGCCTGCAGGGAGGGCAGGGAATCTTTTTGGGTTTCCCTTGTTACTTGTTACAATCATTGTATTAAGAAGAGTGTAGAACAATTTAGTATTGTAACGCTCATGGCAAGGTGATGAATGTTACAACCCCATGTCACTCAATATCATGATATGTTTGGCTTGACAATAACAGCAATGGAGTAATCAAGAGCAGGAAAGATCTGGGACCAGGCTAAGGTTTAGCTGCTTATTATAAGCCAACCTGGGGTTTGTTTGGCAGTGACCTTATATTACAAAGTTACAGTAGATGTCTTACATTATACTACAGTATGTCTAATCCAGACAGGGACAAAGAAACCTCTTCTCAGTAGCACTGCATTGATCTTTAGGGTTGCAGATGAAGTGGAGGGCAAGGCAAGCCATCTGGTGCACTAACAACAGAGCAGCTCAATATGTTCCATCTGTAGCATGCTGCCATTTTGTACAAACAAAGGGATTAGAAACCTTAACCCCAGCATGACTTCACTGAATCTCTATCACAATGAAACTATTGTTGCATTCTAACCAGCAAAATAGATACACATGTTCTTATCCAGAGCGACTTACAGTAGCATTTAGGGTTAAGTGCTTTACTCAAGGGTACATTGACAGTGTAGGCCGTCATTGTAAATAAGAATTTGTTCTTAGGGCTGCAATCCCGTTAACGGGATTGATATGACAACAGCCAGTGAAAGTGCAGAGCGCCAAATTCAAACAACAGAAATCTCATAATTAAAATTCCTCAAACATACATGTATTTTATACCATTTTAAAGGTAATCTTGTTGTTAATCCCACCAAAGTGTCCGAACAAAGTGTCCCGCCAAAGCACCACAAACGATTATGTTAGGTCACCGCCAAGTCACAGAAAAAGTCAGCCATTTTTCCAGCCAAAGAGAGGAGTCACAAAAAGCACAAATAGAGATAAAATGAATCACTAACCTTTGATGATCTTCATCAGATGGCACTCATAAGACGTCATGTTACACAATACATATATGTTTTGTTCGATAAAGTGCATATTTATATAAAAAATCTCAGTATACATTGGCGTGTTACGTTCACTAGTTCCAAAAACATCCGGTGATATTGCAGAGATCCACATCATTTTACAGAAATACTCATAAATGTCGATGAAAATACAATTGTTAGACATGGAAATATAGATACACTTCTCCTTAATGCAACCACTGTGTCAGATTTCAAAATAACTTTACGGAAAAAGCAAACCATGCAATAATCTGAGTACAGCTTTCAGACGACAAAGCAGCCAAAAAGATATCCGCCATATTGGGTAGTCAACAGAAGTCAGAAATAGCATTATAAATATTCACTTACCTTTGATGATCTTCATCAGAATGCACTCCCAGGAATCCCAGTTCCACATTAAATGTTTGATTTAGTTCAATAATGTCCATCATTTATGTCCAAAGAGCTACTTTTGTTAGCACGTTTGGTAAACAAATCCAAAGTCATGAAGCGCGCTCCCAAGTTGCAGACGAAATGTCAAAAAGTTCCGTTACTGTCTGTAGAAACATGTCAAACGATGTATGGAATCAATCTTTAGGATGTTTTTAACATAAAACGTCAATAATGGTCCAACCAGAGAATTCCTTTGTCTGTAGAAAAGCAATGGAACGAGAGCTAACTCTCTCGTGACCTCGCCTCAGACCCTGTGGCAATCTGCCAGACACCTGACTCATTCCTCTCTCATCCGGTCCCACTTCACAGTAGAAGCCTGAAACAAGTTTCTAAAGACGGTTTACATCTAGTGGAAGCCTTAGGAAGTGCAACATAACCAATCCCACTGTGTATTCAATAGGGGCTGGGTTGAAAATCGACCAACCTCCGATTTCCCACTTCCTGTTTGGATTTCTTCTCAGGTTTTTGCCTGCCACATGAGTTCTGTTATACTCACAGACATCATTCAAACAGTTTTAGAAACTTCAGTGTGTTTTCTATCCAATACTAATAATAATATGCATATATTAGCAACTGGGACTGAGGAGCAGGCCATTTACTCTGGGCACCTCTGGGCAACTTTCATCCAAGCTACTCAATACTGCCCCTGCAGCCATAAGAAGTTTTAACTGACTTGCCTAGTTAAATATAATTTTTTATTTACAGATTTTTCACTTAGTTGGCTCAGGGATTCAAAACAGCGACCTTCTGTTTGCTGGCCAACCACTGTAACCGCTAAGCTACCTGATGCCCACACACAACACAGCAGCTCTGTTGACCCAAGCTACCTACGATTAAAGGGATATTTCAGGATTTTGACAATGAGGCCCTCTATCTACTTCCCCAGAGGCAGATGAACCATGTTTATGTATCTGTGTGCAATTTGAAAGAAGTTGCTAACTAGCTCTAGTGCAATTAGCAGATTAGCATACCCATGCCAAATATTTCCAGTCATTGCACTAACGCTAGTTAGCATTGACTCACAAACTACCTCTAACTTCCTTCATACTGGACACAGAGACAAAAATTGTATCCAGGAGTTCAGCTGACTCTGGGGAAGTAGATAAAGGGCCTCATTGCCAAAATCCCCAAGTATCCCTTGAAATGGGCAATCTGCAGTTGCCACGTCCATTATTCAAATCAAATCAAATTGTATTTGTCACATGCGGCGAATACCACAGGTATGGTATTCACTTTACAGTGAAATTCTTACATACGAGCCCCTAACCAACAATGCAGTTTTAAGAAAATACAAAAAAAGTACGAGATAAGCATAACAAATCATTAAAAAACAGTAGTAAATAACAATAGCGGGGCTATATACAAGGGGTACCGGTACAGAGTCAATGTCAATGTGCAGGGGCACTGGTTAGTCGAGGTAATTGCGGTAATATGTACATCTAGAGTAGAGTTATTAAAGTGACTATGCATAGATAATAACAGAGAGTAGTAACAGGTTCTGGGTGTGGGGGGGGCAATGAAAAGAGTCTGGGTATCCATTTGATTAACTGTTCAGGAGTCTTATGGCTTGGGGGTAGTATCTATTTAGGAGCCTCTTGGACCTAGACTTGGCCTTCCGGTTCTGCTTGCCGTGCGATAGCAGAGAGAACAGTCTATGACTAGGGTGGCTGGAGTATTTGACAATTTTTAGGGCTTTCCTCTGACATCGCCTGGTATTGAGGTCCTGGATGGCAGGAAGCTTGGCCCCGGTGATGTACTGGGCCATTCGCCCTACCCTCTGTAGTGCCTTGTGGTCGGAGGCCGAGCAGTTGCCATACCAGGCAGTGATGCAACCCGTCAGGATGCTCTCGATAGTGCAGCTGTACAACCTTTTGAGGATCTGAGGATCCATGCCAAATATTTTCAGTCTCCTGAGGGGGAATAGGTTTTCTCGTGCCCTCTTCATGACTGTCTTGGTGTGCTTGGACCATGATAGTTTGTTAGTGATTTGGACACCAAGGAGCTCTCAACCTGCTCCACTACAGTCCGGTTGATGAGAATGGGGCGTGCTCGGCCCTCCTTTTCCTGAAGTCCACAATCATCTACTTTGTCTTGATCACGTTGAGGGAGAGGTTGTTGTCCTTGCACCACACGGTCAGGTCTCTGACCTCCTCCCTATAGGCTGTCTCATTGTTGTCGGTGATCAGGCCTACCACTGTTGTGTCGTCAGCAAACTTAATGATGGTGTTGGAGTCGTGCCTGGCCGTGCAGTTTTGTACTTAAATTAGTGGTAGGGTTAGGGTTAGGGTTGGGCGGTATCTAGACCCTAGGGTTGGGCGGTATCTAGATTTTCATACCATCATACTGTTTCTGTACCATACTGGGGTATACAGTATTAAGGGAAGTGCACACAAGGGGCGCTATAAAAAAAACAGCACCATAATTTTTCTCCTAGTGTTAGGCAACAGGGATTTAGGCAACAGGGATCTTGATCCAGGAGGGGATTGAATGTCTCTGCTGTGACCAAGAAGATTCATCTTAACATTTACACACTTACTTAGCAAGTGGGCAAACCTGAGCTGGATATAATTTATTTGACACATTTGACTTTTCTTATAGTTATACTTAACTTATAGTTATAAGAAGTGGCGTAGTACTGTTTTTATAAATCAAATGTTATTGAAAATCATACCGTCTGTATTTACAAATACCTGGGTATACGGTAAAAATGGTATATGGCCCATGCCTAATGTACCCATTGCTAATGTACCCATTGATTCTTAAATAATCTATTTTACACTATAATATACACTGAGTATACAAAACATTAAGAACACCTGCTCTTTCCATCACATAGGTTGATCAGGTGAATCCAGGTGAAAGCTATGATCCCTTATTGATGTCCCTTCATTCAGTATAGATGAAGGTGAGGAGACATGTTAAAGAAGGATTTTTAAACCTTGAGACTATTGAGACATGGATTGTGTATGTGTCAGATGGTGAATGGGCAAGACAAAACATGTAAGTGCCTTTTGAAGGGGGTATGGTAGTAGGTGCCAGGTGCACCGGTTGTGTCAAGAACTGCAACGCAGCTGGGTTTTTCACGCTCAACAGTGATTGTACTGTATGTTTTTCAAGGTGACGCCAGTGTCACTGGTGGCTAATCAGTCCGAGCTCAACACATTTTTGAGGAGCATTGCAAAGTGGCCTAACAGCACACATGGCCTGCTGTTGGGGATTAGCATAATGAGATGTGGCGTGGATTAATGAGGGTTGTCAAGGACAGGCTCAATTAATCCAGTGCAGGCAGCAGGCTAAGGTAACATGCTAGCTACAGTGTCACTCCAGTAAAAGTACAACAACACTAGAAGACATAGACATTAGCTGATTCATAGCACAGAATAGTGTAGTAATCAGTTGGTGTTAGCAGCAGGCGAACATGCTACAGTAATAGGTTGCAACATGTATTACAGTACAACAACACTAGGGCTAACCCCAATTACTCAACTGGTCTATTGTTTGGTCGACCAATATTTATTTGGTCAAGCAGTAGCAAATATATTTATTTTTTTATGGCACTTGAGACACTTGTTTGAATCGTGTCCATCTCAGTCAACTAATCCATTGCGGAGACCGAGACGAATCCATTGCGGAGGCCGCTGGGATGGCACAGTCCAAGCAGAATGGGAGTGTGGCTAAGATGTACAATGCACGTCTCTCTCCAGAATGTGCTCTCTCCCGCTAATTTGTGCACATTCATTGTTTCATAACTTCATTGTGTGAAGTGTTTGCGTATTATTGTTAGTGTCTATTAATTCCCTGTTACATATATCACTAGCAGTACATCTATCATTCATTCCTATCATTTCTAATCTACAATGTTTGTTTGGTTACACAAATGTATGTTAATGCTTCAGTAAATTACTATTTCAGTCTTTTGCAGTTCTCATGGTCTGATTGGACATGTTGTTTTCAGAGTGCACAACCTATGCTTGTTGGAAACACGTTTTGGTTTATTTTATTCCATTTACTAGTTTTGTCCATTTAGTCATTGTCTTTTGTTTGGAGCGCTCCTGTCAAGGACGTGCATCTGATTACGCATAGAAGTAGGTATATAGGCTACCTGGCTACATGGCCATTTATAGGCTACCTGCCCATTTAGGGATCTGATAGTATTTCTGATTGGCTTAATGCACCACCACTAATGAGCTGTGGAGCACCTCAAAGTAATGTTTTCTTCACCTCAAACAGCAAGCAAACAAAGTCTGTTTTTACATCCATTGAGAATGACAATAGTTCCTCAATGTATTTAAAACATCTTTCAAGCTCTCTCCCTTTCGATAACCACTCAGCATGAATGTGAAAAACGTCATGCTCTGATCCAGTGGAAACGTCATAAAATAAACCTACCTTGATGACGTCTTATCCCTTGCGCAAATAGCCGAGAAACTCTGGCCCAGTCTAGACTTGACAGTTCATGCAGATTTTGTATTCTGATCATAGAGTTCTGATCATGGAATTCCGAATGAGTCATGCATCTTAACCTACATTTAAATCTGTCTACCATGTCCACAGTGTGTCCGGATTCCCCTTTTCCCGTGCTATGTTCATATGCATTCTACAAATGGTGGAATAGGCTAAATGTGATAATAACAACAACAACTGATAGCAGTAGCTAACTACTGTAGCTAACTAGCCAGCTAACCTCTGTAGCTCCAGCCAAACATTTTTTTTATTCAAAATCTTAGCTAGCTGGCTACCATTGTTTGAGGCCAGCAAACACTTTCCTCACACACTATGAACGTATTTCCACCAACATTATAATGGGACCTCTCGGTCCCAAACACACAAGTTTTCTGGAGACTTGTGGGAGGAGTGCTGATGATGTCATCCACTGTATACTCTTTCGGTAGTCTGAATGCGTCCAGACTGAGGATAAATCCATACACAATGCATCCCTGACCACCTCCTGAAGTTGTCAGCCAGATCTGAACACAATCAGACCACAAAGCGACTTCTGCGTGTATAGACCCGTCTTTTCAATGCGATCTTCATATTCTGATAGCAGAAGTCGCATGTAA
Organism: Oncorhynchus kisutch; assembly: GCF_002021735.2. Classification (NCBI taxonomy): domain Eukaryota; kingdom Metazoa; phylum Chordata; class Actinopteri; order Salmoniformes; family Salmonidae; genus Oncorhynchus; species Oncorhynchus kisutch. Next base: position 67,067,306 of record NC_034188.2, on the reverse strand, counting down.
GTGTAGACATGACCTCTGACTGAAGGCCCAGAATATTTCATACAATGTTACAAGTTTGCTAGTGCAAATTTCCAGCCAGGCCCAAGTTGATAATTGATACAATGTTTAAAGTTCATTGCAGGCAGGCCATGCGAAGCCAATGTGATTTATAGGATATATTTTTTTATCTGGATATTTTCTACCTGCGGGCTGCAATGTTTTTATTTGTTGGTTTTATGTCTGCTATTTTTTTTACATAGTTGTCAATGGCAATAGAAGTACTTTTTAGATTTGTATCATTTTAATTTAGATTTGGATCGAATTTTGATTAAAGGAAAGTTTCACACATTTTGAGTGTTATATTGTTTTTGTTCATCTCTGAGTGATGTTCTATCGATTCCCTGTTTCATTTCATGTTTTCATGTGTATCTGAGTTATTGTCGTTCAAAGCAGGCAGAAATCCGTCTGGTATGACTTAGCACTGTGATAACATCGCTCTCACTACACTGGAAGTTATTAGGTATATGACTTTTAGATCTTGAAAACGTCTTATCATACATGTCTTCTCTCGAATGAGCAATTGATCATATTTTTGTGATATTCTTACCTCGAGAAATGTGAAATTTAATGGAGAGTCTAGCACATTTTTCCTATTTGTCTGCCTCTTTAGTCCAGGATGCATTGCATGGTGCCATTGCCAGAGATATTATAGAAAGGAGATAGGAATCCAATGAATGAAGGAACTGATAACGCCCCACCCAGCAGACTGTCGACCGATTACGTTCACGTTGTCAAACTGCGTCACGCGGTTGCTAAGCTAATCGTCATGCAATCCCTTCTCAAAGTCAGTGTATACAGTGCCTTCAGAAAGTATTCAGACCCCTTGACTTTTTCCACATTTTGCCACAGCCTTATTCTAAAATGGATCTAGTAAAATCAAAAAACTCAGCAATCTACACACAATACCCTATAATGACAAAGCGAAAATGGTTTTTTATTTAGCAAATGTATTAAAAATAAAAAACTGAAATACCTTATTTACATAAGTATTCAGACCCTTTGCTTAGATGCATCCTGTTTCCTTTGAACATCCTTGAGATGTTTCTACAACTTGAGCACAACCAAGACATTGCAGGAGTGACTTCGGAACACGTCTCTGAATGTCCTTGAGTGGCCCAGCCAGAGCCCGGTCTTGAACCCGATCAAACATCTCTGGAGAGACCTGAAATTACCTGTGCAGCGACTCTAAAATCGCTGCCAAAGGTGCTTCACCATAGTATTGAGTAAAGGTTCTGAATACTTATTTAAATGTGATATTTCAGTTTTTTTATTTTTAAATACATTTGCCAAAAATTCGAAACTTTTTTTTGCTTTGTCATTATGGGGTATAGTGTGTAGATTGATGAAGGGAAAAAACGCTATAATAAATTTTAGAATAACGCTGTAATGTAACAATATTTGGAAAAAGTTAACTGAACACTTTCCGAATGCACTGTATGTCGAGAAAAGTGCCAATTTTTCTCAAAAGAAGCAATGTCACGATTCCAGAGCTGACCGATACTACAGACAGCAAGTTAATTGTCTCACATCTCGGAAAATATTTATAATGTTGTACTTCTAGTGGACGGAATTCGTACTAATGATGGAGTTTTGAGCTAGCAACCGATACTTCCATTCACTCCTTGAAGGAGAACACTCCTTGTCCTAGAATCGCCCAGAATGCACTGCACGACCCATTGACATAATATGGGCAACGTTAGACTCCACTTTGTGAGGCACATTGATCTCCAGGTGGAACATAGTGAGATTGTAGAATCCTAAATTGATAGTGCAGTTTGTTTAGGCAATTTTACAGCTTACTAACTTCATTACATGCTGATATTGTCTTTGATATTATTGTGTGTAGCAACATTTTCTAGCTAGCTAGCCAGGCAGCCCATAGAGAGAGCATTGCATTGTGGATGTTGTAGTCGACTTGAGCTGCAACAGATTTCCAAACCGATTTTTGCATAAACCACATGACAATGATTTTGAGATATGAAGACTGTTCCATGAAAATGTGCATATGAAAACCATAACTGGAATGCAGATTGGTAGAAATTGTAAGATAAATTGAGAAAGGTTGCCGACTCCTCGTGTAGCCTATTACCGGAAACTTCAGGAGCGTAACGGCAGAATCTGCAAAAGCCAGCAGGAGCGAGAGGAGCATGGTTGGGTCAAGTTACGTTTTTTTTCTTCCGGTTATCTTAATCTTTGGCTCCCTCTTCAGTCATTTGTGTCTTATTTCATCAAACAGTGCTTAAACCATCAAACAAGCTCAATACATATAGTTGATTTTATTAAAACACATAGGGTGTATCTATATATAGAAATCGGTTGGTCAAAAGAACAGACGACTTTCGGTCAACCAAGATTTTTTTAGTTGGGGACAGCCCTAAATAACACACAGAATTACAACACAGCATGTAGTAATCAATTGGTGTTATGCTCCATGTTTGCAACATTGTGTCACGCTCTGACCTTAGAGAGCCCTTGGTTCTCTATGGTGTAGTAGGTCAGGGCGTGACTAGGGGGTGATCTGGTATATCTATTTCTATGTTGGTGCTAATGTGGTTCCCAATTAGAGGCAGCTGTTTATCGTTGCCTCTGATTGGGGTTCATATTTAGGTAGCTATTTCCCCACCTGTGTTTTGTGGGATATTAATTGTTTGTTAGTGTGTTTGGGCACTACGTCCTCACGGTCTTTGTAAGTTTAGATATTTAGTTTTGTTAGTTTCACTTTAACTTCTTACGGCTGAAATTCTGTTAACGGGATCGTTTTGACAACAGCCAGTGAAAGTGGAGGGCGCGAAATTCAAATAACAGAAATCTCATAATTAAAATTCCTCAAACATACAAGTATTATACACCATTTTAAAGATAAACTTGTTGTTAATCCCACCACAGTGTCCGATTTCAAAAAGGCTTTACGACGAAAGCATACCATGCAATTATGTTAGGTCAGCGCCTAGTCACAAAAAACACAGCCATTTTCCAGCCAAAGAGAGGAGTCGCAGAAATAGAGATAAAATGAATCACTAACCTTTGATGATCTTTATCAGATGGCACTCATAGGACTTCATGTTACACAATACATGTATGTTTTGTTCGATAAAGTTCATATTTATATCCAAAACTCTCAGTTTACATTGGTGCATTATGTTCAGTAATGTTTTGCCTCCAAAACATCCGGTGATTTTGCAGAGAGCCACATCAATTTACAGGAATACTCATCATAAACATTGATGAAAGATACAAGTGTTATGCATAGAATTAAAGATATACTTCTCTTTAATGCAACCGCTGTCAGATTTCAAGAAAGCTTTACGGCAAAAGCACACCATGCAATAATCTGAGTACAGCGCTCAGTCACCATACAGATACCCGCCATGTTGTGGAGTCAACAAAAGTCAGAAATAGCATTATAAATATTCACTTCCCAGTTCCACAATAAATGTTTGTTTTGTTCGATAAAGTCCATCATTTATGTCCAAATACCTCCTTTTTGTTCGCACGTTTAGTCCAGTAATCCAAATGCACAAGGCGCGAGCACTAAGTCCAGACGAAAAGTCAAAAAAGTTATATTACGGTTTGTAGAAACATGTCAAACGATGTATAGAATCAATCTTTAGGATGTTTTTATAATGTTTCAACCGGACAATTCCTTTGTTTTTAGAAATGAAAAGGAACAGAGCTCGTGCTCACGGCCGTGTGCGTGACTAAACTCAAGGCTTTCTATCAGACCCCTGATTCAAACGGCTCTTATTCTCTCCCCCTTCACAGTAGAAGCCTGAAACAACGTTCTAAAGACTGTTGACATCTAGTGGAAGCCTTAGGAAGTGCAATCGTCCCAAATTTACACTGTATATTGGATAGGCAATCACTTGAAAAACTACAAACCTCAGATTTCCCACTTCCTGGTTGAATATTTCTCAGGTTTTTGCCTGCCTTATGAGTTCTGTTATACTCACAGACATCATTCAAACAGTTTTAGAAACTTCAGAGTGTTTTCCATCTAAATCTACTAATAATATGCATATCTTAGCTTCTGGGCCTGAGTAGCAGGCAGTTTACTCTGGGCACGCTTTTCATCCGAACGTGGAAATAGCGCCTCCCAGCCATAAGAGGTTAATAAATATGTGGAACTATACTCACGCTGCGCCTTGGTCCGCTCATTTCCAAGATCGTGACACATTGAATGATCTCTGTGACATTTACAGTATTACCCACATCATGTGCTACAGTACAAGTACAACAACACTAGGAGAAATTACACACAGCGGCACAAAACAGCATATAGGAATCAATTGGCGTTATGCTCCATGTGAGCAGAATAGAATGATCCCCTGTGACTACTATTTGTTCCATAACCTTGAGATGCTATAGCAAAGCCACAAGCCACCAGCAGTGTGTCATACTGTGTAGGCCCATACTGTATAGGGGCTATATAGAGTTTTTTCCTGGTTAGGTCATGTGTGTAGCCAGGAACAATTGAGACCCTGTACAATTCTGAGTGAAGTTATTACATGTACCGTACAGAACTGTCCTATTATTCCTGTGACTGCTCATATAACAGTTAGCTTTTCAATGTGTTTAAATCTAATGGATGTTCTGTTTTAATGGTGGAAGAGATGAGCCCCATTGGAGATGATCCGAGATCTGAGGGCCAGCGTACGGTACTGTGGTACAGTGAGACTCAGTCTGCCTCCCAAATGACACCCTATTCCCAATTCAGTGCACTATTTTTTACAAGGGCCCATAGGGCTCAATTCAAAAGTAATGCACTATATACGGAGTATAGTGCCATTTGGGACAGAACCTGAGAGGCATATTTCGAGGCTTATAGATCCAGAGATCATGAAGATGAATGGAGCTCATTAGAGAGGGACTCCACGACTCTGTAGAGATGGGGAGATTCTCTTCTCTGCTCTTCTCTGCTCTGCTCTGCCTGAGGTGAGACTATCATTGGCCTCAACTGCTGGCAGAGGAAATGCAGCATCTCTGCCTCAGAGACGGGGTGTCAAATCTAAAATCTATATCAAACATGAATCTCTAGCAGGGAAGCGAACAGAAACAACGCGTCACATTACCTCATATTGCGGGGGGTTTTGGAGAATTGATATTGCGGGGGGAATGAGGATTGATTACTGACTAAGTAGGATCGTACACTACTAGAGCTGTCAGGTTTTTTACTATGTTTGTCTTTTATCTCTCAAATTGCACCACAGAGAATTGACATGCCAGACATTGACATGCCTTTCGTCTAAAATTGAAACACGGCAGATGGTTCTCCCTTACATTTTGAATACCAATCTGTTCACCTCCATCAAAATCAATTGTTGCGTTTGCAGTGGATGAGTCACGGCATTAATAATACACATACACTGAGTGTACAAACATTAAGAACACCTGCTCTTTCCATGACAGACTGACCAGGTGAATCCAGGTGAAAGCCAGGATCCTTTATTGATGTCACTTGTTAAATCCACTTCAATCAGTGAAGATTAAGGAGAGGAGACAGGTTAAAGAAGGATTTTTAAGCCTTGAGACAATTGAGACATGAATTGTGTATTTGTGCCATTCAGAGGGTTAATTGGCAAGACAAAAGATTTAAGTGCATTGGAACAGGGTATGGTAGTAGGTGCCAGGCGCAACGGTTTGAGTGTGTCTAGAACTGCATTGCTGCTGGGTTTTTCACGCTCAACAGCTTCCCGTGTGTATCAAGAAATGAGGCTGTTCTGATGGAAAAATTGGACGCAACTCAATATTAGGAAGGTGTTCCTAAAGTTTTGTCCACTTTTGTGTGTATTTAGCAAGTGTGCTCTGCTCTGCTAGATCTGGCCTTTAAGATGGTTCTCTTCAGCGCTTCATGCTGCTTGAAAAAGGGATTCTGTTTGCTCTTCAGTTGGCTACCTAAGTGGCATTCAATGATTCACCAATGACTGCTCGCAGTCAATCATCTTTCATCACAATTGAAGCACTGTTTAGGACTAATATAAAAGTATGACTCAGGCAGAGAAGCAGCAGACTGTGAAACGTTGAACTGAACTGTTGTTCTAAGGCAGACTGTGATGTTGTTATTTTATTTTTTATTTTTTTCACCTTTATTTAACCAGGTAGGCTAGTTGAGAACAAGTTCTCATTTACAACTTTGACCTGGCCAAGATAAAGCATAGCAGTGTGAACAGACAACAACACAGAGTTACACAGGGAGTAAACAATAAACAAGTCAATAACATAGTAGAAAAAAATATCTATATACATTGTGTGCAAAAGGCATGAGGAGGTAGGCAATAAATAGGCCATAGGAGTGAATAATTACAATTTAGCAGATTAACACTGGAGTGATAAATGATCAGATGAACATGTGCAGGTAGAAATACTGGTGTGCAAAAGAGCAGAAAAGTGAATAAAATAAAAACAGTATGGGGATGAGGTAGGTAAATTGGGTGGGCTATATACCGATGGACTATGTACAGCTGCAGCGATCGGTTAGCTGCTCAGATAGCAGATGTTTAAAGTTGGTGAGGGAGATTAAAGTCTCCAATTTCAGAGATTTTTGCAATTTGTTCAAGTCGCAGGCAGCAGAGAACTGGAAGGAAAGGTCGGCCAAATGGGGTTTTGGCTTTAGGGATGATCAGTGAGATACACCTGCTGGAGCGCGTGCTACGGGTGGGTGTTGCCATCGTGACCAGTGAACTGAGATAAGGCGGAGCTCTACCTAGCATAGACTTGTAGATGACCTGGAGCCAGTGGGTCTGGCGACGAACATGTAGCGAGGGCCAGCCGACTAGAGCATACAGGTTGCAGTGGTGGGTTGTATAAGGTGCTTTAGTAACAAAACGGATGGCACTGTGATAAACTGCATCCAGTTTGATGAGTAGAGTATTGGAAGTTATTTTGTAGATGACATCGCCGAAGTCGAGGATCGGTAGGATAGTCAGTTTTACTAGGGTAAGTTATGCGGCGTGAGTGAAGGAGGCTTCGTTGCGAAATAGAAAGCCGACTTTAGAATTGATTTTGGATTGGAGATCTTTGATATGAGTCTGGAAGGAGAGTTTGCAGTCTAGCCAGACACCTAGGTACTTATAGATGTCCACATATTCTAGGTCGGAACCATCCATTTGGTTTTACTAGCGTTTAAGAGCAGTTGGAGGCCACGGAAGGAGTGTTGTATGGCATTGAAGCTCGTTTGGAGGTTAGATAGCACAGTGTCCAAGGAAGGGCCAGAAGTATACAGAATGGTGTCGTCTGCGTAGAGGTGAATCAGGGAATCGCCCGCAAAAAGAGCAACATCATTGATATATACAGAGAAAATAGTCAGCCCGAGAATTGAACCCTGTGGTACCCCCATAGAGACTGCCAGAGGACCGGACAACATGCCCTCCGATTTGACACACTGAACTCTGTCTGCAAAGTAGTTGGTGAACCAGGCAAGGCAGTCATTAGAAAAACCGAGGCTACTGAGTCTGCCGATAAGAATATGGTGATTGACAGAGTCTAAATCCTTGGCCAGGTCGATGAAGACGGCTGCACAATACTGTCTTTTATCGATGGTGGTTATGATATCGTTTAGTACCTTGAGCGTGGCTGAGGTGCACCCGTGACCAGCTCGGAAACCGGATTGCACAGCGGAGAAGGTACGGTTGGATTCGAGATGGTCAGTGATCTGTTTGTTGACTTGGCTTTGGAAGACCTTAGATAGATAGGCAGGGCAGGATGGATATACAGTAAGTCTGTAACAGTTTGGGTCCAGGGTGTCTCCCCCTTTGAAGAGGGGGATGACTGCAGCAGCTTTCCAATCCTTGGGGATCTCAGATGATACGAAGGAGAGGTTGAACAGGCTGGTAATAGGGGTTGCGAAAATGGCGGCGGACAGTTTCAGAAATAGAGGGTCCAGATTGTCAAGCCCAGCTGATTTGTATGGGTCCAGGTTTTGCAGCTCTTTCAGAACATCTTCTATCTGGATTTGGGCAAAGGAGAAGCTGGGGAGGCGTGGGGGGGTAGCTGCGGGGGGGCGGCGCTGTTCGCCGAGGTTCGAGTAGCCAGGAGGAAGGCATGGCCAGCCGTTGAGAAATGCTTGTTGAAGTTTTCAATTATCACGGATTTATCGGTGGTGACCGTGTTACCTAGCCTCAGTGCAGTGGGCAGCTGGGAGGAGGTGCTCTTGTTCTCCATGGACTTTACAGTGTCCAGAACTTTTTGGAGTTAGAGCTACAGGATGCAAATTTCGGGCTTGAAAAAGCTGGCCTTTGCTTTCCTGACTGATGTATTGGTTCCTGACTTCCCTGAACAGTTGCATATCGCGGGGACTATTCGATGCTATTGCAGTCCGCCACTGGATGTTTTTGTGCTGGTCGAGGGCAGGTCTGGAGTGAACCAAGGGCTATATCTGTTCTTAGTTCATTTTTTGAATGGAGCATGCTTGTCTAAGATGGTGAGGAAGTTCCTTTTAAAGAATAACCAGGCATCCTCAACTGACGGGATGAGGTCAATATCCTTCCAAGATACCCGGGCCAGGTCGATTAGAAAGGCCTGCTCGCAGAAGTATTTTAGGGAGCGTTTGACAGTGATGAGGGGTGGTCGTTTGACCCCGGACCCGTAGCGGATACAGGCAATGAGGCAGTGATCGCTGAGATCCTGATTGAAGACAGCAGAGGTGTATTTGGAGGGCAAGTTGGTCAGGATAATGTCAATTAGGGTGCCCGTGTTTACGCATTTAGGGTTGTACCTGGTGGGTTCCTTGATGATTTGTGTGAGATTGAGGGCAGTTCTAAGGCAGACTGTGATGTTGTTCTAAGGCAGACTGTTCTATTGTTCTAAGACAGACTGTAGACCGACTGTGATGTTGTTCTAAGACAGACTATGATGTTGTTCTAAGACAGACTGTGATGTTGTTCTAAGACAGACTGTGATGTTGTTCTAAGACAGACTGTGATGTTGTTCTAAGACAGACTGTGCTGTTGTTCTAAGGCAGACTATAGACAGACTGTGATGTTGTTCTAAGACAGACTGTGCTGTTGTTCTAAGTTGGGTTGCACGTTTTGAGGAATATTCAGAGGTGGAAACTTTCTGTGGGAATTAACAGTAATATATGGGAATTAACAGACAGATATGCAAATTAATATTAATAGGAGGTTGCTTGTGAGCCTGTGGCATTTTCTTGTAAAGATTACGGGAAAAATGTGTTTAAAAAAACCAAATACAATTCCATGTACAGATAAATATTTAAGCAGTTAGATTAAACAACTGCTTTGTAAGACAAATGTTTTAAAAGGAAACATGTATGGAAACAGGCGAATTAACTATCCTCAGATAGCGGGCTCAAGCAAGCTAAAACCCACATGGTAGCAGAAATTGTTAACAAGTTAGAAATGATTTAAACACACTTTGCTGTAGGCTACTATTTACTAGTTAACAACAAATCATGTATTTCGTATAAAATATATTCATCCCACTCAGTATTGTAATCAAAACTTACCAGAAAGTATGTGGTCCTAGGCTCAGACAGTAGTGTGGGCTCAATAGCATCTCAATGGTGTGCAAGATCTTGAGAATCAGCTGTATATGTGATGGAAGAATGCACTGTGCATATTTTAATTATAATAATAAAATAAAATAAATTACTTCCTTTTTTCTCTCCAATTTCATAGTATTAAATTGTTTTTAGTAGTTACTATCTTGCCTCATCGCTACAATTCCCGTACGGGCTCGGAAGAGACGAAGGTCGAGAGCCATGCGTCCTCCGAAACACAACCCAACCAAGCCCGCACTGCTTCTTAACACAGAGCGCATCCAACCCAGAAGCCAGCTGCACCAATGTGTCGGAGGAAACACCGTGCCCCTAGCGACCTGGTCAGCGTGCACTGCGCCTGGCCCGCCACAGGAGTCGCTAGTGTGCGATGAGACAAGGATATCCCTACCGGCCAAACCCTCCCTAACCCGGACGATGCTAGGCCAATTGTGCGTCACATGGACCTCCCGGTCGCGGCCGGCTGCGACAGAGCCTGGGCTCGAACCCAGAGTCTCTGGTGGCACAGCTGCGCCACCCTGGAGGCCATCACTGTGCATATTTTAACCAAAATATGCCACAAGACCTAGAATTTCCTTATGTGTATCCCACAAAAAAGGTTCACTGTTATAAGCTAACTTTTTTGATGAATTCCCCAAATTCCCGGGCTTAATTTACCATGGAAATTTACTGGAAAGTTTCTGACCCTTTGGGACACTAGTTTTTCTGTTGTTATAAGACTGGTCTGTTGTTCTAAGGCAGACAGGACTGTTGTTCTAAGACTGGTCTGTTGTTCTAAGGCAGACAGTTATGTTGTTCTAAGACTGGTCTGTTGTTCTAAGGCAGACAGTTCTGTTGTTCTAAGACTGGTCTGTTGTTCTAAGGCAGACAGTTCTGTTGTTCTAAGACTGGTCTGTTGTTCTAAGGCAGACAGTTCTGTTGTTCTAAGACAGACTGGTCTGTTGTTCTAAGACAGACAGTTCTGTTGTTCTAAGACTGGTCTGTTGTGCTAAGGCAGACTGGTCTGTTGTTCTAAGACAAACAGTTCTGTTGTTCCAAGACTGGTCTGTTGTTCTAAGGCAGACAGTTCTGTTGTTCTAAGGAAGCGTAGAGCATCAGCAGCAGCCAGAGGGGAGAGTGTGTCATGCTACACCCCATATTGAGTGCTCAAGTGCTCCACTGCATTCCCATGCCCTCCTCAGTTCCCTCCCTGCCCGCCTCCGTTCTCTCTCTCTCTGTCTGGCTACATCTGAATCAGTGCTTCCCCTCCTATTGATCCTCTCTCTGGTGGAGTCCCAGGCTGGCTTAGCCGACACGCCCCATCCTCCAGCTTCCCTGCCTGCACACGCAGAGAGCCATAAATGGTACCATGTTCCCTACATAGTGTAGGGACTAGGGTGCCATTTGGGAGTGGTCATTGTCCTTTCTCTCTCTCTCCCTGTCTCTCTGTGTTTTTGTTAGTCACCAGAGGTACAACAGAAATCTAAATGGCTACCTCGATGCTAGAGAGGACAGCTGCTGCGTGGGCTCATTGTTTTGCCCATGTGATGGTGTCGTGACTCATGAAGAGGGACACTTTGATTACATTTTGACAATGAAGAATCAGATGAACATTTTTATGTCTCTGCGTGCAATTTGAAGGAAGTTGCTAACTAGCGTTAGCGCAATGACTGAACGTCTATAGTAACTGCTAGCATGCTAGTAGATACCAAAGACTTCCAGTCATTTTGTTAACGCTAGTTAGCAACTTCGTTCAACTTCCTCTAACTTTCTTCGTACGGGATGCAGCGACATAAAAATAGTATCCATAAGTTTATTGGATTCTGGGGAAGTAGATAAAGAGCTTCATTGCCAATATACCGAAGTATCCCTGTAAACCTCAGAATGACTCATCTTCTATAGCCAGAACAGATTTGAGCCAGCAAGGTGAATAATGTGCTGTCCTACCCTAGAGCAAGGCAGTTAACCCCCAACAACAACTGCTCCCCGTGCGCCAATGACGTGGGTGTAGATTAAGGCAGCCCCCCACATCTCTCTGATTCAGAGGGGTTGGGTTAAATGTGGAAGAAACATTTCAGGTGAATGCATTCAGTTGTGCAACTGACTAGGTCTTTCCTTTCAGGAGCTCTATCTCTATAAGTGCCATCATGGCCTGTATTCAGCCTACTAAATGTTGTCTCATTACAGAAGAGCTCATCGTGCCATGATGGGCTACAGACACTCTGCTCTCTCCCTGCTCTCTCCCTCCTCTCTCCCTGCTCTGTCCCTGCTCTCTCTCTGCCTCCCTGGGCTTTTGTTGTGCTGTGCACAGCTGAGGCAGATGCTGAGGGGCACTCACACTAAATTGCCTGATTATTGGTGAATCTCATTGGCTACAAGCAGCAGCTCACAGGGCATTGTGTCACTGCTAATCTTCAACAATGAGGAGAAAAATAACCTTGCAATTATTCAGAGACTTCGAGGGGTATTGCTAGCTCTGATTTCTGTTAGTTTATTTGAACCTGGTCGGGCTCATGATACACTACACAGCCAAAGTATGTGGATTCGGCTATTTCAGCCACACCCGATGCAGACAGGTGTATAAAATCGAGCACACAGCCATACAATCTCAAAAGACAAACATTAGCAGTAGAATGGCCCGTACTGAAGAGCACAGTGACTTTCAACATGGCACCGTCATAGGATGCCACCTTTCCAACAAGTCAGTTCATCAAATATCTGCCCTGCTTGAGCTGCCCTGGTCAACTGTAAGTGCTGTTAACGTGAAGTGGAAACGTTTAGGAGCAACAACGGCTCAGCCGCAAAGTGGTAGGCCGCACAAGTTCACAGAACAGTAGCACGTAAAAATCGCCTGTCCTCGGTTGCAACACTCACTACTGGCTTCCAAATTGCCTCTGGAAGCAACATCAGCACAAGAACTGTTCATCAGGAGCTTCATGAAATGGGTTTACATGGTTGAGCAGCCGCATGCACACAAGCCTAAGATCACCATGCGCAGGGCCAAGCGTTGGCTGGAGTGGTGTAAAGCTTGCTGCCATTGGACTCTGGAGCAGTGGAAAGAGTGATTTATCTGGCAGTCCGACGGACAAATCTGTGTTTGGCGGATGCCAGGAGAATGCTACCTGCCCGAATACGTGGAGGAGGAATAATGTTTTTCATGGTTTGGGCTAGGCCCCTTAGTTCCAGTGAAGGGAAATCTTGAATCTTGAAGGCACTGCAGGAGGTTTATGATACAAGCGGATAAGGCTGGGAATTTCCAGGGACCTCACGATACGATATTATCACAATACTTAGGTGCAGATACGAAATGTATTATGATTCTCACGATTCTATATGTATTGCGATTTGATATTGCGATTCGATGTTCCAAACATATTGCTCACTATATGCCTCCTGTAGAGGGACAAGAGAAAATTAGTTTTGATCAGTAATGGAAAACAAAGTGCGGAAAACAAATTGTCTCTTAATTTTAAAAGAAAATTGAGAACAAGTTATGAAAGACATTGCTGGAATTTTGGTGCAGGTACAGCCGACTAGTGCAAAAATAACGTGTTTCATCCCTACATCCAGATCTACTGTTTATGCTCACCTTTTAGTGATGAGGTAAAAAGTCGATACAGTTACATTTCGGAATATTATTTTTAACAGTATATATTTCATTATATCGTTTTGACAACATTGCAATATTATTTTTGCACTAGTTGGCTGTACCTGCACCAAAATTCCAGTATTTGTCTTTCATAGCTTGTTCTCCATCTTCTTTTTAAATAGAGAGACAATTTGTTTTCAGCACTTTTATTACATTTTTTAGATTTGACTGAGAAGGAATGGCAATAGAAATCAAATAGACAATCCTACACAATGATAGGGCTCAAAATGGTCCACATTGGGGCAGAGCAGTGCTTGGTTTTGACCCTCTTCCTTATTCTAATGTGCACAGCTAGGTTACATAACCTATACATATGCTGCCCTGTTATGTCAACTGTTGTTTTTATGCTCTCTTTCACTTACAGTACATGCAACATCCAGCTGCTACTGCAAACAAGATTGGTTGTCTGCTGATGATTGTAGTAGAAAATAATCTCTCTGAATGTAGTATTTTCATGTGTAAATATGAAAGCTTTTTCATGATAATGTATTTACCGTTAACAAATAACGTGTTCCTGGAATGAGCAGGCTGGGAAGCCTCGGGCGGTTGCTTTTATCTGTAATGACATTAAAGAGATTTGTTCTCTGTGCAAAGCTGTCATCAAGGCAAAGGGTGGCTATTTGAAGAATCTCATATATAAAATAAATGTTGATTTGTTTAACACTTTTTTGGTTACTACATGACTCCATATGTGTTATTTCATAGTTTTAATGTCTTCACTATTATTTTACAATGTAGAAAGTAGTAGAAATACAGAAAAACCCTTGAATGAGTAGGTGTTCTAAAACCTTTGTATATATTATTATTATTTAAATGTTGTTTAAAGATTTTCTTCTCAGCTTCTGACTGCATGTGCTGCTGCAGTGACGGGGGCATTGCCTAGGGAACCAAAGTCTCAATTGCTACAACACCTTGCTTGTTTCAGCAAGGATCAACAAAGTTTCATTACGTTGTAGAGTCCATGTTACCGCAGAAACAGCCTCAACTGCACCAATGCCCGGCTGTTCCTTCTTTAGTCAGCTGTATGTTCCACACACAAAAAAAGAATGGTTATTTATTTTTTCGTTATTTTACCAGGTAAGATGACTGAGAACACATTCTCATTTGCAGCAACGACCTGGGGAATAGTTACAGGGGAGAGGAGGGGGATGAATGAGCCAATTGTAAACAGTTATTTTATGTTATGGCTGTCTTCATCCATAACTGTCGGTTACATGGCTATAGTTATAGAGTAATTGTCCCGGGCCTGTTAATGCCGCTCATATTAGAAACCCAGTTATATGTTCTATCCTGCTTTCTGTTGTGCCACTTCTGTTTTTGACTAAGAGTAAATGCACTAATTAAATGTCCTGGGTCTGTTTTCAGCCTGGTAGATATTGATGCCTGTGATTTCAACTGAAGGGCACAGTATGTATTGACAGCACCGGCTGAGCCTCAAATGATACGTAAAGTATTGTACTGAAATTTGTGACTTCAAAGCGCATCGCACCCAGATTACATGTTCTTCAGAGTAATGGACCAGTGTGTTTTCTCCTGATCAACTTGTTCAGACTTTGGACCATGAGACAACCCAATGCCCCATGATGTTGACCACATGAATGTGTGTTAGATACTGCACACATGAACACACACTATCTACTAACACCCTGGCCATGTCGATGTTAATCCACTTCCTTGGAGGCCGTGTCCTTGAATCAGACATGGCTGTGGAGTGAGAGGGAGGAGTGAAGGCGGATGAGAAGAGCGAGCTGGGAAACATGTTTCCATAGCAACTGGTAGCAGTGAGTATAACTGTGGTTGAGAAGCATGAGCAGCAAGCAAATTCCCATCCGCTGGCTCCCTCCCTAACCTAACCCTTTTAATACAGCCAACTAACTGCACTGTCAGATGAGCTTCGGGAGGCAAATGTTTACTTGAAACCTATGAGAGATCAGTGCAGTGGTTTTATTATTTTGTTAAACAAAACCTTTTGTAAAAGTCAGAGGAGTTTACTTCAAACAGTAACGATATTGCTTCTTTGCTGGTGTGCAGTGACAAATTGATGGTATTTTAGCCTATTTTACAAGTCAGTAGCTACAAGCTGATATAACACTGAATTATCTGCTTCACAGCTGAGTTGAAAATAATTGCCCCAAAAAGCTGTTGAGATTGGATGCCCACATCATCCACACTGTATTAATTGGTGTCTTGTAAATTGATTTGTTTGATGGGCCACCCACAGAGAGGTTCCATCCTCCTCTCCCTGCTGTTGTGTGACAATTTGTGTTCCAAATGGCACCCTATTCCCTATATAGTGCTCTACTTTTGACCAGTTCCCAATGGGCCCTGGTCAAAATAAGTGCACTATAAAGGGAATGGGGTGCCATTTGGAACATACCCATGGAGTTCTGTGGATTAGAGTCTGTTTGACAGACAGAGTTATGTGACCTGGCTGTGACAGTCAGCCTGTTACACGAAGGTTTAGTCCGGTGAATCTGGGTGTCCCTGTCCCTGACCTGTATGCCTGAAAGGAGGCAGTGAGGCACATAGATAATAATATTCATCCCAGCACACACAGATAGGGGAGCAAGACGGGAGGAGAGTTCAATGCAGAATCCTAATAACAACATAACTAGGGCCTGTATTCGTGAAGCGTCTCAGAGTAGTAGTGCTGAATCTGATCCGGGATCAGTTTAGCCTTTTATATTATAGTGAATTAGGGCTGACCCCATTTAGTTGACTGGTCGATTGTTTTGTTGATAGGCTGTTGGTCAACCAAGATGTCTTTAGTCAAGCAGTAGCAAAAATAAATAAATCACGCCTGTCTGAGTGGAGGCCATGGAGATGACACAGTCCATCAGTCTAAATCAAAGCCTTTTTTTCATTAGACCAGCCTCTCTTATCAGGAATCAAGGTAAGACCCAAGTGCAGGCTGTGTGAAGTAACAATGTTTATTGTAACAACAGGGGCAGGCAAACGACAGGTAAAGGCAGGCAGGGGTCGATAATCCAGAGGTGGACCAAAGGTACAGGACAGCAGGCAGGCTCAGGTCAGGTCAGGCAGAGGTCGGTAATCCAGAGGTGGAGCAAAGGTACAGGATGGCAGGCAGGCTCAGGTCAGGTCAGACAGAGGTCGGTAATCCAGAGGTGGACCAAAGGTACAGGACAGCAGGCAGGCTCAGGTCAGGTCAGGCAGAGGTCGGTAATCCAGAGGTGGAGCAAAGGTACAGGATGGCAGGCAGGCTCAGGTCAGGTCAGGCAGAGGTCGGTAATCCAGAGGTGGACCAAAGGTACAGGACGGCAGACAGGCTCAGGTCAGGTCAGGCAGAGGTCGGTAAACCAGAGGTGGACCAAAGGTACAGGACAGCAGGCAGGCTCAGGGTCAGAGACAAGCAGAGGTCGGTAATCCAGAGGTGGACCAAAGGTACAGGACAGCAGGCAGGCTCAGTGTCAGAGACAGGCAAAGGTCGAAAACCAGGAGGACGAGAAAAAGAGAGACTAGGGTCAAGTAACATCAATCCAAATATGGAGTTGATTTGAATAGATTTATGGTGATTGGATATTCTTTTTTAAAACATACTCACATGCCCCTATCACTTCCATTAATTGTTAGCTTGTGTGGCTAAAGTTAGCTGAAGTTTATAGTTGCTGTTTAAGGAAAACTGAACCATGCATTACAGTTTATCCTGGTCCATAGACTACGTTCTAACATCAAGTTGTAAAATAGTGAACTTCTCCTTTTAAGCTAATTTCCTGCAATTCTACATGTTTTGCCATGGAGCTGAAATCCTGCAATTCTACATGTTTTGCCCTGGAGCTGAAATCCTGCAATTCTACATGTTTTGCCATGGAGCTGAAATCCTGCAATTCTACATGTTTTGCCATGGAGCTGAAATCCTGCAATTCTACATGTTTTGCCATGGAGCTGAAATCCTGCAATTCTACATGTTTTGCCATGGAGCTGAAATCCTGCAATTCTACATGTTTTGCCATGGAGCTGAAATCCTGCAATTCTACATGTTTTGCCATGGAGCTGAAATCCTGCAATTCTACATGTTTTGCCATGGAGCTGAAATCCTGCAATTCTACATGTTTTGCCATGGAGCTGAAATCCTGCAATTCTATGCTTTTTGCAATACTTTGTTCTTATGCTTTGTTCTTATACTCAAACATAATCACAAAATCAATGGGGGCCTGACTGTCTAGCTTTTATTTAGTTTATTGTAAGTTCTCAAAGATCATAGGCTGTTATTTTAAATATATACAGGCCCTCCGTAATTATTGGGACAGTGAAGCATGTTTTCTTCTTTTGGTTCTATACTCCAAAATACTCCATTTGAAAATCAAACAATGACCATGAGGTTAAAGTGCGGACTGTGAGCTTACCTTTGAGGGTATTTTCATCCATATCGGGTGAACCATTTAGAAATTACAACACTTTTTTGTACATGATCCCACCATTTTAGGGACTCAAAAGTATTGTGACTAATTCACGTATACAGTGCCTTCGGAAAGTGTTCAGAACCCTTGACTTTTCCACATTTTGTTACATTACAGCCTTATTCTAAAATGTATTAAATAAATAAAAATCCTCAGCAATTTACACACAGTACCCCATAATGACAAAACAAAAGCAGGTTTTCAGATAATTGTTAACAGAAATATCTTATTTACATAAGTAGTCAGACCCTTCACTATGAGACTCGAAATTGAGCTCAAGTGCATCCTGTTTCCATTGATCATCCTTGAGATTATTCTACAACTTGGATTGGAGTCCACCTGTGGTAAATTCAATTGGGTGGGACATGATTTGGAAAGGCACACACCTGTCTATATAAGGTCCCACAGTTGACAGTGCATGTCAGAGCAAAAACCAAGCCATGAGGTCGAAGAAAGTGTCCGTAGAGCTCTGACACAGGATTGTGTCAAGGCACAGATTTGGGAAAGGGTACCAAAAAATGTATGCAACATTGAAGGTCCCCAAGAACACAGTGGCCTCTATAATTCTTAAATGGAAGAAGTTTGGAACCACCAAGACTCTTCCTACAGCTGGCCGCCCGGGCAAACTGAGCAATCGGGAGAAGGGCCTTGGTCAGGGAGGTGACAAAGAACCCGATGGTCTCTCTGACAGAGCTCTGGAGTTCCTCTGTGGAGATGGGAGAATCTTCCAGATGGACAACCATCTCTGACACACTCCACCAATTAGGTCTTTATGGTAGAGTGTCCAGACTGAATCCTCACCTCAGTAAAAGGCACTTGACAGCCCGCTTGGAGTTTCCAAATGTCACCTAAAGGACTCTGTCTGATGAAACCAAGATTGAACTCTTTGGCCTGAATGCCAAAGAGGAAGGAGGAAACCTGGCACCATTCCTATAGTGAAGCATGGTGGTGGCAGCATCAAGCTGTGGGGATGTTTTTCAGTGGCAAGGACTGGGAGACTAGTCAGGATCGAGGCAAAGATGAACGAAACAATGTATGTACAGAGAGATCCTTGATGAAAACCTGCTCCAGAGCGCTCAGGATCTCTGACTCGGGTGATGCTTCACCTTCCAACAGGACAACAAACCTAAGCACACAGCCAAGACATCGCAGGAGTGGCTTCGGGACAAGTCTCTGCATGTCCTTGAGTGGCCTAGACAGAGCCTGGACTTGAACCCAATCGAACATCTCTGGAGAGACCTGAAAATAGGTGTGCAGCGCCGCTCCCCATCCAACCTGAAGAGCTTGAGAAGATCTGCAGAGAAGAATAGGAAAAACTTCCCAAATACAGATGTCCCAAGCTTGTAATGTCATACCCAAGAAG
Organism: Oncorhynchus kisutch; assembly: GCF_002021735.2. NCBI lineage: Eukaryota > Metazoa > Chordata > Actinopteri > Salmoniformes > Salmonidae > Oncorhynchus > Oncorhynchus kisutch. Next base: position 67,048,347 of record NC_034188.2, on the reverse strand, counting down.
ACTCGAGGCTGAAATTGCTGCCACAGGTGCTTCAACAAAGTACTGAGAAAAGGGTCTTAATACTTACACTACCGTTCAAAAGTTTGGGGTCACTTCATCTGACTCTGGGGAAATAGATCAACCTCATTGCCAAAATCCCAAACTACCCCTTTAAGATTATGGTGCCACTTTATTTATTTATTTTATTTTATTTAACCTTTATTTAACCAGGTAGGCAAGTTGAGAACAAGTTCTCATTTACAATTGCGACCTGGCCAAGATAAAGCAAAGCAGTTCGACACATACAACAACACAGAGTTACACATGGAGTAAAACAAACATACAGTCAATAATACAGTATAAACAAGTCTATATACAATGTGAGCAAATGAGGTGAGATAAGGGAGGTAAAGGCAAAAAAAGGCCACGGTGGCAAAGTAAATACAATATAGCAAGTAAAACACTGGAATGGTAGATTTGCAGTGGAAGAATGTGGGGTGGGGTGCAAAGGAGCAAAATAAATAAAGTAGGGAAAGAGGTAGATGTTTGGGCTAAATTATAGGTCGGCTATGTACAGGTGCAGTAATCTGTGAGCTGCTCTGACAGCTGGTGCTTAAAGCTAGTGAGGGAGATAAGTGTTTCCAGTTTCAGAGATTTTTGTAGTTCGTTCCAGTCATTGGCAGCAGAGAACTGGAAGGAGAGGCGGCCAAAGAAAGAATTGGTTTTATATATATATATCCCTAAGCCTGCCTTTCCCTGATTAGTTCTCCTCTGTTGGCCATCTACTGCCTACGAGCAAGTTTTTCTATTTGCCCTCCAACTGGACTCTAGCTAGCTGGAGAGACTTTAATTTATTTTAAGTGAACTGTTGATAGGAGAACAATTAGTATGCCCTCCATTCATCACTGTCTATGCAGTGGAGCTACGGTGAACGGAGAACCAATTAGCGCTTGCAGTTTAGAAGTATTTAAAATCCCAACTCTGGGTAGACTACAGCAGGTGTGATGTTGTTTCTGTATGTTAGTGCAATGGGGAATTGGGGGTGGAGAGAAAATCTTCAGATACAATTTCTGTCATTGCCGTGTGTTTGACATGCAGTCCATACAGCAGGAGATGAAAAGTGTTACGAATGAATAATCTTAGAACATTTGTTAATAGATGAATAATGTTGAGGCGGAGGGCTAACATGTTGCTTCCATGTTGGCAGTTTGGCATCTCTGCTCCACTCCAGTGGTCTTTCTTTACAGTAGTGAGAGGGAGGGAAGAGCAGAGCTAGCGCCATGGGGGAGAATTTACTTGGCCAGCTGTTAATGGATTATTAAGCATGCACATAACCATTGACAGTAATTGTGAATGGGATGAATTCCTTCCAAGTGGACTTTTTGTTTAAGTTGTTAAGAGTTATTGTATCACACTTTAGGCTGACAGGCATCATTCATTGCCTGGAGCTGTAAAACACATCTTAAACATACTCCCTTCACAGAACAGTGCAAACTGGCTCTAACCAGAATAGAAAGAGAAGTGTGAGGCCCCGGTGCACAACTGAGCAAGAGGACAAGTACATTAGAATGTCTAGTTTAAAGGCCAGCATCCCGGAGTCACCTCTTCGCTGTTGACGTTGAGACTGGTGTTTTGCGGGTTCTATTTAATGAAGCTGCCAGTTGAGGACTTGTGAGGTGTCTGTTTCTCAAACTAGACACTAATATACTTGTCCTCTTGCTCAGTTGTGCACCGGGGCCTCCCACTCCTCTTTCTATTCTGGTTAGTGCCAGTTTGCGCTGTTCTGTGAAGGCAGTAGTACACAGCGTTGTACGAGATCTTCAGTTTCTTGGCAATTTCTCACATGGAATAGCCTTCATTTCCCAGAACAAGAATAGACTGACGAGTTTCAGAAGAAAGTTCTTTGTTTCTAGCCATTTTGAGCCTGTAATCGAACCCACAAATGCTGATGCTCCAGATACTCAACTAGTCTAAAGAAGGCCAGTTTTATTGCTTCTTTAATCATGACAACAGTCTTCAGCTGTGCTAACATAATTGCAAAATAGTTTTCTGATGATCAATTAGCCTTTTAAAATGATAAACTTGGATTAGCTAACACAACGTAACATTGGAACACAGGAGTGATGGTTGCTGATCATTTGCCTCTGTTCACCTATGTAGATATTCCATAAAAAATCTGCCATTTCCAGCTACAATAGTCATTTACAACATTTTGATGTTATTTTAATGGACAAAAAATGTGCTTTTCTTTCAATAACAAGGATATTTCTAAGTGACCTCTTTGATTTGTAGCGTTTGTACATTTGATATTTACATTTTTTATTTTTAATAAATTAGCAAACATTTCTAAAATCTTGTTTTTGCTTTGTCATTATAGTGTATTGTATGTAGATTGATGAGGAAATAAGGCTGGAGCCTACCAAAATGTGGAAAAAGTCAAGGGGTCTGAATACTTTCCGAAGGCACTGTATGTGGTCCTATAATCATAGTACTCAATGACTACATCAAGCTTGTGACTACACACATTTGTTGGAAGCATTTGGTGTTTGTTTTGTTTGTGTTTCAGATTATTTTGTGTCCAATACAAATTAATGGTAAATTATGTTTTGTGTCATTTTGGAGTCACTTTTGTTGTAAATAAGAATATAACATGTTTCTAAGCACTTGTACACAAATGTAGATGCTACCACTATTACGAATAATCCTGAATGAATAGTGAATAATGATGAGTGAGAAAGTTACAGACACACAAATGTCACACCCCCCGCCAAAATGCTGACCTCCCCTATTGTTGTACTGGTGAGAGATTAGCATGTCTTGGGGGTTTGATATTTTTGCATCTACAACTTTCTCACTCATCAATATTCACAATTAATTCAGGAATATCCGTAATCATGGTAGCATCCACATGCTTTCTATTTGGTTTTAGTCATTTAAGTTAACTCTGAAAGCATTTTTCAAAATATTATTAAATAATCATTCCATGACCCATGACAGGGGTTCAGGTGGGTCATGAACCCCTGTCACGACCCGCAAGTGGGTCCTAACCCACAGTTTGTAAGCCACTGGCCTAGACTTTCTTCCTAGTACTAAATACTGAATCTTATGGGCCTCTCAAAGAGGACAAACACCATGGTTATCATTAGTTCATTACCATACTCTATAGGCTACACACACACAGGGTGCCACCACTTAGTGGCTGCTAAGTAACAGAGGGATCCCAAAGGGAATGTGGGAGCTTGGAGCAGGGCATCGATGAACTTGTCCTTGTAAAATAGAAGGAAAGAAACCCTTGGGTTAAAATGTAGGCTACTTTACTCTCTCCTCTGTTCCTAGAATGGAGCAGGTACACTATGACAGTCAATTGATAAATTACTGCTGCAAAATTTATTTTACAATATAACAGGATACAAAGTAATATATTTAGTTATTTTCTGATGTAAACTAAGCCCTCCTCAATCCAATATTGGAATGGAAATGCATGTAGTGCCTATTCAGAATTCAGATGGAGATGCATGTAGTGCCTATTCAGAATTCAGATGGAGATGCATGTAGTGCCTATTCAGAATTCAGATGGAGATGCATGTAGTGCCTATTCAGAATTCAGATGGAGATGCATGTAGTGCCTATTCAGAATTCAGATGGAGATGCATGTAGTGCCTATTCAGAATTCAGATGGAGATGCATGTAGTGCCTATTCAGAATTCAGATGGAGATGCATGTAGTGCCTATTCAGAATTCAGATGGAGATGCATGTAGTGCCTATTCAGAATTCAGATGGAGATGCATGTAGTGCCTATTCAGAATTCAGATGGAAATGCATGTAGTGCCTATTCAGAATTCAGATGGAGATGCATGTAGTGCCTATTCAGAATTCAGATGGAGATGCATGTATTCATAGAACCCTGAATTATTACAGACCGCCAGCTGTCAAGTAGGGGTTGCATGATCTGGCTCCTCTCGTGTTGGGATTCTTCCTGTGTTACTGTTTTACAGTATCTCTCTTCTGTACCTACAAGAAGCTCTTTACTTTACTTTACTGTCCTTTGCCTAGATTTCTCTGAAGGCTATGAAGTTTTGCCTAGCCCTCACTGTTAACAATCTATCTCAATATTCTCAGTCTGTTAACATGGGTCAATAGAAAACAAGTCTTAATTTGTTCTTCAGGAGATCAGGACCAGAATTATTCATTTCTGTGTGGATGATAGGCTAGATCTCCTAAAATGTTCATGCTAACCACGGGTTTGTGTACTTATTTTTTAAATTTATTTCACCTTTATTTAACCAGGTACGCCAGTTGGGAACAAGTTCTCATTTGCAACTGCGACCTGGCCAAGATAAAGCAAAGCAGTTCGACACATACAACAACACAGAGTTACACATGGAATAAACAAACATACAATCAATAATACAGTAGAAAAAGTATATATACAATGTGTGCAAATGAGGTAAGATAAGGCAGGTAAGACAATAAATAGGCCATGGTGGCAAAGTAATTACAATATAGCTGTCACGTTCTGACCTTAGTTCCTTTGTTTTGTCTTTGTTTTAGTATGGTCAGGGCGTGAGTTGAGGTGAGCAGTCTATGTTCTTTTTTCTATGTTGGTTTCTATGTTCGGCCTAGTATGGTTCTCAATCAGAGGCAGGTGTCGTTAGTTGTCTCTGATTGAGAATCATACATAGGTGGCCTTTTCCCACCTGTGTTTCGTGGGTGTCTATTTTCTGTCTTTGTGTATGTCGCCAGACAGAACTGTTTTGGATTTCGTTCGTTCACTTTATTGTTTTTTAGTGTTCAGTTTTGATTCATGAAATATTACATCATGAACACTTACCACGCTGCAAATTGGTCCTCCGATCCTTCTCGCTACTCCTCCTCAGAAGAGGAGGACGAGATCCGTTACAATAGCAATTAAACACTGGAATGGTAGACGTGCAGAATGTATATACATGTATGCATATATGTATATGTATACAGTATGTATATATATATATATATATATATATATATATACATATATACATATATATATATATAATTAGCACTTGAAGTATTTAAAAAAAAAATATATATATATATATTAAATTTTTTATTTCACCTTTATTTAACCACCTTTATTTAACCAACTTCGACCTGGCCAAGATAAAGCAAAGCAGTGCGACAAAAACACAGAGTTACACATAAACAAACGTACAGTCAATAACACAATAGAAAAATCTATGTACGGTGATGGCAAATGTAGAAGATTAGGGAGGTAAGGCAATAAATAATTACAATTTAGCATCAACACTGGAGTGATAGATGTGCAGATGATTATGTGCAAGTAGAGATACTGGGGTGAAAAAGAGGAATAGATAAATAACAATATGGGGATGAGGTAGTTGGGTGGGCTATTTACAGATTGGCTATGTAAAGGTACAGTGATCGGTAAGCTGCTCTGACAGCTGATGCTTAAAGTTAGAGAGGGAGATATAAGTCTCCAGCTTCATTGATTTTTGCAATTCGTTCCAGTCATTGGCAGCAGAGAACTGGAAGGAAAGGCGGCCAAAGGAGGTGTTGGCTTTGGGGATGACCATTGAAATATACCTGCTGGAGCTCTGGTGACCAAAATCCCAACTCTGGGTAGACTAAAGCAGGTGTGATGTTGTTTCTATATGTTAGTGCAATGGGGAATTGGGGGTGGAAAGAAAATCTTCAGATACAATTTCTGTCATTGCCGTGTGTTTGACATGCAGTCCATACAGCAGGAGATGAAAAGTGTTACGAATGAATAATCTTAGAACATTTGTTAATAGATGAATAATGTTGAGGCGGAGGGCTAACATGTTGCTTCCATGTTGGCAGTTTGGCATCTCTGCTCCACTCCAGTGGTCTATCTTTACAGTAGTGAGAGGGAGGGAAGAGCAGAGCTAGCGCCATGGGGGAGAATTTACTTGGCCAGCTGTTAATGGATTATTAAGCATGCACATAACCATTGTCAGTAATTGTGAATGGGATGAATTCCTTCCAAGTGGACTTTTTGTTTAAGTCAGTAAGAGTTATTGTATCATACTTTAGGCTGACAGGAATTATTGATTTATTGGAGCTTTAAAACACATTTTACACCATGGGCTTGGGCTGTAAAACTCCAGTTGTTGCCATGGAGATGCCTTCTTTAGCCTAAATTCTGCTGTGTTGTTGAGCAGTTCTGATGGGCTGACCTTATTTCTGTATAAATACACTGCTAGCAAAATAGGGAGGAGATATGCTTGTCTGGGCATTGCTGAAGCAGCCATCTCTTTCTTGCTCTCGCTCTCTCACCCCCCCCCCCTCTCTCTTTCTCACCCCCGTCTCTCTCTCTCTCGCTTTCTCACCCCGTCTCTGTGTGTGTGTGTATGTGTTTGTGAGATAACATTTATCTGCTGGCCACTGTGCTCAGCCAGGGCTTGACTTCATATTGTATTTGGATCTTGTCTTTAAAGCCCCCTATCTACTGTAAACTATAAATTGCTCTCCTCTCTCAATCCAACACAATCTCACACTCAGTTCGTACCAAAAGTATTTCAGCAGATATTGTGTGTTTTTGTGTGGCTTAATTTGTGCGAAAATACTCATTTTGTGCAACTTAATTTGTAGGAAAATACACACATTTTTGTGCGACTTCATTCATAGGAAAACCATTTTCGGGGGGCAAACTTCGGAACAATCTTTTGAAAGTTATTAGAGCAATGCATGATGGCCAATGGTGATCTACACTGCCTTTTTTGTGTCCCAAATTTATTTACCAAAGCACTCACTTCTGTCATCATGAAGTGCTTTGAGAGACTAGTCAAGGATCATATCACCTCTACCTTACCTGACACCCTAGACCCAATAAAATTTCCTTACCACCCCATTAGATCTGCAGATGATGCAATCGCCATTGCACTGCACACTGCCCTATTCCATCTGGATAAGAGGAATACCTACGTAACAACGCTGTTCTTTGACTATAGCTCAGCCTTCAACACCATAGTACCCTCCAAGCTCATTATTTAACTTAGGGCCCTGGGTCTGAACCCCGCCCTGTGCAACTGGGTCCTGGACTTCCAGATGGGCCGCCCCCAAGTGGTGAAGGTAGGAAACAACACCTCCAATTTGCTAATCCTCAACACAGGGGCCCCACAAGGGTGCGTGCTCAGCCCCCTCCTGTACTCCGCACACCTCCAACTCAATCATCAAGTATGTAGACGACACAACAGTAGTAGGCCTGATTACCAACAATGACAAGACAGCCTACAGGGAGGAGGTGAGGGCCTTGGAAGAGTGGTACCAGGAAAACAACCTCAACGTCAACAAAACGAAGGAGCTGATCGTGAACTTCAGGAAACAGCAGAGGGAGCACGCCACTATCCATATCAACAGGACTGCAGTAGAGAAGGTGAAATGGTCCACCCACACAGACAGTGTGGTGAAGAAGGTGCTTTACTCATCTCATATGTACATACTGTATTCTATTCAACTGTATTTTAGTCAATGCCACTCCGACATTGCTTGTCCTAATATTTATATATTTCTTAATTCCATTATTTTACTTTTAGATTTGTGTGTATTGTTATGAATTGTTAGATACTACTGCACTATTGGAGCTAGGAACACAAGAATTGTGCGACACCGGCAATAGTATCTGCTACATATATGTATGTGACTAATACGATTTGATTTGATTTGAAAACAAACGTGTTAACAACCCAATATTGTTAATCAACCAGGTTGTCACCAAAATTATTCTAATATAATAGTAGCTTTAGATTGATAGTTTTTATTCAGAAATGCCCTTTTTTCTCCGACCATCGCCCCTGGTGAGACAAAACGCGACTTGTCAATGAAGAGCACTTTTTGTAAGTCCCGTCTGGTCCAGCGACATTGGGTTTTTGCCCATAGGCGACGTTGTTGCCGGTGATGTCTGGTGAGGACCTGCCTTACAACATGCCTACAAGCCCTCAGTCCAGCCTCTCTCAGCCTATTGCGGACAGTCTGAGCACTGATGGAGGGATTGTGCGTTCCTGGTGTAACCCGGGCAGTTGTTGCCATCCTGTACCTGTCCCGCAGGTGTGATGTTCTGATGTACCAATCCTGTGCAGGTGTTGTTACACGTGGTCTGCCACTGCGAGGACGATCAGCTGTCCATCCTGTCTCCCTGTAGCGCTGTCCTAGGCGTCTCACAGTACGGACATTGCAATTTATTGCCCTGGCCACATCTGCAGTCCTTATGCCTCCTTGCAGCATGCCTAAGGTACGTTCACTCAGATGAGCAGGGACCCTGGGCATCTTTCTTTTGGTGTTCTTCAGAGTCAGTAGAAAGGCCTCTTTAGTGTCCTAAGTTTTCATAGCTGTGACCTTAATTGCATACCGTCTGTAAGCTGTTAGTGTCTTAACGAACGTTCTACAGGTGCATGTTCATTAATTGTTTATGGTTCATAGAACAGGCATGGGAAACAGTGTTTAAACTCTTTACAATGAAGATTTGGATTTGGATTTTTACGAATTATCTTTGAAAGACAGGGTCCTGAAAAAGGGACGTTTCTTTTTTTGCTGAGTTTAGTTGTCATGTATTCATTGTCATAAACTGGTTAAAGTTTGTAGTTTGCATGTTTCAGTAATGATTAACATGGTCAAATAGTCGTAAATCTCTGCTTGATTTATCTTTTGGTATATTTGGCATTTTTATCCATATTCTGTATTTCCACTGAAGAAAAATAATAATTCATCAACATGCTACTGTAAATAAATGGACACTACCTGTTATAAAACGGAAATTGCTCTCCGTAAATGAATGGTGAGAAATGCTCAGTGTGAAGCCATTTGGCTATGGGTTTCACAGCCCTATAATAATTATACAAGTTCTATCACCTTATAAAAAGGGTTTATTTATAACCTCTGGGGTATAACATGTTGGGTAAAGTGGTATAGGAGAGTCTGACATATAACCCCTAACCTGAGTTCAGTTTTAGCCAACCAAGAGGGGCCTAGCTTGGTCCTTTATGACTGGGAAAGAACTTGATTCTAGGCCATATAAAATCATACATCCATCTCATTAGATCAGAACAGGATGGACCAACATATTACTGGTTTGCATCCTAAAAAAAGGCTAGTTGTGTTTTCCTGCGTAACACACTTACATTATCTGTCTACCCATATGATGTGGATCATTGTCAGGTTATTAGATGTATAAGCTTCAGTAACAAAAGAACACCATGGTTGTAATAACACTTTAAACAGATTGTTTGTAAATGTGTAGAATGTGTTTGTTTTGGGTCCACGCTGGTATGTTAATCAACTATGTAAATTAGACAATCACAGAGGATTTTCTTCTGAATAACTGGTCAGGGCATACCACTTTCCATTCAGCTTCAGGCAACTTTGATGTAAAGCTTGATCACACCTGTAGTGACTACTTCTATCCGTCATGCCCATTGTTGCTTATCCATTGTTCACTAGATATATCAATGTAATTACACCCAACACAATGTTGAAAAACAGAATGCTTCCAACCACTAGATCACATAACTAGACATGAGCTAGGCGTGATCCCAACACTTCCACCAATGTAGCGGAAGAAAGTGAAAGCTGCAACAGGGACTCTAACCAGAGCTCATACGTAGCAAAGTGAGCTCTAACGGCCATTGACATGAAAGCCCAGTCGGCCTCTGGGCAGAGGCAGTAGGCCTACAATGCTGGCATATGCCTTGTTACAACAGCCTAAGCATATAACATGATTGATATGACCGTAATAATCATCATGAAATGGCCTTGGAAGTGCCATAAGTGTAAGCCAACATAATTCATTATTTTATATGAACCTGTTTAACTGCATTGATATGGCTTAATTGATCATAATCCAGACTCGTTATAGTTGCAAATACCATGCAGTTGTGCCTGGGGAATTTAAACCAAACAGATTGTTTTTGCAGGTCTTCTGTTTCCCCACATTTATTGATGAATTAATTTCCCATCATGAACATTTATCCCCAATCAAATTCTTTCATCGATACCACCCCAAAAAAACAGACAAATACAGATCTGTATTCCAATCTGGCAACCCTCATAAAATCTGACATAGCATGAGTAGCATGAGTATCCCAAAGTATTATGCGAAAACAAGCAAAGAAAATAACATTGGCATTGAACAAATGTAAGGCTTCTATTATATCATATGTTTTTCAGTGACAACCTGGTTGATAAACAATATTGGGTTGTTAACACATTTGTTTGTTTTTTATTAATTAATAAATGTGGGACACAAAAAAAGGCAGTGTAGAACACCATTGCCCAAAATGCATTGCTCCAATAACTTTCAAAAGAATGTTCTGAAGTTTGCCCCCAAAGAATGTATTTTTCTATGAATGAAGTTGCACCAACATTTGTGTATTTTCTCATGAATAAGGCTACACAAAAACGCATGAAACACTTTTTGTGCTTATTTGCACGAATTGAGTGTGAGATTGAGTGACACAATCTTACATTGGTTTCAAGTTCCCGTGGCCAGAGCAGACTTTACGATAACTTACAGTATCTGGAGCCTATCTTCTCTCATGTATTAGAGGCTATCTCTCTCAGAAATCTGATCCTTCCCTTCCCTTGTGGGGTGCCTTAGTAAATTGACTTCCCTAATCCAGTCTACTGCAGCCTAGACAACCCGACAGCCAGATCCTTAATATCACCCATTTGGTAATAATGCCCTCTGCAATTAGACATATTTACATTTCAAAAGCAAGCTAATCTCGCATGCATAAATGGATATCGCCATGATACCTAGCTACCGTTGTTTTTGTTTTGATGGGACATTCCATGCTATGCGCTTATACTGGATGACAGAGTGAGAGAACCTAATCTTACTGAACATCTGTAGCTAATACTCTACTGGTCATCTGGAGCTTTGATGTTTGCACACAGAGATACAGTATGTATCACAGAGGCAAGGATTGCATGTCTCACTCTCCATCAGAAACCAACCGGACATGCATAGTTAATCTACTGCTTGGTACTTGATGTTAGTTTTGCTTGGCTTATGATGTTTCTGCTTGCCCTATATTGAAAATGACTACTTACTTGCTATTCTTGGTGGTGGAGACCCCATTATAGCTGTGTATCTTCCATACGGGCTGGCCCAGACAGAGGCTCCTCAGAGAAAACTAGCTAATTCAGGAGCCCTTTTGATAGGTCAGGGCTGAGTCCCAAATGGCAGCCTATTCCCTATATAGTGCACTACTGTTGACCAGGACCCATAGGGAATAGGGTGCTATTTGGGATGCAACCCCAGGTCTCATATTGGCCCTCTCACCAGGCTCCTCACAGCATCACTCTGGATAACCAGACAAAAGGCTGGTGAATGAGACGATAGCTGCCTGTCCTCGGAGGGATGTCTTCTCCAGTCAGAAGTTGGTGGTGCTTATGGTGTGTGGGAGAACGCTGAACGTATGAATCTACCCTGTTAAGTGGAATGGAGACAGACATTTGCTATGAGTTTATTTTCTGGTGTGATGTTGTTTATTTCCAAATGGCTCTATGTAAATTTGATATTGATGTGTCTTAATTTATTCTTCGAAGTGGACAAATATGTCATGGGATTTGTCATATTGAAAGCTGCAATATAAGTAAGGTGTTTTCCCCAAAGAATTGATATGAAATTGATTAGCACGAGGTTCTTCCAAGGGGCGGCTAATGAGTTTGTATAACCAGTTTGTTTTTATGCCGCTCGTTGTCTTCACGATTCCAGGATACTTGGAATGTCGTTGATGTTTTGGTCAGTTATAATTTTCCATACTCAGTGGACTATCCCAATCTGCTGATGTTTGGCTCTTAACTTCTATTTGGAGCTTTATAAATCTGATATCAGAGCTGTTGACAGTGTTATAAATTAGTAGTGCCATTTCCAGAATGTTATTTCTCTGGGTTGATGCATTTGGCTTATATGGATAGTAGATAACATCTCAAATCAATCACCTCTGATGCAATCAAATGTTTTATAGGAAATATCCAACAAATACAGATTGATATGCTGCAGGCCTTTAATACCGTGTGGCCTTCTCTTCTCAGCATATTACTATCAGATGGTTGATGTCTATTCCCTTGTCTTTAAAGCCTTGTTCACAGTGCAGGCCTTAATGCTCAAATTATTTTTGTTTTTCATCCGTTTTGGAATACTGACTTTCCAAACAGCAAGTTACGAGTGACCAGATCAGATATGTGTTCAGACTGACATGGCTACGCTAGTTGTCATAGTGATGTCAAGTGTGTGTGTTTGTGTGTGTGTTTGTGTGTGTGTGTGTGTGTGTACTCAAAAGTTGTAGTGTAGCAAGCTAAGGTGACAACAGTGCCTGCCACTGAAGTATCCCTGTTGCTTTGAATGTTTGAAATCATAGTGTAAGAGCAGTTTTAAAGCCTCAAAGGATAAGATGATGCAAATTTGTAAAAAATAAAATAAAATAAAAAAATTAAGTACCCTTTTTCGTCATATCCAATTGGTAGTTACAGTCTTGTCCCATCGCTGCAACTCCAGTATGGACTCGGGAGAGGCAAAAGTCGAGAGCCGTGCGTCCTCTGAAACACAACCCAGCCAAGCTGCACTGCTTCTTGACACAATGCCCGCTTAACCCGGAAGCCAGCCGCACAAATGTGTCAGAGGAAACACTGTGGACCTGGCAACTGTGTCAGCGTGCATTGCATCCCGCCAGCCACAGGAGTCTCTAGTGCACAATGGGACAAGAACATCCCTGCCGAACAAACCCTCCCCTAACCTGGACGATGCTGGGCCAATTGTACACTGCCCCATGGTCTCCCGGTTGTGGCCGGCTGTGACAGAGCCTGGACACGAACCAGGATCTCTAGTGGCACAGTGGGCACTGCAATGCCCACAGTGCCTTAGACCACTGTGCCACTCGGGAGGTCCAACTTTCAAAACATGTCACTTTTGGCTAGCCACAGCAGTCAACTAGCTAACTAGGTTGCTGTTTAGCCTGCTAGCACATTCTTTCATTGTTTGTAAACAATTAACAAGCTACCTCGTGTTCTTGTCAAACTGTCAACAGTGTAGCTAGCAAGCTACAAGGTATGCCAAATAACAGTACAAATCATTTAAGGGCAATTAAATCGGATTTGACCATTCAGACACAGGTGACATGGCCATGAAGGTGGTTTAAAATGTGGTTTGAAATATTTGATTCCATGTGCTTTTTGTCTGTTTAGACTGCAAAAATATGAGATTCAAATCAGATATGCAAAAGAAAATGTGTCACTTCCTACTGCCAGTGTGAACAGGGCTTTACTCTCTGCAGGTGTCAGCCAAGTGCATCGTCTTAACGTGGTCTTTCAATAAAGCAAAGCCTCAATCAATCTGCCAGAGGTGCTTCTCTGAGACATGAGCCATGGCTTGGAATAGATTTCTGTGTTGTGATTGAACTATTGATTTGGAAGGGGCATTTTTTCTCCCCCCTTGCCTGCTCCACTGTCAATAAGAGCAGTAGAATCTTACCTACCTCCCTGCTTGCTGCTATCAACACCACTGAGATGGAGGCTACTGTTTCACCTCAGGCATGGACACACCTCTTTCTCTCTCTACAGACAGTTTTCTCTTTGCTGTGTTTTGTTTACCATTTCCTTTTCTTCCTACTGGTTCACCCGAGCTTGGTTTACAGTAGGATATTGTTGCTGTGGAGGGGTCGAGGTCTGCGTCCCAAAATGAATTCTCCTATGGGGATAGCCGAAGAACCCTTTTGGAAGCCTTTTTTTCTAAGTGTAGTGCACTATATAGGGAATAGGGTGCCATTTGGAACTTAACCCAGGTGATGTACAGTAGACCCAGAGGAGTAGCCTATGCCCATGTGGTTGCAGTAATAAAGCCAACTAGCTTTCTATTTCGTCTGTCATGGTTTGCTGTGGCAGAACTGGAGGTTTCCATCAAATCAAATCAAATTAATCTATCAAGCCCTTTTTACAGCAGAACTCAAAGAGCAAGCAGTGCTTTCCATAATGACAGGCTGCTGTACTAGCAGAGAGGATAAGGAGACTACTGATAAGGAATGAATGAAGAACACTGGGAGACACAGGCACAGCGCCTGAATTATAAATTATAAGCAGCACTGCAGACATAAGCTTTAATATCACATGTCAATAATGAAATGTTGTTTCACTCTGTTCTCTATCATTCCCCCTCACACACGCGCATGCACGCACACACACACACACACACACACACACACACACACACACACACACACACACACACACACACACACACACACACACACACACACACACACACACACACACACACACACACACACACACACACACACACACAGCACACAGACACACACACACACACATACATAACATATTGCTTCCAAGTACTGCTCTGTCTAATCTGATATCTATTTTGTTCTGTTGTCAGTTTGTCTGGAAGTGGAGATCACCCCCACCCAGGGAGAGATCAGTGTCGGAGAGTCCAAGTTCTTTCTGTGTGAAGGTAAGCTTGCCCTTGTATCATTATACTGTAGTAGTCTACTGTCTCTTTGTAATGGTTTAGATCCCATTGTGCAGTACTGCATATACACTGACCTTTTGTGTCCTGTCCTGATATGCTGTGCGTAGACAACAGTTGTCAGGCCACTAGACAGGAACAAGGTAGCTGTAACCTTCTCTAGGATAACAGAGTACTATTTCCTATAAGGTGTATAGGTTGTTTCCTAGGTTGATACACTTCTTTGTGGCTCTTTATTTGTCTTGTAGAGCGACTCAACATTGTGATACCAATATGTGATCGTAATGATTTTCTAGTTAGATACAAAAACAAACACATTTAACCGTCTCTTGTCTCTGTGCAGTTGTTGGGGTAGCAAAGGAGATTGACTGGTATTCGCCGAGCGGGGAGAGGATAGAGCCCAACAAACCAGAGATCACCGTAACCCGAAACGACGAGTCCTCGTCCACACTCACGCTCTACAAGGCCGGGGTGGACAGCGCTGGGACCTACAAGTGTCTGGCCACCAACGGAGACCAGTCAGCAGAAGCCACCGTCAACGTCAAGTTCTACCGTAAACTGCTCCTCCTTCTTCATTCTCTAGGGATATGTCCAAAAGGGCATCCTAATCCCTCCCTATAATGTACACTATTCCCTATATATATCTACCCCCAATTTCGTAGTATCCAATTGTTAGTAGTTACCAACTTGTCTCATCGCTACAACTCCCGTACGGGCTCGGGAGAGACAATGGTCGAAAGCCATGCGTCCTCCGAAACACAACCCAACCAAGCCGCACTGCTTCTTAACACAGCACACATCCAACCCAGAAGCCAGCCGCACCAATATGTCGGAGGAAACACCGTAACATATTACACCTAGCGACCTGGTCAGCGTGCACTGCGCCCGGCCCGCCACAGGAGTCGCTAGTGCGTGATGAGACAAGGATATCCCTACCGGTCAAACCCTCCCTAACCCAGACGATGCTAGGCCAATTGTGCGTCGCCCCATGGACCTCCCAGTCGTGGCCGGCTGCGACAGAACCTGGGCTCGGACCCAGAGTCTCTGGTGGCACAGCTAGCACTGCGATGCGATGCCCTAGTCCACTGCGCTAGGCCTCTAGCGCACTACTTTTGACCAGAGTCCCATCGGAGTTCCGTGTACTATTTAGGGAATAGGGTGCCATTTGGGACGTAGGTTAGATGTCCTGTTCAAAACCAGTGTGTTTCCTTTATGAAATAGTATAATCTCAGGGGGATGTCCTGATCACAGAGCGTTAAATGGTTATATTAAGAACCCCAAGCTTTCTTTTAGGAGAATTAGATGATTACATTTCCTCAACCTTCAGTATAGTGTTGACGGAAAAGCTCGAACATTTTATTGAGGGCTTGAGGGCAAAATGTCTTTATTTTCTGTTTTTCAGCTGGAGATGGATTTTTCCATCAGTCAATAAACCCCTCCAAAGAACATTAAAACAGGGCCTAATGAACCTGTCTGTGGTGCATGTCTTCTGACTAATGGTTTCTATAGCTAGACGCTGCCAAGCATCAGAAGACGTCTATCATCTCAACCCTTTATGGTTTCCCACCAGGCACAACATGTTAATGTGATCAGAATGAAGGCAGTTAAGAGGCTGAGGTGTAGAGGAAAACAGTTAAATGAACCCATTCCTACATCTCTAATGGCACACTATTCCCTATGTAGTGCACCCTATGGGTCCTGGTCAAAACTAGTACACCATGTAGGGAATAGGGTGCCATGTGGGATACACCCATTATGTTCTTCATGGTTTTAAATGGTTGACTAACATTCTTGTATTTTGTCTTGTAGAAAGGATCACCTTCAAGAACGCCCCCTCCCCCCAAGAGTTCAATGAAGGGGACAACGCCAAAATTGTGTGTGACGTCATCAGCTCCCCTCCCCCCACCATCATCTGGAAACACAAAGGAGCTAAGATTCAGATGGAGAAGGATGGTGAGATATATGCTATTTAGCCAGGAGTAGGGTTGCACAATTCCAGTAACTTTCGCAAAATCTCCATGTTTTCCAGTTTGAAGGAATTAGGATTTCCTGCTTAAATCCAAAAGCAGGATTTGTGGAAAGTCTGGGAATTTGGGGAAAGTTATCAGAGTTGTGTAACCCTAAAGGGTACCTACATTTTTCCTGTTTCCACTTTTTTTTTGTCTTTGACTGTCAGTCTTGTCACCATTTTTTACTCAACCATGTCAGAAAGTCCCTCTACAGCTGTCAGACAGTGTTCCATTTGAGCGATTCTCTGACTAATATTATAACTGCTGGGTATGAATATGAAACTGTTTAAACACTTTAATTAAACAATTTACATAGAAAGGGAGATTTTCTGGTGTACAGGGATCTCTGTCTGAAAATCCCTTTTTCCCTCATCCATTACATATTCATTCTGATTTGATTCTCCTCTCAGTCCGCTTTAAGATCCTGCCCAACAACCACCTGCAGATCCGAGGCATCAAGAAGACAGATGAGGGGTCGTACACCTGCGAGGGCCGCCTCATGGCCCGGGGAGAGATCGACCTCAAGATCATCAGGGTCATCGTCAACGGTCAGCCTACTTCTTCCTCCCTCTCTTTTCCCTTGTCACTTTATTCATGGGTTTGCCAACATTTTGTGGTGTTAAGTCATCTATCAACATCCTAGACAGCAGACGACTGTGGGCTGGATTTCAGCAGTAGTAACTTTGCTGAAAGGGAGTCTTATGCATGGTCTCAGGTGTGATAATATGTCTCCCTCCCTCAGTGCTCCCTACCATCCGGGTGTGGCAGTCTGAGGTGAATGCCACAGCAGGCGTGGGCCAGTCTGCCATGTTGACCTGTGCAGCTGATGGATACCCAGAGCCAATGGTGACCTGGGCAAGGTAAACTGGAGCACATACTCTCTCTCTCTCACACACACTCACACACACACACACACACACACACACACACACACACACACACACACACACACACACACACACACACACACACACACACACACACACACACACACACTGGTAGACTGATATACCACTAACCACTGTTTTGCAGATATCCATCTGACCATGGAGCCCATAGGCTACCAACACCAATGCGAGTGATAGTCCCCTGCACTTGGTTTTCTGTTGGCAGTGTAGTGTGTTGTTCTCACCTTCTTAAAAGAGTTAGAGGAGCTGTTTCCCTTGTTGCTAGGTGATGGAAAGGACTGGTATGAACTCCATGTGACACTTGTCTTTGGGTTTGAGTCTTAGGTAAAGGGGGAGGATCTATTTTAACTCACCAGTCAAGGTGATAGGCTTTGCCCTCACTCTCACAATCTCTCTCTCCTGCTCAAGGTCCAAGAGACTACAATGTAATTATCTGTGGTCAAACCTTGACCTTAAGGGTCATTGTCATTGCCAAGAAGTAAATGGTTCTCTGTTGTAGACTCTGGAGAGATCATGATTGAAGACTGGAAGAAAAATATTCATTTGGAAAGAGCGATTCAATGTCACACTGAAACATTATTTTGATAAAACTGAATTGTGCTAATATGAATTAAGTCTGAGTTAATTCAAGGGGAAAAATAATTCAAAATAGTTTTGAAGTCTTTTATTATATTTATTTGATACAAATGATCATCAAGCGTAGTTAGCAACTTAGTTGTGTCATGAAGGTCGCTTCTCATCATTTCATTAAAGCTGATTGTAAATCAGAGTGTGTGTATGTGTGTGTTCCCCGTCTCTTCTCCCCCAGGGCCGGTGTTCTTCTGGAGTCAGGAGGCAAGTACAGCTTTAATGAGGACGGTTCAGAGATGACCATCATGGAGGTGGCCAAGCTGGATGAGGGAGAGTACACCTGCATCGCTAAGAACAAGGCTGGGGAGAGCGAACAGGAACTCAGCCTCAGGGTGTTTGGTGAGGGACTCCTCTCACTTGGTACTGACAGATGATTGACTGTGTGATGGGTTTCTGGTGGTTTATCAATGGTTTATCTATATTCACTTTGGGAGGATTTTAACAAGGGATATTTTGGGGGGGTTATGTTGTGCTTATAGCCATAGGTATTAAGTACTAGCATCAGATATGGCAGGTGCTGCTTGTAATGGGTGTGTGCACACTGTGAATGTAGCTCTACTGTAGGTCATACAGGTGAGTGTCACTGCAGGTTGGTTATAATGGCTCTGTGTGTGTCTGTCTTTGCTACAGTAAAACCTAAGATCACCTTCCTGCTGAACCAGAGCACATCTGAGATGGAGGAGCAGGTGACTCTGACCTGTGAGGCGTCAGGGGACCCCACCCCCACCATCAACTGGAGCTTCGGCCTACGCACCTTCACTGAGGGAGAACAGGTACAGTCAGCCCACAGAGAGAGGCCAGCCTGGGGCTGTGTCCCCACTGCAGAGGGACACTCAGAGGATGTGTTTCACTTAAACATGGCAAGGTTCCCATAGCCAGGTTCATCTCTACTGATTAAGTATGGCCCCAGAGCAGCAGCTAGCTAATGGAAGGTCACACAGTGAAGTTCATATTACTACCTCGTAGCAAACTAGTTACCATCCCACCTTAGACCTTGTCCCTATAGCACCTTAGACCTACACTACATGACCAAAAGTATGTGGACATCTGCTCGTTGAACATCTCATTCTAAAATCATGGGCATTCATATGGAGTTGGCCCCCCCTTTGCTGCTATAACAGCCTCCACTCTTCTTGGAAATGCGTTACACTAGATGTTGGAACGTTGCTGTGGGGACTTGCTTCCATTCAGCCTCAAAAGCACCAGTGAGGTTGGGCACTGATGTTGGGCGATTAGGCTTGGCTCGTGGTTGGCGTTCCAATTCATCCCAAAAGTGTTCGATGGGGTTGAGGTCAGGGCTCTGTGCAGGCCAATCAATTTCTTCCACACCGATCTCGACAAACCATTTCTGTATTCGCTTTGTGCAGAGGGGCATTGTCATACTGAAACTGCCAGATGGTGAAGAGTGATTTATCACTCCAGAGAATGCGTTTCCACTGCTCCAGAGTTCAATGGTGGCGAGCTTTACATCACTCCAGCCGACGCTTGCGTATGGTGATCTTAGGCTTGTGTGCGGGTGCTCGGCCATGGAAACCCATTTCCTGAAGCTCTCAAAAAACAGTTATTGTGCTGACGTTGCTTCTAGACACAGTGTTGCAACCGAGGACAGATGTTTTTTACACGCTATGCCCTTCAGTACTCGGCGGTCCCGTTCTGTGAGCTTGTGTTTCCTACTACTTCGCGGCTGAGCCGTTGTTGCTCCTAGACGTTTCGACTTCACAATAACAGCACTTACAGTTGGTGGGGCAGCTCTAGCAGGAAAGGTGGAAAGGTGGCATCCTATGACACTGCCACATTGATAGTCACTGAGTTCTTCAGTAAGGCCATTTTACTGACAATGTTTGGCTATGGAGATTGCATGGCTATGTGGTCGATTTTATACACCTGTCAGCAATGGGTGTGGCTGAAATAGCAGAATCCACAAATTTGAAGGGGTGTCCACATACTTTCGTGTATATATAGTATATGTTCCTGTAGCAGCCTCTGCTTGTCCCCTGCAGACTGCTCCATACAGTAATCTATGGATCTTATATTTTCATATAATGCCCCATTGTCCACATAGCTAGTTCCCTATAATACCAATGACCTCATCTAGTCCGATAGACAGGTAATGGTGGGGCCATTCCATCAGAGACAAGCTGTAGGTACCTGTGCACTATAGGGGGAGTGTAGATAGGCGGAGCCGCCAGGAAGGTCAGTTTACATCGCTACATTCTTTCCCCTGCAGGCACATCTTAACAGGATCTATCAGGTATGAAATCAGCGTGGCACAGAAATGGAACAAAATCAATTGATAGAACAAATGACGTATGGGGTATGAGATTCAACAAAAACCCTGATAGAATCAAATAAGTATTTTTATGGAATTTTCCTGTCTGCTCTTCAGTCAATATTCCTTGAAAATCCTCACGATATGATCTCATCAGGGTTTATGAAATTGATTCAAAGTTGCATGTTTTCCAAATATAGCCTGACTATTGCCTGACTGTTGCGTTGCAAGAAAGTGGTTCTGATTGGTTCAACTTTGGGGGTTTCCTCTGCCTTGTCTATTGAGGTCAGAAGAAAGCATGGTTACCGTAATGACATTTAAAAGAGGACCTCCTCATTTCTGTGTTGAATTCCTGGTCCGATCATCTCCGTCTCCTTCCATCCACCGGGGCAGCCTCATGCCCTACTGCTGCTCAGTCTATGTCCCTCTCTGTCCTCTCATGTAGACGATCTGTCTCACTGCATATCTGTCATCAATCATCAATCATTCTGTCAAGGTTGAAGCTAAAATCAAAATGCCTAAGTCTGTATCTGTATCTGGTCTGTGTTGTACTACTACAGCCGTCTCTCCACGGTGGTGGGTGAAGAAATTATTAGCAGCCGCCATTGAATTATCATTAGGAACAGGAGCTTTAAGGAATAGAAACCCCTTCACAGCGGTGGTCTGGCACTGTGGGTCTCGTGGACAATGATCCTGAGGTAATGTCTTTACTAGCGAGAAGCCAGGATAGTGTGATTTGGAAAACGGCTGCTAATTGTTTTTGAACCTGGCTGTGCCTCATCTGCCATGCTAGCAGCACTAATCATAGGACAGGCGAAAGGGTAAGCTAATGATCAACTCTCACATGAAATATGTGCCATAGTCTTCTATCTATCCAGCTACTATGGGGACTTGTTTATATGGGCCTATTATTTGAATCAGTGCTGTTGTTTTGGCTCATTGGCTATGAGCATGACAATTGCAGTTTTGTTTTCCCTGTGTGGAATTGGTGTTAAGGGATATTTGTGAGAATCGTGTCTGTGTTACAAGTGTGTGTGCATGTGCATGCTGTGGTGTGCTATTTCGCTAGTGTGTCATGCTACATATATCATTGCCACCTCTCTCAGTGCTTTAACACTCCTTTACATTCTCCAGTCTGCTGACTGTTGTACTCATAGAAATGAACGTATTCATAGTTCCTGCTGTAAAGAGGTGCTGGATTACCATTATCTCTGTTGACAGGGCTTTCCAGTGTATTATTCCATCAGCTATCTTCCACTCGTCTTCTGAGTCTGACTGTTGTCTGAGGAAATGTAGGCTATAGGCTGAAAGGTTTTATAAAGGATAGGGTTTCTTTTTTATTCAACACAGCATATTCTCACCCTATACGTTTACAATAGTGATGGCAGACAAATTAACCCTGTCACATATTTAGAACTACAGAGATATTGAGATGTCAACAGAGAGGATCAGATTGACAAAATGATTGAATCCATAGAATAGCCTAAATGTGGGTAACACATGCCATGGTAACATTGTGTTCCAAGAGGACACTATGCTTTAGCTATTACATAAACATGTTTAAACCAGCTTACTCTTCTATTCTAGTGCTCTCATACTCATATTTGTTTTTGAGGAAAGGTTTTTGTTTGCAAGGGTTGTCATTACATTGTTTTCTCAGCCCCCTTATTTGTTGTAACAATTCTTAATAGCTAAAATGTAAATGAAATGTGTATGCGTGCTTAGGACATTATCTCGCAAAATGAAAGGCTGGGTTATTTGAATATATATGAAATATTCTACTTGATTTACAAGGTTTGCAAGCTGCAATTATCTGAGAACATTCAGGCTCTGGAAAGGAGGAGCAAATGTGCTTGAAAATGGGTTTCTTCAAAGCTTATCAGAGCTCAAACGTGGTACAGATGACCAGATATTGAATTGTTCAGTTGACAGCATATGCTGTAGATTACTGTGTATTGAATCTTACTGGAGCTGCCTAATTTATGATAATGTGCTCCATTGAAGCACATTGAGATCGGTCTAGTATTCAGATAGTTGAGCGTAGGAAAGAGAGTAGGAAAGTAGCTATTAACTCTTGGGAATGAACATTTGAAGGTGAAGTGTTCTGAATGATCAGAGAGCTCAATCATGTGGTGCTGCTGGCTGCTGTTGGCTGCAGCACTATAATGTGATTGGTTCAGGGAGGGGTGTTGAAACAGAACAAGGCTTTCAATCCAAGGGCCTGCTTTACTAAACACTGGTAGAGTAGGGACCTACTATAGAGAGGCTCTTGTTCTCTAGCTACTGTTCCAACACAATGCTCTTCAACAGTGGGCTCCAAAATTACTGGCACTTCTGACTGGCAACGCACAAACAATACTTAAAAAAAATATAAACAATATAATTATAGAGATAAACTCAAAATACCAACATGTGAGAAATACTGTACTTTATTAATGTTTCAATGGAACCCACCAAAATAATAATTGATTTAATTAAAAATCCATTTCCTCCAAATCAAGATTTCACAATTAATTGCACCCTTACAGATTATTGTAAATAACATCTACCAAAATTAAACCAGGAATTAAATTCCACTTATTGAAGTGTATCTAAGTCTTAAGGAACTATATTGAGCCATTACATCACTTCCTGTTCCACTAAATGAGGTAACACGCGTGCAATATCCCTTTGTCATCCAACACCATGAAGAAAACAAAAGAACTGGCAGTTCAAAAGAGACAGATGGTCGTAGATCTTCATAAATCTGGTAATGGCTACAAGAAGATCCACAAACGATTGAATGTACCACTGAGCACTGTCAGGGCAATTTTATTTTTTTAATCCAAAGATATGGAACAGCTGAAAACCTCACGGGTAGAGGACGCAAATGCATTAAGCCCCCCAGGATAGGGAGGAGGATGGTGAGAGAAGCAACAAAATCCCCAAGAATCACTGTGAAATAATTGCAGGCCTTGATGGCGTCTTGGGGTCACCAGGTTTCAAAAAGCACCATCAGACGCCACCTCCACAACCACAGGCTCTTTGGAAGGGTTGCCAGAAGAAAGCCCTTTCTGACCCCAAGACACAGACGTCATTTAAAGTATGACTGGAAGAAGGTGCTCTGGTCAGATGAGACCAAAATTGAATGTTTTGGTCAGATACAGCATCGGCATGTTTGGCATGGAAAAAAGAGATGCATACAAGGAGAGGCACCTCATACCCACGGTAAAATGGTGGTGGGTCAGTGATGTTTTGGGGCTGTTTTAATTCCAGAGGTCCAGGGGCACTGGTTAAGAATGATGGCATAATGAATTCCAACAAGTATCAGGCAATTTTGGCTGACAATCTGGTTGCCTCTGCCAGAAGGCTGGGACTTGGCCGTAGGTGGACTTTCCAACAAGACAATGACCCAAAATATACCTCAAGATCCACACAGAAATGGCAAGTGACAACAAAATCAATGTTCTGCCTTGGCCATGTCAGTGGCTGGACCTCAATCCAATCAAAAACCTGTGGGTTGAGTTGAAGAGTGCAGTTGACATGCGCAAACCCAAGAATGTGAAGGATCTTGAAAGGATCTGTTAGAGGAATGGTCCAAAATCCCTCCAAATGTGTTCCTTAACCTTGTCAAGCATTACAGGAAAAACGCTGTTATCCTTGCCAGAGGTGGTTGCACTAAGTACTGAATGAGGAGTGCCAATAATTATGAAACCTTGATTTTGGTTAAATTTATTTTCTATTAAAAAATTGTGTGATTTTGGTTCGTTCCATTGAAACATTAATACAGTACAGTATTTCTCACATGTTGGTATTTTGAGTTTATCTCTATAATTATATTATTTATAATTTTTGAAGTATTGTTTGTGCATTGCCAGTCAGGGGTGCCAGTAATTTTGGAACCCACTGTATGTGCCTGTCTGGTCAGTGGTGGTACAATGTGGTTCTCTGGACATTGAATGGCAGTTTGTTCTCATGGTATGACAGTTGGAATGCTGCTAGCCAGGATAAATGATGGAGAGCTTCCTAACTGATCCTAGTCAGCGGTCATCAAAAAACACTTTCCAAGTCAGGTCCTGTAACCATACCCTGCTGTTGGGCTGTTTATGACTATAGAGAGGATGCCTTTTGTGTGGTGCCCGGGTGAGATAGTTATGTGAGTGTTTCTTCTGGAGAATCTCCTCTTCAACAGTGCATCTCTTCCTCTCCCCTCCATACCTTCATACTCTAGAGGGAGAGAGAGGATCGCTGCTCACTGCTTACCCAGGGATGAGGAGTGCTGCCTGGAAATTAGATTTGTCTGATGGGATGTTATTTAGTGCTGGTTGCACTAAACTGATTAGATGCATGGTGTTTACAGCTCTCACCATCATTTGCTTTTGGTCCACGTCCCATTGTTTAAACAAAAATAAAACATGGGTCTGACAGTGATGTGTCAACTCAATTGCATACCTCACAGTGCTGTGTCAGACCAGCCAGGACCAGGGGTGCTGTTAGTTATGCGTCCTGTAATAATGAGCAGCAGCTCCTCCTCTGCACTGTGGGTTCTGGTCCCTGACTGCTTTTCTGACATCAGGTGTTACATGTGCCTGTCTTGCTATGTGTGTCTCTCCTGTCTCGCCACACCCAGGTGGACCGTGAAGAATAGTGATATCATATGACCCGTCCAGGGAGGACACAACTCTTGTTGTTAATACATTCACTATCTACATTAGCTACATGCCATGGCTCAATATACAGTACACCCCTCCCTACTTAGGATGACTCTTCACTCAGGATCTTTTACTTGACATATTATTAGTTTGTTCTGTTAATGTGTGTGGTTCTGCCCTGCAGTGTGACTGAAGCTTTCCCAGTGTTAACTAGTCTCTTGAGAGATGTGTGTGTTGTGTTTCTGTGTGACAGGCAGTGAGTCTACAGTGGTATAGGTTAGCCCTTATTAAAGATAGAATCCAGATGAATTCACTCATTATTCACTCATCTGTGAGTGATTGGAAGGCGTCCAGCTCTAAACGAGAGAGGATGGTCTGGAAGGAATGTTGAGATTGACTGTATTAATAATGAATTGAGTTCTGGGCCTTTTTGCCTGCAGTACGTTTCAGCAGATGGGACACTTGGTTGTTTTCTGCATCTGATGGAAAGTTGTTTACCATTTTGCTTGTTGTCTGGCTTCCATACTCCATTCCATTCATCACTACGTCGTTGTCCATTATCAATGATCTCTCCTTCGTGCCTCTTGTTTCTCCTTAACATTAGGAAACCCATAAAGCTGCTTTTTATCATATGTATTATGGCAGAATTCAGAGGAAATAAATCCTCTGTAAGTAAATGTATTTCAGGTGGACAATCCTTTTTAAAATCACGTTTAATTATCTTTTGTTGGACTGAATTAAGTGTTAAATGTTGTGTTGATTATATAACTTCATATTAAATGTGGATTCATTATAATTCATAATCATGAAAACAATTCTGAATAATTTGATTTTGAAGATGATATATGGAGAAATGTTTCTATGATTTTTCTCTCTTTCAGCATCCCTCCATGCTAGCTAACTCCAATGTCTATTATTTGCACATGAACATGTACCCAGCAGGCTAAAGGGGTTGAAATGACGTCATTAAAACCTGTTTAGCTCGCTGGCTAGGCTATTTATAGGTTCATGCTGAGTAGTTTAATACCAGTGAGGAGCGTAAAGGTTGATGAGTCAAATTGTGTCAAAAACAATGGAATGGCGTGCTTGGGTTATAGTTTTAGCATTAGCCCATTTCACTGGACTACAGCAGCACGTTCTGTACAGGAGTGGGGAAGTGTTGTTCAGTTGCATGCTTGTGCAGTGTTGTTTGTTCCATCTGTGAGGTACTGGATAAGGATTCCTGTCCAAGGATTGCTTTGCTTTTTGTTGTTGTTCTATTCTGTCTGTGTCCTCTACAGGCCTCTTGGACTCGGCCCGAGCAACACAAGGTATAGCTTCTATAGTATACCCAATACCCATCACTATCTACCATATACCATGCCCATGCATCCTTTTTCACTCTATTGAATTCTCTTCAACACTGTTTTCTATGGTTGCTGTAGTCATGGAAACTGATGGAGAACCTCTTATCAGTCCTTTTTGGTTTGTTAGAGTGGCTTTGCTCTGTGAACCATCATGCTGAAAAATGATCCTTGAAACCTGAATGTTCTTTTTCCTAGCTCATCCATTTTGTAGCCAGGTATCAGACAACTGGTGAAGGATGTTTGTTCCCGTTCTTTCCAGGGAATAAGGTCTAGGGTGCACAAATGATCGAGCTAAGCAAAAATTGCTTGATGTTTCCAATAGGCACCACCACCCTGCATTATTAATAAACTCTCTGTTGTTGAAAAGCATAGTTCTGAAACTTTAATGAATCTATGTTCTCACGTTGCATATGAACAGAAGGAGATGCTCTTCCTCTGGACAGAATGAGATTGTATATCATGGTCTGGTCTGCCATGTGGTTGTCCAGTCTTTGGCCACGATGATGATTTGCAGTTGACCCTCTTTGACCTTACAATACAGACCAAAAACAGGGAACTGAATGTTCTATCTACACTACAACAAGTAGTATTAATGTGCCTGGTCTATATTTCTTCATCAAGAAACACAATAGGACCTGCCTGTACATAAGGGGTGGCATATGTGAGAGCAGCACAAGGCTGGCAGGACACTGTCACACTCTCTGGCCACCCTTTCAGCTCTGATGTAATTATCCCTGTCAGTGTTTGGAGAAGGTGGGGGGGTGGAGGGAGGAGGAAGATGGGGGTGGAATGAAAAAGGGACTGACTGCTGTGTCTGTGTTATGTAAGCGTTTCCTCAGGCATACTTAATGCCCCAGACATGCTGCTTCTGTTGAGTTTGAATACAGAACTAATGAGCGCTACTCCTCTCTTAGTTAGTTTCCCAAATCCCACCATATCCCCTTTGTAGTGCACTACTTTTGACCAGGGTCTATAGGGCTCTGGTCAAAAATAGTTCACTATGTAGGGAATAGGGTGCTATTTGAGCCACAGCCTTAGTTTGTCCCCCAGACTGGTCCCTACTGTAGCTAATTGAACAGCATGAGATGGTTCACTTGCAATGTGTGGGTGTTGAACTTCAAAGCCATGCAAAATAAAATGCAGAGGTCCCCAGAAGTTCAGCTCTTCTACGACACCTAACATGAGTTAACAGTGGTTTGGACTGGCGTGAGAGTAGCAGACCCAGACTGTTCGGTGTCAACAACAAGAGTAGCAGACCCAGACTGTTCGGTGTCAATAACAACATCAAGAGTAGCAGACCCAGACTGTTCAGTGTCAACAACAACAGCAAGAGTAGCAGACCCAGACTGTTCAGTGTCAACAACAACAGCAAGAGTAGCAGACCCAGACTGTTCAGTGTCAACAACAACAGCAAGAGTAGCAGACCCAGACTGTTCAGTGTCAACAACAACAGCAAGAGTAGCAGACCCAGACTGTTCAGTGTCAACAACAAGAGTAGCAGACCCAGACTGTTCAGTGTCAACAACAAGAGTAGCAGACCCAGACAGTTCAGTGTCAACAACAACAGCAAGAGTAGCAGAC
Source organism: Oncorhynchus kisutch (assembly GCF_002021735.2). Lineage (NCBI taxonomy): Eukaryota > Metazoa > Chordata > Actinopteri > Salmoniformes > Salmonidae > Oncorhynchus > Oncorhynchus kisutch. The sequence continues at coordinate 67,020,496 of NC_034188.2, read as the reverse complement.
CCAGACTGTTCAGTGTCAACAACAAGAGTAGCAGACCCAGACTGTTCAGTGTCAACAACAAGAGTAGCAGACCCAGACTGTTCAGTGTCAACAACAACAAGAGTAGCAGACCCAGACTGTTCAGTGTCAACAACAAGAGTATCAGACCCAGACTGTTCAGTGTCAACAACAACAACAAGAGTAGCAGACCCAGACTGTTCAGTATCAACAACAACACCAAGAGTAGCAGACCCAGACTGTTCAGTGTCCACAACAACAACAAAAAGAGTAGCAGACCCAGACTGTTCAGTATCAACAACAACAACAACAAGAGTAGCAGACCCAGACTGTTCAGTATCAACAACAAGAGTAGCAGACCCAGACTGTTCAGTGTCAACACCAAGAGTAGCAGACCCAGACTGTTCAGTGTCAACAACAACACCAAGAGTAGCAGACCCAGACTGTTCAGTGTCCACAACAACAACAACAAGAGTAGCAGACCCAGACTGTTCAGTATCAACAACAACAACAAGAGTAGCAGACCCAGACTGTTCAGTGTCAACAACAACAACAAGAGTAGCCGACCCAGACAGTTCAGTGTCAACAACAACAACAACAAGAGTAGCAGACCCAGACTGTTCAGTATCAACAACAACAACAAGAGTAGCAGACCCAGACTGTTCAGTGTCCACAACAACAACAACAAGAGTAGCAGACCCAGACTGTTCAGTGTCAACAACAACAACAACAAGAGTAGCCGACCCAGACTGTTCAGTGTCAACAACAAGAGTAGCTGAGTTTGAATACAGAACTAATGAGCGCTACTCCTCTCTTAGTTAGTTTCCCAAATCCCACCATATCCCCTTTGTAGTGCACTACTTTTGACCAGGGTCTATAGGGCTCTGGTCAAAAATAGTTCACTATGTAGGGAATAGGGTGCTATTTGAGCCACAGCCTTAGTTTGTCCCCCAGACTGGTCCCTACTGTAGCTAATTGAACAGCATGAGATGGTTCACTTGCAATGTGTGGGTGTTGAACTTCAAAGCCATGCAAAATAAAATGCAGAGGTCCCCAGAAGTTCAGCTCTTCTACGACACCTAACATGAGTTAACAGTGGTTTGGACTGGCGTGAGAGTAGCAGACCCAGACTGTTCGGTGTCAACAACAACATCAAGAGTAGCAGACCCAGACTGTTCAGTGTCAACAACAAGAGTAGCAGACCCAGACTGTTCGGTGTCAACAACAACATCAAGAGTAGCAGACCCAGACTGTTCAGTGTCAACAACAACAGCAAGAGTAGCAGACCCAGACTGTTCAGTGTCAACAACAAGAGTAGCAGACCCAGACAGTTCAGTGTCAACAACAAGAGTAGCAGACCCAGACAGTTCAGTGTCAACAACAACAGCAAGAGTAGCAGACCCAGACTGTTCAGTGTCAACAACAAGAGTAGCAGACCCAGACTGTTCAGTGTCAACAACAACAACAAGAGTAGCAGACCCAGACTGTTCAGTGTCAACAACAACAACACCAAGAGTAGCAGACCCAGACTGTTCAGTGTCAACAACAAGAGTAGCAGACCCAGACTGTTCAGTGTCAACAACAACAACAAGAGTAGCAGACCCAGACTGTTCAGTGTCCACAACAACAACAAGAGTAGCAGACCCAGACTGTTCAGTGTCCACAACAACAAAAAGAGTAGCAGACCCAGACTGTTCAGTATCAACAACAACAACAAGAGTAGCAGACCCAGACTGTTCAGTGTCAACAACAACAACAACAAGAGTAGCAGACCCAGACTGTTCAGTGTCAACAACAAGAGTAGCAGACCCAGACTGTTCGGTGTCAACAACAACAACAAGAGTAGCAGACCCAGACTGTTCAGTGTCAACAACAACAACAAGAGTAGCCGACCCAGACTGTTCAGTGTCAACAACAGGAGTAGCCGACCCAGACTGTTCAGTGTCAACAACAAGAGTAGCCGACCCCGACACTAAAGGTTACGTACATTACTGTTTATTTAGACCTTGTGTATCTGGCGTTAATGAATTAAAGTAGTGTATTTTTAGACGAACATCAATTAGCCATTAGCAGGGTTTCTGCTCTAGTTTTAATTGGCAAGGACTTGAATGTATCGGCACGCTATGTTTTTGCCCTCTTCCCCATTCCACATGCTTTCGTTCTCCTTCTGAACCCTTATTGTTCTACTTCTGAGTCTTAACTCTTATTGAATTTAGTCAGCATGGTGTTGCTTTAGAGTTACAGAGACAGTGACAGTTTGCACTGCTCTGACTAGGTAGCTAGTTAATTCTGAGGAATAGAATCATTTTAGTGAGTTGACATTTCATGGATCAACCACGGGTTTTGTACAGTACTAGAATGCCTGCCCTATAATATGTATACAGTAGATGTATGAACTATACATCAGACAGTATGTTGCTGTTGGGAAACACAAATAATTCAACACTTAGTATGACAATATATTATTAATGTCTAGTTGAATTTGACACAATAAAGTGAACCACTCAGCAGGCTGTGTGTGTAAAAGTGCAAGCTAGGTATGTTATCCAGTCTACAGGAACCACTACTATAGACCAGTAGCGTTTAACAGGCTCAGACCTAAATAGCCTGCAGTATCTGATTTCAGCCACCTCACTCTACAGCCATTGTGTGAAAAGCTCTTGATGGCTCCATCCATACAGCCATCTTGAACCATTAGTGATGTGCTCTGCTACTGTACACATCTCTACTGTACAATACAGAGGGTTGTGATCTTTCTCTACAGTATCTCTGTCTCTCTCGTAAGGGCAGGCCATGTGTCGTGTCATCACCTTTTGATGTTACAGCCATAGGAAAAGCACTCAGTGCTACAATGGTTTGTCTCCAGGCTCAGAGTTCAATGATATAACTACAGAGTGTTATAATGTATTGGTTCTCAATAATGCATGGATCACAATGGGGTATGAGGTTAACATTGATGTACTGCAAACAGAGGTCCTTTGTTGCTTGCTACCCTGTGATTTCCTGCCCTATAGAGTCTGGATGGGAACGTTGTAGTGAGGAGTGATGCTCGTGTGTCCTCCCTCACGCTGAAGTACGCCAAGTTCACCGACGCTGGCCAGTACCTGTGCTCTGCACGCAACGCCATCGGAGTGGATTCTCAACCCGCCTACCTGGAAGTCCGCTGTAAGAGCTCTACATGTCACAGGGCTGCATCTGAAATGGCATCCTATTCCCTATAGTGCACTACTTTTGACCAGAGCCCTACACCCTATAGTGCAATACTTTTGCCAGGGCCCATAGGGTACCAAAAGTAGTATACTATATAGGGAATAAGGACGCAACCACTGTCTCTAGTGTTCAGTCTTCATCAGGCCTGGCATACTGCCTGCAGCTTCCAACATTTGAGCCAAAACCTACTCTTTTAAATATTTAAGACAAAAGACAGCAATCTCTTATTCACATTGCTGGTTCATTCCTCCATAGATGCCCCTAAGATCCAGGGCTCAGTGACAGTGTATACCTGGGAGGGGAATGCAGCTAACATCAGCTGTGAGGTCCTGGCCCACCCCAGTGACGTGTCCATGCTGTGGCTGAGGGACGGGTTTCAGCTTCCCAACGCTAACGTCACCAAAGCCAAGGTTTTCCAGAGCCCCACAGCCAGCTACCTGGAGGTAGATACCCACTCAAATACACACACACACTCGCATACACATAGGCATACTGCGCACACACACACGGATGCATGAGCACACACACATGCTTGAGCACACACACACACACATGAATACACACACAGAATTAAGAACACTCTACATGTCATAAAGATTTAATGTGTGACAGCTAGTATTTGCAGGGTTCTCCCCCAGTTCCATTGTGGGGAGACTGAGTGTGTTTTCATTATTCAGTAGAGGGAAGCACAGAGACAGAGGAATACAAACAGGCATCTCTAATGGACAAACAACAGTGGAACAAACTGACTCATGCATCTTAGTCACCTTGTGTTTGTAATGCTTTTCTGCCCACTTTCATGCATCGATTCTCTCCTCTGTTCCAGGTCACCCCAGAGTCTGAGAATGACTTTGGGAGCTACAACTGTACTGCTTCCAATGAGATGGGCACAGAATCCAAGGAGTTTCTCCTCATTCAGGCTGGTCAGTCACAATCACAATCTGTAGCTAATTATCCAAAATCGTCATGCTTCTATACTGTGAATCTAATATTTAATGCCGTCATCGAATTAAATGTACTGTAGTTCTCTAATGAGTACCTTTATGTGTGATTCCTCTCCTCTCTAGATGTCCCGTCAGCCCCGTCCCTCGGGGGGGTGGAGCCGTTCTCCAGCTCAGCCAGGGTGGAGTTCCAGGAGCCTGACGCCACCGGGGGTGTACCCGTCCTCCGGTACCGGGCTGAATGGAAGACTGTGGGCAGGGGCACCTGGGTGCAGAAGGTCTATGACGTCCAAGGAGGTGAGTACAGGGGCAGGACGGGGGTGCTACAAGGGTAAAGAGAGAGGGATGTGAGGGATAAAAAAAGGAAATGTGCTTCTTTATGTTTCTTTTTCTCATTCATTGGCCTTTTTTAAATGAAACATCCGTCCTATATAATCATTTATGCTTGTTGGATTTACCCTCTAATGAGGAAAAAAAGCAAATGTTTTTGTCTGTAATCATTGCATCCCTGTTACTTGTCAAATGGATATTTCTGTCTGAGTGCAGTTTGTTGTGGATTTGTCAGTAATTGTAATTCTCACTTGTATCCTCAGGAACTCTGAGTGAAGTTACCATCATAGGCCTGAAGCCTGAGACCAACTATGAGGTGAAGATGTTAGCCATCAACGGCAAGGGAGAGGGTGAAACTAGCCCCGCTCTGGTCTTCAAGACAGAGCCTGTCCGTAAGTCACACTTCACACCTCCCCAACAACCACCTTGCCACTGCCCATTGCACTTCCTCATTAGAATGAATCAATACATTCAGCTCTGTTGATACAGTCTGTTTGTCAGCTCCACCATAGACATATTGGTCAGAATATAGAACCTTCAGATCAAACATATTTGCCCTATGCTGTGCTTGTAAATCTAGGAAGAAGCTTTTACTGCACAACTGGCTTGATTTCTCACTGCTAGGATGATGAGACAACCCTTGTTCTCTCTCTCTCTCTCTCCCTCTCTCCCTCTTGCTCTTTCCTTACCCTTGATTGCCCCCTGTTGGTTGTAAATGTCACTGGAAGTAGAACGTCTGCCCACTCCTAACTCAGGAATATTATGCCATGCACTGCATATGTAGAGTTGAACTGATCGTTTGGTATCCGAGGACATTCTGATTGGTTGATGCTGCTATCATAAAGCCTTGATAGTTTATTTTCTTTCTTTTTTGTCACACTCTTGTTGTGTAGTTTTCTGTTTATTCATTTTCTCTCATCTGTTTTTCTGTTGGACCGCTCAGGTTATTCTTACACAAGTAAGTGCCTCATCATCATACACACTCACTCTGAGTATTAGTTTGAACTTTGGATAAACTTTCTAAGTGTTTGCCTAACAGTCTGTCTCCAGTTCTAAAACGGTCTAGTCTATTTATACAGTCAGTGGATTTCATGTGGCTTTCATTTGCCTCTGCATTTTCCATTGAGATTTGGCAGTCATGAAATATTGTTTCATGTTTCTTTTGCTTTCTGTTCTCTCAATTTCACCTAAATAGTTTAATACCTTTAATGTGCAGGAATATTATATTGCAGATAACAGATTTGTACGGACATACTAACAATTTGTATATATATATATGACTTCTTAGATGGCATTTTTCATTTTTTCACTGAGGACTCAGGTTTGTTATGCGGTTATTAGGGATTACGCCAAAGATCATAGTTATTATGAGTAGTTAGCATGTGACTTAGACTCTGTTATACCAAGACAAATAGCCTAGAACACCCCCTATTACCTGCTGCTCTTCTTACTGAACAGTACCTACAGTAAGAAGCTATGGTCATTTACTGATACAACTTAACTCTTCCCAAATATTCTTGTGTTGTCGTGTCATGTGTAGGTTGTACATGTACAACTGATACTACAATGTCCGTCAGTATTAGCAATACTAAGTAGTATTAGGAATACGTCTGTGTTTTTACATCAATGCTGCTGTTTTCTGTCAGTATTTCCAATATGTATGTCTTTGTTGGAAATACCGCAGCGTTTCCTCTGTTGTCAATCATTTTGTCTTGCAGGAGAAGGATGGTTTGGGATGTACCCTTTTCCATTTATTACCATATTTTGAAAGTTATTTTATTTGAAATGACTGTAAATCTAGAGCATTAGCCACAGTAGCTGAAGTCATCATTTCTCTCAGAGGAAAACCTGTCATTTGTCCCTGCTTGTGTTTTCAGTGTTGTCAAAAGTTCACTGTTGTTTTGTGTTAGTCTTCAGTCTCTGTTTTGTTTAATTTTGTCTTCAAGTCTTATATCTGTGTTTTTCCTGTCCATGTTTACGTTGTCTATTTTTATATCTTTCATGTTTCCACTTTCCTTTCAACCAATCACATGCGTGCGTTTCATGTGACTGTCATCATGTGGCTTGCATGGCGCTGATGATGTCATCACTCTGCAGAAGGTAACTTTTCGTTCCCAACTTTCATCAGAAGAATCTTAGTTTTACTGGAGAGTCATTCATAACATAAATACTAAATGTCCCAATTCAATAATGTCCCATTTATTTCCATTTATTTTCCATCATGTTAACCCATCATGTGTAGCCATTCAACTGTCGAGACTGATTGTAGCTCCCTGTAACTGTCAGTTATTTAGCAAGGAAGTGTTCCTACTGTAACTCCTCTCAGTACTGTGAATGATGTTCCTTGACTGACCTGCAGAGTTGTTAGCTCAGTGATATATTTTACTGGATTCTCTATCCACAATACTCATTTGTGTTAGCTACTGTATATATCTGCAGAAATCCCATGTATTTCATTTTGTGCCACTCCAAAAAAATCCTTCCTGCTTAGAACGAAGCAGGCCTTTTTTCAACTCGAACAAATACATTTAAAATATGAGCCTGTCTTAAATGATTTTATCCTAAGCAAGTTTGTGATCTCAGAAGTGCATGTCATCCTCTCCTATGAGCGTGGACTTTTCATCCAACTTGTCTAGCAGTAATTATTGACTTGCAAGGCATTTGTTGGCTTCTACACATTTTTTGGAATATCATTAGGCCACTGACTTAGATCTAAATGAAGTTCCCTGAAACTAGCTCTGATAGTCTTACATTTTGTCTCAATTAACTTCCTTGTTATGCGCCCCCCTATTCCCACTTTTCCTGTTTAGTGTGCTGGATGTTTGTTTCAGTGGCGATCACTGTCACAGATTGTAATGGGAGTTATTCATCCGAATAACGTATTCATTCATTCATTCAACAAACAAATACACCTTCTGATATAACTTTGAATTTATCCCAACAATTTCACAGATTTATCACATTGTAATAACTTTTTTGCACTAACCCTCATTTGTCCCTCTCAAGTAGTTTACAGTGTACAAACATCCCCCCTACTGGCTGTGTCCTGACCAATCATGTGTAATTGCTGTATAAATGCTACTTTCACTTTAGCACTCCACAGTAGTCTCACAGCTTGTTCATGAGCACTTTTAGTTGGAGAGGCAGACAAGTGCCTCTAGTAAAACAGTATGGAGGAAGGGTGCCATCTGGAGAAGACTAGGACAGAATATTAACAGCTTTCTTCACGTCTTTGAAACAGGTTTAGGAGAAACCAGTTAAGGGTTTAACAGCAGCTGCTGACCAGCTGTAATACATTCTACGTCTTCAGAATGACCACTTCAGCTCACCAACTAACCTTGATATCACTCATGTGTTTGTTTAGGGGAACCTGAACCACCTAAGCTGGAGGGAACACTTCAAACCAAAGGCAACTCCCTCAAAGTCAACTGGATCAAGCAGGACGATGGAGGCTCACCCATCACACACTACCTAGTCCGCTATAAACCAGTGAGTACTCACACTACCTAGTCCGCTAAACCAGTGAGTACTGCTACTACCTAGTCTGCTATGAACCGGTGAGTCCTGCTACTGCCTAGTCTGCTATAAACCGGTGAGTCCTGCTACTACCTAGTCTGCTATAAACCAGTAAGTACTCACACTACCTAGTCTGCTATAAACCAGTAAGTACTCACACTACCTAGTCTGCTATAAACCAGTGAGTACTCACACTACCTAGTCTGCTATAAACCAGTGAGTACTGCTACTACATAGTCCGCCATAAACTGGTGAGTACTCACAATACCTAGTCCGCTATAAAGCAGTGAGTACTCACAGTACCTAGTTCACTATAAACCAGTGAGTACTCATACTACCTAGTCCGCAATAAACCAGTGAGTACTGCTACTACCTAGTCTGCTATAAACCAGTGAGTACTCACACTACCTAGTCTGCTATAAACCAGTAAGTACTCACACTACCTAGTCTGCTATAAACCAGTGAGTACTCACACTACCTAGTCTGCTATAAACCAGTGAGTACTGCTACTACATAGTCCGCCATAAACTGGTGAGTACTCACAATACCTAGTCCGCTATAAAGCAGTGAGTACTCACAGTACCTAGTTCGCTATAAACCAGTGAGTACTCATACTACCTAGTCCGCAATAAACCAGCGAGTACTCACAATACTTAGTCAGCTATAAACCAGTGTGTACTCACACTACCTAGTCTGCTATAAACCAGTGAGTACTACCACTACTACCTAGTTCGCTATAAACCAGTGAGTACTCACAATACCTAGTCTGCTATAAACCAGTGAGTACTCACACTACCTAGTCTGCTATAAACCAGTGAGTACTGCTACTACCTAGTCTGCTATAAACCAGTGAGTACTCACACTACCTAGTCCGCTATAAACCAGTGAATACTCACAATACCTACAGTAGTCTGCTATAAACCAGTGGGTTTGGGGCACTGTACTAAGCACCATAGACAGTTGTAGACAATGTGCATTCTTATATGCAAAAAAATGATGCTTTTGTACCCATGTCCTTTCAAGGAATACATTCCTAAAAGAGGCTGTCAGGTACTGTATTGTATCATTAAGTTGACCATGGATTGTGTGTGTCCTTTAGAAGCATCAGGCTGACTGGAAGCCAGAGATCCGGCTGCCCAGTGGCAGTGAGTATGTGGTTCTGAGCGGACTGGAGTGGAACACAGAGTACGATGTGTTTGTGGTGGCAGAGAACCAGCAGGGGAAGTCCCAACCTGGAACCCTGACCTTCAGAACCTCTCCAGAACCCGCTGCCATCCCAGGTACCCACACCGTGCACAGGGCACTCACAATGGCACTGCCACACACAGCTGAGGCAGCAAACTCGATCATGTCCCAAACAGGAGCATTTTCTGTTCTCCCAACCACATAAATCTGACAGTACACTTAATAGGAATTAGACGTCTAGATGTTCTCAGCAGGCAAAATTAAGAAAATAGAAAAACAAGCCAGCTGTTGATCAGAGCTGTTCGTGGGTGTTCGCTGTGCAGCAGGAAATGTTCGAACTAGAACTCTCCACCGTTAGTCCTAGAGGGTATGTGAAGAAGGTATTGTCTGTCCCAGAGGGTATGTGAAGAAGGTATTTTTGTCTGCGAGGACCACCCAAACTAACACTTATTTTTGACCATGTCCAGAGTTTGTTTTTAACAGTTTATTTTTTGTGATGTTGGCATACATCGCACAATTTGTTTCTAATTTCCAATCTGTTAGATTTAAACTCCTTCACCGAAGTTGTGTGTGACACACTGTATGAGTTTGCCTTCTCAGTGTTACAACAGGCTGCCTCCGCTATGGACAAATGCTATCCTCCTACAGTGATGGGTACAGTATGTAGATGGATGGTCTATCCTGCTACAGTGATGGGTACAGTATGTAGATGGATGGTCTATCCTGCTACAGTGATGGGTACAGTATGTAGATGGATGGTCTATCCTGCTACTGTGATGGGTACAGTATGTAGATGGATGGTCTATCCTACTACAGTGATGGGTAGAGTATGTAGATGGATGGTCTATCCTGCTACAGTGATGGGTGCAGTATGTAGATGGATGGTCTATCCTGCTACAGTGATGGGTACAGTATGTAGATGGATGGTCTATCCTGCTACAGTGATGGGTACAGTATGTAGATGGATGGTCTATCCTGCTACTGTGATGGGTACAGTATGTAGATGGATGGTCTATCCTGCTACAGTGATGGGTACAGTATGTAGATGGATGGTCTATCCTACTACAGTGATGGGTACAGTATGTAGATGGATGGTCTATCCTGCTACAGTGATGGGTACAGTATGTAGATGGATGGTCTTAGTCCGTGTGTGTGGATGCAGTCTGCTTCTACATAGTTTGGCCTTAACTGATGCAGCAGCGTTCCTGTTCCATAGCAGGTCTTAGCTAGCTGAAACTGACTGCTGACACCCACAGACACCTGTGTTGCAACACTACACAGCTATGATGCAACAAATCCCTGCCAGGCCTCAGGCGATGCAGAGTGCTTTACTGAAACATAGCAGGACTTATCCCTCCTTCTCACTTCTCCTGTTTGTGCTTTCCTTTCTAACTCACCTCCCAGACAAACTCGCATCCCATTCACAACCGTTCAACCCCCAGTTTCCTTACTCATGGTTTGTGGCGTAGTCCTCTCTCACATGCTGTGCTTTTGCTTGAACTTGCTTTAAAGCTAGAATCCTTAGTTGCTACACAAATTTTTTTGACTTATAAATGAATGATATATACCCATTGATTCTTGACGAATATAACTTGCCTCATGAGCTTAGTTCAACAGTTGTAAACCATCAGAACCCAAAATATATATATATTTTTTACTATACGTTTGTAGACAACTTAAATGTGAAAACAGTGTTTTGCCTCAAAACATGGTTAAAACTATAATTTTGATATAATGGATGGTCAGGTCAGTCCTTGCATCCATAGCTCTGTCTATGAATTTAAGAGTGGTTGCTTTTCTCTAGGCCCATCCCTTCGATTTTTACCAAAACAGAGGCGGGGTGCCACAATGTTATTGTTTGCGGATTCCAGATTTAACTGCTTGTCAGTTTAAAACTACTTCTTTAACTTAAATTTTTTTCTTGATTCAGTTTTGTTTTCAAACTTGACATTTTCTCTTCTCTCCTCTCCTCCCTCGTCCCATTTTCTCGCCCTTCTGTCCATTTCCACTCCGTTTCCCTCTCTTCATTTCCCTCCCCTTCCCCCTCTCTCTTCCCTTGTCTCTTTATCTCTCCCTATGTCTCTGCACTCTTGCCTGGTTTTGGAAACTGGTGGACTTCACTACATGAACATTTTCCTCATTACGTATTCGTCTTTTCTGAATCTGTGTCGCTTCTTTCGGTTGGTTTTGACTATATTTGGTTTGAGCAGCGACTCAGGGCTGTTCGTCTGTGACATACACTCTGATCTCCCTCGTCATGTCCATCGTAGCTGTTTTGCTGCTCTCATAGCTAGTTACTTGAGGCGATGCTGGTCTCTCTCTCTCACACACACACATGGAAGAAAGAAAGCTAGCCTTTCTCTGCCCTGGCTGGCTGTCTCTCTGGATAGATGCCTAGACAGACATGTCTCTCAGTGGGTGGGGGAGTAACGACAGAACAAACCAGCCCGATTGGCTGAACTAAACCAAAGGCAGTGGTATCAGCTTAGCTTGGTTCCAGATCTGTTTGTGCTGTATAGCCAATTCCTATGGTCGCTGACGACAACCATAGGAGTTGGCTAAACAGGACAAACATATATGGGACTAGGCTGGTATCAGCTGTCTCTTACAGCTCAGTACAGTCCCACTCCGCTCAGCAACATAGCACAGCTAGTAGTAGCACTCCAGTTGACATTAATGAGCACTAGGGTATTGAATGAGTGGTAATGCTATTTTGAATACTGTGGTAGAGTACTGAGTGAATGGTGGTGAGTACCAGACACTTTACGTAAAGGTTGTGTGTTCTTTTTTCAATACATTGTATGTACTGTAAAGATTTGTAATAACATTCATTTTTACATGGACAAAAGTATAGTCATTTAATTAACAAATAACCAAATTATATATGCTAATATTAATATTGTTGTTTTTATGACACATTGTGTACATACATATAAGTGGTTTTGAAGCAGTTGGGAACTGCAGCAGTTGATTGTTGGTTATTGATTCCTGAACAACTACAAATGTCATTGAAAACTAGCAATTGATTTTTTAATCAAATGAAGTTGTGATTATTTTGTTCCACAACTGCATCATAAATAGACCCTGAGGTCATTATTGAATTGTTAATAGTATTTTTTTGTAAATGAAGCAGACTTTCCAGAGAGCTGACGTTCAGGTTGCTTTCTTTAGAATGGAAACTAGACAGATAATGCTAGAGATCATGTGTTGTGTGGGGTAGTGACTAGCTAGTAAATGGTTGTTTACAAAAGATCTCTTGAAGCACATATTATGTATTTTCTTCAGGTGTTTTTGGTTATGACTAATATCAAATAAAGTTGATTTATTGCATCTTAATGGGTTTGCATTTATTAGAGGGCAGGTGATTTAGATAGATGCCTTTACTGTTCCAAAGACAAGGTACAAGTCACATGTGATGCCTGTTGAGCCTTGTCAGGGAGACATTGATCTCCCAATTTGAGCACGTCAAGGTACCAGTATGCAATTAACATCTACAAAACATTCGATTAGATGCTGTGATATCTTGAAACTATGAAACTGTGCATGACAGGTGAGTTGTCTGTGTTTTATGAAACCATTATGTAGAAAACAAGAGATATTTCCATATTCTAACAGTATGTCCACATGTATTCAGCTGTCTAACTGTGGTGCTATATGTTCCTAGTGAGTCATGCTGTGTCTGTACTGTAGATATAGACGGGGAGTCTGCCCTCTCCACGGGCATCATGGCAGGGATCCTCATCTTGGCCTTCGTCCTGCTGCTCCTGGCTGTGGACATCACCTGCTACTTCACAAACAAGTGTGGCCTCATCATGTGTCTGTGTGGCAAGCCAGGCAGCGGGGCCAAGGGACACAACCTAGAACAGGGCAAGGCTGCATTCATGTGAGTGTCTATTGTCTCAATATGGCACCCTGTTCTCTATATAGTGCACTTCTTTGGACCAGGGCCCGTAGGGGCGGAAGGTAGCCTTGTGGTTAGAGCGTTGGACTAGTAACCGAAAGGTTGCAAGATTGAATCCCTGAGCCGACAAGGTAAAAACCTGTCGTTCTGCCCCTGAACAGGCAGTTAACCCACCGTTCCTAGGCCGTCATTGAAAATAAGAATTTGTTCTTAACTGACTTGCCGAGTTAAATAAATGTAAAAAATAAAAATAAAATAGGGAGTAAGGTGCATTTGGGATGCAGTAAGCTGAAAAAGGAGTCTGCACACTTCAATCAGATGCAATTTCACAGTTTTAATTTGCTGAACTTTGGGTCCGTAATGACCTTTGTCTAAGAGTTTTCTAATTGTGTCGTCCTCATTATGCAGTAGTTCTGTGTCATGGTGTCCATGTAATCATCCCAGAATCCTCTTTGGTCCACAGAAAGGATGAGTCCAAAGAGCCTATAGTGGAAGTGAGGACAGAGGATGAGTGCACAGCCAATCACAATGCAGGAGGACCCACAGAACCCAATGAGACCACACCCCTTACAGAGCCAGAGTGAGTAAAGCTTGACATACAGACACACATACACACGTGTGCGCACATACACACACACACATATATAACTGTTAGGCTAAATAATAGTTCACTCTTATAAAAATCACAATATTCTTGCACAATTTTGACTACATTGTAATGAATGTTTATGACTTTGTGAGCATAGGCAGTTGGTTTATACATATGTCTGTGATTCCTATAAGCATAGTGCACCGTCGTGTGCTCATGTGTTTATGCTTTTTGTTGAAATGTTTCTATAGTCACATTCACACTGCACTTAGCCCAGGGTTAACAAATGATTGAGTAAAAGGAGGGTTAGCTAACCCTAGGCTAGTTTTAACCCTGGTCTAACAACATGCAGTGTGAAAACCCTGTGTGTGTTGTTGTTTCCTCTGTGGTTGTTTTGGGGGGGGGGGGGGGGGGGGTGAAAGGGTTTTGCTGCCATAATACATTTTTCTCAGGAAATTTCTCAGGAGATTTAGCTTTTCGATATCATGGTTGAATCGCTACCAGTCAAAGACGACGTGGATAGATCCACTGTGCTTTTGTCCTCCTGTATATGGTGAACTTGATGAAACCAGTCTAAAAACTGAGACATTAAACACTGAAGTCACATGAGATGAGTGTCTGGTACTATTCAACCCTTCAGGTGGTTGTGTGTAGTGATCCTTTCCTTTAGAAAGACCTCTGTGTTTTCAGTTCATTAGACCCTATATGTTTTCCATGTTAGTCTGTGCATGGACAGTGTCCTTTGTTATTTGATGTGCCTCACTGCATGGAATCCCCTGGTGTGTCCTTTCTCTCTAGTTGATGTTGGCTGCTCTGTGTGTGTGATATCTAACTGCATGCCTCCCCTAACCCTAACGTCCTGCCTGCTCCTCATGTCCACCCCTTCTCCCCAGTCCCCACATCGGGTCCCAGTCACCTCAGTGTCTAGTGTGTGTGTCTCTGCTCTCTCCCTGCTCTCTCTCCCAGGCTGGCTGCCCTGGCTCTGGACACCCTCTCATCTGTAGCCACCATCTCTGACACAGCCAACACAATCTATGACCCCGCCCAGGACAGCCCCTCTAGCGAGAGCACCGCACTCACCTGTAGCCTGTCTGCTCCCTCTACTGACCCCCTGTCTACCCCCGTTACTGACCCCCTGCCTGCCGCTGCCCCCGCCCCGGCACCCACCTCAGAGTCCAACACAGCCCCCCCAGCCCCCCTCATCTCCACCTCTGACATCACAGCAACCCCCCTGTTAGACCTTCTAGAAGACAGCTCTCCTAGAGCAGAGGACAAAATGTCTGAAACTGCTGTTAGTGCCACAGATTGCCATAAATCTCTTAAAAAGTCCCCTATTCCAATACCACCTAGGCGTCGAAACTCTAACAGACCTGCTCCTTCTCCTCCCACTCCCAAGAGCCCCACACCTACCCACTCCACCACTGTGGCCTCCAGGAAATCTGCCCCAGACAGTCCCTCTCTTGCCCCCTCCACTGCCTCTCCTATCCAAAACACGAGGAAAGCTGCTCCCACTCCTGCTCCTATGGCGTTCACTTTCCCAGCCTCTGACACCTCCACTGATAAACCTGCACCTACTGCCACCAGCACTGTTACCCCTGTCCCTGGTACCCCTACTGTCCTGGGCTCTAGTACACCAGTCCCTGACCCTGACAAACCTGACTCTACTACCAAAGACACTCACACTCCTGCCCCTAATATAGACCCCACTACCACTCCCACATCTGTCCCTAATATAGACCCCACTACCACTCCCACATCTGTCCCTAATA
This sequence comes from Oncorhynchus kisutch, assembly GCF_002021735.2. NCBI lineage: Eukaryota > Metazoa > Chordata > Actinopteri > Salmoniformes > Salmonidae > Oncorhynchus > Oncorhynchus kisutch. The sequence continues at coordinate 67,005,058 of NC_034188.2, read as the reverse complement.
TCAACCGCACTACCACTCCCACATATGTCCCTAATATAGACCCCACTACCACTCCCACATCTGTCCCTAGTGCTCCTGCTACTGCCTTCAATGCTGATGTAACTGCTGCTATCGTTCATGAGGACACAACCAAATCTGCCCTTGTTTTCCCAGACATTCTCATTCCCACTCCTGCTCCCACAAGTGCCCCCACACCTGCCCCTAATGCTCCCACTGCTCCGAGCTTTGCCACACCTGCTGCCCCCACGGTCACTATCACACCTGCCTCTACTACCTACGACACCCCAACACCAACCCTGACCCCCCACATACCCATCATCACAGAGCCCCAAGCCCCAGAGATAGAGTTTGAGTTGACCAATGGGGTGGCGACTAAGAGCCCCTCCCTGCCCCCAGCAGGGTCCACTGGGTTTCAGAGTAGTCCCACTCCCTCCCCTGCCCCTGTCCCTTCCTCCTCCTCCTTCCAGGCTAACGGAGACGGGTTCGGGGCAGACCTCCAGGCCTCAGGCCCTCCTGCTCTGGAGGAGTTAGACAGTCTGGCCAAGGCTGCTCCACTCAACAACGAGTATGGCTCCCTCTAGAGGTTTATACGTGTCAATGTTTTTGTGTGCCCGTTTAACTTCTATTCTATTATCGCTCAGTCACCAACCTTCCATTTGTCCTGTGAAGTGAAATTGTAGTAGTCAATTGTGGTAACAGTGGTGATAATTGTTAATTAATGAGACTTGTGTAATGGTGACAGAAGTGCTGTAGTCATTGCCATGGTAGTGGTTGTGTGTAGGTAGCATCATGTGGAGTGTACAGTGCTGTGTAGTAGTATGGTACTCCTTGTAGAGTGTGTTGTGGAGGTTGTGCAGTAGCAGTGTTGTAATGACAGTGCCGGACATTATTACTGCTCTTAGGCTGGGGAAAGGGCCAAAGACTAGATCTGGCCTTTCACTCACCCAGACACTGCAACAGATGATCATTTGGTTATTATGTGGTCCTTAGTACTGCTCTATCGCTTTGACTCAGAGGTGCTCTGTAATTATATTACTTGTGCTGGTATCAATCGTCTAACAATTACTACCTATGGCTATTGTCCAAAAATATATTGGAAAAGTAGCGTTAAGAGAGTTGGGCCCGTAACCGAAAGGTCGCTGGTTTGAATCCCTGAGCCGACTAGGTGAACAATCTGTTGATGTGCCCTTGAGCAAGGCACTTAACCCTAATGTATCCTGTAAGTCTCTCTGCATAAGCGTCTGCTAGAATGTAAATGTGTATTTGGGGTGTTGTTTGTTTGAACGCAGCTGTTGTTGTCTCTATTACATTGCAGGTAGACTGTAATGACTGTTCATTTGTAATATTCTCTCCATTGCAGGAAGATATTTGGAGATGAGAAGAGTAAAGTGGAGGAGGTGAAGACAGCTCAGTCAGAGGTGACCACAGAACACAACGATGTCACACAGACAAGCGACAGCAAGGCATGATTGGGCAGCCTCAACCCACCCAAGATGGAGGCGGCAGCAACACTCATTACAGTCTGCAGCAGTTTTTCTTTCCAGTGCCCTTTCTGCAGTTTCAGAACAACAACATGCGTCTGTGCAATAGAGTCCATTAGAGCACAATCTGATTGTGCAAAAGTCAAATATTGTCACGTGTGATTTGTTTTGCTACACCCATTGAACACTAAAGAACACAATTTGAGTGATCTCAAGTGGTATAGGAAACAACATTTCTCAGAGTTATCATTTTTTTCATTGCGGTTGCAGATAAACAATGGATTATTCAGGAACATAACACTGAGTGCACAAAACATTAGGAACACCTTTCTAATATTGAGTTGCACCCCCCTTTGCCATCAGAACAGCCTCAGTTCTTCGGGGCATGGACTCTACAAGGTGTCGAAAGAATTCCACAGGGATGCTGGCCCATGTTGACTCCAATGCTTCTTACGGTTGTGTCAAGTTGGCTGGATGTCCTTTGGGTGGTGTACCATTCTTAATACACACGGGAAGCTGTTGAGTGTGAAAAACCCAGCAGCGTTGCAGTTCTTGACACACTCAAATCAGTGTGCCTGGTAAATTCTACCATACCCCATTCAAATGCACTTAAATATTTTGTCCTCCGCAGTCACCCTCCGAATAGCACACATACACAATCCATGATTCAATAGTCTCAAGACTTAAAAATCCTTCTTTAACCTGTCTCTTCACCTTCATCTACACTGATTGAAGTGGATTTAACAGATGACGTCAATAATAGCCTTCACCAGGATTCACCTGGTCGGTCTGTCATGGAAAGAGCAGGTGTTTCTAATGTGTTGTACACTCAATGTATAATATATATATATATGAAGATATTGACTATATAGACATTACTTTATTATTTCCATGTTACATTGTTCAAATGTTTGAGGGCTAGTCTCATCGAATAGTTTGTTTGCATGTCTGATTTGCAAATGGTTCTTAATGTTTTGTTTGAAACATTTGACTGTTTTACTCTTTATGTCTGTATTAGGGTGGGTTATCATACAGATTGTTTTCATGTTTCAAACAGAAGTTAATTGATGGAGACTGACCTGTAGCAGACCACAGTGCTGGGAATGCTCTGGTTTCAGAGAAACCGCGTATCAGGAGTTATCATATGAGATGTCTTCAACTCACTGTACCTGGGGGTTCATAAAATGAATACTATATTGTGCTAAATGGAGAAGTGCGTATTGAGCAGCTAATATTGTACCGTTATTCACAATGGAACACAAGATAGAACAGAGTGCAACAGATCCAGGGGTTCTCACAGAGAAAGGTTGTAGAGAAGAACTTTAAGTCATCTAAGTGAATGTCTCATCATGCCCCAAGCTTCACCACTTCCATGTTTTAACATCAACTATGATGAGTATCTTATCATATTCACAAGAAAACAAATCAAATGCCTGACTTTTATTGTTTAACATCGTGTTTTTGAAGCAAAAATCTTTAAAAGCCTTTTTGTACTCTCTAAATGGAAAGGTTTCTTTTCCACTCCTGACTGCGAGCTTGTGCACTGTGACTGTGTCAGTGGATTGTCTTGTCGTCACTTTCAATAATATCTACATAGCTTTGTCATGAAAGGTTTACCTATATATTCTTTTTAAAATGGTATCTATGAAAACAGTACAGCAAATGACTTAATATGGTCATTGTGACACATACAGTATATATACAGTTGTTGATCTCTCCCCGTCACACAACGGTCTACTGTGGCCTGTAACACAGCCTGGGGAGATATGTTGAGTTTTTTGGCATGATGAATTCAAACTGTACTTTATAAAATATGTGTAACAGAAACCCAAATAGACATACCTATATTTATTTAGGCAATGTGAGTTATGAGAGGGAGTTATCAGAATGAGGTCTGTTCGGGCCTATAAAACGCTTTATTTTAGTCCCCAGTTGTTGTTCAAGTGTTCTGTAATGTTGTCTTTGAATTGATTTTGTTTTTGTACAATAGCAGGCATCATGAGCTTGTTGCCTGTTGACTTTATAATGCCAGAGACAGAGGGCAGGTTGGTAATCTGACAACAGAAGAAAACAACACTCCAAAATGTTAATATGTTGTACTGCCACTTTCATGTAAACAATCATTCCCCTCAGTATTTCAGTGGCATAGAACAGTCATGCCAGAACCTGTACAATTACAACCCTCTGCTGTTGTCATCCTCCCACCCTGTCCCTTGTCTCTGGAGCCTCTTGTTCTTATTGGGTCAAACCCAGTGGACCGTTCTGCTCTCAGCGGTGTACAGTCTGAATACTAACCCGTTTACAAAATAAAACAAGGTTTTGGAACCTCACGCTGTTTACCATTGTTTTCATGGCAAATCCTTGTTTTATCTCATTATATTAGTCTGCCCTATTCCCCCATCTTGTTTGTGGATATAGTATACAAGTGTGAGCACTAGGTGGCATGAAATGACAATTTACAAGTGTAGTATTTTTTTGCCAGATTATATCAATGTCCTTGATGATAAAGTAATATGACTCCTTGATGAAGGTATTAAATTATTACATTCTAGATTAGGTGAAGAAATGGGAGAATGTTAGGTGGTAACAGAGTATAATAATGTGTTGCTTTTGCTGTATTCCCAGAGTCCCTGAGTTAGTGACTCCTGTTGCTCCTCTCTCTAGACTAGAGTGACTAATAGAATTGTAATGAGCCACGGTCAGATCCATATCACCCAGGCAGATCTACCAGTATTTTTTAAATCTGAATGTATACTATTTCAGTAAGTGATTAATAATGGTTAATTGAACTAATTGGTTTCAATTGCATCTGGATCTAAAGAATACTGACTTTTATTCACCCTGCCCAAAACCTAGGTTGTGAGGACTGTTGCCCTGTAGATGTCTCTCTTTCCAGCCTTGATAGAACCGGGAACAGAGAACAATCATTCAAAGCTGTGACGTCGCCTGGGTGATGATTTGCCTACTTGGAGTGTGGATGAGTTTGGAGCGGGTTCTGTGAATTGCCTTGCCATTATGTTGCCTGAATGATAAAGCAATCAATCGGCTCAGTGAGGACATAACAGGCCACTAAGGTAAGGGGAATTATAGTGAAAAATATTGCAAGAATACTGCCATTGCACAGGTGATTCGAAAATACTTTCTGAAATAGCTATTATTCAACCTATTTGCAATTCATGGACAATGTTAAATTATTAGTTGACATATTTACTAAATGGCATTCCCTTTGTGTTATTGTATACGTGTTCGCATTTCCGAAAATGTTATTGAGCCTAAAGTTTCTCCGCAGTTAGTGTAACAGGGATTTAAAAACTTGACTGCTTAGTATGCTCGCGGTACGATCAGACAGAGAGAGACGTGACTGAGCCGTGATGTGCGGTGCGCCCAGGCTATATGTTGTTCCTATACAGTTTAACATTATGGCGATAGTGAATTATTTCATGTTTAGAGATTTAGTAACTATATCATTTTAAATGCTGGTGTTTTGGGGTAGGAATTCGTGATTCCATCAAAGCTCAGTTTGCACCTGATGCGCTCTGTTGCTGAACTACCCAGGCTGAGTTTCAGCATTACCCATCAAGTGGATATGGGTCAGTGGTCACTGAAGGTCAGAAAATATAACCAATAATCATGTAACTATTTGTTGTAGCATTTATTTATATGAGCTATATTGGTTTAAGAGTGGCCACCCCTAAAAACAATACGCCTTGGTCACACCGACAGTGTCTGCGCAAAATGATACCATATCTCGATACACAGTACCAGTCAAAAGTTTGGACACACCTACTCATTCAAGGGCTTTACTTTATTTTTACTATTTTCTACATTGTAGAATAATAGTGAAGACATCAAAACTATGAAATAACACATGGAATCATGTAGTAACATAAACAGTGTTAAACAAATCAAAATAGATTTTATACTTGACATTCTTCAAAGTAGCCACCTTTTGCCTTGATGACAGCTTTGCAAACTCTTGGCATTCTCTCAACCAGCTTCATAAGATAGTTACACAGAATGCATTCCAACTAACATGTGTGCCTTGTTAAAAGTTAATTTGTTGAATTTCTTTCTTTAATGTATTTGAGCCAATCAGTTGTGTTGTGACAAGGTCGGGGTGGTATACAGAACATAGCCCTATTTGGTAAAAGACCAAGTTAATATTAGGTCAAGAACAGCACAAATAAGAAAAGAGAAACACCAGTACTTTAAGACATGAAGGTCAGTCAATCTGGAAAATGTCCAAAACTTTGAAAGTGTCTTCAAGTGTAGTTGCAAAAACTATCAAGCGCTATGATGAAACTGGCTCTCTGAGGACCGCCACAGGAAAGGAAGACCCAGAGTTACATCTGCCGCAGAGGATAAGTTCATTAGAAATAACTGCAACTCAGATTGCAGCCAAAATAAATGCTTCACAGAGTTCAAGTAACAGACACATCTCAACATCAACTGTTCAGAGGAGACTGCATGAATCAGACCTTCATGGTTGAATTGCTGCAAAGAAACCACTATTAAAGGACACCAATAAGAAGAAGAGACTTGATTTGGCCAAGAAACACGAGCAATGGACATTAGACTGGTGGTCTGATGTCAACATTTTGGTCTTTGGTCTGATGAGTCAAAATTTTGTTTCCAACCACCGTGTCTTTGTGAGACGCAGAGTAGGTGAACGGATGATCTCCACATGTGTGGTTCCCACCATGAAATATGGAGAAGGAGGTGTGATGGTGTGGAGGTGCTTTGCTGGTGACACTGTCTGTGATTTAATTAGAATTCAAGGCACAATTAACCAGCATGGCTACCACAGCATTCTGCTGGTTTGCGCTTAGTGGGACTATCATTTGTTTTTCAACAGGACAATGACCCAAAAAACACCTCCAAGCTGTGTAAGGGCTTTTTGTCCAAGAAGGAGAGTGACGGAGTGCTGCATCAGATGACCTGGCCTCCACAATCACCTGACCTCAACCCATTTGAGATGGTTTGGAATGAGTTGGACCGCAGAGTGAAGGAAAAGCAACCAACAAGTGGGAACTCCTTCAAGACTGTTGAAAAAGCATTCCTCGTGAAGCTGGTTGAGAGAATGCCAATAGTGTGCAAAGCTGTAATTAAGGCAAAGGGTGGCTACTTTAAAGAATCTAAAATAAATATATATTTAGATTTGTTTAACACTTTTTTGGTTACTACATGATTCCATATGTGTTATTTCATAGTTTTGATGTCTTCACTATTATTCTACAATGTAGAAAATAGTAAAAATATAGACAAACCCTTGAATGAGTAGGTGTGTCCAAACTTTGGACTGGTACTGTATATCAGCCAGCAGTGCTAATTTCTCGATCACACCGACAGGGTTTGCATTTCGGGAACACCAGAGTACATTCATTTCCAATGGAACGTTGCGTTTACCTTACAGCATTACGTTGCAGAGGCAGTTGCAGTGCATTCTGTTTGGTGCATACTTTCGACAGAAATGGTAGCAGAAGGTGAATGTTTAACTTTTGCATACTATTTTGCGCAATTAAGCTGTCGGTGTGATCGAGGCATAATACATTTACAGCACATGTAATAGTGCATGGCTCTGTCTGCTTGCAGCCTATGGCATGTAGGCATACGTAACCAGTCTCAAACAGACCTCATGGGGCATTGCTGGATTTGGGGAGCCTATAAATCCCCTGTGTTTGCATCCAGTGTATTTCCTTATAGTGACATATTACTATGCAATATCAACATTTTAGCCCCTGACATTTGGTCATCCAGTGCTAAAGTATTATTACTTTTCCCTCTACAATTGTTGAACATGCAAGATATTGACAACATAATTCTAATGTTTATACAAACACCATGGCAATCAACCAGACCATTCTTCATGGTCTGAGATGTAATATTTAATGTGGTTTCTCCTCTATCTAGACTTATAGACACACTGAAGGAAAGCAGGTGGGATAGAACACACCTCATGCGTGGGCTCAGAGAGGGTCCGAGGCTGTATGGATCATCTAACTAAGATGGGTGTTCTCCAGCTCCACAACCCCACCCTCCCCGCCACGCTCCTGCACAGGGCCAATCATATGCGTCTGTCGGGAACGCTGTGTGACGTAATCATCACGGTGGATGGCCAGGAGTTCCCGGCCCACCGCACCGTCCTGGCCTGCACCAGCAAGATGTTTGAGATTTTATTCCACCGCAGCAGCCTGCGCTACGCACTCGATTTCCTCTCCCCCAAGACCTTCCAGCAGATCCTGGAGTATGCCTACACGGCCTCCCTGCAGGCCACGGCCGAGGACCTGGATGACCTGCTGTACGCCGCTGAGATCCTGGAGATCGAGTACCTGGAGGAGCAGTGCCTCAAGGTCCTGGAGACCATCCAGTCAGAGGAGAAGCAGGACCACCTGAGTCTGAGTGGGAGGAACCACGGGTCTGGAGAGAGTGAACAAAGCAGGGCAAGGCACTGGAGGAACATGCTAATCTCCAAGAAGCATGCAATGCAGGAGGGTGGCATCAATCCCACCGCCCTGCACCACCTGGCACTGTACCACATGACTGACAGGAGTCCCTCTGGGCCAGGGGGACTACCTATGGGGCTCCCTGTAGCCAGCCCAACACAAGATGGAGGGGTTAGTCTGGAGGGCCTGGGTCAGTCTCCACTGCAGTACAGCCTCAATGGAGCCCAGGAGCCCTTCTTGCCTCTGGCTAAGAGGATAAAGACAGAGGACAATAACATGCAGGTGGATGAAGCCAATGGCCGGTCCAACAGCGGAGGGGAGGGGGGCTGTGAGTCGGACCAGCCAAGAGAAGAGGGCCCGGGGACCCCCCAAAGAGGCAGTGTCATCACATCTGCTAGAGAGCAGCACTCGGGCCAAGAGGAGGGGGGCATAGTGGGGAACAACTCTCCTCTGGACAGTTTCCCTGGGCTGGCTGAGAAACACCTGGCCTCCCTCTACTCCTCCATGCCCTCCAACCACATAGGGGAGGTGGGGCTGCCTATGCCCATGTCGGTGGCCCCTTCCCTGGCCATGTCCCTGGACCTGAGGGCCTATGGGGGGCTCCTGAACCAGGGCCTGCTGCACAGGGAGATCCTCAGCAGGCTGGGACAGTTTGCAGCAGGGATGAGGCGGGAGGGCCAGAGTCAGACTCAGAGCAGTGGGGACTGTGGTCTCCAGCTGCACGACAGAGAGGTCATGGAGCAACACAGGTAGAGCACAGAGTTTAGCTGACTGCATACACCACTCACTGTTATATCTCTAGGGGTATACAGGTATAATGGATATCTAGGTATTATTGAAGGAGGTATTTTGTTGGAGAGTGAAACAGCATTTATTTTAGCAGAATGCAAATTATCATAATGTTGTGATAATTTAGTAAATGTTGGTAATCAAAGTAAATTGCAATTCGCTTATGTCACCCCTTCACCCACAAAGTGTTCTGTCTGGTCACTATACACTAGGAGGTCTGTGAGAGACAGACGGAGGGATGCGGAGTGTGTATGTGTGTGTGTGGTGAGTCTGGAGTCGCCATGCTAAATGGTTAATTGTTTTGTTAGGATGTGAAGGAAGAGATAAATTGTAGTGTACAACTTCTAATTTAAAGGTTGCCGGGTTTTTTTGGTCTTAATGAACTTTTAACACATTAAAAGACTTCAAAGGAAAGAGCTGGGAGCAATGATATTAAATATGTTAAATATGTTTAAAAAGACACCTGCTCTTGTGCCTTGAATAGAAGGATTTCATAAGAGGTATGAAATAGGTCTTTGTTGGTAGCTTAGCAGACATGATGTGGCATAATGAAGCTGTTTACAAAGTTGCAAACATTTTCGCAATTCTGTAAGATTATTTTTTATTAGATGTGCCTCGTACTTAAAACTGTCTCTGAGTGCATTTGGTATGCATTCCTTTGCATTAGTGAGGAGGGAGGAAGGAGAGTAGCTTGCCTGTACAGAGATCTAAAGGCTTCTCAGCATGTGAAGGTAGACGCCACTGGTTGATGGTTTAACCAGTGGCTGAGGGTTTAAATAGGTTTGTGAGTCTGGACTAGTGTAACGGTTTTCTTCTTCCTCTGACGAGGAGTATGAAATATCGGACCAATGCGCAGCGTGGTAAGTGTCCATAATATATTTAATAAACTGAACACAGAATACAAAATACAAGAGAAATAAATTAAAACCAGAAACAGTTCTGTATGGAAAACACAGGTACAGAAAACAACTACCCACAACCCATAGTGGGGAAAACAGGCTGCCTAAGTATGGTTCTCAATCAGAGACAACGGTCGACAGCTGCCTCTGATTGGGAACCATACCAGGCCAAACACAGAAATACAAAACATAGAATGCCTACCCCAACTCACGCCATGACCAAACTTAAACAGAGACATAAACAAGGAACTAAGGTCAGGACGTGACAACTAGAGATGGGTGGGTTTAAACTAGAGCTTGGTGGGTTTAAACTAGAGGTTGGTTGGTTTAAAGAGGATGGTGATTTTAGACTAGAGGTTGGTGGATTTAAAGAGGTTGGTGTATTTAAAGAGGATGGTGTATTTAAAGAGGTTGGTGGGTTTTAAGAGTTTGGTGGGTTAGACTATAGATTAGTGGGTCTAAAGAGGTTGGGGATTTTAGACTAGAGGTTGGTGGGTTTGAAGAGGTTGGTGGATTTAAATAGGTTGGTGGGTTTAAAGATGTTGGTGCGTTAGACTATAGGTTGATCAGTTTAAAGAGGTTGGTGATTTTAGACTAGAGGTTAGAGGTTAGACTAGAGGTTAGACTAGAGGTTAGTGTGTTTAGACTAGAGGTTAGTGTGTTTAGACTAGAGGTTAGTGTGTTTCGACTAGAGGTTGTTGGGTTAAAGAGGTTGGTGGGTTTAGACTAGAGGTTGGTGGGTTTAGGAGGCTGGTGTATTTAAATAGGTTGGTGGGTTTAAAGATGTTGGTGGGTTAGACTATATGTTGGTCAGTTTAAATAGGTTGGTGTATTTAAAGAGGTTGGTGATTTTAGACTAGAGGTTGGTGGGTTAGACTATAGGTTGGTTAGTTTAAATAGGTTGGTGTATTTAAAGAGGTTGGTGTATTTAAAGAGGATGGTGATTTTAGACTAGAGGTTGGTGGGTTAAAGAGGATGGTGATTTTAGACTAGAGGTTGGTGGGTTAAAGAGGTTGGTGTATTTAAAGAGGTTGGTGGGTTTAAAGATGTTGGTGGGTTAGACTATAGGTTGGTCAGTTTAAATAGGTTGGTGTATTTAAAGAGGTTGGTGATTTTAGACTAGAAGTTGGTGGGTTTAAAGAGTTTGGTGGGTTTAAAGAGGTTGGTGGGTTTAGACTAGAGGTTAGTGCGTTTAGACTAGAGGTTGGTGGGTTTAAACTGGAGGTTGGTGGGTTTAGACTACAGGTTGATGGGTTTAGAATAGAGGTTGGTGGGTTTAAATTGTTTGGTGGGTTTAAACTAGATGTTGGTGGGTTTAAACTAGATGTTGGTGGATTTAAAGAGATTGGTGGGTTTAAAGAGGTTGGTGGGTTTAAAGAGGTTGGTGGGTTTAAAGAGGTTGGTGGGTTTAGACTAGAGGTTGGTGGGTTTAGACTAGAGGTTGGTGGGTGTAAACTAGAGGTTGGTGCGTTTATTGAGGTTGTTGGGTTTAGACCAGAGGTTGTGGATTTAAATAGGTTGGTAGGTTTAAACTAGAGGTTGGTGGGTTTAAACTAAAGGTTGGTGAGTTTAAAGAGGTTGGTGGGTTTAAAGAGGTTGGTGGGTTTAAAGAGGTTGGTGGGTTTAAAGAGGTTGATGGGTTTAGACTAGAGGTTGATGGGTTTAGAATAAAGGTTGGTGAGTTTAAAGAGGTTGGTGAGTTTAAAGAGGTTGGTGAGTTTAGACTAGAGGTTGATGGGTTTACACTAGAGGTTGGTTGGTTGGTTGGTTTAAAGAGGTTGGTGGGTTTAAACTAGAGGTTGGTTGGTTTAAAGGGGGGGGGGGTCCACAGGTCTACAGAAAGGTGCACAGGTCCCATAACTAAATCAATCAATCAAGCCATCATCAGTATCAGAGCACCAACCTCTACCCTTTCTCCTCCCACACAGACGGCATTTCAGGCCTGTACCACTCCGGGTTTTGAAAGAGCCTGATGACACAGAACATCCAGCAGTGTGTTAGCTAGCCAATGCTCAGTCATGGATATAGGCAGAGGGTTTGAAGGTTGGAGGAGTCAGTCCTTCTGGTGACTGCTGGTGTTGTAATGAAGCTAGTCCATGTCAGGAGACAGGTCACTGAGCATCATCCACCTCAGTCACATTGACATTTCTGAGTGGAGAGAACAGGGAGAGAGTTTGTTAAGGCATAGCACACCTTTTCAGAACTTTTAACTTCAGGCTTTGATTAAGTGAATTATCTAAAGGAGAAAGCTAGGAATTGTATGAGGTGTCTGGTTTATAGTGAATCTCTCTAGTTTTCTGTTGAAAATCCTCTTTTCTGTTTTCTATTTTGATGTGTGTGGGTGTTCTTGATTTAATTGAAGAGAGTTTTGTTGACATAATATTTTATTGGTACTATATATTAGATTATCTGTCCTTTGACTGTGGTCTGTTTATAACTGTCTAGAGGACTGCTGTCTGGACATTGTGCTGCAGAGGGGAATATTAGGATAATAGTGCAGATGATGCCTCGCATGACTGAACGTGTGTGATATGATATGATGGGGTTTGCTGCAGGCAGAGCGGCGAGTCCTTTTTTTGTACTTGTTATGAGAGGATTGCCTGTCTAGTTTGCATGTGTATATGTGTGTGTCTGTGTTTTTGTCTGTATGTGTATGTGGGTGTTTGTGTTTTTGTCTGGGTCTGTATGTGTATGTGGGTGTTTGTGTTTTTTGCACGTGGGTGTTTGTGTTTTTGTCTGTGTCTATGTGTATGTGTACGTGGGTGTTTGTGTTTTTGTCTGTATGTGTACGTGGGTGTTTGTGTTTTTGTCTGTATGTGTACGTGGGTGTTTGTGTTTTTGTCTGTGTGTGTCTACGTGGGTGTCAGCACGTTTATTTGTATTGTGCTTTCTAAAATGATCCCTGAAATTCCTATTGTCTGTTCTCCTTTTGCATTCGTACAGTGTGATACTGTGTGACTCACAACTCTTAGAGACCTCTCAACTCTAATGATGCAGCAGTACAAAGAGAGGGTTGCTTTCATGATGGAATGAAACATGCTTTTCTCTACAAGGACAATGATGCCTCTGCCTTTTGAAAACACTTCAGAGAAAAGCACCAAAACGTTTTAGAGCCCAATGTCGGCTATTTGTGTGACCTCAGTCATTGGTTCATCCCAGTCCTTTCTCCCCACAGGAAGCTGCACAGTGAAGGAGAGAAGGAACACGGCTGTGAGTTTTGTGGCAAACACTTCATGGACAGTGTACGGCTCAGGATGCACATGCTCTCTCACTCAGGTAACGCTGCCATGTAATGCCAATAATAGAGTACATTCCATTTACACCCATAACAGGACTGTACTGTTTTCACATGCACCTGTTCATGATGCCACACGTGTATTTGAAGAGTGAGGAACATGAGATATGTGTTAAAGGAAAGAGGCTTCTTCCTGTCTGTCGCCTGTCTGTATGTGTCAGTTCTTCAGGGTCTCTGTCTTCTCTTTGTCTTCTCTCTGTTGTATCTGTCTGTGTGTGTGTGTTTTCGGAGAGTCTGTCTGGCTCCTCGCCAGCTCTGTCCCTCTGAGTGATGACATCATCAGCTGCCGGCAGGCCTGGGTGTTCTGCCAGTGTTCCGAAGCGTGTGTGATGGCTCGCTCGCAGATGTGTGTCCAGGAACACACTGTACCCAAACTGCGACTTAATCAGACCTGACTGCTCTCCCAGCCACTTTATCCAAAATAGAGCAGGAGAAGGGGAGGGGAGAAGGCGGAGAGAGGGGCTAAAAATGAAACTAAAATATAAACAGAAACTCCACTCTGATGTTAGGAAGAATAGACACAAGGAATGCTATACCTCCCTGGCTTTCCTCTCCTCTGATATCTGTAAAAGTGTTAGGAGATGACAGACGGCTGACAGATGAGAGGTTCCCTTTCTCCAAACAGTGCTCATAAACTACCTGACCTCCTCACAGTAGACATATTTTAAATCCAGGTGTAGATTTAATGATGAGTTTGAAATTCCATGTTTGGAACTCCGTGATGGGAATACAATAGCTGCATCAGGTCTAGACACATTCTACTAGTTGGCTAACGGCTACTCTCCTTTGCTCATCCTGTCTGCATCGGTATGACCTGATGAGACATACTGGCTATAGTGTGTGTTATATAGGCCTGTTACACATCATTTAGATACTTTGATCTTTCATTACAAAATAGATTTCTGAAACCTTCTTTCATCTGGTTTGTATTCACACACAAAATATATAGCCTCTGTATTGTACAAAGAAAGAGAGTTTGATCTTATTTCATTGTCATTGTGTGTTGCCGTATAGCCCATAGCAGCCTTTAGATCCTCTGTTGGTTGCTAAGGAGCCAGTGCTCCACAGCTCTAATGGGCTGATTTGGTATTCAGCTCGATGCTGGCTCGTATTTTGGTATGCCAGACAAAGTGTTTTGATGGAGGGCTATTGCAGCCGCGTCTGGAGACAGTTTGATGGTTTATGGATGAGAGCACACTCCATGCCTTTGACGGCACAAGACAATGTTCTCTTCTTCCCTAATCACACACAATCTCCCAACAGCACAACATAACACACTGGACACACTGTCACAGAACGTAACACATTGGACACACTGTCACAGAACATAACAAACTGGACACACTATCATAGAACATAACACAGCCAAGGACAGCCCTGCAGTACATCACAATACATCTAGGTAAAGGCTACATAGTATGCTGAAATGTTTTGTTTTCACAAAAATGTTCAAGGATCTGAAATGAGGTGAAATCTGTGGATGAGGTGGTTGTAGCTAGCTACAGCACTGGGACTAGTGCAGCTGTACAGGGAGGTGGGGAGAGTTGAAAGAGGACTACATTTAGGCTGTAGCGCTCCCAGTTTCCAAAGCTTGTGGGCGTTTTAATGAGTCATTTTAACTTCATTTAAAGCCAGCTGAGCAGAAAATAGATCAGTGAATAAGCCCTGGGCCAGTATGGATCTGAAACCGATTTACATCTCACCGAGAGCCAGCCCACATCCAAACAGCTGGGAGTGTATATTCTGTGTGTGTGTGTGTGTGTGTGTGTGTGTGTGTGTGTGTGTGTGTGTGTGTGTGTGTGTGTGTGTGTGTGTGTGTGTGTGTGTGTGTGTGTGTGTGTGTGTGTGTGTGTGTGTGTGTGTGTGTGCATGTACTCACCCACTGTGTGCAGTATCACTATTTGTCAGAGCAACTGGCATCTCCTATAGCTGAGTGGTGTCATTGCCCTTGTCTCCTCTGATCTCTTCATAGGAACAGACAAGGGCATTCTAAAGGTGAGTAGGGTGCTGTGTGTTACTGAGGGATATGGCGAGGGAGTGTTGACTCTGGAGGGTTTCTGATAAAGGCCTATGCTGCGGGCTCAGAGCAGAGCATCTGCTGTGCACAGAACACCCAGTCCTTTTGTGGCAACTCAGGTAGACAGGCTGCACACTGTTCAGAGCATGATAACAGGGTAAATACAACTCTTCAGCTAAGCTCCTCACTGTGGAAGAGAGAGGCCACGGAACACTGTCTGGTGCCTTTGTTTGGCCAGAGTTGTGTTTTTTCCACTGGGTTTTGTTCTTTTGTACTGTGTGTGACTCCTTATGTAACTGTAAACAACCAAAAGTGTTTACAGAAGAGAATGGGTACTTAGGGACTTTTAAATAGAGCATTGCATTGGCTAAAGGTTTGATATGGATTTTAATCCAACAGCTTTCTCACCTATAAAAAAATGTGGTTTGATTCTGAAATAAAAGTGCATAGCCATCTGAGATTCAGATGTTGATTGATTGCCATAACCATACATTCAAATTCAGTTGCACCCTCTACAGCATGATTCAAATAATTTTGTACAAGTTGCTGGCTGTTTTCTCATACTGTATACTTGAATGTTTACATCTCACAAAATAATGTACACCAAATGTTGAGCGTTTGATGATGACACATGACTGTGATTTCCCCCTGCAGCTGGAGCTGAGGCCCTGGTGTGTGATCAGTGTGGAGCTACATTCTCTGCTGAAGATGCTCTGGAGGCCCACAGACAGACACACACAGGTACTGTCTTACACACACACACACACACACACACACACACACACACACACACACACACACACACACACACACACACACACACACACACACACACACACACACACACACACACACACACACACACACACACACACACACACACACAGGTAACACCCACAGACAAACATAGCTCACGGATGAAAACGTGCAGGTACCCAATGACTCACAGACACTCATTCACCGCCCTTATACAAGCAGGCTACAATTGACAGGATACTGTTTGAGGTCCGTATTTGTAATGTATTCTGTCTCTCCTGCTGCTCATTCAAAACACGTTTAATAAATATATGGCTATGGGGTTTAACATTCTTGTCATTGTGCTGGCAGGGTTAAACTGTCCCTGTCATGTTGCTCCATAATTGATCAGCGAGGACGGGAAGGCCCTATCAGATATCACCCACTTATATCTCCTGGCATCCCTCTGGGTGCGTGCCTATTTACCACAGGGCTGGCAAGCCTGACACACCAGGCACGCCTAGGCCACACTGCAAGTACATGATATTGTCATAGATATGCCATGCATCTAGGCTATGTGCGTGAGGAGCTGAGAGGGTATTTACTCTATTGCTCAGACTCACATCAACAACTTGAATCAACACATTTTGTTTGGGAATGATCTCATGGTGATAGACTCTGAGTATTTATCCTCTCCAGCTCAGAAGATAATGGACATCAGTGCCTGTGAACTATTCTGAAACACAATGGTTCTAAATAGCTAGACGCTCCTCTAATCAGCTGACTGAGTATCTCGTATTAAAGTTATACAAGTGAAGTTGAAGTCAAAGCTGCCTGTATATATTCCAAATATTCAGACCCTCTCCCAGTGCCTGAATCCTAATCATTATAGTATCTAAATCAAACTCTACATTTAATGATCTTAAACTAACCCTACAGTCGATCCACGCTGAGTGTCTGAATCCACAGCTTTGCTGCTACTGTCAGAGAAAGCTGATAACCTGCTCCGAAGCATTGGGATGTAGCTGTAACTCCAGGTGCCACACACAGTATGAATAGTTAATACCTGGAGACATGGCGGGGTGTTAACGAGTTTCTGCCTCCTCGCCCTCAGGTTGTAAACATCCAGGGCTCAGTCGTTGGCCTGGCAGCGTATCTAGTACAGGGTACAGGAGGGCATTACTCACTCATTTTGTCATCATCTCAGCTTGGTCTGGTGTGACACATGACCCTCTTAATGCTACTTTGTACTCACAGGCTGTGCTCTGACTGGAATAGTATGATTTATTTGAGCTGTTTGGTGGTTTTAGGGAATTCAGTTCCAGTGGGCATTCTCTTTTAGAATATGCATTCACTGTACATTATAATCCTTCAAGTGTTTTTATACTTTCAACTTCTGCACTCAAAAAGATGTTGCATAAAGCTTATTTCTTCAAATATATATATATATATTTTTATATTCTGACATTTCTGCTTATTTACCTTCTTCAGTGTGTAACCTATACACTGAAGAAGGATTCATGGGTTTTACAGACCAACCAAACTTTTGGGAGAGCGCTATGGTCCTCTTTTGATTATACTTTCAACACATCCTAGGTTTATAACCTTTGAGATCATTGGCTGAATGAATCTTGTTACCATGGTTTTGTATATCGCCATGTGACAGTATGCCAGTAAGCCAAACAAGTTTCCTCTTGGCACATTATCACAGGTCAGACCTTAGCAGCTGTAGCCCTTTAGTTTACTGATCCAGCCTCCTCAAGAAGGAAGACACCCCTACTTGACAAAGACCTTGTTGGCTCTCATATCGATCACACTACAGGGACTGCAATGCAGAACCTAGCTTATTTCCAGTGAGTGAGAGTGTGTTTGGCAATGTGAATGTCAGAGGCGAGTGGCCGTGGGTTGGCGTTATGGGAAGGGGGTGAGACCGTGTGGAAGGGGCTGGTTAAGGGGGAGTTCCTGAGGGCATTGGTTGCGAGGGTTGGTGGCATTGGATGCAAGGACTCCCAGGAAAACAACATCATGTGCTGCTGTTTACTCAGTCCCCACCACAGCCCTCTCTGTCACAGTCTCCGTTCGCTCTGCCTCTGACCTACTTGTGAGTGCCCAAAATAAAATAATGGAACCGTCTCAAAACCTCTCACCCAACAATGACTTTATTTCATCAGACCATGTTAGCAAAGTTCTATGTGGTGTCATCTTGTTTGAGCAGTTTTGGAAAAACCCAGGAATTTGAGCAAATCATAGAGCATAGAAATGGACTGGATATGGTGCAGAAGATAGTGGCTAGCCATTCTGCCAAAATGCCTGCAGGAGAAGGCCCTAAGAGTGCTGTCTTTGTGTGTTCTTACAAACAGCTGCCCTTAAACTACACGTTAACACTTCCTCTGCTGAATGTCTACAGTACACATAACCAGTGGCGATTTTAACATGGAAATCTTGGTGGGGCAAAAAAACAAATGTGGGATGCATGCCAGCAAAGCCACTACACAACACAACACAACACAACACTAAACAATACATTAATTGCACTATAACTGTGACAAACAGTGCCCACAAACTGTTAGGGTCCCTATAGCAGTCCCAACACAATACCACTGCTAAACCTGGCTTTCAGCGGAGCCTTATCTGTCAGAGAAACAGTTAATTCAGCATAATGCACTGCTTTAAAAAAAAACTGCTGATATGGCTTACTTGTTTAAACAAATGTGGTTTCTACTGACAAATGAGATGTACAAACTATGGCATAAGGGGACAACAAGCAGATAAGAGGCAATCTGTAATGTCAATTAAGACATTATTGAGTGAGCGACGACGGACGTAGTCAATATAACTATTTGTTCAGCACTTTTGAAATGTAGAGCGACAGAATTCAGAACATGGGCCATTCTTACAGTGTTCTCCCTGTACACAAGTCAGAACTGTAGGATAAATAAAGGGGGCAAATAAACAGACAGTGAAAGCTCTTACAATATTCAATGATTACATTTCTCTAAAACTGGTTATAGGCTACATGTGCACCACCAAGTTAGAACAGTAGGCGAAATTAAGAGGAGAAAATAGACCAAATTATTAGGGTGAGGCACATTGAACGCCGTTTGGGTCTTTGGGTGTCAAAAAAGATACACGTCATATAACAAACACCATTTGACCCATTAAATAAGCTTTTTTAAAATTTTACACGTCAAATAACACAATTCTATTATAGAATGTTGTGTGTGCTGAATTTGCACA
The DNA here is from genome assembly GCF_002021735.2 of Oncorhynchus kisutch. Classification (NCBI taxonomy): domain Eukaryota; kingdom Metazoa; phylum Chordata; class Actinopteri; order Salmoniformes; family Salmonidae; genus Oncorhynchus; species Oncorhynchus kisutch. The sequence goes on along the minus strand of NC_034188.2, from coordinate 66,986,162 downwards.
TGCAAGCCAAGCACCACCACTACTATCAGTAGCACTGTTAAAGCTGTACAAAAAAAGTTAGTAAACAAGCACACACCGGCCAGGAACGATGTGTTTACAATACCGCCTTGGTGAAAATAGACTAAATTATTAGGGTGAAGCACATGAGCTACTAGGTATTCACCCACTTGGCATTTTTCCTATTTTATTGCCTTACAACCTGAAATTAAAATAGATTTTTGGGGGGTTTGTATCATTTGATTTACACAACATGCCTTCCACTTTGAAGATGCATTTGTTAAACAAACAAGAAATAAGACAAAAAAAAACGGAAAACTTGAGCATGCGTATCTATCCCCCCCCCCCCCCCCCCCCCCCCAAAAGTCAGTACTTTGTAGAGCCCCCTGTTGCAGCAATTACAGCTGCAAGTCTCTTGGAGTATGTCTCTATAATCTTGGCACATCCAGCCACTGGGACTTTTTCCCATTCTTCAAGGCAAAACTTTTCCAGCTCCTTCATGTTAGATGGGTTCCGCTGGTGTACAGCAATCTTTAAGTCATAACACAGATTCTCAATTGGATTGGGATTTGACTAGGCCATTCCAAGACATTTAAATGTTTCCCCTTAAACCACTCTAGTGTTGCTTTAGCAGTATGCTTGGGGTCATTGTCCTACTGGAAGGTGAACCTTCATCCCAGTCTCAAATCTCTGGAAGACTGAGACAGGTTTCCCTCAAGAATGTCCCTGTATTTAGCTCCATCCATCATTCCTTCAATTCTGACCAGATTCCCAGTCCCTGCCAATGAAAAACATCCCGATGCTGCCACCACCATGCTTCACTGTGTGGATGGTGTTCTCGGGGTGATGAGAGGTGTTGGGTTTGCACCAGACATAGCATTTTATTTTATGGCTAAAAAGCTACATGTTAGTCTCATCTGACCAGAATACCTTCTTCCATATGTTTGGGGGAGTCTCCCACATGATATTTGCTGAACACCAAACGTGTTTGCTTATTTTTTTCTTTAAGCAATGGCTTTTTTATGGCTTAAAGTGGTCCTATGGACAGATACTCAAATCTCCGCTGTGGAGCGTTGCAGCTCCTTCAGGGTTATCTTTAGTCTCATTGTTGCCTCTCTCATTAATGCCCTCCTTGCCTGGTCCGTGAGTTTTGGTGGGCGACCCTCTCTTGGTAGATTTGTTGTGGTGCTATATTCTTTCAATTTTTTTATAATGGATTTAATAGTGCTCTGTGGGATGTTCAAAGTTTCTGATATTTTTTTATAACCCAACCCTAATCTGTTCTTTTCCACAACTTTGTCCCTGACCTGTTTGGAGAGCTCCTTTGTCTTCATGGTGCCGCTTGCTTGGTGGTGCCCATTGCTTAGAGGTGTTGCAGACTCTGGGGCCTTTCAGAACAGGTGCATATATACTGAGATCATGTGACAGATCATGTGACACTTAGATTGCACACAGGTGGACTTTATTTAACTAATTATGTGACTTCTGAAGGTAATTGGTTGCACCAGATCTTATTCAGGGGCATTGCAAAGGGAGTAAATACATATGCACACATCACTTTTCAGTTTTTTATTTTAATCTTTTTTTATAAACAAGTTGTTTTTTTCATTTCACCAATTTGGACTAATTTGTGTATGTCCATTACATGAAATCCAAATAAAAATCCAAAATAGGTAAAACACCAAGGGGGATGAATACTTTTGCAAGGCACTGTACACTTAGTATTACCTTCTTGGCTACAGTATACATATCTCCCTGGCATATTACATAATTTATGCAGCAGCGTACAGTACATTTTTGGATTCACGTTGTTGTGCTGTGCTTGAACAGGAAAGTGGCGAGGTGGTTCTTCCAGGGCAAATTTTGTCATTAAAGAGAAAGATGACAGATTTACAATTCTGAGTTGAATGACCGTTCAAAACATATTTTCCCAGTTTGAGCTCATTCCTGACTTCCCAGTTGCAATGCTTGCAGTTAGCCACTGTCACTGATTCCTTCCAAACCACTCATTGTTGAATTTGCAATCTCCAAACTTTTGTGATATGTTTATGTCCAATGGCCAATGATCACTGATACGTTTTATCTATATTTTCTCTTCATTATTTCTCTTCATATGACAAGGAATAAAAAGGATTTGCCAGTAGACTTGATTCATGATGATGACTGCTAGCTAAGATTGTGAAAGTAAGTCCAATCAAAGCTACTGTACATATAACGTGATTTGACTTGGCCAATGAACTTGAGCCTTCTTGGAAGAGCACTTGTAATATAGCTTTATTGCAGCACCCAAAGGGCTGAAATGTTGGATGTCTACCCTTTCTAAGGACTTAAGCCTGGGATTGAGTAAGGTCCCCATGAGTGACAGAACACTGAGCCAATTACGGCGCAATGCTCCTATTTTCTGCTGGCCCGCCCCACCACCACAGAAAGCACTGAGCTAGGCTGAAACACCTGTATTTGGAGCTGCCTTACTCAAGAAAACAAAAAAGAGACCATGTTTCTATGGGGCTTTGTTAACTCAATTATATATATATTTTTTACATTGTTTGCAAACTGATATGTGACACGTATTAATGCCAAAATAACATGCAAAACAGGCAAGCCCCCCCAATTTGTATATGTATACAAGTATATATATATATACTTTTTTAACAAAAAAAATTGTCTCTGCCCCACCTGCCCTGAGTGACAGGTCGCCACTGCACATAACCCCTATTATACAGAGAACACATTCTACTCCATCACACATTATTGTTTATTCAATACTGCCTCAGTGCATAATGAAATAGACCTCATCTAATTGCGCAATAATTATTGTGCAAGCTGCTTTCACAATAATGAATATGCAATCGGTTGAAATGTATACCCCTTATTCCACTTAGAATAGCTAATCAGTGGTACAGATCTTCATCTACTGAGTCATACTGTACTCTACTTACACCCCAGTCTATTTTGCTGGCCTCTAGCTATTTTGGGTTGTGTACACAGTACACACTGCCTAGTGCTGGCCTCTACTCTGTCTGGTGAATGCTATTGGGAAAATATGCAAAAAATGTTTGAATCCAAACTATAGGTTGGAGATAGCAGGTGACCTCAATGAAATGGGCCATGGAAGATGGAATGGTGGTTAAACACCAGCAACGTATCTCTTGTTGCATTAATTATTGAGCTGGTTGTTCCTCTCTCTGGTAGATTAGCAGTCTGCTGACCAGTGGCTGGCCTACTTGGAATCATCTGAGGTCCTGTATTTTTTTATTTTACCTTTATTTAACTAGGCAAGTCAGTTAAGAACAAATTCTTATTTTCAATGACGGCCTAGGAACAGTGGGTTAACTGCCTGTTCAGGGGCAGAACGACAGATTTGTACCTTGTCAGCTCGGGGATTTGAACTTGCAACCTTCCAGTTACAAGCCCAACGCTCTGTCTTTAGGCCTGTCATAACATTTAGCCTACGGGGACCCAGTCTGAACTAAGTGAGCAAAATTGGTTGTAAAACATCTTTCCTATGTCTTTTCAATGTCTTTTTTAAACACAAAGACATATTTCCAACATATTGAGCTCATAGGGAAGGCACTTGGTTTTCCCCCTGCAGGTCTGGTGCTCATTGCTCAGTGTAATGTACATAGTGTATATGTGTAACTGGGTCACAGGGGCAGCTAGTGAGTGAACATGCTCAGGCGAGCCATACTAGGAGTTTTACTCATAGCACCTTCATGTTGAGCCAATCAGTTATAGCTCCTTTCAGTGAATCTGACTTAATCCAATAAACATGCTCTTTGAAGAGTGTGACATAGTACTTACAACTCTTTCACCGTTCTTAAGAAAATTAGCTCTATAACCATTCACATCTTCTTTTGTATACTGGTTTAAAGGAGCAGTCCATGGTTGCTTTGTAGTGGAGTTATGGTGAGACCTGCACAGAAACGTGCTGTTAACACAGACCAATGAGATCAGATGGAGATCTGTGGTGAACTAAACCTAAAGACAGAGAACGTTGCATAGATCTGTATAAACATTATGCAATCCCTTGTTCATTTTGTACTGGGGTTACTGTAGGATTCTCAGGGTGGGGAAACTTGTGTTGGTCTTTAGAAAAGGAATAGGCTTTGCTTATTTGTGAATGGAGGGATTAGTTTGAACACTTCACCCCAAGGAGGACCATGATTCAATCTGGTTGCCTAGAGACATATTTTTGTCTGTTAAGCCACTTCGTCTGTGTTCCCTGCCTTAGTTGGACTATTGACTGGCTGTTAAATGCTCCCATGTCATGTTCTGATCTGATGTCTGATCTGATAAATGACTGACGTTTAATTAAACTACCAGGCTGATATTCTCTTCCCTTCTCCTAGCTAGACATTCTCCTGGCTCCTTTTTTTTCAGATTGGAACATAGGAACTCTGGAATTAGTTTAGTTCTGTGTACACTGTGTAAAGTTTACCGAGAGAAACTAAACTGAAGTTAAATAATCTTTCTCTGTGGAATGTCTGCAAGGTCCCTCCCCTGTGTGACTCAATAGTGAGGCACAATGCTCAGTCAGCCATCCAGCCTTTGAGGAATACCATTGATTACATGGTGTTTACCACATTGAGGACCTAGGGTCAAGAGGTCAGAACACCAAATCCCATTCTCTTTGTCTGGTTAAGGTTGAGAAAGCAGGGTGCAGTGGGGGCAGTGGGGGCAGTGGCATGCCTATTGGAGATTGTGTTTTCTTACAGAAGGGCTACTCTGCACTAAGGAGGAAAGCCTTCTGGAAAAGGCTGCTGTGAAAGCAAGTGTTTTTGTGTGAAAATGAACAGGGTGCACTGGTGCAGGTAGTCATCAAACTAATGAATGTCAGCATGTATTATTATATTATACATACTGTTTGTGCTGCACTTCTGACTCTGTCACTTTTATCTACGGTTTTTATTTAAGGGACTACATTGCCTTGCAAAAGTATTCATCTCGTTGGTGTTTTGCCTATTTTGTTGCATTACAACCTGTAATTTAAATGTATTTTTATTTGGACTTCCTGTAATGGACATGCACAAAATAGTCCAAATTGGTTAAGTGAAATGAAAAAAAAAAGACTTCTTTCAAAAAATTTAAAAAAATTAAAACTGAAAAGTGCTACGTGCATATGTATTCACCCTCTTTGCTATGAAGCCCCTAAATAAGATCTGGTGCAACCAATTACCTTCAGAAGTCACATAATTAGTTAAATAAAGGCCACCTGTGTGCAATCTAAGTGTCACATGATCTCAGTATATATTCACCTGTTCTGAAAGGCCCCAGAGTCTGCAACCCCACTAAGGAAGGGGTACCACCAAGCAAGCGGCACCATGAAGATGAAGGAGCTCTCCAAACAGGTCAGGGACAAAGTTGTGGAGAAATACAGATCAGGGTTGTGTTATAAAAAAATATCAGAAACTTTGAACATCCCACGGGGGACCATTAAATCCATTAAAAAATTGAAAGAATATGGCACCACAACAAAACTGCCAAGAGAGGGCCGCCCACCAAAACTCACGGACCAGGCAAGGAGGGCATTAATCAGAGAGGCAACAAAGAGACCAAAGAAGACATGTGGGAGACTCCCCAAACATATGGAAGAGGGTACTCTGGTCAGATGAGACTAAAATGTAGCTTTTGGCAATTAAGGAAAATTCTATGTCTGGCGCAAACCCAACACCTCTTATCACCCGAGAACACGATCCCCACAATGAACCATGGTGGTGGCAGCATCATGCTGTGGGGATATTTTTCAACGACAGGTACTGGGAAACTGGTCAGAATTGAAGGAATGAAGCATGGCGCTAATAACAGGGACATTTTCAGTCTTCCAGAGATTTGAGACTGGGACAGAGGTTCACCTTCCAGCAGGACAATGACCCTAAGCATACTGCTAAAGCAACACCAGAGTGGTTTAAGAGGAAACATTTTTAAATGTCTTGGAATGGCCAAGTCAAAGCCCAGACCTCAATCCAATTGAGAATCTGTGGTATGACTTAAAGATTGCTGTACACCAGCGGAACCCATCCAACTTGAAAGAGCTGGAGCAGTTTTGACTTGAAGTGGCTAGATGTGCCAAGCTTATAGAGACATATCCTAAAGAGACTTGCAGCTGTAATTGCTGCAAAAGGTGGCTCTACAAAGTATTGACTTTGGGGGGGTGAATAGTTATGCACGCTCAAGTTTTCAGTTCTTTTGTCTTATTTTTTGTTGTTGTTTCACAATAAAAAATATTTTCCATCTTCAAAGTGGAAGGCATGTTGTGTAAATCAAATGATACAACCCCCCCAAAAAATCTATTTTAATTCTTGTTTGCAAGGCAACAAAATAGTAAAAATGCCAAGGGGGGTGAATACTTTTGCAAGCCACTGTATTTGTATTGGTGCTTCTGTAATTGTCTTTCAATGAAGTTGAGTTGTTACTGGTAAATAGTGTATTATTCAAGGTGTTGTCACTGGATGTGGGACTGAGATCATTGTTAAGCGAGAGCATTTGTTTTGACAGTTTTACATTAATTTCATGGCAACGGGATGAGAGGGTATTGAATGAGCATCTGAGTGTCTAGAAGCAGGAAATGACAAGCAGAACAAGAATGAATCCAGACTGTTTAATGGTTTAGTTATCAAAATAGGCCGAACACAGACTTATGGGAATGGTCATTAAATTGACATTTTGAGAATGAAGGAATGAGAAGATTTGAGGAATGACAGCCCATGTCAGAATGTTGATACTGAGTGAGAAAATGTACTAAGGAAAACATTTGATCATACAGAAGTAACTGATGGTGCTGTATCACTTGGGGTCTCCTCCAGCATGTTGGAGAAGAGTAGAGAGCACTCCCCCTGCTGGCTGCATTGAGATTGTATGGCTTGACACGTGTCTTAGATTATTGTTCATGTTGTACCACCGGATAAAGCAGCACAGAATGGATTCAGTAATTCCTAAAGGTCTTTTTGCTTTTTAGGATACATCTCTATTTAGCCTAGACTTTTGGTGCATTCCAGTCAAGGCTCTTCTTCTTTAGAAATAATCAGAAACCAAAGAAAGTAGCTGGACAGTGAGACTTGACAGAGAAACATTCCTGTCTAGTTAGGGTTTGGGGCGGTACATGGAAGATCTTTTGTCCATCAGTAAAACATTGTGATCCGTGGATGAGAAAATCCCTGATCATTAGGCTTATACACAAAGCTTGGAAGTGTAGGAGTTGCATGAGGAGCCTATGACTAATGGGCCGAGCCATTGGGGGTCTGTACCACATTGTGTTTCTATTGTGAAGATAGATGGCCACTGGAATAAAGCTAGTGAACAGGTGCAGTGCATTCCAGTAGGCTCGCTTTCTGATGTATGGTGTGGAGTGGATAACATCTCTCATCTTCTCTCTTCTTTGTTAATGAGTAGAAATAATGCTAAATTCTCTTAGTGCCGTTTAGGGCAAACCACAGCAAGCTCATAGCCTACTATAATTCCATCAAGTCCTATGATCAATATCTAATAACGAGAGAGAAAAGAAAAATAACACAGATGCATGTAATCTTAGAAATATTCTGAATATTAGTAACACAATTCATCCTATAAATTAGGCCTGATGTAAGCTAGGCCTTTCACATTGTGTATTCCCAGTCATTTGTGAAGAGGACCACGTGTAATGTGAGGCACTAAGATACTGACTGACTCCTTCAGAGAAGGTTATGTAGTGATTCAATAAGTGAAGTGTATCGATGAATCATCATGACTAAAATAAAGGGAAAATGTTGGAGAATTTTTTTAAATGTATATTGCAGGAAATGGTAAACAATAGAGAGATAATATGATTTATTGCTGAAATTAAATGAATGATTGAATATAAATATCCTTGTCTGTTAACTTGATTGAACTCCAAACACTGTCTGAAAATCTCCTGTCTTAGTATGAGTGCGCTGTATCTCATTCCCTGCACTAATTCCAATTTAATTGCCAGTTGCCTCAAGGCACTTCAATAACAGTAACAAATGATTTGATTTAGTGGACCTCATCAGACTGCATTTTAAATGCAACTCAGCAACCCCACTTGAATTCCAATGAAACGCTGGCATAGCCTCCTGTTTACTAATGATCCACCGCTGGAGATGTCTGACTGAATCCTAGTCGTGAGCAATGGGACCTGCGTTGTAAATGATCCTCAACCCGAGCAGACAGAAATACCGACCTCATAACCTAACATTAACCACCTCTCTGCAAGACTCGTACATTATTATCAGTGGAATTGATTACTGATGATTCAGTCCTACCTCACATTTGAATTTTCATGAGCGGGATAAGCAAAGGGGTCATTGAATTGTGATAAGAAAAAGTAAGAACCCTGTATGTTGTGTGTGAGAATTTAATGGTGGTTCTTCACAGATCCTGTGTGAGTAAAACTAGCCTGTGTTTCCCTATCTGTATTCCGCTCCACTCTCAGCGCAACAGGAGAGCAGCCCCAAAGTGATGCCAGGTCACACACGGGATTAAAAGGATTGTGTTTTTCCTGCAGTCCTGCCTTTAATGGCTTGATATCGCTACTTAACATTCAGCACATAGCTCATAGTGTAGGCATCGTTCAGGGTGGAGCTGCTATCAGCCTCTCTCTGTGAACAGACACAGACGACTCCAGAGGCTGCTGGAGCACAGGCTTGATGGGGATTGAAAATAATAATTCCTCTTTTAACATCCCATAAGGAGAAGGCATTGATTATGTGATTGACAGTTCTAGCATCCTGTGTATTGCGTAAAAAATACATCTCTCAAAGACAATGACTTCCAAGTCAACGTCAATCAGAAAAGTGTATAAAGTCAAACTGAATGTATTTCACGCCTGTCAGGGGGGTTAGTTTAGGTAGAAACACGTTGCTCTTTGAAAGAAGTGTTCTCCTCAGAACACTCAGAGTCTCAGGCTCAGAGTTGAGTGACCCAGTTTCCCCACTGAGTGTATGTTTGGTCCTGAAATAACTGTGTCTGTGTCTCTGTGTGGTCTCCAGGGACAGACATGGCAGTGTTCTGTCTGCTCTGTGCCAAGCGGTTCCAGACCCAGAAGGCTCTGCAGCAGCACATGGAGGTTCATACAGGGATGCACAGCTACATCTGCAGCCACTGTGACCACCCCTTCCCCAGCCACACCACCCTCAAACGCCACCTGCGCTCACACACAGGTAAGGACTGCATCTGTGTCCATTGTCATCTTCATCATCCCAACTACTGTTTTCATCATCATCATCATCATCACTGTTTTCAACATCACCATTACCACTGTTCTCATCATCATCATCATCGTCACTGTTTTCATCATCATCATCATCATCATCACTGTAATCAACATCATCATCATCACTACTGTTCTCATCATCATCATCATCATCATTACTGTTTTCATCACAATCATCGTCATCACTGTCATATCCATCAACATCATCGCCTACTCTAACACAATCCAAAGCTGCAATGAGATTCCCATAAACCTCAAGCCTTTAATCCTTAAATACCTTGAACTACTACTTCTCTCTTGGCACTAGACTGAAGTAGCATAAGACCAGAGTTTTTCAATTACAGTCAGTTTCACTAATTTGATCATGTCTACATTCACTTAACGTTAATAAACTCCGCAATGATTCACTTTCCTGATGACAGCAATGCTCCAATATGGCCAGTATTATGTTTTAGGCTATTTTATCCGGTGGATGTTTTTAGGTTCTGAGACACAGCCTTCTAGGCCCCTGCGATTCATGTCTGTCATTTCTACTGCAGTTCACCCCAAATGACAGAGCAAACCGAAATAAATATCTAAAGAACAGCAAATGTCTGTGTTATTCTCTGAGAGTTAGTCAGTGGTGCCCTAAGGGTGGGGGAGAGAGAGGGGGAGGGGGAGGGGGAGGGACATTTTTACTGAAAGGTTGCCCCCTTCTTCAGATCCACGTCTATATTGAATAAAAGCATAATTGATATGAAGAGACAGAAGGGAATCGGAGTTTGCCCATCGTTGTGTGTCTTGTTTATACCACGGTCATCTTGGTAGTGTCATTGTGTAAATGTCATGTGTCTTGTAGCATGGGGGGTTTTGTGAAGCACCAGGCTATAATGAGCAGTGCAGTGTATTGTCCCACTTGGCTGTTGCTGTGGACACTGAGCTAATGAGACACATAGGTCATTGCAAATGACTCAAAGCCACAGCCTCAGAGAGAGATGGATTAACAATGGAGAGACCCACATGTCTGGAAGACTTCTATTAGCTGTCAGCAAGCAGCCAGATGGAGTGACATTATTATCATAACATTATTATATACAGTATATTATATTATATTATTATTATATATATCTGAAAGCACAATCTTTTTTTCAGCCTGATATGCAAAAAGGTTCTGTTTTTATAGACCTGTACAGCTACATCTATCATATGCAAGTAGTAGTCACGTTAAAATAAGTCTTTGATACTGTTTCTTTGCTGATGAGCGGAGGCCTACCTGAACTGTTTGATACTGTTTAGCATTATGACACCTGTGATGTGTGTCCAACCTTTACCCAACCTGTGTCTAACCTGTGTCTTCAGGTGACCACCCGTTTGAGTGTGAGTTCTGTGGGAGCTGTTTCCGGGACGATGGCATGTTGAGGGGACACAAACGTATCCACACGGGAGAGAAGCCTTACGAGTGTAACGGCTGTGGCAAAAGGTTCAGCCTCAAGCATCAGCTGGAGACCCACTACCGCGTGCACACAGGTTAGAGAGCAGTGTCTGGCCGTAATAAGACACACACTATCAAATCAGAACAGTGCATGGTCATAATAACAACACACTCACACGTCAGATTGTTTTGTGTTCATGACAGCAGACACACAGGTCAAACCAATGTGTGTCAGATAGTACCACTGGTTTTAGCATATAGTCAAGGAAAGGTTTCACGACTATGCCATTGTATTCCTATAGGCGAGAAACCATTTGAGTGCAAGATCTGTCACCAGCGATCCAGAGACTACTCTGCCATGATCAAGCACCTGCGCACCCACAACGGAGCATCGCCCTACCAGTGTACTATCTGCCAGGACTTCTGCCCCAGCCTGGCAGCCATGCAGAAACACATGAAGAGCCACAGACCCGAGGATGTGCCCCCGGACTGGAGGATAGAGAAGACCTACCTGTACGTATGCTACGTCTGAGCAGGTCTTAGACACTAAGACACACTATCCTAGGAGTGGACAGGTTTTTCATCGTATTCTTTCCTCTAAAGAAGAGTAAGTTGATCATTTCTGTGGTTTGATTGGTTTTATCACTGCATATGTGTTGAAGACTGAAAGAAGACTGGTCAGGTTACCACAGCAGTGAAAGTGTTATCTGTTATTACATCAAACCTGCGTATGTGTTGAAGACTGGAAGACGACTGGTCAGGTTACCACAGCAGTGAAAGTGTTATCTGTTATTACATCAAACCGGCGTATGTGTTGAAGACTGGAAGACGACTGGTCAGGTTACCACAGCAGTGAAAGTGTTATCTGTTATTACATCAAACCTGCGTATGTGTTGAAGACTGGAAGACGACTGGTCAGGTTACCACAGCAGTGAAAGTGTTGCACTAGAAGGGATATTGAGTTCTTTCTGCTGTGACTGTGATTGTGAGATGTAGAACCCAACTTCTCTGGTATAATTGCAATACTATACTACATAGATTGATTGAGATAAACAATCATTTCCTGGCTTATTATTTCCTGTTATAGATTTTTTGGGGGTGTTGTTTGTTTTCTGCATGTTTTACTTGAATGTTGTCCATATGCTTGATTTAATTTGTGTCTTATTTTTCAGTGCGCATATTACGCATATGATTTTCCTTACCTGTCAGTTAGTCTGTCTGCTCATGCTGATTGACAAGCATTAAGGTGCAACAGGTTTTGATATTTATGTCGTGCCTCGTTTTTGTTACCAAATAGGTGTTGGTTATTTTGACCCAAACTCAAGGCCGTTTATTTTGTTATTAGAATAAGTGCTACCTCTTCAATCTTCAACTTTTGCACAGAGGCAATAGCACATCTTAGAACTGGTGTTTTTCATCGTGTTTTCATCCATCATCTGTAGCTTTAACTTCAAATGTCCTTTTATATTGGCGAAGCGGCTTGAAATGTTCTGAGAATGAATTAATGGAATTGATTCGGACGGTTGCCTGTTGGGTGGAAAAAAATATTTGAAAGTCTTTAAAGTGACTTTTATGTGTATCATTTTTTATAAGTTGAATTATAGCAGTCTGTTAAATCACAGAATTCGATTTTTCTCTAAGTGATGAAAAAGACATCAAATCTGAATGAAAGTGTTGGCTTTTTTACTAAACGTGAAAAGATTATTCTGTAAAGTTAAATGGCTAAAAGCAGGTTATCGTCAGTTGTCTGTTGCTGTAAATGTGATTGTATCTATTTCTAGACGAGAGCCAGATGAGGGATTCTCTGATTTAAAGATGTTGTATTTTTGTATTACAGTGATCTGCAATTTGTTTACATTTGATTTGATTTAGGAAACATCTTTTCTTGTGTGTTTTGTAAGTCTCTGGAGTCTGATTTGAGTAAGAGCCCTCCCTGTGCCTCTTTTATAAATGGAGAATAGATGTGCTGAATACATGAACACAGTATATGTTTGTTGTATTGACCGTTGTTGTTCCTGGGTGTTTGTTTATTGTTGGTGAAGAACTGATTTTCACTGCCATGCCGTAGTAGACCCTATTGTCTAAACATTGTAATTTGAAACAAGATACTTCTAATGACTATGGTATTATATGCCCCAGGCACCTCATGCCTCAAAGCAACGAGTGAGATTTTCTTTCAAAATGTTCTGTCATGTCAAAGTAAAATTTGGATTGTGAATTCATCAAATGGGAAAAATGCACAGAAAACACAGAATACATAGTGGTATTGTTAATCATCTTTATAAAGCTAAACGTTGGGCATAATATGGGTCTAACACTATGGCCTTCTAGAACAAACAGCCAGCACTCAGTGCCATGAAAACTATTAAAAGTATCAACTCATCTTCACTGTACTGCTTCTATTCTATACTGAACAGAAATATAAACGCAACATGCAACAATTTGAATGATTTTACTGAGTTACAGGTCATAGAAGGAAATCAGTCAAATACATTCATTGGGCCCTAATCTATGGATTTCACATTGCTGGTCAGGGGCGCAGCCATGGGTGGGCCTGGGAAACCATATGCCCACCTACCTGGGAGCCAGGCCAAGCCAACCAGAGGTTTTTAACCACAGAAGGGCTTTATTACAGACAGAAATACTCCTCAGTTTCATCAGCTGTTCGGGTGGCTGGTCTCAGACGATTCCGTAGGTGAAGAAGTCGAATGTGGAGGTCCTGGGCTGGTGTGGTTACACGTGGCCTACGGTTGTGAGGCCGTTTGGAATTACTGCCAAATTCTCTAAAACGATGTTGGAGGCGGTTTATGGTAGAGAAATTAACATCCAATTCTCTGGCAACAGCTCTGGTGAACATTCCTGGAGTCAGCATGCCAATTGCATGCTCCCTCAAAACTTGAGACATCTGTGGCATTGTGTTGTGTGACTAAATGGAACATTTTAGAGTGGCCTTTTGTTGTCCCCAGCACAAGGTGTACCCGTGTAATGATCATGCTATATAATCAGCTTGTTGATATGTCACACCTGTCTGGTGGATGGATTATCTTGGCCAATGAGAAATGTGTAAATAACACGGATGTAAAACTATTTGTGCACAAAATTTGATAGAAATAAGCTTTTTTGTGCATATGGAAAATAGCTGGTGTCTTTAATTTCACCTGATGAAACATGGGACCAACACTTTACATGTTGCATTTATATTTTTGTTCAGTGTACATACACATGCACTATAAGGATCTTAGGATTTCCGTGGTGGACCAAAACTAACAGAGCACTTTGAAAAAAAGCTTTTCTTTGATCTTTCTATGTTGTAACAAAACGGAAGTTGTATTATTTGGTGTGTGTACTATAAGGATGTGATGATCATCATTTAGGTAGATATTATGTAAATGTTTGTCTACCTCAGCGCCAGTTCAGTCAGTGCTTGTCCTGGTGTCCAATCAGGGTTGTTCTTCTTGCCATGTGTGTTAAATCCTTTTGCATTACAGCTTTGTAACACTGTGTGTGCAAGTGTTTTCTCAGTGTGGTTTCAGGCACAGCTCTCTTTACGCATCAGTGTTCTGTAGCATGATGAAAAAATAATAAAACAATTTTACAATGCAGGTCTTTATTGTGTCATCAGTCAAGTAAAGTGAGTTCTTACTGTCTGTTTTCTTCTGCATACTATTCACATGCACTACAGGAAAATGAACATGACAATAAAAAAGGGTTGTGTTTTCCTGTCTCACTGTAGCATGCAGCTGAAGTCATGACAGGTGGTTTGGTGACCCTTAGTGGCACGATGCCAGACTAACAGCTGGGTGGGTTTGACTAGCTGCTACAGATGAGGGAAGGGATCAGTCGCTGCCTCCCTGCCCTCCCTCCCTCTGCTCTCCCACACACACTGTTGTGTCCAACACTAAGCAGAATGGCAGCCATACAGTAACTCAATCCAGTCAATAACAAGAGGGAATTCGTCATCACAGGTACTACCTTTGTTTATGTTCTTGTTTCTATGTTTATTTGTGGGTTTGGGATGTGGTGGTATAGACCATAGCAATGTCTATATATTTTAGAATGGAAACTCAGTAAAAATGTCATTCTAACTTACTGAATCGAAAAACCAGTGGTGTAAAGTCGTTTTTTGGGGTATCTGTACTTTACTTTACTATACTACTACATTCCTAAAGAAAATTATGTACTTTTTACTCCATACATTTTCCCTGACACCCAAAAGTACTGGTTACATTTTGAATGCAGGAAAATAGTCTAATTCAATGTTTATACTTTCACTTTTGATACTTAAGTACATTTTAGCAATTACATTTACTTTTGATACTTAAGTATATTTATAACCAAATACTTTCAGACTTTTACTCAAGTATTATTTTACTGGGTGACTTTCACTTTTACTTGAGTCATTTTCTATTTAAGTTACCTTTACTCTTACTCAAGTATGACAATTGGGTACTTTTTCCACCACTGCGAGAAACAAAATAAAAATGGTAACACAGCATTGCTATGGTCTATACCAACACATATACTTCCACCAGCAGAGATAAGTGACAAGACAACATGACTTGGATATAGTAAAGAAGCTCCTACTTTGTTTCCAATGATGGAAAAGTCCACTAGTGTATTATGATTGTGCTGACATAGAACTATCCTGTCCTGTTTATGTAGTTGATGAGCATGAGATCCACCAAATGTAATGGAGCCATTTTGAAAAGATGAAAGGTGGGCTAAATTTAGTTACACATGTGCAAAAAGGATTATCTCCTCTGTAATCTCATGAAATCCATGGTCATGCTCTGTAGACGAGCAGATTGATTAAGAGCTGGTGATAATGTAATCTCCTCTGTTTAATTAGTGTGAGCATGGTGGGCAGCTAAAGCAAACCACATTACACACCATCTGGACTGGAGACTGACTGGAGCAGCAGCCCTGCTCTTATCCACCCTCTCCATCGTTAGTTTTTACAACAAGACACAAACAAGGACATGTCAACGCTTGCTCTATGTTCTCAGACTGGATACAAGTGTCATCCTGCACACATCATTAAAAACTATTATTGTTAACAGGATCTTTGAACCTGCGCAGGTGATACACTTTTTTCTAGTTTGTCTTGTTGACGGTATAAACGGTGGACACTGCTGTCGGGTTGTCTCGGTTTCCAGCCATGTTCTCCACGGTGATCTCCAACAGCTGTGCACTCTATGGGGACTATGGCAACTATGGACCTCCCCCATACCCCAGGAAGAACATCAGACCCAGAGCTTCACTTCGACACAACCCATATAACCCATACAGGCCATACCTGAGGAGGGTCAGTATAACATCCCAATATTCACTGCAAAGATGACTGGTTTATTATTGTGTTATCAACATCTTCACTGTTCGATTTCAGATGACACCTTACTGTCTTGATGTCTTCATTGCAGGTGGACACAAGAGTATCTTTAGCCAATCCCAATAAAATCTCCAGGACCACCAGTAGGGGGCAGTATGTCACCATGCCTGTTCACGATCCAAAGCTGCATCCACTGCCGGTCAGTCAGAGGATCATCCAATCACAGCACAAAGCAAGACAGACCAGGAGTGCTGAGAGGTTCTCCAGTTATGATACAAGCTCCTGGATTGAGAAAGGCTCTAGTAAACCTAATAGAGGGAAGAAAACACAGAATAAGGCCACATCTTCTTCTTCCAAGAGTACAGGAGACATAAGACACAAGAGTTCCAGTTCTAATGGTCGCCAGCTCCATCGCTACTTCACCAAGGATGGCATGTGTCGTGGCTCATCATACAGTTCAAAGAACAAGATGTGTGACCTGATCGGCACCCTGGTGGATCTGAAGTACAGCTGGATCCTATTTGTCTTCACCCTGTGCTACATCGTCACCTGGGCAGCCTTCGCAGAGCTCTACTTCCTGGGTGCCTGGCTGCGTGGTGATATGGAACACATACAAGACCCGCAATGGCAGCCATGCTTTGAGAAACTGGACAGTTTCCATTCGGCCCTCTCTATCTCCATGGACAGCCAAATCATCAACGGCTACGGCTCTAGAGTGGCCTCAGCCAACTGCATGGACGGGCTGGTTCTCATGATGGCACAGTCCATCATTGAATCAGTGTTAGACACCCTGATGCTGGGCTGCATCCTGGCCAAGCTAGCCAGGCCTAAGGGGAGGCTGCCCACTCTGTTATTCAGTCAGCACTGTGTGGTCTCTGAGAGGGATGAGAGGCTGTGCCTGATGTTCAACGTCAAGACTCTGAAAGAAACACACATGCTGGTGGCAGAGATAAGAGCCAAGCTGATCAAATCTCACCATACCAAAGAGGGAGAGTTCATCCTGTTGGAGCAGAGAGAGCTGACTCTGGGGATGGGGCCAGATGGAGCCAGGCTGTTCACAGTGGAGCCCCAGACCGTGGAGCATGTCATTGATGAACAAAGTCCTCTCTGGGGCATCAGCGCTGACTCTTTAGAGTGGGATACCTTTGAAATTGTGGTCATGGTGGACGGAGCCGTTCAAGACGCAGGTTTGTGCTGAGAGGTGGGGAAATCTGGAGTTGGAATATAATAACTGTTTGGGCTATTTCAATCAGCGCAAAAAGGACACCTGTCATTTTTCAAATTAATGGTTGTGAGTTATTTATATGTTATCATTATCAAAACATGAATAAAGGGACCTACAGTATCCTTAATGCCTGGTTCGGACAGCAGATGTATATAATATCATATGTATTTCTTCTCAGGCACAGCCTTCCATGTGAGGACCTCCTACACAGAAGATGAGATTTTTTGGGGACAGCGCTTTAAGTCACACAAGCCACTAGAAAAGAGGGGGATTGGTTCCAATCACAAGACCTCTGATAAGAACTATAAGGTCCAGACTGCCACACAGAGTGACAGAGAGATGGCAGTGAGACAAAGACATGAGAGATCTCCTGGACACAACACAGACTCTGTCCCCTCCAACATGCCTACAAGGAAAGTACATTACCAGTATTTATCTGATCAAATGTTACTGTGCAACTCAGTCACTAATAACATTGGCACAGGAACTAGGAAACTTAGTAAGAATGAGTTCTTTATATAAATATTGACATTTGACATGTTGGCATAGAAGTGTTCATCAAAGTTTATGAAATCAAGCTACACTGTACATATCCATCAGAATGTTTATACAATGTAAATAAACAAATGCTGATGACCAATATCTAAAGCTGCCATTTATACATCTAATTGATCAAACTTTCTGAATACTAATTTGTAAACGTGAGAACAGCACTGTGTGATATACAGTTACAATTATGCTGATTGTATTAGTTCTTATTGGTCTCCTTACAGTATGAGAGAAATAACTAAAGGTATCTCACTGCCCATACATCAAGCTCTCCCAATTAAGATTGAAATGATGAGTGTCATTTAATGATTGTATTGCCATGTGCTGTGTCGATTTGATAAACGGACAAATGAATGTCAGTATTACTGTCTATTCACCAGCAAAGGAGATATCAAATTCACATACCATCATAGACTCTTGCCAAAGTTGATATTTATGTAAATTTACAGTATGTGTTACAATTCCCTTTAATGAATCCATTATGTTTTTTGATGTAAACCCACACTCATTCCCAGTCTGCATGTCAACACACAGTATTAGTCTGCCACATCCACCTCAGGTCACAGTATTCAGACAGACAGACGGACGGAGGGACGGACGTATTAGAGTGGGTTTGAATTGTACATCATTTCACCTGACAGTGATTCAGATGAACCAAAAAGATGCAGGCTGTTTCCGGGATGCTGCCTGGACAGTCCGAGTGTAAGGAATGTTTTCGCTGGCAGTTTTCCTCCTCACCTGGCTCTCCCCAGGCCTAATCCCATACCACGCCCATGGGAGACAGTGCATATCAAAGGTACCTTCTGCTGGCTGCCATTCTAGATGGCAGATTAATTCTAAAAAAAAAAATATTAGGAACACCTTGATGTTCTCAATTTATATAGATGAGACTGGATTAATTAAGCTTGCTGTAAGGTAGAAGATACACTTACCCATACTTAACTGTAAGGTAGAAGATACACTTACCCATACTTAACTGTAAGGTAGAAGATACACTTACCCATACTTAACTGTAAGGTAGAAGATACACTTACCCATACTTAACTGTAAGGTAGAAGATACACTTACCCATACTTAACTGTAAGGTAGAAGATACACTTACCCATACTTAACTGTAAGGTAGAAGATACACTTACCCATACTTAACTGTAAGGTAGAAGATACACTTACCCATACTTAACTGTAAGGTAGAAGATACACTTACCCATACTTAACTGTAAGGTAGAAGATACACTTACCCATACTTAACTGTAAGGTAGAAGATACACTTACCCATACTTAACTGTAAGGTAGAAGATACACTTACCCATACTTAACTGTAAGGTAGAAGATACACTTACCCATACTTAACTGTAAGGTAGAAGATACACTTACCCATACTTAACTGTAAGGTAGAAGATACACTTACCCATACTTAACTGTAAGGTAGAAGATACACTTACCCATACTTAACTGTAAGGTAGAAGATACACTTACCCATACTTAACTGTAAGGTAGAAGATACACTTACCCATACTTAACTGTAAGGTAGAAGATACACTTACCCATACTTAACTGTAAGGTAGAAGATACACTTACCCATACTTAACTGTAAGGTAGAAGATACACTTACCCATACTTAACTGTAAGGTAGAAGATACACTTACCCATACTTAACTGTAAGGTAGAAGATACACTTACCCATACTTAACTGTAAGGTAGAAGATACACTTACCCATACTTAACTGTAAGGTAGAAGATACACTTACCCATACTTAACTGTAAGGTAGAAGATACACTTACCCATACTTAACTGTAAGGTAGAAGATACACTTACCCATACTTAACTGTAAGGTAGAAGATACACTTACCCATACTTAACTGTAAGGTAGAAGATACACTTACCCATACTTAACTGTAAGGTAGAAGATACACTTACCCATACTTAACTGTAAGGTAGAAGATACACTTACCCATACTTAACTGTAAACAGATGAAAAAGTCCAAATTGTATCATGTTTTAATTAACATATTTATTTGTATATCCTTATCAAATAAAATATGATTCACTCAAAAAAAATGGCGTAGGTTGGTTATTTTTTGTACTGCACCTGATGCAGAGTAAATTGTATATACTGTAACAGGTATCCAGAAATAATAGTTTTTTAATAATTCATAACAAAAACTGTACAAATGCATTTATTTGTTCATTTTGAGAGAGAAACTGAAAATCTGTCACCTCACCAGCAGGCAGAACAGTGTTCATTTTGTTCTGGAGTGGCCTGGTGAGAGATGTGATACCTTTGGATTCCAAATGAGTCTGACTGGGATTGACGTGATATGAGGCTTTTCAACAATCTGTAATTATGACCTTTGCTCATGAAGCTACAACGTTCAGCCAATAATGTTCTGTCTGCCAAGTGGATGCTCTGTTGGCACAGGTAAGGGTGTTACTAAGCAACCTGTGCCTCTGCCTGCCCTATCAGTGGCTTGTGGGGTATCTCTGGAGATGTTCCCTCCTACAAATAACTGGTTGAGCCTGCCTCCATAGGCCCCATGACCCCCTTGGCAAAACAACAGGTTCATTCAACAGCGCAGAACCACTGCTGACCTCACTGTCTCTTTGTGAAGGGAAAATCCAGAGTTGCATTCTGTGAAATGGCAAATGGTCGACCAGCTGCGAGCGGAGTGCATCTCTGTCTCTAACCTAACACAGGCCTACAGATGAGCGCTGAAGAGCCCACTGCCACACTCTCCTCTGGACAACAGAACATACAAGGGAAACATGGTAAGACTCCAGGCATATATCTATGTCTCTCTCCTTACCCCTATTTACTTTCATTATCACCTTGATACCTTCTCTGTTGCCCTCTGTCTTTAGGCTATGGACTCACTCATTGAGTGTCAACATCACTGATAACAGATGTTGTTTTCATAATGCCTCTGTCTATTTCCTTTACATGTACTAGCTGTTGTGCGTGTTGTTTAACAACAACTATGATGATTTATTAATGGGTTTTAATAATCTATTGTCAATCCTCATAATGCATTTCAAGTACATGTACATTGTGTACTTTTTACTAATGTATTATCTACTAGACAGCTAGAGGATAACTTAAAGAGAAATATATGCATACAATTACAATGTTTAAGCATCATGTTGGAGTAGATGGTTTTTAGATGGGATTTGTAAATATATAATGCCATCCTATTTTCCCACAATATCTCATTGCTTGAGCTAGAAATACCCTGTAGTATTTAACATTTTTGGTTTTAATTATGTCTTGCAATAGAAAACAATTGTAGGTAGTCTGATTCACCTGCATGAGAAATACCTTCTGCATAGGTCTGGTACTGTGTAGAGTAAATTTGATTTATTTATTTAATTTAACCTTTATTTAGCTAGGCAAGTCAGTTAAGAACAAATCCTTATTTACATTGATAGCCTTTCCAGGCCAAACCCTAACCCGGATGACGCTGGGCCAATTGTGCGCCGCCCTATAGGACTCCCAATCACGGCCGGTTGTGATACAGCCTGGAATCTAACCAGAGTCGGTAGTGACGCTTCTAGCGCTGAGATGCAGTACCTTAGACCATTGCGCCACTCGGGAGCCCCAAATCCATATGTCTGCAGCACAAGTATGACACATTGGCTGGGATTCTCACATAAGGCTATGAATGATACATTGTGCTTCAGTTCACACACCTGGACACCTGTGACATTATCTACGCACCGTTACACACCTGGACACCTGTGACATTATCTACGCACCTTTACACACCTGGACACCTGTGACATTATCTACGCACCTTTACACACCTGGACACCTGTGACATTATCTACGCACCGTTACACACCTGACATTCAAATTCCATACACCTGGACAAACCCTCCGGAGATCTCAGTTTCACAGTCATCCTAATTAAATATGTTTGATAAAGGGGATGAATAAGGAGGCGCCCGTGTGTGTAGAAGGGGAGGGGTAGTCAGCCAGGAAGAATAGGTTATCTTCATATCCAGTGTTCCAGAAGACTGATGTGAATAGTGTGTGTTCTATTCATCACATCTGTTGCAGAATCTTGATGGAGATACATTATCTGTGATTGAGAATCCTGTGGCTGTCAGTCATTCTTTCCACCCAGAGAAGACAGGAGTGGGAGAGGCCCGAGGAGCTCAGAGTCAGAGCTGCCATGCCTGGCTGAGAGGAATCCATTCTACAAACCACAGTAAGGTCAATGCCTGGGTGGTGCACTGTCTAACAGGGCTGAAACCACAGGCTATCATTAGTTGACAACATTATCCAATTAGTACACAAACAAGGCATGCTATAGAAAGTCTTATCTAATTAGAGTATATAGCAGCATTAAGCTTTAGTACTTTAGTATCTCATGGTCTTAAGTTAAAGTTGTACAGTACACATCTACAACTCACAGCTGCCATGCAGACTTTATATACTGTAAATCAGTTGATTATGACACTGCCTGTGAAATGTTAAGCGTTCATCTTCGTCACTGGTCAAGTTCCCTACATGTGGAATGCTTTGTTCACATCCTTAGTTGTGTGCAAGTTGTAGACTGTGTAATGGCTGTTACATGCTGTGTCGCTATCTCTTCCACTCTATGTCAGTGTGACAGACAGCTAACATGCCTTTCATCAGTATACCCAGGCCAGTTGATATCTTATCAGTGTCTAATTCAGCTGTTCTCCAGTGTCAGCCAATAGACTGGTGAGAGTACTGGCTGCTGTGTGTGCAGTAGGACTTCTGGGAGGCTTAGCAGTCGGAGTGTGGTTCCTAGGTGAGACATCCTTCAAGTGTCAAATCATGGAGTATGAAGAGAATGATGACATGTTCAATGTTCTAATGTTTGTGCAATACAGATTCCTTGCTGTGGTGGATGAAAACAGAAGTAACCCCACATGTCAGAATATAGAACACTGTATTTGAATGTTATACAATGAGTCTGTTATAGCTGATTAGCTGATTAGTCTGTTATAGGCATGATAATCATGTCTCACACAATGACAGAGCTAGATTAAGAACATCTGTTTTACATCCACTACGATTATAATTCACTCTGCATGTTGTTGTTTTCCCTCTCACAGTCAGGTTGTTGTTGAGGCCTACCTCTTCCCAGAGCCCAGCTGGGCTAGGGGACACCAAGGAGACGTCCTTCTGTAACGTGACTGAGGACATCTCTGTGGCTGACCCCAGGAAAGGTCTGTGCCTCAAATAACAGCTTATTCCTATGTAGTGCCCCATAAGCTCCAGTCAAAAGTAATGCACTAAATAAGGTATACAGGGCATTCAGAAAGCATTCACACCCCTTCACTTTTTCCACAGTTTGTTGTGTTACAGCCTGAATTTAAAAGTGATTAAATGTAGATGGTTTTTGTCCCTGGCCTGCACACAATAGCCCATAAAGTCAAAGTAGAATTATGTTTTTCCCCAAAAATATATGTTTATTACAAATAAAAGCTGAAATGTCTTGAGTAAATATGTATTCAACCCCTTTGTTATGGCTAGCCTAAATAAGTTCACAGGTAAAATGTGCTTAACAAGTCACATAATAAGTTGCATGGACTCACTCTATGTGCTATGATAGTGTTAAAGATGATTTTTGAATGACTACGTCATCTCTATACTCCACACACATTTGTCCCTCAGTCGAGCAGTGAATTTCAAACACAGATACCACAAAGACAAAGACCAGAGAGGTTTTTCAATGCAGCGCAAAGAAGGGCACATATTTGTAGATGGGTAAAAATTAAATAGCAGAAATTGAATATCCCTTTGAGCATGGTCAAGTTATTAATTAGGCTTTGGATGGTGTATCAATAACCCAGTCACTACAAAGATACAGGTGTCCTTCCTAATTCAGTTGCCGGAGAAGAAGGAAACCGCTCAGTGATTAACGTTCCAGCAGGCTAAGCTCCAATTGTTGTCTGCATTGTGGAGCTGTAGGGCTTTACATAGCCACCTGTCCAGTAAAGAGACCTGAAGCCTTAGTAGGTACAAGTACTCTGGTGAGTCTGACTGGGAACCCTCTGTCCCATTACCTAAACTCCTTTATGTGAGCTTGCTGTTGGGAGACCAGTCTAAGTCTCTCCGGGAGCTTATTGACTCTGGGGCAGATGAGAGTTTCATGGACGCTACTCTGGTCTCAGAACTAAGTATCCCAACTCAACTCCTCTCTGTTCCCATGGATGCCAGGGCACTAGACGGCCGCTCCATTGGTAGAGTCACGCACAGCACAGTTCCCATTAATATGCGGGTATCTGGAAATCACAGTGAGTCAATTCGGCTCCTCCTCATTGAGTCCCCTCACATACTTGTTTTGGGTTTTTCTTGGCTCCAGAAGCACAACACAGATAATGACTGGACTAGGGGTTCCATCCTGGGTTGGAGCTCGTTCTGCCATTCACACTGCCGGGCACAGCCTTCTCCGAAACATCTGCCTCCAGGGTTAAGTACGTTCTCGGATCTTTCTGCTGTGCCCGCAGAGTATCATGACCTCATGGAGGTTTTCAGCAAGGCTCGTGCTACCTCCCTTCCTCCACATCGTCCTTACGATTGTGCTATTAACCTCCTTCCAGGCACCACACCGCCTCGAGGCCAGCTATATTCTCTTCTGGTCCTAAGACCAAGGCCATGGAGGAGTACATTGAGGACTCACTGGTTTTTGGGAGCATTCGCCCTTCTGCCTCTCCTGCCGGCGCAGGATTCTTCTTTATGGGGAAGAATGACAAGACCCTGCATCCATGTATTGATTACCGGGCCCTCAATGACATTATGATTAAAAATCGGTACCCTTTACCACTCCTCTACTCAGCTTTCGAACCTCTCTACTATCTTTTCCAAACTGGACCTTCGAAATGCCTACCACCTTGTGCGGATACGCAAACGAGACGAGTGGAAGACAGCTTTCAACACTACTAGTGGACACTATGAGTACCTGGTTATGCCGTTTGGATGGCATAACCAGGTACTCATAGTGCCCTGGTCAACTATGTGCTCCGGGACATGTTGAAACGTTTTGTTTTTGTCTACCTCGATGACATCCTGGTTTTCTCTCGTTCTGCCCAGGAACACATTCTCCATATTCGACAGGTCCTTCAGCATCTCCTGGAGAATCAGTTGTTTGTAAAGGCTGAGAAGTGTGAGTTCTACAGCTCCACCATCTCCTTTCTGGGATACATTATTGTTGAGGGGAATGTTCAGATGGATGAGCACGGTGCTGGATTGGCCCCAGCCCACATCCAGGGTGCAGCTACAACGGTTTATGGAATTTGCACATTTCTACCACAGTTTCATTCCGAGCAACAGCAACCTGGCAGTTCCCCTCTCTGCACTCACCTCTCCCAAGGTACCATTCATATAGTCTCCAGCAGCGGACAAGGCTTTTGGGGATCTAAAGCAACATTTTACTACTGCTGCCATCCTTTTGACGTGGGAGTAGGGCCGTTCTTTCTCAGCGATCCGTCCAGGACCAACATCTTCATCCCTGTGCCTTCATGTCCCATTGTCTCAACTCTGCAGAGAGGAACTAGGATGTTGGGAACTGAGAACTCCTAGCTGTTAAGATGGTTCTGGAGGAGTGGAGACACTGGCTGGAAGGGGCGGAACATCCATTTCTGGTATGGACGGGTCATAAGAATTTAGAATACCTCCTCACTGCCAAGCGTGTCAACCCAAGGCAAGCATGTTGGGCTATGTTATTTATCAGGTTAAATTTCACTTTCTCTCGCCCAGGGTCAAAAAACGTGAAGCAGGATGCTCTATCCCGTCTGTACAGTTCCACTGCCACTCCGTCTGAATCAGAGACCATCCTCCCTGCCTCTTGTTTGGAGGCTTCTGTTGTTTGGGAAATTGAGGCACAGTGTTCCCAGTCAGACCCTGGGGGGGTGCTAACCGGCTGTTTGTTCCTGATTGTCCAGTCTCAGGTCCTGGAATGGGATCACTCCTCCAGGCTTACCTGTCATCCTAGTACTCGTCGATCTCTGTCTTTCCTCCGTCAATGCTTCTGGTGGCCCACCATCGTTCCTGATGTCTCGGTCTTCATTGCCGCATGCATGGTGTGTGTGCAAAGCAAGAGTCCGCGGCAAGCTCCTTCTGGCCTCCTACAGCCAATCCCTGTCCCTCTTTGCCCCTGGTCCCATATTTTCCTGGATTTTGTCAATGGGATTCCTCCATCAGATGGCAACACCACCATCCTGACAGTGGTTGACAGATTCTCCAAGGCCGCCCATTTCATCCCTCTTCCGAAATTACCTTCAGGCAAGGAGACGGCCCAGCTTATGGTAAAGCACGTCTTCCAAATCTATGGACTCCCGGTTGACATTATCTAGGACTGGGGTCCTGAGTTTTCGTCCCAATTCTGGAAGGCGTTCTGCACTCTTATCGGGTCATCAGCCAGCCTGTCCTCTGGGTTTCATCCCCAATCTAACGACCAGTCGGCGCGAGCCAATCAAGATATGGAGATGGCACTCCGGTGTTGCCAGTAACCCCACCACCTGGAGTCAGAAACTGGCCTGGGTGGAATATGCCAGGAACATTCTCCCCTGCTCGGCTACAGCACTATCCCCCTTCGAATGCTCCATGCGGTATCAGCCCCGCTCTTCCCAGAGCAAGAAGTTGAGGTCAACATACCTTCAGCCCAGATGTTCGTCCGCCGCTGTCGGCATACCTGGAAAAGAGCTTGGGTGACTCTTCTCAAGACCACCTCCAGGTATCGTCGACAAGCGGACCGCCACCGGACTCTGGCTCCTCGCTGTTGGGCAAAGGGTATGGTTGTCCACTCGGGACCCACTCGGGAATCCTGTAAACTTTTCCCTCGTTTCATTGGTCCTTTCCCCATTCTAGAGTCATTAGTCCCACTGCTGTCCATCTGCTGTTGCCCCGTACCCTCCGTGTTCACCCGACCTTTCAAGTGTCCAGGATTAAGCCATTGTCTCACAGTCCTCTGTCTTCTGTTTCTAGGCCCTCCCTCCTGTCATTGATGGCAAGCCAGCGTATACGGTGAGAAGCCTCCTGAAGGTTCAACCACGGGGCAGGGATTTCAAGTACCTGGTTGACTGGGCGGGTTATGGCCTGGAGGAGAGGTGCTGGGTTTCTGCTAAAAACATCCTGGACCCGGCCCTCATTGCCGATCCCAGTCAGCCAGGTATGCATCCAGATCGGACGCCTATTGGCGTCCCTAGAGAGAGGGGGGGGGGGGGGGGGTAGATCTGATAGGTATGCACCCTGATAGGACGCCCTGATCTGTTTTACCTGTCCTTGTGACTGTCTCCACCCCCTCCAGGTGTCGCTTATTTTCCCTGGTGTATTTATCCCTGTGTTTCCTGTCTCTCTGTGCCAGCTCGTCTTGTATGTTCAAGTCAACCAGCATGTTTTTCCCATGCTCCTACTTTTTCTATTCTCCTTTTGCTAGTCCTCCCGGCTTTGACCCTGGCCTGTTTCTGGACTCTGTACCAGCCTGCCTTGACCTTGAGCCTGCCTGCCACTCTGGACTTTGAACTGGTTTTGACTTTTTGCCTGTCCATGACCATTCTCTTGCATACCCATTTGGATTATAATAAATATGAAAGACTCAACCCATCTGCCTCCCGTGTCTGCATCTGGGTCTCGCCTTGTGCCCTTATAGTTATGTTCGGCACAAATCCAATACCGCACATTACTGAGTGCCACTCTCCATATTTTGGTGGCTGTATCATGTTATGGGTATCATTAAGTTTTTCAGGATAAAAAATAAATGGAATGGGGCTGAGCACAGGCAAAACTCCTAGAGGAAAACCTGGTTCAGTCTGCGTTCCACCAGACACTGGGAGATTAATTCACCTTTCAGCAGGACAATAACCTAAAACAAGGCCACACCTACACTGGAGTTGCTTACAAAGAAGACAGTAAGTGTTCCTGAGTGGCCGCGTTACAGTTTTGACTTTAATCTACTTGAAGAATTTTGAAAAGAATAATGGGCAAATGTTGCACAATCCAGCCGTGGAAAGCTCTTAGAGATTTGCCCAGAAAGACTCACAGTTGTAATCGCTGCCAAAGGTGCTTCTATAAAGTATTGACTCAGGGGTGGGAATACTTATGTAAATTAGCATTTCAAAAAACATGTTTTCACTTTGTAATTATGGGGTAATTGTGTGTAGATGGGTGAGATTTTTTTTAAATTCATTTGGAATTCAGGCAGTAACACAGCAAAATGTGGAACAAGTCAAGGGGGTATGAATACTTTCTGAAGGTACTATAGGGTATGATTTGGGATGCACTTGATTGGTCAGGCAGAAAGCCCTTCCCAATAGTTTTATGGTTTATCACAACATTTGTTGTGATTTATTTCATTCAACCTTTATTTAACTAGGCAAGTCAGTTAAGAACAAATTCTTATTTACAATGATGGCCTAATCAAAGGCAAAAGGCCTCCTGCAGGGACAGGGCCTTGGATAAAAAGAAAAAGTAAATACAATAAAAATATAGGACAAAACACACATCACAACAAGAGAGACAACACAACGCTACATAAAGAGAGACCTAAGACAACAACATAGCATGGCAGCAACACATGAGAACACAGCATGGTAGTAACACAACATAACAACAACATGGTAGCAACACAATATGGCAGCAGCACAGGGTACAAACATTATTGGGCACAGACAACAGCACAAAGGGCAAAAAGTAGATAGTAGATACAACAATACATCACACAAAGCAGCCACAACTGTCAGTAAGAGTGTCCATGATTGAGTCTTTGAATGAAGAGATTGAGATAGAACTGTCCCGTTTGAGTGTTTGTTGCAGCCCGTCCAGTCCCTAGCTGCAGCGAACTGAAAAGATGAGCGATCCAGGGATGTGTGTGCCTTGGGGACTTTTAACAGAATGTGACTGGCAGAACAGGTGTTGTATGTAGAGGATGAGAGCTGCAGTAGATATCTCAGATAGGGGGAGTGAGGCCTAAGAGGCTTTTATAAATAAACATCAACCAGTGGGTCTTGCGAAGGGTATACAGAGATGACCAGTTTACAGAAGAGTATAGAGTGCAGTGATGTGTCCTATAAGGAGCATTGGTGGAAAATCTGATGGCCGAATGGTAAAGAACACCTAGCCGCTCGAAAGCGCACTTACCTGCCGATCTATAAATTATGTCTCCGTAATCTAGCATGGGTAGGATGGTCATCTGAATCAGGGTTAGTTTGGCAGCTAGGGTGAAAGAGGAGTGATTACGATAGAGGAAACCAAGACTAGATGTAACTTTAGCCTGCAGCTTTGATATGTGCTGAGAGAACGACACTGCACCATCTAGCCATACTCCCAAGTACTTGTATGAGGTACTTGTACTTCCTCAAGCTCTAAACCCTCAGAGGTAGTAATAACACCTGTGGGAAGAGGGGAATTCTTTTTACCAAACCAGATGACATTTGTTTTGGAGGTGTTCAGAACAAGGTTAAGGGTAGAGAAAGCTTGTTGGACACTAAGAAAGCTTTGTTGTAGAGCAATTAACACAAAATCCAGGGAGGGACCAGCTGAGTATAAGACTGTATCATCTGCATATAAATGGATGAGAGAGCTTCCTACTGCCTGAGCTATGTTGTTGATGTAAATTGAGAAAAGCGTGGGGCCTCGGATCGAGCCTTGGGGTACTCCCTTGGTGACGGGCAGTGGCTGAGACAGCAGATTTTCTGACTTTATAGACTGCACTTTTTGAGAGAGATAGTTAACAAACCAGGCCAAAGACCCCTCAGAGACACCGATACTCCTTAGCCAGCCCACAAGAATGGAACGGTCTACCATATCAAACGCTTTGGCCACGTTAATAAAAAATAGCAGCACAATATTGCTTAGAATCAAGGGTAATGGTGACATAAATGAGGACCTTTAAGGTTGCAGTCACACATCCATAACCTGAGCGGAAACCAAATTGCATACCTGAGAGAATACTATAGACATCAAGAAAGCCAGTCAGTTGATTATTTACAAGTTTTTCCAGCAGGAAACTTTTTCTAATGTTGGGGTCACTCTAGCAAAAGTCATCAGTCTCTGCTGTTAAACATAGTAGCGGGTCATGTTTTACCCTTAAGACAACACAAGAGGTAAAGTAACTAACTTTCTCCTTCAGGATAGCCTGAGTGCACTTATTTCTCATTTGCCTGAACGATAGCCAGTCAGCCTGAGTATGCGTGTGCCGAGCCTTTTGCCAAATGCAATTCTTGAGGTGGAGTAACTCGGCAAGATCACGGTCGAACCAGGGGCTGAACCTGTTTTTAATTCTCATTTTCTTTATGGTGGCGTGTTTGTTAAAAACACCACTGAAAATATCAAAAGAAGGTCCAAGTGTCTTTGACAGAGCTGATTCTATACCATTTTACAAAGGCCAGTTCATGAAGGAAGGCTTGCTCATTGAAGTGTTTTAGCAAGCATCTATGACAAATCAGTACAGGTTGTTTCACTGAGCAGCCATTATGAACACAGGCTGTAAAACAGTGATCACTAAGGTCATTACAGAAAACACCAGACTGATACCTATCAGGATTATTTGTGAGGATAACATCGAGGAGAGTAGCCTTTTCTGGGTGTTTGTGGTAATAATCTGAGAAAGATTTAGGTCCCATTGCTTTAGGACTTGGTCAGGTGTTATTTGTATGTCCCAGTTTAGGGAACATAGCAGGACAAATTCAACTTCAAATCAAAATCAAATCAAATGTTATTTGTCACATACACATGGTTAGCAGATGTTAATGCGAGTGTAGCGAAATGTTTGTATTTCTAGTTCCGACAATGCAGTAATAACCAACGAGTAATCTAACCTAACAATTTCACAACAACTACCTTATACACACAAGTGTAAAGGGATGAAGAATATGTACAAAAAGATACATGAATGAGTGATGGTACAGAACGGCATAGGCAAGACGCAGTAGATGGTATCGAGTACAGTATATACATATGAGATGAGTAATGTAGGGTATGTAAACATTTAAAAGTGGTATTGTTTAAAGTGGCTAGTGATACATGTATTACATAAAGATGGCACGATGCAGTAGATGGTATAGAGTACAGTATGTACATATGAGATGTAGGGTAATGTAGGGTATGTAAACATTATATTAAGTGGCATTGTTTAAAGTGGCTAGTGATACATTTTTTACATACATTTTTCCATTATTAAAGTGGCTGGAGTATGTTGGCAGCAGCCACTCAATGTCTAACAGTCTGGCTGTCTAACAGTCTGATGGCCTTGAGATAGAAGCTGTTTTTCAGTCTCTCGGTCACTGCTTTGATGCACCTGTACTGACCTCGCCTTCTGGATGATAACGGGGTGAACAGGCAGTGGCTCGGGTGGTTGTTGTCCTTGATGATCTTTATGGCCTTCCTGTGACATCGGGTGGTGTACGTGTCTTGGAGGGCAGGTAGTTTGCCCCCGGTGATGCGTTGTGCAGACCTCACTACCCTCTGGAGAGTCTTACGGTTGTGGGTGGAGCAGTTGCCGTACCAGGCGGTGATACAGCCCGACAGGATGCTCTCAATTGTGCATCTATAGAAGTTTGTGAGTGCTTTTGGTGACCAAATTTCTTCAGCCTCCTGAGGTTGAAGAGGCGCTGCTGCACCTTCTTCACCACGCTGTCTGTGTGGGTGGACCAATTCAGTTTGTCCGTGATGTGTACGCCGAGGAACTTAAAACTTACTACACTCTCCACTACTGTCCCGTCGATGTGGATAGGGGAGTGCTCCCTCTGCTGTTTCCTGAAGTCCACGATCATCTCCTTTGTTTTGTTGACGTTGAGTGTGAGGTTATTTTCCCGACACCACACTCTGAGGGCCCTCACCTCCTCCCTGTAGGCCGTCTCGTCGTTGTTGGTAATCAAGCCTACCACTGTAGTGTTGTCTGCAAACTTGATGATTGAGTTGGAGGCGTGCATGGCCACGCAGTCGTGGGTGAACAGGGAGTACAGGAGAGGGCTCAGAACGCACCCTTGTGGGGCCCCAGTGTTGAGGATCAGCGGGGTGGAGATGTTGTTACCTACCCTCACCACCTGGGGGCGGCCCGTCAGGAAGTCCAGTACCCAGTTACACATGGCGGGGTCCAGACCCAGGGTCTCGAGCTTGATGACGAGTTTGGAGGGTACTATGGTGTTAAATGCTGAGCTGTAGTCGATAAACAGCATTCTCACATGGGTATTCCTCTACATAAAACGGTCAATTGAATAATTTCTAGTCATCTCTCCTCCTTTCAGGGCGGCAGGGTGGCCTAGTGGTTAGAGCGTTGGACTAGTAACCGAAAGGTTGCAAGTTCAAATCCCCGAGCTGACAAGGTACAAATCTGTCATTCTGCCCCTGAACAGGCAGTTAACCCACTGTTCCTAGGCCATCATTGAAAATAAGAATTTGTTCTTAACTGACTTGCCTAGTAAAATTAAAAATTAAAATTAAAAAATTTCAGGCTTGTTCTTCTTTGGACTTTATATGGCGATTGGCATCTAACTTTCATAGTTACCACGATGACCAACCAAACTCAGTTCATCTTTCAATCACCCCCGGTGGGTATAACCAATAAGGAGATGGCAAGTGGATATCTGCTTCTATAAACCAATGAGGTGATGGGAGAGGCAGGACTTGCACCACGATCAGTGTCACAAATATAACTTATATTTTAGCCCATGGCAACGCAGACACTCGTTGGCGCGGGTGGCAGTGTGGGTGCAATAATTGAATAACGTTTGTTTAAATTTATTTTGCAACGCTCGACACATTAGCGGTGTGGTCAGCATGTTAGCCCTTGGCAACGCAGACGCTTGTTGGCATGTGTGAGCAGTGTGGGTGCAATAATTGAATAACATGTATGTTTAAATTTATTTTGCAACGCTCAGGCACGCGACACAAGCGGTGTGGTCAGCATGTCAGTAATGACCAACACATCTGGATTGGAGCTGTGTAATATAAACCATATGTGTTTATATAACAGCTAAAATTTTCTTTATAACAGTACATATGTTAATTCATAAATTCTTTAACAACTTATACATGGTCACAGTCAGTGGAAAGGAGTGGAGGCTGTCTATCGACCGACATCAAAACATGAAATAATGATCTGTTTATATTGACTACATTATTTATTGGATATAAGCTGCTTAACATTTCCCTCTCAAACAAGACCACAGTTCATTACTGTTGATCTAGTTGGTCTCTGGAGGGATTATTTTCTATCAATCAGGTTCAGTGTTTTACAGAATCAGCCCGGAGAACTCTCTCTTGGAGATCCAGCTAGAGAAGGTGCCCACCTGGCTGCCTGTGTGCTATGAGAGATGGAACTCTTCCCTGGGGACCCTGGTCTGCCGCCAGCTGGGATATCTAAGGCTAGTCTACTAAGACCATTTTCTTACTACATAGCCCAAGCATCTTGGAAACATACTAGGCTATTCACCTAACCATGAGGCTGATTGCTCCCAGTTAATGATGGATTATTTAATGCTCTGTTAATACCTCGTTTATAGGCTTGCCTTATGCCCCATAGATCAGACATTACTTTTTAAAAGGAACACTCCCATCTTGCCTGCTTTTATAGAAGATATAACTGATTTATTTTCTTTTCAGACTGACCAAGCAAAAGGGGGTGAACTTAACCGACATCGGACCAAACTACACAGATGGCTTTATACAGATTACCTCCGAACACAATAGCAGCCTGGAAAATATATGGCAGTTAAGGTATGGCAGCTGTCTGAGGAGATAATGCATTACCTAATGATGCAGAAAAAATGGATGTGCTATAACAAAGTTATCAAGGTTTTCTAATGTACCTACTTGTTTTTATTTAGGGGGAGTTGCGTCACAGGGAAGGTTATAGCTTTGAAATGTTTTGGTAAGTTTCTGCAGGGTACTAACAACACTAACATAATAGTGGATTAACTACATTGTACATTTGTGCATCTCACACACCGGTAGGACCCAATGACCTTCATATGACCTCTCAGTCATGACTTCATAGTGCTACACATTGGTAGGAAATCCTTCTCTTTCCATGACATAGACTGATCAGGTGAATCTAGATGAAAGCTATAATCCCTTATTAATGTCACTTGTTAAAAATCAGTGTAGATTAAAGGGAGGAGGGTTAAAGAAGGATTTTTATGCCTTGAGACAATTGAGACATGGATTGTGTATGTGGGTGAATGGGCAAGACAAAATATTTAAGTGCCTTTGAACAGGGTATGGTAGTAGGTGCCAGGCGCACGGGTTTGAGCATGTCAAGAACTGCAACACTGCTGGGTTTTTCACTCTCAACAGTTTCCCGTGTGTATCAAGAATGGTCCACCACCCAAAGGACATCCAGCCAACTTGACACAACAGAAGGAAGCATTGGAGTCAACATGGGCCAGCATCCCTGTGGAACACTTTCGACACTTTCGAGTCCATGCCCCGACGAATTGAGGCTGTTCTGATGGCAAAAGGGGGTGCAAGTCAATATTAAAAAGCTGCTCCTAATGTTTTGTACACTTAGTATATACTGTACGGTGATGAGTTATCTCAATACAATTTACGTAAAGTGATCTAGGTAAAAGATGTTCTTCACCATTCGGCTATCAGATTTGCCACCAATGCTCCTTACAAGACACATCACTGCAGTCTATACTCTTCTGTAAACTGGTCGCCTCTGTATACCCGTCGCAAGACCCACTGGTTGATGCTTATTTATAAAAGCCTCTTAGGCCTCACTCCCCCTATCTGAGATATCTACCGCAGCTCTCATCCTCTACATACAACACCTGTTCTGCCAGTCACATTCTGTTAAAAGTCCCCAAGGCACACACATCCCTGGATCGCTCATCTTTTCAGTTCGCTGCAGCTAGGGACTGGACGGGCTGCAACAAACACTCAAACGGAACAGTTTTATCTCAATCTCTTCATTCAAAGACTCAATCATGGACACTCTTACTGACAGTTGTGGCTGCTTTCTGTGATGTATTGGTGTCTCTACCTTTTTGCCCTTTGTGCTGTTGTCTGTGCCCAATAATGTTTGTACCCTGTGCTGCTGCCATATTGTGTTGCTACCATGTTGTTGTCATGTTGTGTTGCTACCATGCTGTGTTGTCATGTGTTGCTGCCATGCTATGTTGTTGTCTTAGGTCTCTCTTTATGTAGTGTTGTGTTGTCTCTCTTGTTGTGATGTGTGTTTTGTCCTATATTTTTATTTAATTTATTTTAAAGTTTTAATCCCAGCCCCTGTCCCTGCAGGAGGCCTTTTGCCTTTTGGTAGGCTGTCATTGTAAATAAGAATTTGTTCTTAACTGACTTGCCTAGTTAAATAAAGGTTCAATAAATATAATTTAAAAAATGCCTTCATGTTTGTTTCCTGTGCCTGTGTAGAGTGCGGGACCCGGGCTAAGCTGCCCAGGATAATTGGGGGAGTTGAGGCTACCTTGGGAAGGTGGCCCTGGCAAGTCAGTCTCTACTACAGCAACCGACACACCTGTGGAGGCACCATCATCACCAGCCAATGGGTGGTCACAGCAGCCCACTGTGTGCACAAGTAAGACCCCCAAGGACCCCTCGGGATAAGAGGTTAGATGTTTGAGGTCAAAGGTCACTGACTCATGACAGTGTAGTGACGACTAGGGACAGTAATAGCTCTCACTTTATTTTGCTCAAAGTCAGTTATACTTTATGCAATTGAGAATTGGAGAGCCATCTATTCGATATAAATTGCTTCGTGTCTTTTTTTCACATTCCAGCTATAGGCTACCACAGGTGTCCAGTTGGGTGGTCTACGCTGGTATTGTCACACGCAGTTCAGCTAAAATGTCTCAGTACATTGGATATCCAGTGGAAAAGATCCTCTACAACAAGAACTACAATCCCAGGAGCCACGACAATGACATTGCTCTGATGAAACTGCGAACCCCACTGAATTTTTCAGGTGACAGGGAACTTGATTGCTTCTGTTTTGAATGCACCACATAGTCCTTTGGCTGACTGGAACACTCAACTATATTATTACAGCAATCAGTTCCAAACCATGTTCCAATATTACTGAAGTTATCTTCAAAATTACCTACACTGTTTTCTAATATTCTTAATATTCTCTTAAATTGTATTTTTTAGATACCATCAGGCCTATTTGTCTGCCACAGTACGAGCGTGATCTACCAGGAGGAACACAGTGCTGGATCTCTGGCTGGGGCTACACTCAACCGGATGATGGTAGGACTATGTTAAATGAATAATAGAACTTAAATAGAATAATTTAATGTATCTCTATCAGTGGTTCAATGTTTTTTTCATAGCACAAAGTCAGTCACGTCCTAAAAATAAGAGGTATATTTACATTAGTTTGACTTTCTTTGACAGTTCTCATCCCTGCCACGCTAAAAGAAGCTCCGGTTCCACTGATAAGCACCAAGAAATGCAACAGTTCCTGCATGTACAATGGAGAGATCACCCCCCGCATGCTCTGTGCTGGATACACCGAGGGCAAAGTGGACGCATGTCAGGTTAGTTCATAAAACATACCTGAGTTCTTCCTCCTGTGGCTTGTTTTATGAAGAGATTTACCAAAAGTCAGAGAGTTGTTTCTTACAAAAGTAGAATTGGTTCTTGATAATGAGAATATTTTCCCCCAGGTGTCCCCATTACTGTTCTGAATTATCAAAGACAAATCTCATTAGGCATGCGGGCACACCAGCTTTATTCCTAGGCCCAACCGATCAAATTCAGTTGAGCTCAGGTTTCAGTATTTCACAATATCCCCTAAATCACTGCGACTTAACAATATCTCAAACCCTAGCAATCAGTGTGGTGGTCTGGTAACCAGTGTGATTGACAGCAGTGTGTATCTGCTCCTGTTCTCTTCCCAGGGGGACAGTGGGGGTCCTCTGGTCTGTCAAATTGACAATGTGTGGAGACTGGTGGGTGTGGTGAGCTGGGGTACAGGCTGCGCTGAGCCCAACCACCCCGGAGTCTACACCAAGGTGGCCGAGTTCCTCGGCTGGATCTACGACATGATTGAGGTAAACTTACACTAACTCTTCGTTGCATAGGCCTACGTGTTGATTTTCTACATATTAGGGACACATCTGCTGTGCACTTCTGTTTCTCCTCTTGAAATTGCATAATACTGTATGTTACATTTTATTTTTCCATCCGCAGAGCTACTGAGGAGGAAAAGGAATAAGACAATGGATGATCAGGGAGACTCATGTATGACCAGAACAGGCCTAGAGCAAACTGAAACATAAGATGCTCCTGACATTCTTCCTCCTGTACTATATCTGTCATTTTACCTCCTTATAATGGCCATGTTTATTGCAGAAATGCATACATTATTTAGTAAATAATTTTATACTATTTGTTTGTCATACATTTTATTTTTAGCACCTGAATGAGAACATATTTATATCATATATTTGTCTTGTAATGAAAATAAATTATGCTTCATATCTAAACATGTCATTTGTTTCCTCTGGTGTGATGAAACAGGTTTATGTGTCTGGGCCATCATGTCTGAAGGATGCAGACACTGTTCACCGCTGAGTGCAAAGTAGTAGCACCTCTCTCCTGTCAGAAGAGGGCGTGCATGCACCCCTATCATCTCTTTTCTATAGTAAAAGAGGACACTCGCGACAAAAGTTGAGTTTGTCAACATTTAGCTGTAACGTTAGAACAAGGGTCGCAAAAACTTGAAGCAAGTTTACTGTGAGTATTTCCATGTGTTTTGTGTTAAAAGGATAACTACTGTTCTCCATCTGATTCACAGCATTCGTACCAAATGGTTTGATTGTATTCAAGGCATTGCTGGCTGGTGTATTGGGGTAGCTATTTAGCTACACTACTGTAACGTTAGCTACCTAACATAAACGTTATTTAACCTAGCAAGGAATTATCTCCATGCTTGTTCATCTATAGCTAGCGTGCCTTGCCATACCATAATCAAATGCAAAACTCCAATGAGCTGTGTGTATACTGAACTAAATCCCTCAACATATTTTCAGAAATATGTCTTCATCCCTGGTAGTACAAATTACAAAGCAGGAAGTTTTGCAGCAGGTCA
The DNA here is from genome assembly GCF_002021735.2 of Oncorhynchus kisutch. NCBI lineage: Eukaryota > Metazoa > Chordata > Actinopteri > Salmoniformes > Salmonidae > Oncorhynchus > Oncorhynchus kisutch. The sequence goes on along the minus strand of NC_034188.2, from coordinate 66,948,418 downwards.
ACCAGTTCTGGTCCATGTTAGACGACCTGTCACAGAATGACCCCCAAAGCTACCAGATGTTTATCGAGGAACAAATAAAACAGGGAGCTAATAATAATGCACTACCTCAGCCTGACTCCTACCTACTCACTGAAATGCTGGAACCACAAATGACCTGCTTTCTATGAGCAGCTACACCCACACTGTAGAGTTTATAGATTAAAAACACACATAGAACACTGGCCTACATAAAAAATAACATAACTAAGTGTGTTGATAAGAGAATACTGGTTCATTTGTTTGACTGTGCAATGCTGGCTAATAATATGGAGGTCTGAACTATAAAGAGGCTGAACAGTTGCTTTATTGTTTGTGTCTGGAGACAAAGAAAGGGTTGCTGTACATCAATGCGAGTGGCTGGAAGCACATCCCTAACCCTGGTGATGAGAACAAGCCTGTGCCTGTATGTGGAGGGAAACTGGAGACAGACATTCATGAAGGAGGAGGTACCAAGAGTCACTGTTGTCCTGCAGAACACAAACCTGTATTTCTGCATAATTACCTGGACTGTAATCTGTTTCATAAGAGGTGCAGGGAAAAAAAGATCACATTGTCCCCCCAAAATATCTACAGTTGAAGTCGGAGGTTTACATACACCTTAGCCAAATGAATTTAATCTCAGTTTTTCACAATTCCTGACATTTAGTCCTAGTAAAAATGATCTGTTTAAGGTCAGTTAGGTATACCACTTCATTTTAAGAATGTGAAATGTCAGAATAATAGTAGAGAGAATTATTTATTTAAGCTTTTATTTCTTTCATCACATTCCCAGTGGGTCAGAAGTTTACATACACTCAACATTATTTGGTAGCATTGCCTTTAAATAGTTTAACTTGGGTCAAACGTTTCAGGTAGCCTTCCACAAGCTTCCCACAATAAGTTGGGTGAATATTGGCCCATACCTCCTGACAGAGCTGGTGTAACTGAGTCAGGTTTGTAGGCCTCCTTGCTTGCACACACTTTTTCAGTTCTGCCCACACATTTTCTATAGGATTGAGGTCAGGGCATTGTGATGGCCACTCCAATACCTTGACTTTGTTGTCCTTAAGCCATTTTGCCACAACTTTAGAAATGTACTTGGGGTCATTGTCCATTTGGAAGACCCATTTGCGACCAAGCTTTAACTTGCTGACTGATGTCTTGAGATGTTGCTTTAATATATCCACATACTTTTCTTTCCTCATGATGCCATCTATTTTGTGAAGTGCACCAGTCCTTCCTGCAACAAAGCACCCCCACAACATCATGCTGCCAACCCCGTGCTTCACGGGTGGGATGGTGTTCTTCGGATTGCAAGCATCCCCCTTTTTCCTCCAAACATAACGATGGTCATTATGGCCAAACAGTTTTATTTTTGTTTCATCAGACCAGAGGACATTTCCCCAAAAAGTACGATCTTTGTCCCCATTTGCAGTTTCAAACCATAGCGTGGCTTTTTTATGCCAGTTTTGGAGCAGTGGCTTCTTCCTTGCTGAGCGGCCTTTCAGGTTATGTTGATATAGGACTTGATTTATTGTGGATATCGACACTTTTGTACCTGTTTCCTCCAGCATCTTCACAAGGTCCTTTGCTGTTGTTTTGGGATTGATTTGCACTTTTCGCACCAAGTACGTTCATCTCTAGGATACAGAACGCATCTCCTTCCTGAGTGGTATGACGGCTGCGTGGTCCCATGGTGTTTATACTTGCATACTATTGTTTGTACAGATGATCGTGGTACCTTCAGGCATTTGGAAATTACTCCCAACGATGAACCAGACTTGTGGAGGTCTACAATTTTTTTTCTGAGGTCTTGGCTGATTTCTTTTGATTTTCCCATGATGTCAAACAAAAAGGCACTGAGTTGGAAGGTAGGCCTTGAAATACATCCACAGGTACACCTCCAATTGACTCAAATTATGTCAATTAGCCGAACAGAAGCTTCTAAAGCGATGACATAATTTTATTGAATTTTCCAAGCTGTTTAAAGGCACAGTCAACTTAGTGTATGTAAACGTCTGACCCACTGGAATTGTGATAGGCTGAACAGGCTGAATTATAAGTGAAATAATCTGTCTGTAAACAGTTGTTGGAAGAATTACTTGTGTCATGCACAAAGTAGATGTCCTAACCGACTTGCCAAAACTATAGTTTGTTAACAAGAAATTTGTTGAGTGGTTGAAAAACAAGTTTTTAAATACTCCAACCTAAGTGTATGTATACTTCCGACTTCAACTGTATACGACAGCTGATGTTCTTGTCACTTTTTAATGGTTTTGATACCAATGTTATCTAACACTGTTTGACCTCAAAAGGTGTTTCATTGAAACAGTATTTTATTTATTTATTTGTATTTATTTTACCATTATTTAACCAGGTAGGCAAGTTGAGAACAAGTTCTCATTTACAGTTGCGACCTGGCCAAGATAAAGCAAAGCAGTTCGACACATACAACAACACAGAGTTACACATGGAGTAAAACAAACATACAGTCAATAATACAGTAGAAACAAGTTTATATACGATGTGAGCAAATGAGGTGAGATAAGGGAGGTAAAGGCAAATAAAAGGCCATGGTGGCAAAGTAAATACAATATAGCAAGTAAAACACTGGAATGGTAGATTTGCAGTGGAAGAATGTGCAAAGTAGAAATAAAAATAATGGGGTATGAAAATTTCATATCACGATTATAGTGACCAAAATTATTACGGTTATCAGTATTATTGCGGTATCGTTAAAATGTGCTGGAAATGTGCCCGCTAGCGCTGAACACTCTCTCTGTTGGCACGCTGGTTGCTTGGATGCACAAAAGCTTCCTGGCAACACTGGCAAGGTGAGGCAGCTCTGATTCAGGGCCCCTCCACCACACCAGTGGATCCTCTTCTGCTGGAATGGTTGGCAGAGACAGGTAGACCTTGATCTCTTATTTCACTCTGTCTTCTGGGGTGGTTGGAATCTGACCCTCTTCACCTCTCTGCTGCCTTGTTGAGGTAATGTTTCTCAGCAACCCAGCCAGGCCTTTCCCTTCCGATGCCGCTGTGGGTGTTGGTGGTGCTGCTGGTGCTTTGTGTTTCTTCCCTGACTTGTGCAGCTGCCAGCTTCAAGGCCTCCTGGACACAGCTGTCAGTGTCAACTTTTACAGCCTCAGGCTCATCTAAAAAGCGCCTTTTGAAGCGGAGGTCAATGAAACAAGCCATGTGCATGACTCTCTTTGCCTTCTCTGTGTATCTGTTGTTAACCTCTCTGCGCACCGAACCCGGGATTAAATTCGACAACATACGGTGATCACTACATAAATAGTCATATTAAACATTCATGACAATACAAGTGTCTCAGATGGGTCGAAAGCCTAGAATCTTGCTAATCCAACTGCGTTGTCAGATTTAAAAAAGGATTTACATGCGAAAGAATACGATGCGATTATCTGAGAACAAACTATTTCAACCAGCACAGGCGTAACAACATCACAAATTGCAATAAAATAAATTGTTTACCTTTGACGATCTTCCTCTGTTTGCAATCCCAATGCTCATTGTTACACAATGAATGGTATTTTGTTTGATAAAATCAATTTTTATAGCCTAACACGAAACATTTTGTGAACCGCTTGTGTCGTGAATTCCGTCTCATTCCATTTTCGACGACAAATTCGATGTAAAAACACACACTAAACGTGACTTTTCCAGTCATGTTTGGTTTCATTGCAATCAACTGGTTTGTTTGTAACACAACCAAACTTGATGGGTCATTTCGCGGGACGTATTGACTGAAAGAAACCGATTTTGAAGACAACAAGTAATGACATCATTGTGCACCAATGATATGACCGCTGTTTCGTTGATTGACTGTATTTTAACCCAATGACCACTGATCGTCTTGAAATCTAGCTGGGTAGATAGCCAATGAGCTGAGGTAAACAGCAATATGTAATGTTTATGTGTTGGAAGACCAACCCATGTAGTAAACTCCGGCGTAAAGAGGGTCATTCGCCATTGAAGTTTCATACCGGAAGGAGCCACGCATGTTACGCACAGCATTGTTTTGGTAAAGCGCATCTTCAGCTGTTTATAAATCAATCAGTATGGCGACTAAGTTAGGGAAAGCTAAATCTAAGTCTAGATATACAGATGTACACAAAAAAAAAAGTGAGACAGAGATTATTGGAGGACTATTCATTTAGCGATTCCCAAATTGAGGAATATTTTTTGAACGGAGAGGACATCGTTTTGGACTGGTAAGTTCTTCTCATGCTAATGCCTTTGTTTGAAATTAATAATGTAAAATATTATTTGTGATTTAATATTTTTTTAGTAGCAATATATAAAAAATTTATGAAATGTGTAAAGTACACGTTGGCTATACATTGTGGGTGGGGGTATGTTTGTATGTATGTTTATGACACATAGCCTATGTTTGTGTGTGTATATATACATATTGTGGATTAGAGGGAGCATGGCCAGGATGCGTGTGTCTACCGCTCCACCCCACCCCCGCATGAAATAGCCTATTTGAGGCTGTTGAGGGGAGGGCAGGCACACAACAATGGCCAAAGTGAAATGGAGACAGTAGATACAGCTGGTCTGTTGTAATATAATAAAGACAGTAAATCTAGCTGAAATGTCATAATATAAAATAGACAGTAGATCTAGCTGATCTCTCATAATAAAATTAGACAGTAGATCTAGCAGGTCAATAATAATATATTCAACCTTATGTTCCCTGTACTCTGTATATATATATGTTTATTATACCTGTTGATACAGGGCTCATATGTGAAACTATTCTAACTGAACATTTTCCACAGTGACACTGACTCCGTATGGGAGCCCCCAGTGCCAAGGTGTCCATCCCCCACTGAAGCTGGTTCATCCAGCTCCTGCCACAAGTGGTGTTCATCTGCCCAAATGTATTTCTGCAGGCATGGATGTGCCTGCAGGTTCAAAAGGGCACAGCATGGAGGCGTCGCTGTGTTCTTTGCTAAATGAAGTCCCCCATCACCTGCACCACATGCTTGGTGGCCATCTGCTTTACAGCAGAAAGAGACTGCTATGGCACCTGTCATCAGCAGCACAATATTGTGTAGAGGACTGAGGGTCTTCCAAATATTGAAAGTGTTATTTTGTAAATGTATATATTTTTTTTCTTAATGTTTTTTCTATAAAAAAAAATGTTTTGAGGGGGGGGGGGGGGGGGGGGGGTGTTAGAATACCATTTTGGTATTTTGTATATAGTTATTCCATTCAAAATGTTTAACTTCAATAATTTGGCCACTTGTGTGGGATACCTGGGTGACTTCATGATAAATGTCATGTAGCACACTCATTTTGGAAGTTATCATTCTGAAACTTTGCACAAGTACTGTTGCCCTGTTATGTTTTTCACTGAAATTCTCCCCATCATCCTATCTGAATGTTTGTTTTGTCTTGTTCATTTTAAAGATGATGATACAACAATAAAAATGAAAAAACATACGTTTTTTTCATTGTATTATCTAAACCAGATCTATTGTGTTATATTCTCCTACATTCAATTCACATTTACACAAACTTCAAAGTGTTTTCTTTCAAATGAAACCAAGAATATGCATATCCTTGGTCCTGGGCCATTACCCTTTTCATCTCCTTGGCCACCAGAACATCACAGGTGATGTGGTCTAGGACAGGCTTGATGGCTGACAGTGTCACTCTTGTCTCTGAGGCTAGTGCATCTGTAAACTTGCTCAGAGGTTCAAGGAGCTGGCACAGTTGCTCCATGACACTTATGTCGGCATCCTTGGGCATCAGATGCCATGTTCCTCTTTCTCCAGCCAGTGTCACTGGCTGCTGTTGGCTGAGGAAACGCTCAAGCGTCTTGTGTGTAGATCCCTATCGGGTCACCACATCATGGATCAGAGCCTTCTGTGGCATGTTGAGGGCAGCTTGCTTTTCTCTCAGTTCTCTCCTTCTCTTCCAGCTCCGTGAGAAGCCTTGGACCAGATGACTGCAGGCCTTGACTGCTGTGTCAACTCTCTGAATTTTCAGAGCCTTTGAGATGGCCAGGTTCACATTATGGCCAAAGCACCCAAGCCACAGATCTGGCAACTTTTCAAAAGCCTTGATCATGTTTGTTGCGTTGTCTGTGGTTATGCAGGCCAGGTCTTTCTTGTTGACCCCCCCCCCACTCTCCCAGCATATTCTCAAAACACTATTTGATGTTGTGAGCCGAGTGATCTTCTGGGAATAACTGTGTTTCCAGGCAGTTTGATTCCAGTTGCCAGTCTGGGGTGAGGTAATGGTTAGTGAAGCTAATGTAGGGTTGACCACCCCCAGCTTTCACTGGTCCAGAGGTCAGTAGTTGCAGCAAACCATGTGCCTTGAGTCAAACTTTTTCCAACATCAGCTTTAACCTGGTTGTACAGGTTTGGGATTTCAGGCTTGACAAAGAATGTTCGTGATGGCACTTCGTAGTGAGGCACGGCATCCTTCATCAGCCTCAGAAAGCCAGGCCTCTCAACAATTTGAAATGGCATCATGTCCTTTGCAATGTAGTATGAAAGGGCTGCAGTGAGGTCTTGAGCATGTTTTGATGTGGGTGCATAGGCAGCCTGTCTTTGAAATGCTTACTGGAGTGTAAACAAGGGAATAGCAAATGTATTCTTATTATTGGTGTTGTTACATTGTAATTATTATTACACACTCACCTCATTCTCACACACACACACACACACACACACACACACACACACACACACACACACACACACACACACACACACACCTCATTCTCACACACACACACACACACACACACACACACACACACACACACACACACACACACACACACACACACACACACACACACACACACACACATACATACATACAGGTCCAAACACTTAAAAGACACACCTATCCCCTCAGCCCTCAAATTAAGTGGACACTTCTGATGACGTATCATGACCTCTGACGAGTAAACAAGGGGTGGGGGAAGAAGGAATGATTTTTAAATGGACACCCTTCATCCCGCAACGATTGTGTTTTCAGCCTCCAGTAGCTTGTGGGTGCTTTATATGCGCTACAGTCAATTATGAGTGCATGTCTACTTATATTAAATATATAATTATTAATATACGCCTACTGTATGATAGCTAGAAAATGAATTAGCTAACTAACGTCAGCCTGCCTAGAAGGAACTTCTGAATATTTTTTTTTTATTTCTACAAAAACATATTTACTTTTTACGAGACGTGTTTGTGCCATCATGTGCATTAGTAGCACAATTTCTAACTTATTTGCATTCATTTTCACTTACACTTGTATGTTGACTTCTCCATTGATGTTGTTTTTAAGTTTTCGCTGACTTTTCTTAGAGGATGTGAACATAATTGTACACTGGCAAAGCCGAGTAAAAATGAGTGCTGAGGGGCTTACATTGCAAACTTCCTTTGCTTGGCTAATCATTTGGACCATCCTCCAAGATGGCGACGGGGATTCCCCCAAGGGCATAAGGCGAGGGTGAGTGGACGAGGGTGTGTCTTAAGTGTTTGGAACGCAGCCCCTGTCTGTCTTCTGTGTTGCATTGGAGTATATGCAATGACCCCATGCTCAATTTACAGAAATACTCATGTGTTTTAAGAAGACAGTTATAGTAATTGCAATGAGCCCAACAATTGACATAAATATAGGAGTATATAGTGTTTTCCTGTTAGAACACTTTTACAACCAAGTCGACGACTGACAGATTTTAAATGAACAAAATATGTTGGTTGGGTGACTAAACTACATAACGTGTTATCGTGTGCAATGGGTGAATAGAGTCTGCAGACACACAACGCATACAGCAGCAGAACAACGAGGAGTCTTTTTACAAGAGTAGGAAACACTGAAAGCTTCAGTTTACATTATTGACAAGCTATTAGCAAGTTAGACAGACAAACCATGACATTTTCCTCCATTCCAAAGTCCCCACATCATGCATTGAGCTAAAAGTTAACTTACCTTGCATTCGCTATAAAGTAGTGTGTGGTGGTCACGAAGATGACTCAAGAGATTTGAAGTGTTGCTCCTTTTCGCAGCAATTTTCTTTTGCTTGTTCTGCAGACACGGTGACCATCTTCGATTAAGTTTCCCTCAGCACTTTAGTAAAACCCAAAAAACGACCACACTTCAGATTTGGTCCTCTTAGAAGGCTGAAAAATCTCCCGAGCGCTGTCACTGCCTTCCTCCATGTTTTTACCCAGAACAAAACCCACGTTGCATTCTGCGCCTGCGTCAGACTGTTGCTAACTTTGGTTGATGCTGGACAGGATTTACCCTGAGTTTTTCAAACCGTGTTTTAATGATAATTCAAATTTGAACTGGTAATACTAACCGTTGGGAATTTTACCATGGTTTATCGTGAAACCGGTAACCGTTTCATCCCTTACTGCAACTTGTCTTCCCTGTACTTAGACGACTACAGTAAGGTGGATGTGGCGTTCAGTCCTGCAGTGCAGCAGCAGGCTCAGAAGGACAAGAGGGAGAAGGACCAGGTCCACCTGTTAGCCCTGAGTTTCACCCAGCAGCAGCATGGCCTGCGTCTGGCCCAGCAGTACAATGTCAGCAGCAGTAAGCTAAAGGGCAGCCTAGAGGACAAGCAGTGCCGCCTGGGTTCTCTAAAACAGTCCAGCCACCAACACAGGTAAGGCCTCTACATAATCATTCCTTGGTTCAAGGGAACAGTTTTATTTTTTATTAAGGTGACACCATCAAGATAAAGGCGAGATTATTTATCCACAATGTATTGAGCAATACCTACTAACTATGTAGTATGAATATTCTTTTTAAGGTGTACTGTAGCTAAAGATGAATGTTTGGACATTCATTTCCCAGCCTCCCAGACCCCAGCTTCCCTGTTCCAGCAGATCTCCTTCTGCGTGAAGGGCAGACCGAGGACAGTACACCTGTGCAGCTCATCACATCTGTCCAGCTATCATCTGGGCCAGGGGACCAAAGCAACAAGACCAAGAACCCGATCCAGGTGATCTCTAGCTCAGTGACAGCCCAGCCTCAGCAGCCACAGAACCAGCTCACTGTTAACTCTGACCCCAGGGACCTCTCTAGAATCCTGGAGCTGACTGTGGAGCTACCAAATGTTCACTCCATCACAGAGTGCCATCTCATCATTTCCTAGGTCAGGGACCTCTCTAGAATCCTGGAGCTGACTGTGGAGCTACCAAATGTTCACTCCATCACAGAGTGCCATCTCATAATTTCCTAGGTCAGGGACCTCTCTAGAATCCTGGAGCTGACTGTGGAGCTACCAAATGTTCACTCCATCACATAGTGCCATCTCATCATTTCCTAGGTCAGGGACCTCTCTGTTTCCCCTTTCCCTTGTGCTATGAATAAGGCCCTGTGACAGATTAACAAAAATTATGTTGATTTTGCTTAAGCGCTTCCTATGTTGACATAATAGCCTATGTTACATTATAAGTTATCCTTTCTGTTGTCTTGTTGGTCTAAAAGTTTGGGTGTATTTCTCTATAATAATGATATACTACTAGAAGTGGAGGAAATCAATCCATCTACACCTGGAGCTGCCTGAGACTGTGAATGAGGAGTCGGCCTCTGCCACGTTCAACAAGAAACGGACATTAACTTTGCAAGTGTCTATACTCTAGTGCCGTTACTGCAGACACTAAAAGCACACACGTTAATAGACAAAAAAACAAAACACTGTCTGCTCTGGCATGTCACACTTACACCCAGTAGGTGATTTGTCTCTATGAAGGGACACGGCACTTTGGAAATATAAGAAGGCCATTAGAGAAGGCAGTAACTTCAGTTACCTCAAAGCAAATGGACCAAAATAAATGTAATTTCTCCTATGCATCCTAGAAGCTGTGGGTCTGAACCTTTGTAGTAGTAAACAGTACCTCAGTAAAGTCATTCATAGCAACAATAATGACTCAAGTGAAGTTATAGTCCTCCATGATCATGAGTTACATTAACTGCATGTCTAGGAAATAGTTCACAAATAGTCAATATTCATGCAGTAATCCATGTTTATTAAAACGTAAAAATTGTATTCATTCATATTTGGCAACTAGAACTTGTACTTCAAACAATTACTGTAAGTCAAATGTCCATAGGAAAGAGACATTTTTGAAAGTATGATTTCATCTCGAAACAGTAATAAATAGATTGATCCCAATTGTTATAATAGCTACCTCTTCAGGGCTGCTGTGAATACTGAGAGGGTGTTATGGCATCATAGTCCAGTGGTCACAGTTTGAGGCTAGTGGTTCCCTCTATGGTTGGTTGGTTCCCACTTCTACCGTCTCTCTCCATGGTCCTCCTCCACCCAGGCCACTATCTTCCCCTCCCAGCCAGGCACCAGCGCTCCATCCTGGAACACCTGAGAACACCAACCAGAACCAGACAGGCATGCTCTTATAATATAAACTGTGACATATACAGGCACAGACAGTCTCTAAACACATACACTACATGACCAAAAGTATGTGAACACCTGCTCGTCGAACATCTCATTCCAAAATCATGGGCATTAATATGGGGTTGGTCCCCCCTTTTCTGCCAAAACAGCCTCCACTCTTCTGGGAAGGCTTTCCACTAGATGTTGAAACATTGCTGCAAGGACTTCCATTCAGCCACAAGGTCGGGCACTGATGTTGGGCGATTAGGCCTGGCTCGCAGTTGGTGTTCCAATTCATCCCAAAGGTGTTCGATGGGGTTGAGTTCAGGGCTCTGTGCAGGCAAATCAAGGTCTTCCACACCGATCTCGACAAACTATTTCTATACGGACCTCTTTGTGCACAGGAGCATTGTCATCCTGAAACAGGAAAGGGCCTTCCCCAAACTGTTGCCACAAAGTTGGAAGCACAGAATGGTATAGAATGTCATTGTACGCTGTAGCGTTAAGATTCCCCTTCGCTGTACCTAAGGAGCCTACCCCGAAGCATTATTCCTCCTCCAACAAACTTTACAGTTGGCACTATATACAGTGGGGCAAAAAAGTATTTAGTCAGCCACCAATTGTGCAAGTTCTCCCACTTAAAAAGACGAGAGAGGCCTGTAATTTTCATCATAGGTACACTTCAGCTATGACAGACAAAATGAAGAAAAAAAATCCCAAAATCACATTGTAGGATTTTTTATGAATTTATTTGCAAATTATGGTGGAAATAAGTATTTGGTCAATAACAAAAGTTTATCTCAATACTTTGTTATATACCCTTTGTTGGCAATGACAGAGGTCAAACGTTTTCTGTAAGTCTTCACAAGGTTTTCACACACTGTTGCTGGTATTTTAGCCCATTCCTCCATGCAGATCTCCTCTAGAGCAGTGATGTTTTGGGGCTGTTGCTGGGCAACACAGACTTTCAACTCCCTCCAAAGATGTTCTATGGGGTTGAGATCTGGAGACTGGCTAGGCCACTCCAGGACCTTGAAATGCTTCTTACGAAGCCAGTCCTTCATTGCCCGGGCGGTGTGTTTGGGATCATTGTCATGCTGAAAGACCCAGCCACGTTTCATCTTCAATGCCCTTGCTGATGGAAGGAGGTTTTCACTCAAAATCTCACGATACATGGCCTCATTCATTCTTTCCTTTACACGGATCAGTCGTCCTGGTCCCTTTGCAGAAAAACAGCCCCAAAGCATGATGTTTCCACCCCCATGCTTCACAGTAGGTATGGTGTTCTTTGGATGCAACTCAGCATTCTTTGTGCTCCAAACACTACGAGTTGAGTTTTTACCAAAAAGTTATATTTTGGTTTCATCTGACCATATGACATTCTCCCAATCTTCTTCTGGATCATCCAAATGCTCTCTAGCAAACTTCAGACGGGCCTGGACATGTACTGGCTTAAGCAGGGGGACACGTCTGGCACTGCAGGATTTGAGTCCCTGGCGGCGTAGTGTGTTACTGATGGCAGGCTTTGTTACTTTGGTCCCAGCTCTCTGCAGGTCATTCACTAGGTCCCCCCGTGTGGTTCTGGGATTTTTGCTCACCGTTCTTGTGATCATTTTGACCCCACGGGGTGAGATCTTGCGTGGAGCCCCAGATCGAGGGAGATTATCAGTGGTCTTGCATGTCTTCCATTTCCTAATAATTGCTCCCACAGTTGATTTCTTCAAACCAAGCTGCTTACCTATTGTAGATTCAGTCTTCCCAGCCTGGTGCAGGTCTACAATTTTGTTTCTGGTGTCCTTTGACAGCTCTTTGGTCTTGGCCATAGTGGAGTTTGGAGTGTGACTGTTTGAGGTTGTGGACCGGTGTATTTTATACTGATAACAAGTTCAAACAGGTGCCATTAAAACAGGTAACGAGTGGAGGACATAGGAGCCTCTTAAAGAAGACGTGACAGGTCTGTGAGAGCCAGACATCTTGCTTGTTTGTAGGTGACCAAATACTTATTTTCCACCATCATTTTCAAAGAAATTCATTAAAAATCCTACAATGTGATTTTCTGGATGTTTTTTCCTCATTTTGTCTGTCATAGTTGAAGTGTACCTATGTTGAAAATTACAGGCCTCTCTCATCTTTTTAAGTGGGAGAACTTGCACAATTGGTTGCTGACTAACTACTTCTTTGCCCCACTGTATTTATATATTCGTCAAGTAGCGTTCTCCTGGCATCTGCCAAACCAAAATTCATCCTTCAGACAGCCAGATGGTGAAGCGTGATTCATCACTCCAGAGAACGTGTTTCCACTTCTCCAGAGTCCAATGGCGGTGAGCTTTACACCAGTCCAGCTGACGTTTGGCATTGCGCATGGTGATCTTAGGCTTGTGTGCGGCTGCTCGTCCATGGAAAACCATTTCATGAAGCTCCCGACAAACAGTTATTGTGCTGAGGTTGCTTCCAGAGGCAGTTTGGAACTCAGTACTGAGTGTTGCAACCGAGGGCAGATGATTTTACACGCTACGCGCTGCAGCACTTGGTGGTCCCATTCTGTGAGGTGTGGCCTACCACTTCGCGGCTGAGCCGTTGTTGCTCTTAGATGTTTCCACTTCACATTAACAGCACTTACAGTTGACTGGGGCAGCTCTAACATGGCAGAAATTTGACCAACTGACCTGTTGGAAAGGTGGCATTCTATGACCGTGTCATGTTGAAAGTCACTGAGCTCTTCAGTAAGGCCATTCTACTGCCAATGTTTGTCTATGGAGATTGCATAGATGTGTGCTCAATTTTATACACCTGTCAGCAACGGATGTGGCTGAAATAGCCGAATCCACTAATTTGAAGCTGTGTCCACACACTCTTGTATATATACAGTTGAAGTCGGAAGTTTAGAAATCAATCCAGAACAACAGCAAAGGACCATGTGAAGATGCTGGAGGAAACAGGTACAAAAGTATCTATATCCACAGTAAAACGAGTCCTATATCAACATAACCTGAAAGGCTGCTCAGCAAGGAAGAAGCCACTGCTCCAAAACCGGCATAAAAAAGCCAGACTACGGTTTGCAACTGCACATGGGGACAAACATCAGACTTTTTGGAGAAATGTCCTCTGGTCTGATGAAACTTAAATAGAACTGTTTGGCCATAATGACCATCGTTATATTTGGAGGAAAAAGGGGGATGCTTGCAAGCCGAAGAACACTATCCCAACCGTGAAGCACGGGGGTGGAATCATGTTGTGGCGGTGCTTTGCTGCAGGAGGGACTGGTGCACTTCACAAAATAGATGGCATCATGAGGAAAGAAAAGTATGTGGATATATTGAAGCAACATCTCAAGACAGTTAAAGCTTGGTCGCAAATGGATCTTCCAAATGGACAATGACCCCAAGCATACTTCCAAAGTTGTGGCAAAATGGCTTAAGGACAACAAAGTCAAGGTATTGGAGTGGCCATCACAAAGCCCTGACCTCAATCCTATAGAACATTAGTGGGCAAAACTGAAAAAGGTGCAAGCAAGGAGGCCTAGAAACCTGACTCAGTTACACCAGCTCTGTCAGGAGGAATGGGCCAAAATTCACCCAACGTATTGTGGGAAGCTTGTGGAAGGCTACCTGAAACGTTTGACCCAAGTTAAACTATTTAAAGGCAATGCTACCAAATACTGTTGAGTGTATGTAAACTTCTGACCGACTGGGAATGTGATGAAAAAAATAAAAGCTGAAATAAATCGTTCTCTCAACTATTATTCTGACATTTCACATTCTTAAAATAAAGTGGTGATCCTAACTGACCTTAAACAGGGAATTTTTAATAGGATTAAATGTCAGGAATTGTGAAAAACTGAGTTGAAATGTATTTGGCTAAGGTGTATGTAAACCTCCGATTTCAACTGTTGTTTATCAACTATAGAGAATCCTCGTCTCTATGATCTATTGCCAATTCCATGTGTTTTATCTTTTCATTTTGGTCATTGTCATTTCTGCCTCAGTGGTTGACCCTATCTTAATGTAACCCCAAAGCTGTAATCCAAAACATGCCTACCTCCTCCTTCACAGTCCCAAACTCTGGGTCGAGGGCTTTGAAGTGGTACCTGAAGCTACCCTGGCGGTCCACCGCTGCCTTGAAGTCTCTCAGAGTCACCTCACCCAGCCTAACAGCACAGCACAGTCCCACTGTCAGATGGCATCATGGTACATTGATCTGTGCAGAGACACAGACATGCACATTCCCTCACAACGCTACGGCACATAGACACACAACACACACACCAATGACACACATGCATGCATTCAATACCCTAAAAATATACATGTGTACTAACATATACATTAACATCCAGGCAGCACGCAACCATACAACACAAAGATACACATGCAATGGACATCTTCAAGACCCAACAAGGGATTCTAGATTCGTACCTTTTGGAGATGTTGACCAGGAAAGGAGTGAGTGAGCGATCAGTGAAGTAGAGGACTTTAGTGGAGACTGTGGAGTCCAGGCCAGGGCTACTGTGGGAGTGAGCTATTTCTGAAAACAAAAACATATTGGTCGGCTTACTGGCTACAGCTTAAAGACAGGATTGATTGATTTAATTTGCCAATGAAAAAACATACACATAGTACATATATGAAAATAAAAATGACAGGGCCGTCACAAGAAAGTCATACTTATTTCCATGGTGCTAAAACAGTATATTACATAGATACAGACACGTGACATAGATACAGACACATGACATAGATACAGACACATGACATAGATAGACTCATGACATAGATACAGACACATGACATAGATACAGACACATGACATAGATACAGACACATGACATAGACACAGACACATGACATAGATAGACACATGACATAGATACAGACACATGACATAGATAGACACATGACATAGATACAGACACATGACATGGATACAGACACATGACATAGATAGACACATGACATAGATACAGACACATGACATAGATAGACACATGACATAGATACAGACACGTGACATAGATACAGACACATGACATAGATACAGACACATGACATAGATAGACTCATGACATAGATACAGACACATGACATAGATAGACACATGACATAGATACAGACACATGACATAGATAGACACATGACATAGATACAGACACATGACATAGACACATTTTTTATTTCTGTTTCTATTGCTCGATCATTAGCCAGCGTAAGATCCTTTTTAAATGAAGTTGTGATTTTGATTTGATTTATTAGGATCCCCCATTAGCCGACACCGATGGCGACAGCTAGCCTTACTGAGGTCCGACACATTACGAAACAGACAATACAGGCAAAAGACCTTACAATTTGCATGCATTTAAAAACATTAACATGTAGTGTGTGCATTGAATTAGTTAAACATACATGTCAGTACATACACACAACAAGTAGGTCACATGGGGAGAGGCGTTGTGCCTTGAAGTGTTGCTTTATTTGTTTTTTGAAACCAGGTTTGCTGTTTACTTGTGCTATATAAGATGGAAGGGAGTTCCATGCACTCATGGCTCTGCATAATACTGTACGTTTGCTTGAATTTGTTCTGGCCCTGGGGACTGTGAAAACACCCCTGGTGGCATGTCTGTTGGGGTAAGTGTGTGTGTAAGTTGACTATGCAAACCATTTGGAATTTCCAACACAAGAAGTGACACAGTCAGTCTTTCCTCAACTCTTAGCCAAGAGAGACTGGCATGTATAGTATTAATATTATCTTTCTGATTACAACAAGAGCAAGATGTGTCGCTCTGTTCTGGGTCAGCTGCAGCTTAACTAGGTCTTTCTTTGTAGCACTTGACCATATGACTGGACAATAATCAAGATAAGATAAAACTAGAGCCTGCAGGATTTGCTTTGTGGAGTGTGGTGTCAAAAAAGCAGAGCATCTCTTTATTACAGACAGACCTCTCCCCATCTTTACAACCATTGAATCTATATTTTTTGACCATGACAGTTTACAATCTAAGGTTACAACAAGTAATTTAGTCTCCTCAACTATGGTCGGCATGGCTTTGAGTTGCTGTGATAGTTTGTTCCACTCAACAGCGTCAGTATATAAAAAGGTGTTCTTACCAGATAGACTATTACATTTAAAACGGGCAATATCAGGGTCTATTGCTCTGGTGTTGTATTGGTGGAAATCTCTAATATAAGTCAAATAATTTGAGAGGTACCTGGAGGCTGAGTCTTCAATAATTTTGTGGACCAGACCAAGTTGGATTAATATGACCCTTTTCTCTACAGATAGCCAGCCTAGCTAATTAAAATCCTCAATAGCTCCTAACATGTGCTCAATGTAATTGAATTACACAATTATATAAAGTTGCATGAAGAGAATTAGCAAGGTTGTTGAGAACGGCAAAACAAACGGTACATCTTACTTGAGCTGGGTGGCCATGAGTCCCTGTCTGTGGGGTTGGCTCTTCGTCCTGGTGACTTGTACTGACCCTACAAGAAGACAGAGTCTCAGTTACTAAGAGAAATGCCAATTCAATCAGTCACGATGTGCACACGATAAACACGATTATCACATCAGGTGCATAATATCACGCTAACAACACACACACAGCACCCTTCTCTGTGGTCCTCTGTGTGTATTGCTGTGTGTGTGTGTATGTACCCCTCTGTCCTGCTGCCTGCGGCGTGTGTCGAGTGTGTATAGGCGGTCCATGAGACTGGCCACCCCTTGCTCCAGTGTGTCCAGGGTGTGATGCTGAGGGTCGTGACCTGAGAAGCCATCCCTCAGACTACGCAAGGCCTCCCTTACCAGCTGCAGTTCCTCCCCCTGCTAACACACACACAAACGCACACACACACATAATGACATAAAGGCACATTTGAAGGTTGTTGATCAAAGAAACAGCTATAATGATGACATGAAACATATTTAAAACACACATTTAATGAATCACCCCCTCCCTCCAACCAACATGTAAACACATGTAGGAAATGTTCATAGGTGTGCATGACTCACCGCTGTGTGTTGGAAGGCCGGACCAGGGGGTGGGCCCACAGAGTTACTGTACCCACTCTTTTCACTCCTAGATGACTGAAGAAAAACAGATGTAATATATCTTACCAACTTCACAAGCTACAATGAATACATGTCATTTACTGTAAGTGACGTGGAAGCAGTTTGATTATGGTACCATACCCTATGGCTTCCTTCATTAGAGTTGTGCCGAGCATCGTCCAGTTTCAATTGCTGTTGCTGAAGTAGTCTATCCTTTTTTCCAAGTTTCTGCTGGTTTTATAGACATATCACTGTGATATCTGTGATACTTTGATTCATTTCAACCACATAATCATATCCAAATGTTAAAGTATGTTAAAATTGAAAATGTTCTGATCTTACCTCATATTCACTGAGCAGTTTGTTCCGATCGCTCAACTTCCGTTTGAGCTCTGCCTACAAATATACAAATATATACTTATATTTGTAATGTGGATGAACAAAACATTTTGTGAATATTTGAATACATAAATAGATAGAGCCATTGAATATAAAGGTCAAATATTCATTCTAAATGTCAACGTATGTATTATCATATAATTTGACTCACGTTCTCCCCCTCCAGTTGCTCTTTGTCCATACTGCACCTCAGTAGCTCCTGCTTCAGCTGCAGTACCGCAGCCTCCTGTACAGACATACGCTGCTGAAGAGCATCCTAATGAGGAAAGGCAGATCAAAGACAACGCTAGAGAGGCTGGCTTGCCTACCAAAGAGTAAGGACCCACGAATATGGATCATTATGAAGCCTTAAACAGAGCACACAACTCTTCTGTAAAGGAACAGTGGAGGCTAAAAGGTTCTGTTTCTCTACCCAGAGCTGGCATGAGAACTGAATAAAAGCCACTCATCTATGTAACAATCCAAACAAACTGAAGGGTTTGACTGGCAGGTTTTTACCTTAATGGCCTGAAGGTGGCGTGCCTCCTGCTTGTGCCTCAGAAGCTCCCTCTGAGATGACAGAGAGACAGACAGACTCAGAGACATTTCATTAGGGGAAGGTATGTGCTCTGAAAGCAGCTCATCCACATTAAGCCCAATGACTTTTGCTTACTGTACCTTCAGATCAAGAGCCTCCTCCATGCTTTGGTCCAGACGACTGCGGATTAGAACCTTCAAAGCGAGGGGATGAGAGGCATTATGTGAAAATAGAGAAATGCCAGAGCTTATAAAGAGACGGTGGCCTGGCATGAAAGCAGGCTAAGCAGATAACGGACTCATTCACACTTCTACAGTATCTGCGTCTTTTCTGGACTCTAGAGTGACAGTAAAAACATTATAGCGTGCCAGAGTCTGACACTGCTACATCACAGTGAGTGGATGAACATGCCATACTATCTAAAGTGAATGTAGAGAGAGGATGGGGGCGGACACAGTACCAGCTGCTGCTCAGAGTTAGCCCTGCTATCCCCGAAGCCCATGGAGACATCCTGCTCGTCCTCAGGGAGAGAGCCGTGCAGCAGTAGAGCCTGGAGAGAGAAGAGAGGGATGGACACATACTGTACACATAAGATAAAGCCTACACACCCAGAATACATTTCACAGTATAAACACACACCAGAGAGAAATAAAGCCTGTTGACCACATCACATGCATGCATAAAAACATGTCAGACACACACACACACCGATATGGATGTACGACCTCACATACACCACAAGGCTGCCAACCTGAACTGGACAGTGAACATAGAGCAAATGCTTGGCTTGGACATGATCACACTTTCATGTGATCATCCGAAGTTGGGCAGGGTGGGGTAGAGGTGGGGGGGGGGGGTGATTTTTATACCTGACAGGATAGATTAGATTGTGCTAGATTAAGAGCACTCAGATCCTTGATACCAGATTATGTTTGGATGATCACAATCTCATTGTATACTTACCTTAGCTGGAGTCTTGGAGGGATACATCTTATACATACTAAAGATGTTCACATAAAGCTATGTTTGTATGTCTGACAGTGTATCTATCTGTGTGTACAGTATCTGTATGAGTGTGTGTGTTAAGGTTATTATAGTTTTGTGTTTTTATATTTGTTTTTCTTCTATTAGTTTAAACATTTTCATTTGAAATCAGTTTAGTTTCAGTTAGTTTTCAGTTCCATTTTACTCATTTTCATTTAGTTATTGTATCATAAAAACATTTCAATTTAGTTTTTATATTATATCGTTTTAGTGTTAGGGACAGAACGAAGCCTATGCGTGGGAGGCTAGGAGCCATTTATGTGTTGCAAAGTGTTTGGGTTTTTTGGGAGGTCACTTCTTGACCCTGTGCGGCAGTAATGCATAAGGTGCTGGGTCAGGTCATAGGTTAGGATAGGTTTGAAGGTAGACTCAGCGAGATGACGTAGATGCACCAAGTAACAGTAGTAGTGGGTCAATTTCTGCAACAACCAGGAGCGCTGAAGCGCGAGGCTAAACTTCTCAGCTGATTCTTATCAGATGCACCTCCCCTACTTCACTCCTCGACTTTCGTCTACAGACGGTTGGTTTAGCCTTACCATTCAAACGCACACAATATCTGTGGTGCTGCTCGTGGCAAAGTCATCTCACTGAGTCTATCTTTAAATGATTAAGTAAATGTCTAACCCACCAGATTCAGAAGCTTGAAAACCCCATTAGAAAAAAAGCTTGTAAATTCTAAAACTGAACATACAGTGCATTTGGAAAGTATTCAGACCACTTGACTTTTTCCATATTTTGTTACATTACAGCCTTATTCTAAAATTGATTAAATACATGTTTCCCTCTCAATCATAAATCTACACACACATAATGACATAGCGAAAACAGGTTTTTTGAATACTTATTTGCATAAGTATTCAGGCCCTTTGCTATGAGACTTGAAATTGAGCCCAGGTGCATCCTGTTTCCATTAATCACCCTTGAGATGTTTCTACAACTTCATTGGAGTCCACCTGTGGTGAATGCAATTGACTGGACATGATTTGGAAAGGCACACACCTGTCTACATAAGTTCCCACAGTTGACAGTGCATGTCAGAGCAAAAACCAAGCCATGAGGTCGAAGGAATTGTACGTAGAGCTCCGAGACAGGATTGTGTCGAGGCACAGATCTGGGGAAGGGTCCAAAAATAATTCTGCAGCATTGAAGGTCCCCAAGAAAACAGTGGCCTCCATCATTCTTAAATGGAAGAAGTTTTGAACCACCATGACACCATTCCTAGAGCTGGCCACCCGACGAAATATAGCAATCGGGAGAGAAGGGCCTTGGTCAGGGAGGTGACCAAGAACCTGATGGTCACTCCTCTGTGGAGAACCTTACAGAAGGACAACCATCTCTGCAGCACTCCACTAATTAGGCCTTTATGTGGCCAGAGAGAAGCTACTCCTCAGTAAAAGGCACATGACAGCACGCTTGGAGTTCAGGACTCTCAGACCATGATTAACATCTGGTCTGATGAAACCAAGATTGAACTCTTTGGCCTGAATGCCACATCTGGAGGAAACCTGGCACCATCCCTACGGTGAAGCATGGTGGTGGTAGCATCATGCTGTGGGGATGTTTTTCAGCAGTAGGGAGTGGGTGATAAGTCAGGATTGAGGGAAAGATTAATGGAAAAAAGAGATCCTTGATGAAAACCTGCTTCAGAGCGCTCATGACCTCAGACTTGGGTGAAGGTTCACCTTCCAACAGGACAACGACCGTAAGCACACAGCCAAGACAACACAGAACACAGGAGTGGCTTCGGGACAAGTCTCTGAATGACATTGAGTGGCCCAGCCAGAGCCAGGACTTGAACCCGATCGAACATCTCTGGAGAGACCTGAAAATAGCTGTGCAGCGACGCTCCACATCCAACCTAACAGAGTTTGAGAAGATCTGCAGAGAAAAGTGGGAGAAACTCTCCAAATACATGTGTGCCAAGCTTGTAGCGTCATACCCAAGAAGACTCCAGGCTGTAATCACTGCAAACGGTGCTTCAACAAAGTACTGAGTTAAGGGTCTGAACACTTTTTGCTTTGTCATTATGGGGTATTGTGTGTGGATTGATGAGGGGGGGAAACAATTTAATCAATTTTAGAATGAGGCTGTAACTTAACAAAATGTGGAAACAGTCAAGAGGCCTGAATACTTTCCGAATGCAATGTAATTCATGATGGTTTTTATTTATTATTTATTTTAGTTCGTTTTATAGCCAAATACAATAGTTTCAGTATAATTTGAGTTTTTGAAACAGGTTTGTTAATTATTTTATTTCAGGTACCTAATTGTTTTAGTTTTAGTTTACTACAATATTGCGTGTGTGTGTGTGTGTGTGTGTGTGTGTGTGTGTGTGTGTGTGTGTGTGTGTGTGTGTGTGTGTGTGAGGAGTCTTTAGTTACCTGTAGACGGAACACCATCCTCCTGGCCTCCTGCATCTCTTTTTCCAGCTGCTCCTGGTGACACTCCAGCTGCTCCTCCCATGATCTCTCCTCCTCTGGCCCACTATGCCCCGGGGTCGGACACAGGCCACAGAGAGACAACACCTCTTCTGGAGGGCAGACACACAGACGGACAGCCGGACAAACAGACAGAGGGAGAGATGGAGGCATGGACAGATAAACAGAGACAGACCGGGCATGATAAAACGTCAGTTTTGTAGCAGATAAATCAAATGGAAACAGATTTCAGGAACGAGCAAATTAATGTGCAGCCAACCTGTATCAGATTTCCTTTCCGTCAACTCTGATTTGTCATCTCCAGGCTCGGCGTGGTCTTCAGATTGAGCTGAGATAAATACTTCTTTAGGAGTGTCTGTGGACTGAGCGATGATGTACTCTTCTTTAGGGGAGTGTGCAGGGCTGGCTGAACTGAGGCTGCAACAGTTTGTGGGAAAGACAAGAATAAGGAATGAGTTTGTTTGCTGCTGAGCCAAATTAAATTAAATAAATACATATTCATGGAAGACATTCTTCTTGAAATGACATATACTGTAAATGCCATCTAGACTAAGCAATATTTCAACAGAATGATACACTGAACAACACTCCCTCTGTATTCATTTGGACAGTGAAGCTAAAACTTTTAATATGGCTCTATACTCCAGCATTTTGGATTTGAGATCAAATGTTTCACATGCGACAGACATTATGTTTTAAAATACACTCAAATAAGAGATGACATTCTGTATAGTGACCGAATAGTGGCCCAAAATGCTGGAATATAGAGCCAAATTAAAAGTTTCACTGTCCATCAACCAATCAAATCAAATGTTATCGCCGAATATAGCAGGTGTCGACAGTGAAATGCTTACTTACAAGCCCTAAACCAACAATGCAGTTTTAAGAAAAATAAGTATTTAGAAAGTATTTACTAAAATAAACAGAAGTAAAATAGAAAAATAAGAAAAATAACAAATAATTGAGCAATAATAAAATAACATTAGCGAGGCTATATACAGGGGGTACCGATACAGAGTCAATGTGCGGGGGCAAAGGTTAGTCCAGGTAATTGAGATAATATGTTAATGTAGGTAGAGTTAAAGTGACAACGCATAGATAATAAACAGAGTAGTAGCATTTTTTGGGCCTTCAAATACGGAGGGGGGTGTAAGTAAACACATAGATGGAATTTGTTTGTTCATTTATTCATTCATTCGTTCAACTTAATTGACACAAACATAAGTGACTGTCCAAAATATTAAGTTTTACTTAAATTAAAATGCACTTTACAGGCAACTTCAGACAAATGGGACACATTTGAGTCAAACAACTAACTATTTCCTTTTTCAAACAGCCAGATAGGGGCGGGATTTAGAAACATGCTGTTTTAGTTTTTGTAACAACGCATTCTTAGGATTGTTTTTTCCTCCGGAGACATCAGTTCAAAACTGGCAATGATTTCAATGTCTCTGAGAGGATGAGTTCCTCTTTCAGAATGTCCTGAGTCTGTTATGTACTCAGTCTGTATGTTATGATGATCTTTGGCTGTTCTGAGTACATTCCAAGCACCCTGAGGTCTGGGCCTCTTGTCATGTTCCCTCATGTGTTTTTTAGAAATGGGATCCAGCCACATGTGGTCTATAACCCCAGGCATTAGATATGGCTCCCAGAGGGGGGATTCCGTGATCCCTTTCTTCATATCTGTGGGAAAACAACCATGCTTCTGTCTGTGTGGACCAAATTGACCACCATTTGGAGATGGGCAGTACTTCTGTTACATGTATTTGAAATGTATTTTGCATATTTTTTCATTTGTATTTCACTGGCCTAGACTACAGTCCAATGTATTTTCTAACAAGATACTTCAGAGAGCTGCATTTTGTATTATTAAAATACTTTTCAACAGTCCTGCAAGAGAATTATATAGAGCATATTTCTTACAAAATAAGTTGAAATTTCAAAAAGGTTGTGTTCACACATGTATTTGTTTGATTTACAACTGCACAGGACATTTGACTGAAATAGTCTATGATTCCTTTTGTGTTTTTTGCCTACTTTAAATGTATTTTTTGACTGACTTTTCTGTATTGTTGATAATAGTATTTCTTATTTTATTTTCATACATTCTTTTGGGTATTTTATAACAAGATACATTTCAATGTATTTTTGCCTATCTCTACAGTCATTCATATTTTTATTCAAATGTGATCTCGTTCGGGGGTGGAGCTCATTAGAATAATAATATTTAGCATGCTTTGCAAGTGTGTCACACCCTGATCTGTTTCACCTGTCCTTGTGCTTGTCTCCACCCCCCTCCAGGTGTCACCCATCTTCCCCATTATCCCCTGTGTATTTATACATGTGTTCTCTTGTCTGTTGCCAGTTCGTCAGGTCTTACCAGCATGCTTTCCCGTCTTCCTTTTGCTCAAGTTCTGTTTCCTAGTTTTCTGGGTTCTGACTATTCTGCCTGTACTGACCCCGAGCCTGCCTGCCATCCTGTACCTGCCTGACTCTGACTTGATCACGAACCCTGCCCTTTGCCTGCCCCGTGTGTACAATAACTCATCTGAGATCTGTACTATCTGCCTCCTGTGTCTGTATCCGAGTCATATCCTGAGTCGTGATAAAGTGTTTATTTTTACATCTACATTAGCATTTGTTATTTAGCATCGATAGCAACTTACAGTCAGTGCATTCAATCATAGTAGAAACAACCACATTATCACTGTCATAGCATGTAAAATGCTTTTGTTACCATTACTGAAAATGTTGTTACGGTTAAGTGTGTACTTGCAAATTTATTTTGTATTTGAAAATACAAGATACTTGTATTTTAATTCAGTACAATACTTTGCAAAAGTATTATGTATGTTATTTTGATACATTGGTTTTTAGGGTATTTTGTAATTAATTGTATTTTGTATTTGTATTTTATAATTGTTGCCAGTTTCTGCCACTATTAAACCTAAAACCCTTAGACATTACATGTTGAAAAGGGGAAAGAGACTATGTTCAAATCTTTCTTAAGAGAAATGCAAGATGGGTGGATTATGATGGATTGCATTTATGTAACCATATGTTAATTAGTGTGAAGCGTAATGTTGACATGAGTAATTAGACTCACATTACAGTCTGTGTGAGATTAATGTCTGGTTTAATGTAGTTAGGAAGGCATCCGTCTTCTTTAAACAAACCATACAACTCTATGCACAAGGACTACTTTTAAAAATGTCTACTGAAAATATATATATAAAAAACACCTTTATTGAAGAACAGAATGAATGTTTGTATCGTCATTCTGTTCCCAAACTTTGCATCTGCACTATTCTTCAAGTAAAGGTGTTTTTGTAAAATGTTCAGTGGAAATTGTTAAAAGTAGTCCTTGTGCATATAGTTATATGGTTTGTTAACTTTGCAATCACTGGTTTTTTGTTTGACATACATTTTAAAGTGAAACATCTGAGTCTCAGCATCACTCTGTTTCAATGGAATTACCCTTTATCCACCCTTTATCCATTCACTAACACTGTGAACAGAGGGGGATTAATTAGGGTTAATTGGGCCCCAGGAGGGTCTGTATGTGCTCTCTTACTGTGCCTCAGCTGTAAATGATTAATACTGTATGTGGAGGCAGGTACCATATGATGCTTGCTTGGATTGATATGTAATTGAGTTGGTAGGGATGTATGGTAGATACAGTATTATGACTTCAATAGAGTTGTGACAATTAGGTTATATACCATTTACATATCATATTCAGGAAGTTTGGGACGTTTTCTGTCATAAGGGGCCTACTTTGTTGATTCTACTGAACTGCTGAGAAACAGGGACAGTAGGTTCCATAAGCAGAGCCTCTGTGGTCTGGTGGCCATCTTATCTGATTCACCTGAAGTGGTTATGCCTAAGTACTCACCATTGATAAACAATGCAAATCATTTCAAATAATCTTGTAATAAGAACTACAGGCAAAGGATGAAGGACATGCCAACCAATGTTCTGTGTAAATCTCTCATCGTGGCACCGCCCTTCCTTTGTCCTGGGTAGTTTTATCGCTACATATTCTACTTTCTGTGGATTTCCCTTAAAAGATGTACCCTGCTGATCTGTTGTGCCAACTGAAACACAACATACAGTAGAGATACATAGATTAGCAAGAGATTAGCATTTGAATGTCTTTTTTAATCCCTTTATATCAAATCAAGTAAATCTTCTTGAAATAACATGTTTTTAATTCAAATATGTCTTCAATTTAACTGAATGAGCATTGATTTAACTTTTCAATTGTATATCTGAAAGAGGATCACATGCACCTGTGGCCTATTTTACACTATAATGTCATTTGTGTATTTACTGTAAATATATTTTGGGTTGGAAATAAAACCTCCACTATGGTGGGCAAATATTAAACATAAATGATCCTAATCTCTGGAACTAAATACTGTATAACACTAAAACACCATGTGAGATTGGACAAGCCCATATACAGCGTGATGCTAATCAGTCTGATCAAAGTAAATCTGAGATGTAAGCCGATCTGCAAATGGAAATCACAGCAATGCCAAACACTGTAGTTATCCGTTGCTAGGCAATATCACTCATTCAGCTCACATAGACTATATATTCTGTTCCAGACAAACAACTACACGGACGCACAGTATCCATACCAGAGAGGCACGCCCACACCTACATTCAGACAAAAGCCGAAAATGATGTGAACTACTCCATTTCTACGAGCTATCACACTATGATTAGTTTCTCTAAAACGTGTTACATAAATGTATAGTGTAGGAACATAGGATAATATTGATTAGACAAATAAATGACATCTTCTAAATGACATAGTGCTTGCACTGTATCGAGGTGTCATAACCACTCCCCTCACTGTAAAGGTAGCACCATACTGTCAAGGCACATGTAGAGGCACTGGTCAATGAATAAACACTGCATTTCTATATTACAACCACTGATTGTAACAACGAGAAGGAGAGAGACAGGTATGTTTTGTAAATCAAGAGATAATGCAAATCATTTGTGAAATCCAACTCTTACCATTTCATCTGTTTGGCTCCCATGCTGGTTAGTTGCACTCTTTACCTCCCATTCAGCCTCTGCCCTGCATGTGGGTGATGCTGCCCTAGTCAGTCAGAAACATAGCCCCCAAACAACCCCAGCAGCAGGGGTGGGTGCAGCACTGCCAACACTAACCAGCAGACTGAGCCTCCACGTCGCAGACACTACTGTGTGCAATTTGCAATAACAGCGAACAGCATACTCAAATCCTCTCCAGCATATTCCCTACATAAAGCTACAAATCCTAATCAACAGCCCTGGACTCTTCTCTAAATCACTCCCTGGAAGAACCCAATGGAAATCCTGTCTCAATCCCTCCCAGCCTGTGGCAGAAGGGAGAGGATTGGTGTTCAGGCTCACCAGCGGCTGAATTCTGCCTGGTTTTTCAGAACACACTCCCCCTGTGGCTGAGCTCTCCTCCTCCATATATTTTCTCAATTTTTTTCTCTCACCCTCACGCTATATCTTCCTTCCTCCGCCTCACAGTATTTCTAGTGCTCAGCCACACAGACTTTTTTCTCTGTCCCTTGTTCTTTCAGTGAGCAGTAAGGCTGTCATACATAACTCTGTCGGAGTGTTTACCCTCCCCCTCCCACACTCTCTTTCATACATCCCCCTCCCACACTCTTCCCCTCTCACTAGAGGAGGGGGTTTGCATGTGCTGCTACTGTAGCTGAAATGGGACATATCTCCTTTGCATTGGGCTGTTAATCTACAGTATATTCTAGGCTAACACTGTGTGGTTTGTGGTTTCCAACTGAACCATGGCTGATTCTAAATCACAGGTTTGCATGGAGCCACATCAAACAAGTTGAAGCATGTGTGAGTGGGTAATGATATATTATCTTAGAGTGAGTACCTCAAACAACCAGATCGAGGATACTGGGACATATAATGCTTAAGCATGGATAATAATAGTATTTTAAAGCTATAATCATAGCATGTGACATTAACTATATGATTTGGATAAATAAGCATCCGTTTTCTATTAAATCAAATACTCACAACCTGAGTTTAAATTCATTTTTTGTTGATTGGAGACAGATATAGCACTTGCACAACACAGTATTATCAGCCTGACCAAAACTGTGGGAAATTTGGATCATCTTGGTTTGAATAAGGGAGGCAATGAAGACAAAAGGCTTTGTTTGACATGGAATGCTAATGGTAGGTGTTTACTCTTTTGGGCCCTAGCAGCATCAGCAGGGGAAAGTGATTGAGTTGTATGATATTTACCCCATTAAATCAAATCACATTTTTATTTGTCACATGCTTCGTAAACAACAGGTGAGACTAAGAGTGAAATGCTTACTTACGGGTCCATTTTCCAACAATGCAGTTAAGGTTATAATAGAAAATAGAAATATTGACACAAGGAATAAATACACAGTTAATAACAAATAACAATGACGAGTAAAAATAACATGGCTATATTAATATAGGAAGTACCAGGTAATAACATGGCTATATTAATATAGGAAGTACCAGATAATAACATGGCTATATTAATATAGGAAGTACCAGGTAATAACATGGCTATATTAATATAGGAAGTACCAGGTAATAACATGGCTATATTAATATAGGAAGTACCAGGTAATAACATGGCTATATTAATATAGGAAGTACCAGGTAATAACATGGCTACATACAGGGAGTACCAGATAATAACATGGCTATATTAATATAGGAAGTACCAGGTAATAACATGGCTACATACAGGGAGTACCAGGTAATAACATGGCTACATACAGGGAGTACCAGATAATAACATGGCTATATTAATATAGGAAGTACCAGGTAATAACATGGCTATATTAATATAGGAAGTACCAGGTAATAACATGGCTATATTAATATAGGAAGTACCAGGTAATAACATGGCTACATACAGGGAGTACCAGATAATAACATGGCTATATTAATATAGGAAGTACCAGGTAATAACATGGCTACATACAGGGAGTACCAGGTAATAACATGGCTACATACAGGGAGTACCAGGTAATAACATGGCTATATACAGGGAGTACCAGGTAATAACATGGCTATATACAGGGAGTACCAGTACCGAGTCAATGTGCAGGGGTATGAAGTAATTGAGATTGCTAGTATGAAAGTGTGTGTGAGTTAGTTAGTGTGTGTGTGTGTGTGTGTGTGTGTGTGTGTGTGTGTGTGTGTGTGTGTGTGTGTGTGTGTGTGTGTGTGTGTGTGTGTGTGTGTGTGTGTGTGTGGCGTCAGTATGTCATTTGTGTGCATGTTATGTGTGTGTGGGCATATGTGGTGTGTGTGTTGTGGTGTCAGTGTAAGTCTCTGTGAGTGTGTGGGTAGAGTCCAGTGTGTGTGTGCATAAAGTCGGTGCATGAGAGTTGGTGCAAAAAGGGTCAATGCAGGTAGTCTGGGTAGCCATTTGATTAGCTAATTAGCCGTCTTGTTTAGAAGTCTTATGGCTTGGAGGTAGAAGCTGTTCAGGGTCCTACTGGTTCCAGACTTAGTGCACTGGTACCATTTGCCATGTGATAACAGAATGAACAGTTTACGGCTTGGGTGGCTGGAGGCTTTGACCCTTTTTTGGGCCTTCCTTTGACACTGCCTGGTATAGGGGTCCTGGATGGCAGTAAGCTCGGACCGAGTGATGTATTAGGCCGTACTCATAACCCTCTGTAGAGGGTTATTACGGTCGGGTGCATTATAGTTGCCATACCAAGCGGTGATGCAGCCAGTCAAGATGCTCTCAATGGTGCAGCTGTAGAATGTTTTGAGGATCTGTGGGCACATGCCAAATCTTTTAAGCCTCCTGAACAGGGCACATCCCTTGACAAAACTATCTGTTGTTGTTATAAAACCCATACCTTGCAACAGTCAACAATGACTTGTTTCTCAAACACAGATCATTGCTATCTGTTTTATACTGTGTCCATAACAGTATGAAAAGTGTATCCTGCTTCTATACACAACAGTAGTGCAGTCTCAACAGTTCTTAGAGTCTTCACTTAAAAGTTATTGATAGGCCTTCTGTATCGTTGTGTGCCAAACATTCGGTGCTAATTAGGAAATAGGTTATTGTTAGAAATATAGTCAATTATAATAGGCTACATAACTACTACAGGTAATCATTGCATTTTATTCAGATTAAATCCAATTTTATTTGTCACATTCGCCAAATACAACAGGTGTAGACCTTACAGTTAAATGCTTACTTACAAGGCCTGAACCAACAATGCAGTTAAGAAAAATAAGTGCTAAGGAAGTATTTACTAAAATAAACTGAAGTAGAAAATAGGAAAATAACAAATAATTAAAGAGCAACAATAAGATAACAGTAGCGAGGCTATATACAGGGGGTACCGGTACAGAGTCAATGTGCGGGGGCACAGGTTAGTCGAGGTAATATGTACATGTAGGTAGAGGTAAAGTGACTATGCATAGATAATAAACAGAGACTAGCAGCACCGTAAAAATGGGAGTGGGTCAATGCAAATAGTCCAGGTAGCCATTTGATTAGCTGTTCAGGAGTCTTATGGTTTGGGGTTAGAAGCTGATAAGAAGCCTTTTGGACCTATGATGATATTGGCCCTAAAGACCTAGTTGTGATGTGGATAGTGGCTAGTGAGATGCCATGTAGCTTGGCCTTTAATAGCCATTTGACTAGAATTATGAAGTAAGAACAATTGGCTCACAAAGAGTGAATTTGTGCAGTTTCTCAATCCCCACATCCACCACCTTTTAGGACCCCCACCAATGATTGACAGACACATGGCCAATCAGCGTCCTAGTCGTCCTGTGACGCAACAACCCCCACATGGGCGGGATTATGCAGAAGGATATTGCGCATGTGCTTCTTCCGCTATACGCCACGGACTGAGAAGTCAGACTGTTGTGTGTTTTTATTCGTAAACGTTAAATATCAAACGGTAATTCTGATTCATAAATATTTAATCAGGGTTGAAATGAGCGTCATAGGATTAATATCTAGCAAAGCTCCTGTTGATAAAACTACCCGTTAACGCGAACCAGCTGTAGCTTCATAGCTAGTATGTGCTTTTAGCAACGCGGGTGTATCTACATACACTAGCGTAGCCCTTGATCTTGCCCTTCCATTAAATTACACATAAATCATTGGACGTAGGGGGAGTTTTGTCTGAACATTAATACGCGTCGCTTGCATCGCATCGGTTTTGAAAGCATAAGGACCTTTCATATCGGTGATTAAATATATATATGTTTAAACATGGATAAATTGATGCTCATTGATTTGGGTTCCTACGCGGTCATATTTCCATTTTACAGAGCTTGTTCACAGAAAACATACGGAAGAGTGGACTACCTGTACTAATTCGCTATCTGCGTCTCTGAACACCTGTGTGTAAACGGAAGACAGACGCAACAAACGTGTTGTCACAGAAAAGTATTGTCTGCTGCACCAGTGTTAAACCAGTGCAGCACAGGAGGTTGGTGGCACCTTAATTGGGGAGGACGGGCTCGTGGTAATGGGTGGTGTGGAATATGATCAAATACGTCAAACTTGTTTGATGCCATTCGCTCCGTTTCACACATGATTATGAGCCGCCCTCCCCTCAGCAGCCTCCACTGCTGAGTAAGTGTATATTTTTATGTTTGTATAATTATTTTGATGTGATATGAAAGTACAATGATTTATGTTTCTAGAATCATACTGCAATTGATTCATGTTTAGATGGAGTATTTGGCTGTTTTGGCTTCCAGTGGCAATTCCCCCATTAAACAGAACATGTAAGGTCACTGGACTAAGGAGCAACATTAGGCACCTTTAGTCCAATATTGTGCTAACACTAGAGTTGCTTTCAATTGTATTCGGAGCACAAAACAGTCTGTGGGAAGTTAAATACTATTCCATTTCAACTTATTGTGCTGGTTGGCAGGATGGTCGGTCATTATGATCAGGGAATTTGAAACAAAATATATTCTCCAATGCACCTGTCCTGATCTGTTTGTATTGAGACTCCAACCCCAGTATGTTGCTGCCAATGTAATTCACAGTGTTGTGTGTACAGTACCTTATACCTTTTTCTCTTCTCAGGTATCATCATGTCCAGGGTGCCGAATGGGCAAGGTGCTGCTGTGAAATGTTATTCGTCACACAGATGCCCACAACAAGGTGAGAGTGGGAGAGCTAGCTAAATGTGTGTGTGTGTAGCTGTGTTCTCGCCTCATGAGAGATGTGGTCTGTTTCAGATCCAGGAGTCGGAGATGTGGAAGTTGAGGGGGATGGAGAAGGGGCCATTCACCAGCCACAGATCGATGCCACGAGCCTTAAATCCATCCAGGTCCCCTCACTGTTCGAGAATGGAAGTAGTGTAGCCTGAAACATCAGCCGGTGATGACTAGCTAACACTAAGGCTATGTACCGTCTGAGACACTGCAATGTTATTTGGATTGTGTAAAACCACGTGAACATGTGCACGAGCTCAGCTAGTATGCATGGCATGCACACACTTCAGGTGATAGAAATCTGAATGCACTACTAGTGTTTTGAAAAGTTTATTTAATAATGCTTTCCAGTTGATATGGGCTATTGTCTGAAATTTCAGCTGCATAAGGACCAACCACCCAGACAACCGGTAGAATAAGTTAAAATGTCCTTTTATTCAACATTCCAGCTTGTAGAGGTCCTGAGAGGAGCCTTTCCAAATAATGACATTGCGTTGTCTCAGACGGTACATAGCGTTAGTGTTAGCTATCACCGGCTGATATATCAGGCTATCTTAGGCTGTGTCCAGATTCACCACCCTTTTCCCAAAGTGTGCACTTACTTCCCGGCATGGATATAAAAGCAATGTATTTGTGTAATCATTTGTTGGAGTCAGTTTCCACCATTTTAAGATTCATGACGGGAAGTGTGCAAGTGCACGTTTTGATAGAAGGGTGGAGAATCGGGATGCAGCCTTACAGTAGCTTAGAAGCGTGTTATATGGAACAGGTTGACAAACATCAGAATTAGAGTTCACCCATGTTGTCTATTCCTCAGGAGTCACGTGCACTGTGATCGTGTGGAGGATGGGTCTGTAGACAGACTGGGAGACTGGCTGCGGGGAAGAGAACACGATTCCAGCTAGGACAAGAGGGGGGCACGCTACTGGACCAAGAACCTCTATGACTTTGAGGCCAATGATTCAGACAGGTGCATATTTTTTCTGTTTACAACTCTGTAGTATTATAGCCTTGTGAGTTCATACGTTTGTGTTTGAGTTGACAAACGGCGACATGCTATGAAAGGTGAATCTCATTGGTACTGTGCATGTTTCCTCTACAGAGGTTTTAAGGAGCTATACCCTGAGGAGTTTAAAAGTGACTGGTAAGAAATGAACTGCATTAACATGAAATACCATGTCCCATAACTATAGTAGCTGTAGTAAGGATCAAATCAAAGTTGGCCTCCCGGGTGACGCAGTGGTTAAGGGCGCTGTACTGCAGCGCCAGCTGTGCCACCAGAGACTCTGGGTTCGCGCCCAGGCTCTGTCGCAGCCGGCCATGACCGGGAGGTCCGTGGGGCGACGCACAATTGGCCTAGCGTCATCCGGGTTAGGGAGAGTTTGACCGGTAGGGATATCCTTGTCTCATCGCGCACCAACGACTCCTGTGGCGGGCCGGGCGCAGTGCACGGTAGCCAGGTGCACGGTGTTTCCTCCGACATATCGGTGCGGCTGGCTTCCAGGTTGGATGCGCGCTGTGTTAAGAAGCAGTGCGGCTTGGTTGGGTTGTGTTTCGGAGGACGCAATGCTTTCTACCTTCGTCTCTCCCGAGCCCGTACGGGAGTTGTAGCGATGAGTCAAGATAGTAACTACTAACAATTGGATACCACAAAATTGTTTACAAATATGCACAGACCGCCCCCCTTGTCTTACCGCCCCCCTTGTGCTGTTCTATCTTGCCGGTGCAGCGTATATCCCGCTAGCCGAATATCCACGTCGTCATTCAGCCACGATTCTGTGAAACGTAGGATATTACGGTTTTTGATGTCCTGTTGGTAGGATATTCGTGATGGCACCGTGTCTAATTTATTGTCCAATGATTGCACGTTGGCGAGTAGTATTGACGGTAACGACAGCTTTCCCAGTCGCCTTCTCCAGGTCCTGACCAGGTATCCGGCTCTTTGTCCTCTGTACCTGCGTCGTTTCCTCTTGCAAGTAACCAGGATGTTGATCCTGTGGGGTGTTTGGAGAAAGTCTTGTGCATCGTCTTTGTTGTAGAAATCTCATTATTTGCTTCAATACAATAAATGTTGCATTGTTATAATGCCTGATTTGTCTTTTCAGGGATAGAGACCGTGGTGATGATCAGAATGGGCATTGGAGAAAGAAAACGTCCGGACTTAAAACAGCCAAATCAAAACATCTGAAGAAGTCCTCCAAGAAGAAGAAGGAGGAAAAGTGAAGGATAGGTGAGTCAGACGGTGAGTCCAGCAGCGACAAGAGCCACCGTGTCAAACAGGAACAGAAGAGGAACAGCGAAGGATAGGTGAGTCAGACGGTGAGTCCAGCAGCGACAAGAGCCACAGTGTCAAACAGGAACAGAAGAGGAAAAGCAGCAAGAGCAAACATAAGAGAAAAAAGTGTGAGAGAGAGGAGGAGAGCAGCTCAGAGGAGGAGGAGGAGAGCAGCTCAGAGGAGGAGGAGGAGAGCAGCTCAGAGGAGGAGGAGGAGAGCAGCTCAGAGGAGGAGGAGGAGGAGGAGGATGAGGAGAGAGGGAGAAGGAGGAAATGATAGATGGACTCCCACAGAGACTCAGGACCAGAGTCACACAAGAAGAGGAGGAAAAACTGGAAAGCAGGAGAGGACAAATCAGAGGACAGTTCTGAGGATTCAACCTTTTTCCATTAGCAGCCAGTAATCTGTACCCTCATACTGCCCCCTTTCAGTTGCTGAAAGTGAGTGGGCAAAGCTTTCACAGTTACACCCCACTTCCACTTTAGTGTCCAATGTTTCCCACTAGATTTGTTGAGAACACAGCATCACCATAGCTAATTGCTAGACATGTTTGTGATTTATCCAATAAGACAACTGAGGAATTGGCTAAAGTACAAATAGAACTTTTGAACAGACCTACTGGCAGGGGAAAGCATATCGCTCTTCCCTTAACCATGTTCCTCTGCAATACTCTTCTGTGCTGTACTTCTCTTTCTGTGTACAGCTGAGCACAAACCTGTGTTCTCCCCTAAGGGCATTCAGCAGTACCTCACCTTCTGTTACTGGTGCTGCTCAAGCTGCAGTGCTCAGATAGTGAGCTGACACTGCACAAATATGGACTAAACGAAAGCCACCTAATTCCACCTCATGACAAGTTGATTGACTGCTGAGCCTTGTCTCATAGTTAGTGTCCTGGCGTGACTTTAGCTGTTATACTATGGAAAATTATGACATTTTATGCAGATTTCCCAACCAATTGTGACAATCTTTTATGCTTTTTTAAAATTCAGTATTTATTTTAAAAACATTTGATTTATGGGAGTCGGGATTTAACGGAATGTCAGGTGGGACATTGAAAAATAAAATGCATATTTCGTTTTCTGAAAATGTACTCTGGTTATCACACCATACTTTTAGACAGGAAGGACAAATCACATGGATCTCATGTTATGACTGCAGGATATCTACATGACTATCATTCACAAGTCTTCTCAGTAGGCCTATAGCCTTTCTATTTCATGAGCTTGAGCATGAATTTGACTTCATGCATCAAATTCTATGAAATAATATGCCCCTTGGGTTGAATACGTCCAGAACTGGGTACCATTTACCATATAACATTGTATAAATGGTGTACGGTTTCCCTCTAGTGTTAAGTTTCTACAGTACTTGCTGTAGATGTAATGTGCAAGAAAATGGAATAGGTCAGCACTGAATGAGAATTTCTACATCATTTCTACATCACTATATAAACTCCTTTTAAGAGACCTGCTGAAAAAGGTGCTGTCGTCTAAAACAGGTTTGAGCGGCATAGTTTTATTCTTACGTAGAGAGCATGCCACTGCTATATGGTATCTTTTCAAGTTCATGCCTTTCTCCTTAATGATCATCACGCTGTACAAGGTTAATTTATTATTTAGTGGAAGGGCTAGGAGGCCTACAGGGTTTAATATCCTGTTATCTGTGGTGCGTTGTCTCCACCTAGTGGCTCAATCGGTGTAGTAGACCCTGAGGATTGATTGACTCATGGCCTCTTTTGACTTCATCAGAATAAATAGTTTATTTGTGACAAATAAAGGAGTATTGTTTCTGACCTGATGTTTGTATACTTTGACAACAGCTTCCTTTGAGACCCTTGAAGTTCCCCACATGTTTGTCTCAACAGGCACAAGATATGATATCTTAATATATATTTGATAAGATACATGCCTTAATGCATATAGGCCTTCCCACTGATCCATGTGCAAGCAGCTTTCATGATTTTGACGAAAGGATCCAGGATCACCATAAGAAAAGGACACGGCACAAACGGTACAGTTAACCCACACAAAAAATTTAATACCCTCTCATAAGGGATAAGTGGTCCAAACCTTGTCATACTAAATAGGGGGAAGTGTGAAGACACAGGTTTTTAATGTAAAAACTTGTGGCCAACACCCAAATGCTCAGTAAAAAGTT
Organism: Oncorhynchus kisutch; assembly: GCF_002021735.2. Classification (NCBI taxonomy): domain Eukaryota; kingdom Metazoa; phylum Chordata; class Actinopteri; order Salmoniformes; family Salmonidae; genus Oncorhynchus; species Oncorhynchus kisutch. The sequence goes on along the minus strand of NC_034188.2, from coordinate 66,911,887 downwards.
GTGACATATGACTTACATAATACACATACACCAATGTTTTTAATATACTTCTATATGTATTTTTTTTGTTGTCTTTTTATCTAGACCAGCCAGATACAATACCGATTAATATCATACAGTCACATCTGGAACAATACCTAGTAATATCATACAGTCCAACCAGCATCGAGGAGTCCACAGGTTTATCAGGTCCATCCTCTGCTAACATTTGAAATCGGCATGTGTATAGTTCTATATTTTTATTAATGTATAGACTGGTGTGATACTTGTCATCGTATCGTCGTGTCTTCGTGTGCAAAAGTCTTTGAAAGAACCCAAAGGATGATCAACATACAAGATACCTGGTTGTTCACTTTACAGTGTGATCTTTTTAACATTAAAGGAAAAGTTACAAATGCCCCAACCCTTGGCATGTCAAAGAACACAAAAACTCAAAGCATCACTCCCCATGAAACGGGGAAAACCATGATAGAAAGGAAAGTTTATGACTACAATGAGCAGCATCCTCCATTCGTACATATTTTAGAATAAGGCACTGCTGCAGAAACTAATGAAATGTCCAACAACTCTGTCGCTCTGGGAGTATGAGGGGAGGCAGGATGAAAGGGGACTGTTTTCTTCTCCAGCAACTCTCTGAGTCTGTATGCATGTAGATTTATTTGTTAGATATGTAAATGTGTATGCATGAGGGTGTATGTGTCAAACTGTTGGTATGTGTGTGTGTCTTTGAGAGAGCCAGAGAGGCCAGGCTGTATCTCTTACACTGTGCTCTCCAGCATCCATTCAGTGCTGCTGAAAGTGACTCTCCGGTTGGCGAGCGGTGAGGACTCCACGTTGAGCTGGTTTGTAGACTTGTGCCGCCTCGTCCGCGCTCTGCGGGGGTAACTGTGGCTCTGAAATATGGAGTAGTCTCCCCCGTCAAAGCTGAACCTGTGCCTAGTTCGTGCCAGCTCATTATTAAACCCCATGTTGGCCAGGGCGCTCTTGTCCTTGAGCCTGGGGGCCTCCTTGGTGCTGGCGTTGGAACCTAGGAGACACAAGGATATGGTGGAGCCCATCAGGCTGCTTTCTGTCTGTGTGTCCTCTGACGGGGGGCCAGATCCAGAGCGCTGGGCATCCAGGCTGGTCCTCCTCACCTTGTCCGTGGGCAGGGGGGGCAGCTCCACTTCCAGGATGGCCGTGGTGGCCAGAGGAGTGTCCCACTCCCTCTTGTCACTGTCCACCTTCAGCACCAGGGCCATGCACTCCTTGGCTGCCATCGGTTGGGCTTCTCTCTGGTGGCTGTCCTCGGCAGGTTGTTTGGAGGTGGAGCGCTGGAGTCTGTGCTGGCTGCCGTTGGTCTGGGAGTGCATGCTGGAGCTGACCTTGACCTTTCTGTCCTCGGGGCTGCTGTGGGCTTTGTAGCGGATCATGAGGATGATGATAAACACCAGCACTGAAGCCACGATGATGCCGCCAATGATGATTATCATGGTGCCGCCCAGAAACTGGCTGTGGATGAAGCGACACTGGCTGACCTCGCTGGCTGTGTGGAACTGGACGCAGCCGACCACGCGCGTGGCCGTCAGAGAGGTGATGCCGTCGTCGTACACCGCCAGGACACACAGGTCATACTCCCGGCCCGCCGCCAGGTCGTTGATCAGGAAGGTCTTACTGGTGGACGGGATCATTCTGCAGAAAAAAATGAAGGAATTAACAGGAGTGGTGAAGGTTAGCTTTGCCAGGGTAGTTTTGACCTCTCCCCTCAGTTACCACCAATATGCTGTATGAAACAAAAGAGTGCCAGACCGTGTCACACTGCATTCCCATTAACGGCATGCACCTAAGAAGATTTAACCTGACACTAAGGTGTTTGAAAAAACACAGAAAAAAGACAGCCATGCCAACTTACTTCAGCTCCAGTGAGGCTTTAAATATCTCCCATATATTTGGGGCCCAAGTAAAGACAACAGTGCTGACACTTGACTTAGACACTAGGCAATGTTACATGGTGACAGTGCAAAATATCTCCCCCAGCATTTTATGTATACTATGATTGCAAAAGGTAAACAGCAAGGTGACAAACAAGCCATCACTATATATATATATATATATATATACTGTATATGTCACAACATCTTCAAGGAAAGACAACGCAGGCTTCTGGCCAAATGCCCAAGTTTGATGATGTGTGAAATAAACACATTGTCTGTAAACATGAAGGAGAAAGACATTGTCTTTAGGCGGACATCTGTGTTAATATAATTAAAAACATGGCCATTTTCCCCTGAAGGAATGCTTTGATGGTTGTCACTTGTAGGTAATAATATATCACCTAAAGACTAAACAACACGCAGGTCACTGTTTAAACACAGGGGAGAACATTATACAGGAGAATAGCTAATTAAATCAGAAACGATCAAATTAGCAAAGTCAACCAACAACAACAGCTTTAAACTTGACCTTTTGATTCCTTTGAGAAAACTTTCCAGTTCACTTTTTTCATTTGTGCCCCGGTATTGGTGGTGCACACTGGGTCAAATAGAAACACATCCAATAGACCTAAGTACTCTCAATTCAATAAGGGTATTTGTATGAGTAATACAAATGGCAGTGTGAGCAGAAACAGTGCAATCAGAAAGTATTCAGACCCCTTCCCCTTTTCTACACTTTGTTTGGTTACAGCCTTATTATAAAATTGACTAAATAAAAATCATCAATCTACACACAATACCCCATAATAACAAAGTGAAAACAGGTTTTTAGAAATGTTTGCAAATGTGTTACAAATAAAAAACAGAAATATCTTATTTACATAAGTATTCAGGCCCTTTGCTATGAGACTCGAAATTGAGCTCAGGGTGCATCCTGTTTCCATTGATCATCCTTGAGATGTTTCTACAACTGGATTGGAGTCCAACTGTGGTAAATTCAATTTATTGGACATGATTTGGAAAGGCACACACCTGTCTATATAAAGGTCCCACAGTTGACAGTGCATGTCAGAGCAAAAACCAAGCCATGAGGTCGAAGGAATTGTACGTAGAGCTCCAAGACAGGATTGAGTTGAGGCACAGATCTGGGGAAGGTCCCCAAGTAAAACACAGAGGCCTCCATCATTCTTAAATGGAAGAAGTTTGGAACCCCCAAGACTCTTCCTAGAGCTGGCTGCCCAGCCAAACTGAGCAATCAGGGGAGAAGGGCCTTGGTCAGGGAGGTGACCAAGAACCCAATGGTCACTCTGACAGAGCTCCAGAGTTCCTCTGTGGAGATAGGAGAACCTTACAGAAGGACAACCTTCTCTGCAGCACTCAACCAATCAGGCCTTTATGGTTGAGTGGCCAGACGGAAGCCGCTCAGCCGCTCCTCAGTAAAAGGCACATGACAGCATGCTTGGAGTTTGCCAAAAGGCACCTACAGGACTCTCAGACCATGAGAAAGATTCACTGGTCTGATGAAACCAAGATTGAACTCTTTGGCCCCCAAATGCCAAGTGTCACGTCTGGAGGAAACCTGGCACCACCCCTACGGTGAAGCACGGTGGTGGCAGTATCATGCTGTGGGGATATTTTTCAGCGGCGAGACTGGGAGACTCGTCAGGATCGAGGGAAAGATGAATGGAGCAAAGTACAGAGAGATCCTTGATGAAAACCTGCTCCAGAGCACCCAGGATGAAAGTTCACCTTCCACAGGACAACAACCCTAAGCACATAGCCAACGCAGGAGTGGCTTCGGCACTGTCTCTGAATGTCCTTAAGTGGCCCAGCCAGAGCCCAGATTTGAACCCGATCCATGTAAATTACAGCCTCGAGTCTTCTTGGGTATGACGCCTCAAGTTTGGCACACCTGTATTTGGAGAGTTTTTCCGCATTCTTCTCTGCAGATCCTCTCAAGCTCTGTCAGGGTGTATGGGGAGTGTCGCTACACAGCTATTTTCAGGTCTCTCCAGAGATGTTGGATCGGGTTCGAATCCGGGCTTAAAGAAATTCCATTTACATAAGTATTCAGACCCTTTATTCAGTACTTTGTTGAAGCATCTTTGGCAGCGATTACAGTCTAATCTCTACCAAAGGTGCTTCAACAAAGTACTGAGTAAAGGGTCTGAATACTTATGCAAATGGGATATTTCTTTAAGCTGTTTTTGCTTTGTCATTATGGGGTATTGTGTTATGGGGTATTGTGTTATGGGGTATTGTGTTATGGGGTATTATGGGGTATTGTGTTATGGGGTATTGTGTTATGGGGTATTGTGTTATGGGGTATTATGGGGTATTGTGTTATGGGGTATTGTGTTATGGGGTATTGTGTTATGGGGTATTGTGTTATGGGGTATTGTGTTATGGGGTATTGTGTTATGGGGGATTATGGGGTATTGTGTTATGGGGTATTGTGTTATGGGGTATTGTGTTATGGGGTATTGTGTTATGGGGGATTATGGGGTATTGTGTTATGGGGTATTGTGTTATGGGGGATTATGGGGTATTGTGTTATGGGGTATTGTGTTATGGGGGATTATGGGGTATTGTGTTATGGGGTATTGTGTTATGGGGGATTATGGGGTATTGTGTTATGGGGTATTGTGTTATGGGGTATTGTGTTATGGGGTATTTTAGGGGGATTATGGGGTATTTTAGAATAAGGATGTAACGTAAACAAATGTGGAAAAAGTCAAGGGGTCTGAATACTTTCCGAATACACTGAATTTCCCTTTTAAAATGGACTGAAATTAATGATTTCATTGGATTAGACATGAGTCATTCATCAATGTGAAATAAATTACATGTTGTAATATCTATCATATTAAACAGGGTCCCCTAATGTTCCACTGATAGTAATTCAAATGTGAGAAGCCTCTATCTGCAGAAGTTAGCATACTCATGTCCCAGAATCTGACTCACAGGTGTCCTAGGAACAATTATGTCCTATTGGGATTATGTTAAGGGAAGGGTTGGGTTGGGATTAACAGACAGACAGACATGTTATGTTAATTGTTGGGTTGGGGTTAAGGACTGGGACGGGATGGTGCCTGCTGAACCTGGATAATATCGAGACAAAAGGGTATATTTAAGCAATAAGGCCTGAGGGGGTGTGGTAAAGGGCTGTTCTTAAAAAAGGCGCAACGTGGAGTGCCTGGATACAGCCCTTAGCCGTGGTATATTGGCCATATATCACAAACACCAGAGGTACCTTATTGCTATTACAAACTGGTTATCAATGTAATTAGAGCAGTAAAAATAAATGTTTTGACATACCCGTGGTATACGGTCTGATATACCACGGCTGTCAGCCAATCGGCATTCAGGGCTTGTACCACCCAGTTTATAATTACACTCTAAAGGCCAAGTCATATGTCTTAATCGTGTAATCTTTATTTTCTCATAGGCTTAGAGCTAATAAACTGGAAATGTAAAGTCATACTATGCATTTTTATCAATTGAAATCAACATATGGTCTGTTTATACCCTCTTTTATCCCTAAACCATAATACATTTTGTGCATACTTAAATGTAGTGACATAGTTAATCATACAGCACCTATTCAGCTCTGGGAGTTATGGATGTATTATAATGGACTGTCATGCCATTCAGCAGATGGGCATTCCAGATGGCTCAGAACGTCTCCAGAGCTGGTTCAGAACCCCACCCCACCGCAGCCTCATCCCCACCCGCACCCTCTTTTTTTGTTCAATTGAATGCCCTTGTCTATAACTGTTCTGTACTTGTCATGTATTTGTATGTTTTATGTGGACCCCAGGAGGAGTAGCTGCTGCACTAAACCCCCTTTCCACCAGCTCCAGTCCTCCAGCCCTAGTGCTCCCATTCCCCCAACACCAGCCCCCACATGGCTTACCTGTAAACCAGTGTGTCGTCTGCAGTGCTGTTGTACTGAATCTGGTACATCCTGATGCCTGGGATGTGGCGCTCGGAGGGCCAGCGAATCACAGCCGAGGAGGAGGTCAACTCGACCACCACCACCCTCCTGTCCTGGTGCTTGTCATGGCCCTTGGTGTCGTTGCCTGACTTGGAGGAGGTGGTGATGTCAGAGAGGCCCCGATCAGCCTCGCGCATGTGATGCAATGTGTTGTTTACGAACAGGGGCAGAGGGATCATGTTGATCTCCACGGCAGCTGTGGCGATGCCTGCAGCATTGGAGGCCACACAGTTGAAGGCACCGCTGTCCTTTAGGGTGGTGATGAGGATGTCCAAGGTACCGTTGTCATACAGGATGGTGCGGGAGTTGTTATGCACCAGCTTGCCGTCTGGGAAGCGCCAGTGAATGGCTGGGTCCGGGTCTCCCATGGCCTTGCACTTGAGAGTGACCCCCTGGCCCTCCATGACGTAGGGCTTGGTGGATAGGTTCTTGGTGATGAGCGGGGGCTCGCAGATGAACTCCTCCTCCTGGATGGACCAGAAGTACTTGTCCATGAGGTGCTCCGGGGAGGCGCATGTCTCCAGGTCGTCGTGTCGTGTCAGTCTGCGGAGCCACAGCAGCTCACAGTTACAGTGGAGAGGGTTCCCTCCGAAGCTCACTGCCAGGGAAGACGGGTTGGAGCCCTTGGCGTCTGACAGCACCTGGGCGTGCTGAAACAGGCTGTCTGGAGGTAGCTTCTGCAGCCGGTTGGAGGTCATATCAAGACGAACCAGCTTGGTGAGGAGTGTGAAAGTCCCAGCTCCGATGTGATCGATCAGGTTGTGATCAAGGGTGAGGATGTTGATGTGGCTCATCCTGCCTATCTCCTCCCAGGGCAGGGTCCTCAGGTTGTTGTTGGACAGATCCAGGTCCTCGATGGTCGACACAAACTCATCAAAGGAGGTAGGGGCCACGTGGTGGATCTGGTTGTTCCCCAGTATGAGGTGGCGGAGGTTGACCAAGCCTTTGAAGTGGTCGCTCTTGATGACACTGAGGCGGTTGCCGTCCATGTGGAGGGCTCGTAGGGAGCGCAGTCCCAGGAAGGCATGGGGGGTGATCTGGCTGATGGTGTTACGGGACAGGGTGAGGTGGACCAGGCTGGTCATGTTGAAAAAGTCTTTCCTGCGGATGATGGTGATGAAGTTGTCTGTGAGGCGCAGCTCCACGGTCTTGCGGTCGATGGTTGGGGGCACAAACAGCAGACCAGTCTTAGCACAGAGCAGAGTCAAAGTGGGGGAGAGGTGCTGGCAGATGCAGCGGCCGGGGCAGTTGTAGCCCTTCACCAGCACCGCACATAGAAGTACACACAGCAGCACACACACAACCAGCCGCTCCATGTTCTGTCTGTCTGTCTGTCTGTCTGGGTGTCAACTTCCAGATCCTGGAACAGATAGAGATAGAGAGAGAAATGGCAGAGATACGTTAAAACTGGTATATTTGGGGGGTTTAAAATCATATCATTTATAATGAACAGATGTTACACAAATGGAGTCATCAACCAAGATGCTAGTAGGGTACCGATCACCAGAGAGACATGTGAGACATGTTAGAGGTTGTTGTGAGATGATAGAAGACTGAACCCCAGCCCACCCATTATTCCAGTAAGAAAACACAGAATCGCCAGCAAAACAAACACAAACTGGATAATATGCCAGCAGACTGCTGCATCAATGTCGATCCCTTACAAATTTGAATAATTATTGTCGTTTTTACACGGAGCTAATATGTCATAAACTTCCCTGTCATACCGTATGGTTTGTGTGTTTTTCTAGCTCTGAACTTCACAACAGTGTAGGGAATTATTAAGGGGAGAAAGGGTGCTTGTCAGCACTGCTTAAGGATTTATATGACCTTTTCATGCTCCCTTCACTCTTCATGCCTCAGAAATGTGCTGCAGAATTAGACATGAGTTTGTCAAGTAAATCATAGCAACAAAACATGAAGGTGAAAAGTGAGATGAGAGACATTGGTTCTAAATCCATCAGATGGAGGTATTATTAGATGGTTCTGAGGTGTTGAGGCTGATCTTCAGAGTCTCTGATCCCCATTTAGTGCTATTGATTCCAGCTCTGTGAGAGCATAAGTGACAGGTGTAAAAAGAGAACCTTGGGTGTAATAACCACCAAATCCCAATGGAACCCCATTCTTTCATGACGGCTGCCATATTGCCATGCAGTAGTTTTTCCTATTTTCGGCATCAATCTTTGTTGCTCATGCATTTAACCCTGGATGTTTATCACAGATGGAGCCCATTCAGGGATATGATGATAACTGACTGTTATCCACAGGTAACCAATCATTCCTGGCTATGTGTTTTGAAAATAACTGTCTCGACTGCCAGGCTTTTGATTTGTCTTTAGCTTGTCTTTTCCTGTGGATCAGATGTTCTTTCCATTTCTTTATCGTATATCACACATCAAGTGATTCATACCATATGACATGAATCTTTTGATTGTTGTACTGTATTTAGAAAACAGATATTAAACTTTTTGTTCAATGAAACTCAAGATATGGAGAGCAAAACATTAACAATATCTACTAAGTTTGACTACAACAGTCTATTTTATTCCTATGCATATATCCTATATGTAAATTTACATTGAGGTCAAATCTGTTCTTGACAATCATGGAATGTTACGGGGGGGGGTTATTCTATGAGAGAATATCTTTCTAAACTCCAGATAGAATCCATTTATATAGAAAATACCCTTTATTGCTGGCAGCACACTATGCCTGGCTTGTGTTAATTAATTATCCCAATGTGACCTTTTTTTAGTAGCTGGGGAGGTGACATTAATGAAGTAGGTTATAGCTAAACTAATCTTATTTCATACAACAAAAGTCTTACACAATGTGTTCTTGGTTGGGCTGAAAATATGTTTCATCACTGCAAAAATAACTTTGTCTCATATACTTTTAGGTAGAATATTGTTCTCCAATAATTGTGTAGGCATTCAAATGGTAACTAGGCCACAGAGCTCATGGTTTCTCTGAGGACCATCTGTGCTCTAGCGTTTCCTGCCATCACCGTCGCAGATACTCTATTGATCTCTCAGCATCTCCGGTGAAGAAGAAAAAAACTTTGTTGCCATGGCAACTCCGGTGTAGAATGTAGGTCTTTGAATCACATTAAGATGTTAAGCTGCCAGAAAAACGAGGCTTCAATCCTAATGGAGATAGGGAAGATAAGGACATTTACAAGACCTTGTATCAGCCAACCCCTTCAAAACCACACTAAGTGTGTCTATAGGTGAGGAGTACGTGAGGAGCATATAAAACTATGCATTGGAATTCAAGTGCAAACTGAAATGAATGAAATAGTAATACACTGGTGGCAATGCTGTCTTTGTATTTGATCAGTGGCGACCCGTCATTCAGGGCACCTGGGGGGGGATAGTAATACACTGGTGGCAATGCTGTCTTTGTATTTGATCAGTGGCGACCCGTCATTCAGGGCACCTGGGGGGGGATAGTAATACACTGGTGGCAATGCTGTCTTTGTATTTGATCAGTGGCGACCCGTCATTCAGGGCACCTGGGGGGGGATAGTAATACACTGGTGGCAATGCTGTCTTTGTATTTGATCAGTGGCGACCCGTCATTCAGGGCACCTGGGGGGGGATAGTAATACACTGGTGGCAATGCTGCCTTTTGTATTTGATCAGTGGCGACCCGTCATTCAGGGCACCTGGGGGGGGGGATAGTAATACACTGGTGGCAATGCTGTCTTTGTATTTGATCAGTGGCGACCCGTCATTCAGGGCACCTGGGGGGGGGGGGGGGGATAGTAATACACTGGTGGCAATGCTGTCTTTGTATTTGATCAGTGGCGACCCGTCATTCAGGGCACCTGTTTTGCTTGTTATTTTGGCATTAATACGTGTCACATATCAGTTTGCAAACAATGTAAAAACATTATTTATTTGTTTACATTTCATAGAGACATTTCTTGAGTAAGGCATCTCCAAAATGCAGGTGTTTCAGCCTAGCTCAGTGCTTTCTGTGGTGGTGGGGCTAGCTAGCAGAAAATACAGAGTGTTGTGCCTGATTTGCTCAGTTTTCTGTCATGATTGGTTCAGTTTTCTGTCACTCATGGGACAGTAGTCATCCCTAATTCTAAGGTTAGAGCTCGAAAATGTTTGCCCCTTGGGTTCTGCCATAGAGTTATATTAGAAGTGCCCATCCAAGAAGGCTCAAGGTCAATGGCCACATAATGACATCAAATCACGTTATATCTACAGTAGCTTTGATTGAACTCAACATCTTACTTTCAAATTCAGTAGTCATCATCAAGTCGACAATCCTTTTTAATCCTTCTCATTTGAAGAGAAATAATGAAGAGAAATTATAGATAAAACGTGCTCATCGACCATGGATACAAGTTGGAAATCCAAATTCAACAATGAGTCATTTGGAAGGAATCAGTGGCAAACTGCAGGCGTTGCAAAGAAACCACTAACGTTAGCCTGCTATTCAATGGAGTGGCTGTTTCCCCCCCCCCCCCCCGAGTTCCTGCCATAAATCCAAAGAATGCAAGACTCTGATGACAAAATTTCCCACAAAGGACCACTGCGCCACCTTCACAAGGTGAGTCTCAGACTAAAATGCCTGTTTGAGTTAACTCAAAGCGACTTGCACATATTTATCTTAAAATAGTCATAGATTTAGCCTGTTCTGGATTAAACAAAGCCGATTGCAAGACGGAGGATTAGAGCTACTCTAGGACTAAATTGAAGTTAAAATCAAACCTTCAGAGAGGCGGAAGTGGCAAGATGGCGGACTGAAAACAGCTATGTAGGCCACCTCAAGATAAAAACATAATATTCAATATCGGTAAATTAGACTAAATATTAGCACTACACAATCTGGTGGGTAATAACCTTAAATCTGGATAACAAGCACAAAACAAATAATGAGACGAGAAATTTATCGACAAATATTATGAAGACAAATCTTACGAAAACAAGCAACACCTAACATGATGGAGAGTAAGACAGGGGAACCTATTTCAAAACGAAAATGCAACTATTCTACAGACACGGACAATTTAATATTTTCATCCCCGGGAATGGTAAAGGTCGAAACCGATCTGTTAAAATCAATAAATGACAAACAGGGTATACTTGAACTAGTCAGTAAGGATATAAAAGAGTTGAAGGCCTCGGGATGAGTGACGAAAAAGCTGTGACATTGGAGAAAGACACAAACAAGCTAAAAGGGACAGATTGAAACAGAAGTTAATGAACTTAAAAAGGAGAACATTGTTCTGAGAGAAGCCTTACTTGACATACAGACTAGATCCATGAGAGAGAATCTGGTACTTACAGATTCCAAGAGAAAGAAGGAGAAGTTCCTGAATATGTAGTTAGAGTTCCTCCTTACAGCGCTTCCGATTCCACACGAAGCTATCAACAAAATCCAACTTGAATGAGTACACCGCTTCAGGAATGTTATTTCTTTAAATATAAAATAATGGTTAAAAGCCTGGGGAAAAGACTTCCTGGCATGAATGATCAGTTCCCGAAGGAAATAGCAGAACGGCGTAAAGTTCTGTATCCAATTTTCAAGGAAAATAGATTGAAAGGGATACGCGTAGTTCTCGTCGTCGATAAACATGACAAAGTTTTCATAGAGTTGGCAAATAAGGAAACACACAATTCTAGCCTGGTTATGGATTATAATAATACAACAAAAAATATGGCTTTTCTATCTATCATCAAATATAACTAATTGGAACACAAAAACACTAATTCAACATGGTGGAAATAAAAACTCAGTAAACAGAAGGCACAGTATATGTGGATGGATGGTGTGTGTTTTTTGGTGTTTGGGAAAGTGTGGCATTGAGTGAGAAAGGAAATGGTTGCATATCCCAGAACCAATGTATTGCTGTGAGCAGGGGTTGTGAGAGAGCTTTCAATGTTGTTCAGATGAGGGATATACATTTTATAATGAATTATACATCTTATTTATCATGGTGGAACAGCGTTTTAAAACAAGTTATACATATAATTTATTTATTGTCCTATCATGGGATCTAAATTGGTAAAATAAATTATACATATAATTTATTTATTTATGGTCCTATATTGATGGAACGGTCCACAACCCTATACCCTAGACACCCACCTGTATGACCCAGATACTAAGGAGAAGTCCCTTTCTGTTTTATGGGCCTGCTGTAAGCGGCCTGTATGCAGCCAAAATGCAGTCAGAGACCTAGAGCAGCACTGCCCCCTCAAGATTCTGAGCCTGCTTGGCAGGGTTGGTCCTGCAAAGCCCCCTGAAGGGAGATCATAATATACAAGGAATTTCTCAAAGCTGCTAATGAGAACCTTGACGACCTTGTACCTAGCCGGTGGGGATTCTGGTGGGGTGCCCCCACCCAGGCAGTGGTAGTGCTGGCAACACTAGCTGCAGTAACCCATGGGGAGGGGGTCACACTCGGACATTCAGAGAGGGGGCATATTATTGTGGCACTGGTGGCACAAAATCACAGGTCTGACTGCATGGAGATGCTTGGGAATATGGTCACTACGGGGGACCATGTTGTGAGTGTTTCAGGGGAAGGGGGGTATGTCTGACCTCCATCATCTAGGATGTGACAATGGTTAATCAAGTCTCCCCATTTCTGCCCATTTTTTTTTGCATCGTTTTGCAGGCCTTCTCATACAGCTGCAACTGTATATGCATTCGTAAATCAAGACCTTTCTTGAGTTGGGCTCTGGTTGTTGTGGGGAAAGGGGTTGAGTGTGTGGGTGTGTGTGCATCCCACAACTTTTGCGAGGGATTGAAAGATGTTAGGGACAACATAGGACCATTCACAATAATTGTTTGCTAATATAATAATTGCTTGCCATAATGTAATTTTGGTAATGGTGAGACTGGTGAGAGGTAAAAATCCTTTGCTTAAATTGCCTTCATTACTACAAATATGAATTATGGAAAATAAGATAAACAGGATTTTTAATACATACATACATACTGTACATACATACTGTACATACATACTGTACAGACAGACAGACAGACAGACAGACAGACAGACAGACAGACAGACAGACAGACAGACAGACAGACAGACAGACAGACAGACAGACAGACAGACAGACAGACAGACAGACAGACAGACAGACAGACAGACAGACAGACAGACAGACAGACAGACAGACAGACAGACAGACAGACAGACAGACAGACAGACAGACAGACAGACAGACAGACAGACAGACAGACAGACAGACAGACAGACAGACAGACAGACAGACAGACAGACAGACAGACAGACAGACAGACAGACAGACAGACAGACAGACAGACAGACAGACAGACAGACAGACAGACAGACAGACAGACAGACAGACAGACAGACAGACAGACAGACAGACAGACAGACAGACAGACAGACAGACAGACAGACAGACAGACAGACAGACAGACAGACAGACAGACAGACAGACAGACAGACAGACAGACAGACAGACAGACAGACAGACAGACAGACAGACAGACAGACAGACAGACAGACAGACAGACAGACAGACAGACAGACAGACAGACAGACAGACAGACAGACAGACAGACAGACAGACAGACAGACAGACAGACAGACAGACAGACAGACAGACAGACAGACAGACAGACAGACAGACAGACAGACAGACAGACAGACAGACAGACAGACAGACAGACAGACAGACAGACAGACAGACAGACAGACAGACAGACAGACAGACAGACAGACAGACAGACAGACAGACAGACAGACAGACAGACAGACAGACAGACAGACAGACAGACAGACAGACAGACAGACAGACAGACAGACAGACAGACAGACAGACAGACAGACAGACAGACAGACAGACAGACAGACAGACAGACAGACAGACAGACAGACAGACAGACAGACAGACAGACAGACAGACAGACAGACAGACAGACAGACAGACAGACAGACAGACAGACAGACAGACAGACAGACAGACAGACAGACAGACAGACAGACAGACAGACAGACAGACAGACAGACAGACAGACAGACAGACAGACAGACAGACAGACAGACAGTTAGTTAGTTAGTTAGTTAGTTAGTTAGTTAGTTAGTTAGTTAGTTAGTTAGTTAGTTAGTTAGTTAGTTAGTTGAAATCGGAAGTTTACATACACCTTAGCCAAATACATTTAAACTTAGTTTTTCACAATTCCTGACATCTAATCCTAGTAAAAAAAATCCCTGTTTTAGGTCAGTTAGGATAACCACTTTATTTTAAAAATGTGAAATGTCAGAATAATAGTTGAGAGAAATATTTATTTCAGCTTTTATTTCTTTCATCACATTCCCAGTGGGTCAGAAGTTCACATGCACTCAATTATTATTTGGTAGCATTGCCTTTAAATTGTTTAACTTGGGTCAAACTTTTCAGGTAGCCTTCCACAAGCTTCCCACAATAAGTTTGGTGAATTTTGGCCCATTCCTCCTGGCAGAGCTGGTGTGACTGAGTCAGATTTGTAGGCCTCCTTGCTCGCACACACTTTTTCGGATTTTAGGATTGAGGTCAGGGCGTTGTGATGGCCACTCCAATACCTTGACTTTGTTGTCCTTAAGCCATTTTGCCACAACTTTGGAAGTATGCTTGGGGTCATTGTCCATTTGGAAGTCCCATTTGCAGCCAAGCTTTAACATCCTGACTGATGTCTGTGATGTTGCTTCAATATATCCACATACTTTTCTTTCCTCATAATGCCATCTATTTTGTGAAGTGCACCAGTCCCTCCTGCAGCAAAGCACCCCCGCAACATGATGCTGCCACCCCGTGCTTCACGGTTGGGATGGTGTTCTTCGGCTTGCAAGCGTCCCCCTACTTGCTTCAAACATAACGATGGTCATTATGGCCAAACAGTTCTATTTTTGTTTAATCTTTGTCCCCATGTGCAGTTGAGTTGCAAACCGTAGTCTGGCTTTGTCTTATGGCGGTTTTGGAGCAGTGGCTTCTTCCTTGCTGAGCGGCCTTTCAGGTTATGTTGATATAGGACTTGTATGACGGCTGCGTGGTCCCATGGTGTTTATACTTGCGTACTATTGTTTGTACAGATGAACGTGGTACCTGCCGTTTGGAAATTGCTCCCAAGGATGAAACAGACTTGTGGAGGTCTACATTTTTTCTGAGGTCTTGGTTGATTTCTTTTGATTTCCCCATGATGTCAACCAAAGAGGCACTGAGTTTGAAGGTAGGCCTTGAAATACATCCACAGGTACACCTCCAATTGACTCAAATTACGTCAATTAGTCTATCAGAAGTTTCTAAAGCCATGACATAAATTTTTGGGACTTTTCCAAGCTGTTTAAAGGCGCAGTCGACTTAGTGTATGTAAACTTCTGACCCACTGGAATTGTGATACAGTGAATTATAATGAAATAATTTTTCTGTGAACAATTGTTGCAAAAATGACTTGTGTCATACACAAAGTAGATGGCCTACCCTACTTGCCAAAACTATAGTTTGTTAACAATACATTTGTGGAGTGGTTAAAAAAAAGAGTTTTAATGACTCCAACCTAGGTGTATGTAAACTTATATTTTTGTTGTTGTTGTGGTTAATAGCTATATATAATACGAATTGGGGTCAGGGTGATGGAAATGCATTTGGCGGTTGATCTGCTTCTGTTCTGTTGGTGGCACTGTGTGCTATTTTCGAAGGATGGGTCCCGGTCTCTCAGGGGCTATGGGATGTCGGGGGTGGTCTGCCGGGCATTGGGATGACAACCCAACTCGGGATGAGGAGGGCTATTAGCGGGTGGAATAGTGGGGACCAATTGGGGGTTTACTTAGTAGCAATGCAAATATCATGGTACAGCTATATAGACACTCATTCATCATGTTACTTTTTAATGGTACATTTGTTTCTCATTATGGTAAGTGGTGAAATACGTATAGCCAGTTATAGTTGTAATGGCTTAGCAGATAATAAGAAAAGACGATCAGTATTTATCTGGCTAAAAGAGAAGGAATATAATATCTATTGTTTACAGGAAACTCATTCAACAATTTTAGATGAAGTTTTGTGGAAAAAGGACTGGCGGGCTAAATCTATTTCTCCTATGGGCAAAGAAATTCAAAAGGTGTGATGATATTAATTAACAGTAATTTTTATCCAAATGTGCAAATTGTCCAAAAATCTT
Source organism: Oncorhynchus kisutch (assembly GCF_002021735.2). Classification (NCBI taxonomy): domain Eukaryota; kingdom Metazoa; phylum Chordata; class Actinopteri; order Salmoniformes; family Salmonidae; genus Oncorhynchus; species Oncorhynchus kisutch. The sequence goes on along the minus strand of NC_034188.2, from coordinate 66,895,819 downwards.
CATTGGTAGATTTATCGAACAATAAACAGATATGGCTTATTAACCTAAACAGTCCGAATAATGATGATCCAAGCTTCTTTTAAAAAATATATAAGAATTTATCAAATCTACAAGCAACACTAGACTCTATTATTATGGTGGGGGATTTTAATACGGTTTTAAACACCTCTATGGACCGTAAAGGAAATCACACTACAACTATCACCCTCAGGCACTTAAGGAGATCATGAATGTCATGGATATATTGGAATTAGTGGATATATGGAGGATTAAATACCCTGACCTAGTGAGATATACATGGCGGAGGCTTAATCAAGCTAGTCGTCTTGATTACTGTCTTATGTCATTCTCTCTGTCACCAAAAGTTTAAAAAGTGTTGATAGGGGACAGAATGCGGTCGGATCATCACATAATTGGTGTATATATTACTCTTACAGAATTTCCACATGGGCGAGGATATTGGAAATTTAATCAAAGCCTACTGGATGATAACTTATTTATAACTAGGACAGAATAATTTATAACTGACTTTTTCCGATGTAACATAGGTACAGCAGATCCCCTTAATGTATGGGACACTTTTAAATGTGCTTTTAGAGGCCATGCAATTCAGTACTCCTCTATAAAACAAAAGCAATTTAGATCAAAGGAGTCCATGTTAACAATGGAAATTGAAGAACTAACACTACAGTTAGATAGCAATAAAAACAGTACCATAGAGGCACAGAATGAGTTAGAGAATGAGAATGAGTTAGAGGAAAACCAAAAAGAAACTTAATCAAGAAAGATCCAGGGTAATATATTATAAAAATAAAGATCCAGGGTAATATATTATAAAAAATAAAGATCCAGGGTAATATATTATAAAAATAAAGATCCAGGGTAATATATTATAAAAAATAAAGATCCAGGGTAATATATTATAAAAATAAAGATCCAGGGTAATATATTATAAAAAATAAAGATCCAGGGTAATATATTATAAAAATAAAGATCCAGGGTAATATATTATAAAAATAAAGATCCAGGGTAATATATTATAAAAAATAAAGATCCAGGGTAATATATTATAAAAATAAAGATCCAGGGTAATATATTATAAAAAATAAAGATCCAGGGTAATATATTATAAAAATAAAGATCCAGGGTAATATATTATAAAAATAAAGATCCAGGGTAATATATTATAAAAAATAAAGATCCAGGGTAATATATTATAAAAATAAAGATCCAGGGTAATATATTATAAAAAATAAAGATCCAGGGTAATATATTATAAAAATAAAGATCCAGGGTAATATATTATAACAATAAAGATCCAGGGTAATATATTATAAAAAATAAAGATCCAGGGTAATATATTATAAAAATAAAGATCCAGGGTAATATATTATAAAAAATAAAGCGAACTGGATGGAATATCGGGGTAAAATGCACCAAATTCTAATTCAATCTTCAACATAGAAATGCTACCAAAATGTTTTTATTGAAACTTTACAAATGATGGAGTCACGCATGATTAACTGAATTATATTTTGAAAGAGGAAGTAAAGTACTTTAAGAATATGTTTTCGTTTCAGTCTCCTCCATCTCCACGAACCGAAGCTAATTGTATGGATTTTTTTTCTTATTAATAATGTAAAATGAACATCTGTACAGAAAGACTCATGTGAAGGCCAAATTACAGAGGCGGAACTTCTTGATTCAATTAAAGCCTTTAAGGATGGAAACTCCACAGCTGGATGGCATACCAGTGGAACTATACAAAACTTGTTTGATATACTCAGAGGACCATTATTAGCATGTTTTAACCATTCCTAAATAAATGGTAGATTATCGGACATTCAACAAGGTCTGATTCCATTATTCTTGAAACAGGATCCAAGTGGTATATATAAAGATCCAGTCCATTTTAAAAAATTGGAGGCCTCTTACACTTCAGTTTTGTGATGCAAAAATTCTAACTAAATGCTTGGTGCATAGAATTAACAAGGTATTGTCAGATATTATTGATCCTAATCAGACAGGTTTTCTAGATGGACGATACATTGCTGATAATATATGACAAGTACTGGAAACAATAGAATACTATGAAATATCGGGGAAACCAGGCCTGGTTTTCATAGCTGATTTTGAAAAGGCTTTTGATAAAGTACGGCAGCAGTTTATATATAAATCCCTAGAATATTTCAATTTTGGATAATCTCTTATAATCTCTTAAAGTTATGTATAGGTAACCCTAGGTGTAAAATAGTAAATAATGGCTACATCTCAGAAAGTTTTAAACTGTCAAGAGGAGTACTCTCGGCTCTCGTCCACTCTCGGCACATCTATTTATTATTAAAATTAGATCCAACAATAATATTAAGGGATTAGAAATCCGTGGCTTAAAACAAAGGTGTCATTGTACACTGATGATTCATGTTTTCTTTTAAAACCACAATTAGAATCCCTCCACAGCCTCATAGCGGATCTAGATACTTTTGCTATCCTCTCTGGATTAAAACCACATTATGATTAGTGTACTATATTACGTATCGGATCACTAAAAAATGTAACTTTTACATTACCGTGTAGTTTACCAATACAATGGTCTGCCGGGGATGTGGACGTACTCGGTGTACAAATCCCGAAAGAAAGAAATGATCTCGCTCCAATACATTTTTATAGAAAGTTAGCAAAAATAGATAAGATCTTGCTTCCATGGAAAGGAAAATACCTGTCTTTGTGGAAAAATCACCCTGATTAACTCTTTAGTCATATGACAGTTTTTTCAATAAATCTAAAAAAAGGTATAATGTTTGTAAATGATATAAATAGGGCTGGTGGAGTTACAGTTAAAGTCAGAACATACACTTAGGTTGGAGTCATTAAAACTCGTTTTTCAACCACTCCACAAATGTCTTGTTAACAAACTATAGTTTTGGCAAGTCGGTTAGGACATCTACTTTGTGCATGACACAAGTAATTTTTCCAACAATAGTTCACAGACAGATTATTTCCCTTATAGTTCTCTGTATCACATTTCCAGGGGGTCAGAAGTTTACATACACTAAGTTGACTGTGTCTTTAAACAGCTTGGAAAATTCCAGAAAATTATGTCATGGCTTTAGAAGCTTCTGATAGACAAATTGACATCATTTGAGTCAATTGGAGGTGTACCCATGGATGTATTTCAAGGCCTACCTTCCAACTCAGTGCCTATTTGCTTGACATCATGAGAAAATCAAAAGGAATCAACCAACACATGCAGCTAACACAGACATATGGAGATGTCTGCTCTACCCAAAATTACAACCAACTAATTGCAGCATTACCACAAAAATGGAAGAGGCAAGTAGAAGGGGGAAAAAGTAAGGAACTTGTCTGTCAGCCCTGAATTAAAGACCATAAATGATTAAAGAAAATTGTGATAAAAAAAACATATACCAATTTCGTTTAAGGACCAAAAAATTGACAGCTGTGCCATTTAAATGTCAAAATATTTGGAAAGAGAATTTCTATGTACCTATTCCATGGCACATGGTTTATGATTTAACACGCAAAACAACGGCGGATTCAAAACATCACAGTTTTAAATTTGAATTATTATACAAAATTCTTGCAACCAATAGAATGGTATATATATGGGGGATACAATCTTCCCAGCTCTGCAGATTTTGCTGTGAGGAGGCAGAGTCATTAGATCATTTATTTTGGTACTGTCCATATGCAGCTCGTTTTTGGTCACAGGTCCAGGAATGGCTGAAGAATTGCAACATTTACCTACAGCTAACGCTGTAGATAGCCATACTGGATGATTTGAACATTCATAGTCAATCAATCAATAATATAATAATTATTTTAGCAAAAATGTTTCTTTAATTTACAATCTGTATAAGCTATGCGAATAGAAAGGTTCAGTATTTTTGTGAAGCATCACAGCACAGTTGAAAAATATATGGCAAATAGAAATCCAAAATGGATGATGTTAAGAGATACATGGGAGGGGTTGAATGGAGCTGAAGGGTGGGACTAATAACAACAAGATAACCAATGTAAAACATACGGGATCTGTAAAATGTATATAAGTTCAGACATTTTGTGAAACAGCACAGATACAAATAGAAATCAAACTGGATGGACATCAGAAATAGAGGAAGGACTAAAAACAAACAAAATGTGACTATTGTAAAATATATTGTGTCTGTAAAATGTGTATAATATGTATAAACTGAAGATAGAATCCTAAGTGTTATTGTTTATTAGTTGACTCCAATTGGGGGAGGGGTGGTAGAGTTTGCAGGGAATAATAAAGGTATATTCAAAGAATGTATATGTATGAATGTTTATGCATACAAATATGGGTATGTGTGTATATTTTTATATATATTTATTTATTTACCCCCAAAATATATGGGGGATTGGAAATGATGCAGACAATTACATTGATGGAAGCAACAATCTTTCCACAATATTAAAGCTTTAAAAAATCAAATCCTTCAAAGAGGCAGGTTTAACTTCTGCTTAGTACTGTTTGTGATGGAGTATGGACTATTTGGAATATCTAAAGGAAGACCATCATGCACTACAGAGGCGAGCCAGATGAGTACTTGTGGATAGGAGTAATCCATTAAATTACTTTGATGAAATAGCTTTTCAAGGCCGCTTTTGTATGTACAAAGAAAATGCATTGGAGATAATATCTTTGATTGAGCCTAGACTTTCCTCTCTGTCTCAAAGAGGAAGGCCTTTACCCAATTTTCTCCATGTTCTGATCACTTTGAGGATTTTGGCATCTGGAATCTTTCATCGGGAAACTGATGATTTACGTGGTGCCTGTGAAGCAACGGTGTGTAAAATAGTTCAGTCTGCAGGGACATTTGTGAACTGAGGAGTCATTACATCAAGTTTACTGATGCTGCTGGCCAAGCCAACTATAAAGTGCAATTGTATGAACATGGGCATTTCCCAGGAGTGATTGGCTGTATAGATGGGTGTCATATTCCCATCAAGTGTCCATCAACTCCGAATGCTGAGGAGTACAGGAACAGTAAGAACTGGTTTCCATCAATGTTCACTCCTAATTTAGAGTTTTCAAACATTGTTGCCCGTTGGAAAGGTGCAACTCACAATTCAAGGATTTTTCTCAACTCTTCATTGTGTGCTCAGTTTCAGAGAGGACAACATAGTGGACTTCTACTTGTTGACACTGGATATGGTCAGAGTAACGTTTCAATTAACTCCATACATAAATCCCACAACAGCTGAGCAGCAAGATCCAACCGAGCTCATATCCACATGAGAGGGATGGTCGGGCGTGTTTGGAGTATGGAAAAATACATTTCACGCAACACACTTAGTTTCAAGCCAAGAAGATGCTGCAAGGTGATCATTGCTACAGCTGTGCGGCACAACTTCCTGAAGCAGCATTGCTGTCCTGATCCTCCAATGGAAGATCAGGATGAAACAGATGTGCCCATGGCTGAGGCAGCCATTGACCAATGAGAACTTGCACACAGAGTTGCCTTCACATTGCAGCACTTCAACTAGATGAGATGGATTCTTTCTGCTTTGATAATGTTTGTTCTGTACACAATTCAAATAGTTTGCAGCAAAATGAGTGACCAAACCAAGGCTGGTTTAAAATGTAGTTTGTGGTTATTAAAATACTCTCACTCATGAATATCCAAATGACAAAACATTAATTTTTTACATATGATATTGTTCACCAGGGCTGGTAAATCACAATTGTCTCATTACTGTAAATTGTTGGGATCATACCTCTCTCTTCCAACTTCATATCCAATTCAACCTGTAGAATTCTCATTTTCATTTAATGTTCTTCCCTCAGATATTTCATGTTATGCTCATGAAATCCTTAGTTTTTTCATGCATGGTCATCTTTTTTGTTCTTTGCTGAAAGGTGGTGGCAGCATCTTCTCTCAGGAATGCTATAGCAGATGGAGGGTACACACTCACTGTACACTGGCTCTTCCAACCTGTTCAGATTCCTTTCCTCTGGAAAAAGAACACCATTAGAAGCACAAATAAACTCATATGGTCCTTAGAATGAAATAATAATAAAGATTGACACAGACAGTGGAATATATTTACCAAAGGAAGCAACCATTTTACTGTCTTTGGTATATGTACCATTTGCGCTCAGTTCTTCATCTGAACTGTCCAAATGGTCATCGTCTGGTATACCATCCAGAGTCACTCAATTGATCAGTATTGTCTTTTTCTGGTGGCCCACCACCAGTAGTAAATCACTCTCTTCTGATCACTGCATTATCTTTTTTTAAAGCCAGTTTAAGGTTCTTCCACAGAGTATAAAGGCAGATATCATTCAATATAAGTGATGTCACAAAGATATGACTATGAGAAATGTGAAATACTGATAAATGAAGATTTCTCACCTGAAGTTGTTGTACTCTTCTTGTGGTTACATTTTCATTTGCATTGAATTCACTGCAAATTGCATCCCAACCATTCTTTATTTTGCTCAGTAGCAGTAACATGGTTTTTACTTTCAATAACTAGATGGTTTGACCCAATGTGTTTTAGTAGTGTTTTTTCACACTCACTAAAGTTTTTTGAACAAATTATTTAGTTTTGTCTCAAGATTCACATTTTCCTATTTCATTCCTGGTTTTTATGAGCACCGTTAGACCAACAGCATGTGCTCATACTTAATCTAATCAGGCTTAACCCAGGTGTTTTCATTTAGGCTTACTTCCCTTACTCCAGGACTCCATAGACTCCGACTAACTAAGCCAAATTTAAGCCACGTTCATGAAAGCTACTCAAATGTCTTAGTTTAACAAGTACACATTAAGGCCTACTCTTGGCTTAATCTAAGCACCGTCTGTGAAACCGGCCCAGTGTGTATGTTGTGTAGTAAGCTGTTAGTAGCCCATGTGCCACCCTAATAATTTGGTGTATTTTCACCAACGCGATATTGTAAACACGTAACGTTAGTAGTTGTGGTGCTTGGCTTGCACGTGCAAATTCAGCACACTCAACATTCTATAATATAATTGTGTTACTTGACGTGTCAAATTAAAAGCGTATTTAACGCGTCAAATAGTGTTATATGTCTTGACACCCAAAGACCCAAATGGCGTTCAATGTGCCTCACCCTAATAATTTTGTATATTTTCACCTCTTAATTTCGCCTACTGTTCTAACTTGGTGGTGCACAAATAGCCTATAACCTGTTTTAATGAAATGTAATAATCAAATATTGTAAGAGCTTTCATTGTCTGTTTATGTGCCCCCTTTATTTACCCTACGGTTCTGACTGGTACAGGAAGAACACTAAGAACGGCCCATGTTCTGAATTATGTCGCTGTACATTTCAAAAGTGCTGAACAAATAGTTATATTGACTACGTTCGTTGTCGCTTGCTCATTAATATCTTAATCGAAATCTTATCCGCTTGTCGTCCACGTATGCCATAATTTGTAGTCAAATCTTCATAATGAGTTTAAAACCATGATTTTGCATTTTAATCAATTAAATTATTCCAATATACGCCTATTCATTATCAATTAAAAGTCTAATTACGACATTCATTACTTATTCAGAACATTTCTTAGTTAAATAACCTCCAAAACTAGTGTCTGATATCTAATTAACTTATTAGCCCCTACCAAGAGGGAACTCCTCAAGGTTGTTCTTTGAAATGTATTATCAAAACATCTGACCAATCCACACAGAATATCAATAATGTAAATTCCCCATTGTCTTTGGGATCTTCTTATTAAAATGATCAATGCAAGCAGACAACATAGTGTATTTTCAGCAATGCTAAAAGAGCGCCTCAGTTTTTCATTTTTTTCATGTCATTCTCTGCTATCAACACATTTATATCAATTAAAATCTAATTCATGCGAATTTGAATGCAACATTGTAAATGGTCAATTATAACTGACCACGAGGAAAACAATGTCCTATCCATAGTTCAGAAAAGGCCACCTCATTGTATACACACCCACAACATGGTCAAGCAATGCTTATTTTCTTTCCTATGTGACTGTCAGGCGAGAGTCAATTCCAATTAGACAATGTAGGCAGTGAACTTTTAGCCACCCCACCGTGACTCTCGTCAGGAAACTGGCATAATTATTGACAGGCTGAGTTCATTGGAGTCAATTCCATCTCCGCCACTAAGCCAAGCTCTGTGTGGTGCTACATAACCCTAGGGAGTTCTGGTCACATCGTCTCAAAGTGTGAATACCTTGGTAAATAGAGAACATTTGCATTTTATAATTATAGCCACATGCAAATGGCGAAAAGGATGCAGAGTGATGTGCCTTGTCTTTTCAATTACGAACCTCACCCAAAAACTTGTCAGGGAAACTACAATAATTGAAAAGTACTAACTAGACTCACAGCCTTTAATCATAGCAAATTCCTGAGAAGGAAGACTTTGCCATCCTACTAAATTGTAGGAAGGATTAAATGGTTATTTGAACAACAAGTAATTGTCAGAGGTTTATTCTACACCTACATTGACGTTTTGCTAGTCTTTTTCCTGAGATCCAATGAAATTATAATAGTTTTGCTCCACAGTGAATTTGAACAGGCTGTGAATTTGAAGAGTAAATGTGTGTGAGCCTTGATTGAGCCTTGATTGAGCCTTGATTGAGCCTTGATTGAGCCTTGATTGAGCCTTGATTGAGCCTTGATTGAGCCTTGATTGAGCCTTGATTGAGCCTTGATTGAGCCTTGAGACAAATGATGTGCTTGATTTATATTGAATGATTAGTTTTCTATTGTTTAAGGAACACAACAGTGTTCCCATGCTCAACAAACAAATAATGCCACTTGGCTGCCAACAATCACTGAATACAGTAAGTGCTCTGTACAGAATCCCTGCTCTGAAGTAATACCAAACAAATTGTACCCTGATACATCCTTCTCCACAAAGCCCGGATTAGGTCCATGAAATTCTTCATTAGGATGGTTTGGAAAACGGAAACGACAAACTATGCATAATGGAATTACTGGATGTGGTGTTTTTCAAGCCAAACTGAATTAAGCGTAAATTGTAACCACAGAGCCAAAAAGCCTCCTCCCGTCAGTTCCCTTAATTAGTATAATAATCAGGACAATCCTCTTATTTGAGATGGCCACTTGCCCATTTTAAGTATGCTGTGAGAAGTTGTGCATAGCTCTGTGCTAAGAATGAGAAATAAAGGCATTTTAACATTTCACAGTTAATGCTCAGCTGAGAACACTTGGAGAGCAATTCATCTAAACTTAATTTTTAAAATGTTTTTTTGTTAAATTAATGCATAGGGGTCAGCCATAAGGGCAGTATATTTAAGGAATAAGGCACTGGGGGTGTGGTAAAGGGCTGTTCTTACACACGACACGACGCAACGCAGAGTGCCTGGATACAGCCCTTAGCCGTGGTATATTGGCTATATACCACAAACCCCTGAGGTGCCATATTGCTATTATAAACTGGTTACAAACAGAATCAGAGCAGTAAAAATATATGTTTTTGTAACGATTCTCGTTGGTGGAAGGAGAGGAGGACCACAATGCAGCGTGGTAAGTGTTTGTCATATTTTAATTGAAAAACTGAACACTACACAAAATAACAACGAAGAGAAAACGAAACAGTTCTGCCAGGTGAACAGACACTAAACAGAAATTAAACACCCACAACCAAAATGGGGAAAACAGGCTACCTAAGTATGATTCTCAATCAGAGACAACGAATGACACCTGCTCTGATTGAGAACCATACTAGGCCAAACACATAGAAATATACCAACATAGAAAAAATAACATAGGCTACCCACCCCAACTCAGGCCCTGACCAACCTAACACAAAGACATAAAAAAGGAACTAAGGTCAGAACGTTACAGTTTTGTCATACCACGGCTGTCAGCCAATCAGCATTCAGGGCTGGAACCACCCAGTAAGCAAGTAAATTACTGTATGTTATTGTATAACCTGATATCAGATAAATTCCTGCAACACGTGTCCTCTAGGCTAGTTGCTGTTATCCGTTATCCTATCATACAGCTTTAGGACAGTGGGCAGCTGTACAAAAACTCCCGGTTTCTTTTTTCAAGGACACTATTGTGTTCTCTACCGCTTTTATCCGCCTGGTATATGCTAATAAAATTGTTCACAGGTATGTCAGGGACAAGGGAACAGTATGAATACAAACTGAAACTTTATTCTATGATTTCAAATTACAAACATTTTCCAAGCTGAATAGATCAAGTATAGGAGTTGTCATGATTGTTGAAGAAATTCACCAAAAAGAATACAATTTTCCCGCCTGTCCTTAACTTTCCCAGAAGTAGGAGTGTGGATGATTATTTGATTGTCTGGACCATTTTTAAAGTTCACAAAGTCACCAGGCGATGATAGATATAACATAGCACATTTGATTGGTGCTGCTTAATTATCCCAATGAGATTGGTCAGAAATGGATGCATTTCTATTGTGAAATACTTATTTTTGTATAGGCACTTGGAAAATAAACATTAAAATGAGATGGAATAGTGCAAACATGATAAAGGGCTAAAAACTATGCAATTTCAAGGCTATTACCCCTTTGTTTATTCTGAAAGCATTTTTCACCTGAAATACCATTGACATCCAAATGATCAAGTGGAGATATTTAGACTGCAAGTAGATAAACAAATTCTACTCCACTTGAATTCTGAAGATCCCTGATGTAATAAAACACTCTTGTGCACGGTTTGTTCTATCAATGTAAATAGCCAGATAAAAAAAGAATACTGATAGTAACCTACTCTGTTTGTTGAAGATAATAGAGGATTGATTGATTCATGATGATTAAAAGTAGTAGTCTGCTCCAGCCGGAGACAAAGAAGGAGATAGTCGAGGTTGGGATATGGAGGTGGATATCAATCCCAGAGGCCAGTGGGAGCTGTCTAGTCTGTGCTGAGTAGTATTCAGTCAATGTTCCATGTGTCCACTGGTTGTTGTTGCATTAATTAATCGTCCCTTCGGCTGTGAACCACCAGGAAACAGTCGGTCACTGAGTGCATCACCATTTTTCTTTAGCTACCGTGGAAATGAGCTGCTTGTAGTCTTAAAGAAATGCCTTAGGGAGGTAAACACAACTTAAATTGCTCAGACATCTGACCTTTCTAGCCCACTTCTAATAGCACTATTATTCGAATGTAACAAATCCACAAATTGGACTGACAAAATAAAACCGCCAGAGGACAGTGAGCTAGTGAGGGTGGTGGTGGGGGGTGAAGGTGGTGGGGGAGGGGGGGGGGGTGGTGGTGGATTGGAGAGTAGAGGGTAAATGTAAGGGACATGAGTTTGTGCAGGGAACACATGACCTTAAGTAAACATACAGTATATGTCCCATATATGAGGAAAAAGGGGGATGAGTAAAAGAGATACCTGAGGGAGGGACATGGGCCTTTGGCTCTGCTGCTACAAATAGCTTTTACACAACATCTTTGGAGGGGGTGTGGGGTATCTGAAATTGCTTCTCATTTTCTGTTACTGGCTAATTAATCATTTGGAGACATGAAATCAAGATTTAAAGGATTATGTCCACAAGCTAATATTGGTGCTGATTTAATAGTGTGACTATTAAGTTTCAGTAATTTCAGCGTCATGAACAGTGACTTTTTGTTATGATGTATGGTCTGAGACAGCTACGCTATGGCATATTAAAGAAATAGTTATGCTTAAGGTCTAATATTTCTATTTTAAATGGCTTCTTGGGTAATACGCCTGCAACAAGTCCATTCCCTTTAAGTTCTGTTGTGGTAATACTGGTAAGACAACCACATTTAGATTTAGAGTAACAGAAAATATTGCTTCTGATGCACCTAAAGTTTCTAATCATTGAAAAACAAGTCAATACCAATGTTAGCCTTTAACTTGAGTTCTGGCCAAAGTAGTTGCTGCAGCACTGTTTTATGTTCACAACATTCAGACTCATTATTTAGCATGGGACAGATTTACAGACTCTGTCTAATAAACCCTGAATTAAACTCTCATTTATTTGGTTTCAAATCCCCCACCCTGTGTTTATGCAATGGCTCGATGCCATTATTACACTTTAATATAGACCTGCTCCTGCAACTCATCCAGAAAGCTAAAGCCAGGCGAGCTCATTGTGCTGCCAGGGCCACTTATATCAGGCCTGCTTCATGTGCCGCTCCTCCTCCTTACTCCCCCCTACCCATGAGCCAATGCAAATTACAGTAACAGCTTGGACATGACTGTAATCTCAAGTGGTGCGAGCTCTGCTCCATGGCCAGGCATGAAGGCAGATGAAGGCTGGGAGGAGTGCTGCCAGGCGTCTTTGAGGACACTGTCTGTCTCCCATATGCTAGAGCAGACAATGGAAGGAGAGGAGGCTCACAACCTGTTGCTCATCTGCCTGCAGTCTTATGGTGCTCTCCCACTCCTTCTAAGTGCTTCATAAAATGAGAGCAGTAGGCTGGGCTCCTCCTTCCATGGACTTGTTTACTCCGTTGCACAGATGGACACCAATACTGCCTGGATGAGATATTGGCCCTCTCACTGATCATAGCACCAATACACTGAACAGGCCATTCAACGTTTTTTAGAAGCAATAGCTGCTTTTCAATAGTGAGAGTGAGGATAGTGAAATACATTCTTATCCACAGCTGGTATACCACAGGTGCCATTAACTTGACTGAGGAACACATAACAAATCTTGTTGGGAAAGCAACCTCTGTTGATGGATACACTGAAACGGAAAGTGAATTGATGCATAAATGGATTTTGGTTGTCTTTTTCATCTAATACATCAAATGCAATAAGGCAATGTTTCACCACAGTTCCTTGATAGTAGTGCAAAGTTCTGGTTATATTAGCCAGTTGACTCTCTTATACTACTGAAACGATATCCATTAGATCTAAAAACATTATTCATATTAATTCACATAAATATTCATGCATGTAGTATGATGAAACTTTGATAGTAAATATTTCAAATCTGTCCCACAGAGTGGTGGAGTTCTATTACTGTGGTTGCTGTTCGGTAGAACAACGAGGTCACAGAGATATCTATCAGAACGGACTTCTACATGTTTCCATATCTTTGATCAGGGACTTCAGAAGAGTTTGGAGAACGGTCTCTGTTCACGCTGATGTCTGATGGGATGAATGAGTTCCAGAAACCTCAGAGGAGCAGGACGAAGACAACAACAACCACACGATAAACAAACAGTCAACAGTGCATCTGAAAAAGCCCACGGACATCTAAATGAGTGAGTGGTGGATCAGATAAGGCTGCTTCAGTGAGTCCGTTACGTTCTGCATGTGTTCACCAGCGGAGAGAGAATCTGTGCATATGACCAGATATTAAGCAGTTGTGACTGACTAAGAGGAAACAATAGGAGGTCAAACATATAACCCGCTGAGCTCCCCGTGCCTCTGTCGCACAGCCATTGTGTCTGGTTTGGTGTTATGGTTTTCATGTGATTTGAGGTTACCTGAAAGCTTGACTAAGATAGATGCATATTTTATCCAATAAAAAAAAGTAATGTCTTTCATCACTTCACTACTAGGAATGTTCACCAAATGACTCAGATGCTGAGATTCAGTGTGATACGGCTGGTCATATGGTTTCATTTGGTGGATGATTAGTGCACAAATAACAGGGATTGAGCCTAGCAGAGAACGTATGTGCGTCCCAAATGGAAGCATATTCCCTATTTAGTGCATACCTTTGACTAGAGCCCTAAGGGCCCTGGTCAAAAGAAGTGCACTGTAAAGGGATGATGGTGCAATTTGTTATTCAGAGAGTGTCTTGGCATCATGGCAGAACTGAACCCCCTTGAGTACGCCTTGAGCCTCCCCTCTACAGCTTATTACTCTGCCTTGCTCAGCCTCCCATACTTGGTATTCCAGGAACCAGAGAGGGAAAGGTTCAGATTACTTTGAGGGGAGAGATCTGACCACACATGAGATGGGAGGAGGAAAAGGAGGAGAGCGCTGGGTAATGTAATGTTGCTGAGTCTTATCCTTTCTTCTTCATTTGAATTGGGAGTGTTTGAGGGGTGATACCTCAACTTAGCCTCCGTCTTAGTCCTGCTTTTCTCGGATTCTTGAGTAAACACTCATATTTACTACCTGTTCACAGAGCACTTTGTAGGCTCAGATTAATGTGAATAGAGATGAACTGGGAGAGGTCCTCTACTTGTTATGCATGTTGGTATCACCTGCATCATCCCTGACAACTATTAAACTGCAGACAAAAGAACAGCTGGATCAAAGATGTTAAACGAATATGAATGGACCAGAATGGCTTCTTACAGACATTCAATAAATTACTTTTTTTTTGTTTATAATTGATTGAAGGGTATTTCAGTAAAATATACATATCTGTATCATATATACAGTGCCTAATTAAACATGGAAGCATTATTTGTTATGACACCAACCCATCAGAAATTCTTATGGTGCAAGGAAATATGCAGAGGCATCCATAAAGCATGACTATTGCAGACATTGCATGTTATCAGAAGGGGTGGGGGTGTGTGTGTGGCGGGATGGGTGGGTGTGCAGGGCGGGGTGTGTGCACTAGCTAAGCTCGGCTCAGTAACACAAGCTGGCTAATTAGCATTGCCCTCTCATTCCCTTTTGAGCAGGGGAGGACAAGTGGGAGACATCATATTTCTTTGTTAGAAGCATTGTGCGTCCCCTCTGACCACAGGAACCACAGGAGTTCTGACCACAAGGGGTCACAGAGTAGACAGCATAATCTACTATCCCCACCAGCCCCCTGTGGGAATGGCCACCAGCTAGCTCTCCCTTCCCTTACAAAACCAATGCCCTCAGCTCAGACAACACTACTGGCATCACATAGACCTACTGGATCATCATTTACTTTAAGCAATAGTTAGTGTGAAGTTATATTTTCAGGCTACATGTCTGCTTGTCCCAACTCCAGTCAGAAAACAGATGTCATGGGAGAAACAGGTACGTATTGCACAGCTCTTTGAAGCACACTCTGATCTCTGGCTGGTTGCACTCTGAAGACACAGCAGAGATGATTAAACTGGATCCTCTGGTGTACTACGGCTTTAATTAATAGACTCACATTACATATTATTTAGACAGTGATTAACTGCCTTTACATCTCTCCTTTATGTTGGGTTTATTAGCAAAAAGAAAGCCCTGGTCTGTTTTGGGCTTTGTCAAAGTAGCAGAACAGGTCATTTGAATAATTGGTCATGCACCGGTGGCCTTGATGATGGAACAGTTTGTTGTTGTGTTTTTCTTGTAGCTGGAACAGCTGGTTCCCGACTACTAGTATTCTCCATGATCCTGCCTCTGAAGGTATGTGATGATGCACTCCCTCCCTAACGAGAGAGGTCACTTCCGCACTATGAAAAGTTGCCCCGAGTAGGGGAACAACAGACTGCAACTGCTTAAGTCAATTTGAAGTGGCTCGGTAAACAAGGCGTGGGGAGGGTTGAAAACAGCCTAGGCTACTCACCAGATATCAAGCTCTGGTCTCCATGGCAGATATCACATGGGTATAGGCATCCCGTCCCTCTGGCAGTCAGTCACAGCTCTGGGAGTAGGACGACGCCCACTGGCATTAGAGAGAAACACCTAGAGGCCTGGGAACACAAGATAACATCTCTGCTTGAAACAGTGTAATTGAGGCTAAACTAAGTTGATGCTCAGAGCCATGGGAACTTTCCCTGGCTGATTGAACACATTGTTTGAGGTTGGTCATCTGGCCACTCAATATTCTTAGAAAAGAAGCCAGTACTCCCAAAGACAAGCAGTGAGACATTCATAATTTAATTGACATATCTACTCCTTCTAAACCTGGCAGCTTTGGTGAGATGTGAACACTGATCTGATTATGAGACACAACTGAAGAAAGAAACACAAACAGCAGGGAAAAAAGTGAGTTCCAGATAGAATGACTATGGCTGTGTATCCCATCATGAATATTTCATTGCATTATTGTAGCTGAAGAAGAACAGAGTGTAAAGAGGAACATTATGAAAAAATGTATTATATTTTGACAAGAGCTTGGAATCTATTATCCCTGATTCTTCTTCTTTCCTGATGAAGCTTTTAAAAGAGAACAGAGGTGATTCACTTTGGTGGCTTTATACCCATAAACTGTAGCGAATCACCCCTTATGATAAATCACCAGACTCCATGAGAATGTACACCCGTGTTAAAGACTAGCTTAGGAAACTATTTTTACTGCTAGAAACAAATAAAACAACTTCAGAGGTATTGCCAAGGTTGTGAGTCTTCGGTTTTCTCTCTTGACTCAAAAATGTTCAACAACCTACGTAACGGCAGCAGAGGAGGTTCCATGTAATGCTACATAGGTTACCATATTGCTCTCATTTGTCTGCACAGAGCCCCTCATTTATGAAAACAGAATTCTCTACTCAGGGTTGCCATCTATTTGTATTTAGAATGGGGTTCCAGGGTTGTCACCTCCAGCTATTCATTCATCCAATTAAGTACTGTATTTATGATGGAAGCTTTTTCTGAGTGTTACTTTCAGTCCCACCTTCTGTAATCCAATTCCACTTAGAGACTTTGCATCAGGTAGGAGAGAAGGTTACAAGGAAACAATGGAAGACTGACTGTGGGTGCCCTCAAATGTCCTTATCTGTCATTATTCAGAAAGCAATTAGTAACAGTAAACACTTGGAGGGTGATAATTCATAATCATACCCTCATGCATGTTATCTATTCTAATTATCTGCATCTGGCAGTTCTATTTTCAAGTCCGTCTTCGAATCTACAGCTTTAGTTATCCTTTGTAACATTACAGTGGTGTGACAAGTGCAGTCCTTGGCTGGTGCATGAAGTTGTCATTTTGTTTTCTAACAACATGTCCTTGGCTTTTCCACAATGGGCTTAACAACAGATATCCCGTTTTATCACTGTCTCTCAGCCACCCCATCCCCTGGCTCACACTGATAAGTCCTATAGGGTCAGCTAAGGACAATTCGTCCTGTCTGACTTTATCTCCAAGTCTCCTAGTGTCCTTCACTGTATCAAAGCAGCTCCTTTGTCATTTTCCCTTTTCCATCCTACAGATTTTCACCTTCCTTCCACCCACAAGTCCCTCCTATGAAGTAGAAAGATAAATAATCCTTCAATGCTGGGCTACGTTTGGCCAAAGGACAGATTCTGTCAAGTAGTTATCCGACAATGTGCTTCTTCTCCTTGACTGAGACAGCCAGATGTTAGAAAGGCAGTCTTTCCCCTTTGTTTCTCCTCGTCTGCCAACCCTCCTACTAAGAGGACTGCGGTACGACAACTGGCCATAGTGTGACTTCTCTCTTCTTCTCTCACACTGTTACATTCTGACCATCAATCACACTTAACAGAAGAAGCCTCACTTCACTGACACACTTTGTTTCAGGTCGATAGATAGGCACTGTCTGTAACCAGATGTCGATTATCCTGATCAGGAAATCTTTAAGCCAACGTTAAAAACTTTTAAAAGGCTTAAAGCTAACTGTGAATAATGTAAATGTGAAATATGGTGTATAATAATGCTTCATTTATTTGAATATAATTGGTATGCTGCATCCAAACAAACCCTGTTGATAAGAACAAAGGCATCTATGCCTACAATTGGGAAATTTACATTTTCAATAACGGCATAGTTATTCTGCCTCGCAGTAGCTCCTGCTTCCGTTTCTGTCAGAGAGAAAGCAGACAGTGGATTTTCATTTACTGGGATATTGGCTCTTCCTAATGAAGGAAAGACCTAAAGGCCTCAGGTGATAGTCTGTCAGATCCTGCTGACCTCATTTAAGGACACAAAAAATGCCTTCAAGCCCAAATCAATTATAGATATTTTTACCAAATACATACTGTACATAGCCTACACACTGTAGGGAGCCTATACTCTCCACCTCTCTGAACTAACCCGTCCAAAAAATAGGACCCTGGCCTCATAGTCTCTCACTAAATGGGAAATCAATTTCTAAATAACCAAGTGAGGTACATTCTGTGTATTCATCACGGAATGTCATTGTTTTTCAATCGGTCTAGTAAAAGGTCTTGTTTAGATTGTCACATGTTAGCAGATGTCTTCCTCCTCATCTCTCGCTAACTGCAGTGATGACGGAGCCTGAAATGAAGACAAGCAATAAATCAGCAGCTCCAGCTGTCACAAGCCCCTGAAAGGACATTCTCAAAGTCAGGATGACTCAGCACTGGACACAATGAGCCATGATCAGGGACCAGTGATGCTGGTGGGGGTATTATGGTATAGAGTGACAGATTATTTTGTATATATAGTGTATGTGGACACCCCTTCAAATGAGTGGATAGCCACACCCGTTGCTAGCAGGTGTATAAAATTGAGCACACAGCCATGCAATCTCTATAGACAAACATTGGCAGTAGAATGACCTTACTGAAGAGCTTAGTGACTTTCAACATGACACCGTCATAAGATGGCATTTTTTCAACAAGTCAGTTCGTCGAATCTCTGCCACAGTCAACTGTAAGTGCTGTTATTGTGAAGTGGAAATGTCTTAAGAGCAACAACGGTTCAGCCTTGAAGTGGGAGGCCACACAAGGTCACAGAATGGGATCGCCGAGTGCTGAAGCACGTAGCAACAGTTCCAAACTGCCTCTGGAAGCAGTGTTAGCACATTAACTGCTCGGAAGCTTCGTGAAATGAGTTTCCATGGCTGAGCAGCCGCACCCAAGTCTAAGATCACCATGCGCAATGCCAAGCGTCGGCTGGAGTGGTGTAAAGCTCACCGCCATTGGACTCTGGAGCTGTGGAAACGCGTTCTCTAGAGTGATGAATCACGCTTCAACATCTGGCAGTCCGACAGATGAATCTGGGTTTGGCAGATGCCAGGAGAACGCTACCTGCCCCAATGCATAGTGGCAACTGTAAAGTTTGGTGGAGGAGGAATAATGGTCTGCGGCTGATGACATTCTAAACGATTCTGTGCTTCGTGGTAACAGTTTGGGGAAGCCCCTTTCCTGTTTCTGTATAACAATGCCCTCGTGCACAAAGCGAGGTCCATAAAGAAATGGTTTGTCGAGATCGGTGTGAAAGAACTTGACTGGCCTGCACAGAGCCCTGATCTCAACCCCATTGAACACCTTTTGGATGAATTGGAACGCCAACTGCGAGCCAGGCCTAATCGCCCAAGATCAGTGCCGGACCTCACTAATGCTCTTGTGGCTGAATGGAAGAAAGTCCCTGCAGCAATGTTCCAACATTTAGTGGAAAGCCTTGTCAGAAGAGTGGAGGCTGTTATGGCAGCAAAGGGGGGACAAACCCCATATTAATGCCCATGATTTTGGAATGAAATGTTCGACAAGCAGGTGTTCACATACTTTTGGTATTTATTGTAGTTGTAGCAAAGGTAAAGTCAAGCATGTCAGAACTTTGGATTAATGCAGTGGTGTACTTTAAAGTACTACTTTTTGAAAGGATGCCACCGAAATTACTTTGTTTAGATACCTGAAATCTGTTTCAAAGCGGCCCCTCTCATTTGAAGATGATTACATAGCAGAAAATATGTCTTCCTGATGACTTACAAAGTGCTAAAGTGTTTTATGTCATACGGAATGCTTGGTGTAAGCTGGAAGACAAATAACCTCTGACCAGTAGTGATCAGTAATGACCAGTACTGAGGCCAAGCAGCCATTTTGGGTAGATGTTGTGCTGATAATCCACTATAGTTCCTAATGAGTCCCAATAGGTAAGTCAGAGGAGCAAGGTGGTTGTCAGACCAATCTTTATTTGAAGTGGAACTAGGATATGTTTTCCCCTGAAATTGCTTGTAGGTGCAGTTTGATTGGTTAATAGATTTTTTTATTAGCTTTGACCAACCTTTGGCATTAAAGGTCAAGTTAAAGCTAAGGGCTAAATTGCTAGCCAATCAATAGCCATCAATCTGGTGCAGGGCCAGGGGGCAGGGTTAAGAGCCCTGTAGAGGTCTCTACATGAAGGGATTTTACAAATTGCATCCCAAGGACAATTTGGATTCTTAGTTATGGTTAGATTGAGTATAAATCCGTATTTTGCTATACTTGTGTGTATGCGTGTGTCAGATTTGGCACATACAGAGAATACTGTCTTCTCCTCTTAACTTGAGGAGTATGTTTAACATTTTTCTGGCACTGGTGCCCTTGGAAGACTCTAGAGAATGATTCAAGCAGGCATCAGCGATATTTCAGCCAAAATCTTGTAAACCTCTGCCAGTAGGTCATAGCTTACTTCAAACACAAACACCCCAGCATGGTAACAATCCAAAGCATCTGTTTAAATCATCTAATGAATCGTTACAATAAATTAACATAATATCAACTAATTTATGTGCAATTTATAAATTATATTCACCAGTTTATTCTGTGAGATATGGGAAATGATCAATTTAGCATATAAGTTAAAAGAAAAGGGCCTCATAGTTTTTGAAAATATTAAAGACTGTTCTCTAGATGTCTCTGGGGAGTACTGTTTTGACCTCAGAACTTGGCATGCGATTGAGTATGTCTATAAAATTACTTTTTCTCCCAGTTTACAGTATAGTTATCCCCTGGGTAAGTTTCAAATTCTACAACACTCTGTCCTTACGTATATAAACCAAGCTACATTTTCATGTAAGAACAAATTGCTTGAGAGGATTATATTTTACATTTACCTAATTCCCAGAAGATGCTTTGGTAATTCTATACAGATTGTGTGTGTAATCTTTCCATAGGCCTTGAATGTTAAACGCAAACTGTGGTTAGTTTTATCCGTACCACAATGATGATACCTGGCATAGTGTGATTTGCAGGGTGATGCTCTTGTCAGATCAATAGGCCAAAAATGCATCTGGGGTATCTTGACATTTCAAACAAAATCTCTGCCCTTAATTGGTTTTTGATCACTAGTGGAAATACATTACAGGGGATTGTTAAACTTGTGCTTGTGATTACATGCACAGATGTCAGAGAACGCATGCTCCAAATATGACTGTTATGCTTCTGCATTAGTACCAAACGGTTGGCTACTTAGTAGTTCCCAGTAAATACCACTGCACCACCACAACCACCACACGAACACTAACTAATAAAGCTATTTAATTGATCAGAATGGAGGTATATTGTTCCCTACTCTGTCCTCTCACAAGGAAATGTAAGACCCCCTGGTTTGATATTAATACTCCTGTCACATTCCACCAACTCAGCAGAAGTGAATGAATGCAAAATAGGTCAGGACGAAGAGTGGTAGGAAATAAGATTTATTGTACAATTCTCATTTTCATGGCCCGATGGATGAATGCATGGATCAGAAGAATCAGATGAGATGAGCCAGAAGGAGGGAACTTTTGGTCATAAAGAAAAGTCTTCTGTGATGTCCTCTGAGGCTTTATAATCTGGACTGTTGTCTGAATGTGTGGTCGGTTGCATCAGCATGCTTTCTGATCACAGTAATTAAATCACACTTTCATATTCAACGCTGATATAATAAGTCGGGACAGTTCCTGTACGGTTACGACTCCTTTGCTCGGCCCATTGAGCTTTAACCTGAGGATGCAGCTCTGCTCCATGATACTTAAGTGATTTTGCGGTTCAGTGACTCCTTATAATCATATGGCGTGGTGCTTCTATTTCCAGGAAAATGTATTTGTTACAGAGGGCCAATACATGCAACATAATTTAACATGCGTTCATCTTTTTCAAATAATTTAATCAAGTGCAATATTATACAGTCCCTATTGTATAGCAGCCTGTACTTTCAACTCCATCTGGTTTTTGTTCTTACACTACAGACTATGGTGTACATGTACCCAATAACATGGGATTTATTTTACACACTGACATAGGAATGGATTTCCTATTATTATTTAAATTATGGTTTTCTTCATAAAAAGCTATTGTGCTATCAGTCTTTAGTGGCAAAAAGACATTGCTCCACATTCACAAATTCATATATAGAGATTACCAGGGCTTAGTGTGACAAGTATTAGCATTAAAATAGTGTCAGACATATCCTGTTACGTCCAATCCTTTGAGCAGGGACTAGTTGTAATTCTGTTCAATTAATAATTGAAAACAACTCCAGTTGACACCATCCCTGGGTAATCCTGGGGGTTGGTGGATGGTGTCCCTGGGGATGGTGTCCCTGGGTAATCCTGGGGGATGGTGGATGGTGTCCCTGGGGATGGTGGATGGTGTCCCTGGGGATGGTGTCCCTGGGTAATCCTGGGGGATGGTGGATGGTGTCCCTGGGGATGGTGGATGGTGTCCCTGGATAATCCTGGGGGATGGTGTCCCTGGGGATGGTGGATGGTGTCCCTGGGTAATCCTGGGGGTTGGTGGATGGTGTCCCTGGGTAATCCTGGGGGATGGTGGATGGTGTCCCTGGGGATGGTGGATGGTGTCCCTGGGTAATCCTGGGGGTTGGTGGATGGTGTCCCTGGGGATGGTGGATGGTGTCCCTGGGGATGGTATATGGTGTCCCTGGGTAATCCTGGGGGTTGGTGGATGGTGTCCCTAGGTAATCCTGGGGGTTGGTGGATGGTGTCCCTGGGGATGGTGGATGGTGTCCCTGGGGATGGTGGATGGTGTCCCTGGGTAATCCTGGGGGTTGGTGGATGGTGTCCCTGGGGATGGTGGATGGTGTCCCTGGGTAATCCTGGGGGTTGGTGGATGGTGTCCCTGGGGATGGTGGATGGTGTCCCTGGGTAATCCTGGGGGATGCTGGATGGT
Organism: Oncorhynchus kisutch; assembly: GCF_002021735.2. Taxonomy (NCBI): domain Eukaryota; kingdom Metazoa; phylum Chordata; class Actinopteri; order Salmoniformes; family Salmonidae; genus Oncorhynchus; species Oncorhynchus kisutch. The sequence goes on along the minus strand of NC_034188.2, from coordinate 66,873,111 downwards.
GTCCCTGGGGATGGTGGATGGTGTCCCTGGGTAATCCTGGGGGATGGTGGATGGTGTCCCTGGGGATGGTGGATGGTGTCCCTGGGGATGGTGGATGGTGTCCCTGGGTAATCCTGGGGGTTGGTGGATGGTGTCCCTGGGGATGGTGGATGGTGTCCCTGTGTAATCCTGGGGGATGGTGGATGGTGTCCCTGGGTAATCATGGTGGATGGTGTCCCTGGGTAATCCTGGGGGATGGTGGATGGTGTCCCTGGGGATGGTGGATGGTGTCCCTGGGTAATCCTGGGGGTTGTGGCATGGTGTCCCTGGGGATGGTGGATGGTGTCCCTGGGTAATCCTGGGGGTTGGTGGATGGTGTCCCTGGGGATGGTGGATGGTGTCCCTGGGTAATCCTGGGGGATGGTGGATGGTGTCCCTGGGGATGGTGGATGGTGTCCCTGGGTAATCTTGGGGGATGGTGGATGGTGTTCCTGGGTAATCCTGGGGGATGTTTGATTGTGTCCCTGGGGATGGTGGATGGTGTCCCTGTGTAATCCTGGGGGATGGTGGATGGTGTCCCTGGGTAATCCTGGGGGATGGTGGATGGTGTCCCTGGGTAATCCTAGGGGATGGTGGATGGTGTCCCTGGGGATGGTGGATGGTGTCCCTGGGTAATCCTGGGGGATGGTGGATGGTGTCCCTGGGTAATCCTGGGATGAATGAAACAGAATGTTGATTCCCAAGCAGCTCACAGATGACCAGACTGGTTGAGTGGGAAATAAATGACTTTCACTATTTCTACAGAAGGACGTGCTATTTAAAGATGTCCCCCTCCACAGTCAGTTATCCTTCATACAGTAGTACTCCTTTACTGAACACTGTATTCTAACACAGAGCCTCCAGCATAGCCCCAGCGTTGCCAAATGAATGTGACAATTTCTGTAAACAAGGGCCAAGAGTATCAACTAATCCTCCTTGCTGATGAAGACAGATATTTCTCCCTGCTCTGCTCTTCGAGTCTCTGTGTGTAAACAATGTCAGAGCTGCTCCTGTGCTTTGTCAGAACTGTCACACTGACAGCCTGTGCTACTGCTCAATACTAAATCATATGCACAACACCAACCAACCGAAGACAAGCTGGGTGATGCTGCTGGGGAAAAAAACAACAGCTTCTCATTTCCTGTCCACATGAAAAGGCAAAAAAACCATCTCACTGCTCTGCAATATTCATGGATTGTGTAATTTTGAGTCGTCCACTTCTATATGTATTGCATTTTTGTAAAAGCACATGGGTTTTGTGTCTTTCCAAGACAAAAAGAAGAAGGAACACAGAGGTAGAACAGAGTCTGCTCACACTGATCTGATAATTAGCAATACACCAAGCAGGAACAAAGCCAGCTAATCTTAAAGTAGAAAGTAGAGCTAGCGACAATCTGATTTCTCCCCTATCTACTTATTCTCCTCCCACACACTTGCTCACAACACCGGAACAGGATCTGGAAGGTTCTTTAGCAGCCGTATTACCTTTGTCTTCAAGTTTGCAATCCAAACTAGTATTGTTTATGTTTTTCCCAGCTCACAATTTAATCAATCTCAGTTAAACTCCTCTAGCTTCCCACTTGACATAGCTAGCTACACAACGTGTGACAGAAATATGAGATAGTAGTAGACGTCACATGAAAATTCAGCATTACTGTAATTATTGGCGCATCATAGTTTATGTGGCTCATATATAATGCAAGTGCCCCCCCCCTCCCCCCCTCCCCCCTCCCCCCCAAAAACCCCAGATCCCCAGCACCCTCAGTGCTAACTCCCTACCATTTGAGAATTAATAATACAGGACAAGACGCATTGGAAACTAGAATGAGTCCCTTAAGTGCCCATGTGGTCTAATTTGTCTGAGTAAAATTGAAATCACCGCTTAAATCTTACAGTGAAAAACTGTAACTTTGAGGATGCTGCGGTTCTCTGAGTTTAATTGGGTGGTAGCTTTCATGTACTTGACAGTCATTTCAAAGGCCATTTCACTTCAAACCACCACAATATTCCCTAAGATGTTATTGAAACAGAGGTGTTGGTTTAAAAGACGGAAAAAAGCAATCGTCTACTTTTCTATCATAGATCTGATTGCCCCCGTTTTCAACCCTTTATACAGAGCTTAATGTCTTACTACCACCGTACTGTATTCTGTATATGTTCTGTCGATGCAGCTGAGGCACTCTACAGTACACCGTATTATCATGTAGACTACAAGTGAGCCTCCTCTTTATAAGAATTCATCCAGTAGTATCATCCCTCCTGATGCTATGCACTCCACCAAACATATCTGATCCATCCTGCTCAGAAAGGATGCAGCATCTCAGTAGCGCTCCTCAGTCTAAGTCCTCCAGGTGCACTTCAACAGTAAACATATGTAACAGAGCCACAGTCAAGCCAGTTATCTATAATGGATTTGGAGGAGTGTGAGGTGGAACAAGTCACCTCCAGGAGGTTATAGTGGGCCTTTATGAAATGTTAACGTGGGACTCTTTGAATATGCTCATTGTTTTTTGTGATTGTGTTATACAGGGGTGCAGCAATAGAAATTATTTTACTCTTTATCAAGCCTTCAGAGATTCCCTTAAACAGTGATGGAAAAACAGTCGCTTCATCAGAATGAAATGGGTTATGTTAAGTATCCAGAACAGATTTGGATGTGAGAGCTTTGGGGGTTCTAATCTACTCTGTGGGGCTACAATATAATGTGTTTGCACCTGCGACTCTGCGCTTGATGGAAAGCAAAAGACAAGCTGTTTCATTCTCGTACTGTATATGACTTGGCATGAATATTTCCTCAGATTGTAATAGTTGTTATCCCTATGTGATTTGGATAGTGAGGAAGTATAAACTCAGTGGCCAGTTTATTAGGTACACCCATCTAGTACACGGTCGTACCCCCCTTTGCCTCCACAGCATCCTGAATTCTTTGGGGCGTGGATTCTACAAGATGTGGCATTCAAACTTTGCTCAATTGGTATCAAGGGACCTAATGTGTGCCAGGAAAACATTCCACAAACCATTTCACCCCCGCCACCAGCATGTACCCTTGACACCAGGCAGGATGGGGCCATGGACTCATGCTGCTTACGCCAAATCTTGACAGGCAATGTTTTTCCACTCCTCCATTGTCTAGTGTTGGTGATCGCGTGCCCACGAGATGCTTCTTCTTGTTTTTAGCTGATAGAAGTTGAACCCAGTTTGGTCGTCTGCTGCGAAAGCCCCCTCATGACAAAGACCGACGAGTTGCGCATTCCGACATGTCGTTCTGCAAACCACTGTTGTACTGCGCAGTTATTTGCCTGTTTGTGGCCCACCTGTTAGCGCGCACAATTCTTGCCATTCTCCTTCAACCTCTCTCATCAACAAGCTGTTTTTGCCCCCAAGACTGCCACTGACAGAATGTTTTTTGTTTGTTACACCATTCTCTGTAAACCCTGGACACTGTCGTGCGTGAAAAGCCCAGGAAGCTGGCCGTTTCTGAGGTACTGGAATCTGCGAGTCTGGCACTAACGATCATACCACGCTCAAAGTCGCTTAGGTCACTCGTTGTGCCCATTGTAATGTTCAATCGAACAGTAACTGAATGCCTCAATGCCCGTCTGCCTGAGTTATATAGCAAGCCACAGCCACGTGACTCATTGTCTGTAGGAGGGAACCATTTTTGTGAACGGGGTGCTGTACCTAAAAAACTGCTGTTTTTTATTTTAAAAAACAAAAAACAAACTTGTTCTCAGTTGAAGCTGATGTTTATCTCAACGAGTAGCATCTAAAATACAACTGAAATAAAACCACTAAATCACCTAGTAATTTCCAATAAAAAACATTTTAACAAAATAGACCGTCCAATCGATGATACGACTCATGGATGCTATACTAGACAATCAGAGATGAACACAGCACAACACAACTCCCCCCTTTTATACTAGGCATGAAAGGAGGTGATAAAGTCTTGAAAGTGAGCAGGATGAGAGCGCACCAATACAACCCGCAGAACGGGTGTTGCAGTGACAACAACTGGCACTTGTACTTCAGTTGGGGCCAAGAAAACGTGTGCCACCGGTAGTGAACCACTCAAGGTGACATCAATGGCAGAGTGGAAACATGCAGGAGGTGGCACCTTCCTTAGTCGCCTGGCATGCCAGCGAGAGCCGTCAGTCAGTAAAAATTTAGCTGAGCACAGCTGACATTGAACTTGACACGGTGTTGACAAGAAGGTGCAGAGCTTGTCTGCGTGATGAGGTCGTTGCACCTTGACTCAATCCCTCACTTGGATTCCAGGAAGCTCTGCTCTTTTGTTGTAGCGCTCCTGACTTTTACGCTGTTGGCTTTGCACTGCTGCTTTGAATTTCATGGCTGTCGGGTTGCCAATAGAGAGAGAGAGTCTGTGTAGGGGCAGCTCTAGTTCACGTCCTAACATCAGCTTGGCAGGAGAGACTCCGTTGGTGGAGTGGTGAGCAGCTCTGAAGTGTAGCAGAGTTTGCGACAAGGACTCAGTGAAGGAGCGATCCTGAGCTAGGTGAGCTCTCAGTCCATTTTCATGTTTGATTGTACGCAACCACTAAGAAGCGTTGGTGATGTGGCACATTGTAGAGTTCCCCACAAATGTTCATAGATATGTTCCCAGGGACTGGAGGGCCAGGCTAGTGGCTGCAGTGGTAGGCCTGTCTTTCCACTGACAAGACATGGAGCACAGTCACGTACTAGCCCTTCGATATCATGATCGATGACCAGCCACCACACCAGGTCCCGACAGCACTGCCTCAGCTTCACAATGCCAAGGTGGCCCTCATGAGTCATGGCCAACAATCATCCTCTTTGGCTGCTTGGTATGATGGTGTAGTTTCCACGAGCCAGGAATGTGTCATTCCAACATGACAGCTCATGTTAAAACCTGGCATATGGTTGGAGTTCTGACGGGAGCTGTGCCAGCCAGACATTGGCTACGTGAAGATGGGGTCGTTGGATGATTCTTGGGTCAGCTCCTTGATCGACACTGTGTCTTGGAGAGGTGAGTGTAGGAGCTGGATGATGTCCTCTTCGGAGTCAACCCAAGCATAGGTGGAGGCTGTGGGAACTTAGCTCAAAAGGAGGTCAGCCACCACATTGCCCCTGCCCGGCGTAAACTGCAACTTAAAATTATACTGCTGGAGGCGGTCTGACCAGCGGTCCATGCGGAGGAACTTGGGACCCGCGCAGGGTGAAAGAACGTCCGTAGAGGTAAATGTGTCACCACTCGCAGGCCCAGATGCATGCTAGTGTCTCCCTCTCTCCAACGGAGTACTTCTGTTCGGTAGGGCTCAATGTGTGAGACACGAAAGCCACTGGCTTCTCAACATCATCCTAAAGCTGAGGGAGGACGGCTCTCACTGCTGTAGTTGACACATCACAGGTGAACAGTTGGGCTGGTGAGGTTAACGTGGGCCAAGACAGGTGAAGTGGTCAGCAGTGTCCACAGTCGGGTGTCCAGGCCCAGTACACATCCTTCTTCAACAGCTGACGCAGAGAGGAATTGTAGGTTCTGGGACATGATGGATGGTTTCCACATTTGACTGCAGTGGCGAGAGCCCTCGGGCTGACACGCGGAACCCTACAAAGTCGATCTCTAGGACGGAGAACAGAACAGTGTGAGGTTGTGTTGACTGAGCGCTGTGAAGGCTGCTTGCAGACGTTCGTCAGACATCCACTCCAGCGACCCCAGCAAGGATGGTGGATATTATCTTCTGGAAACAGCACCGGGCCGAACTGAGACCAAAAGGCATCCTTGTGTAGCGAAACACCCTGATATAAGTGACGAAGGCTGTCAGGTTCCTACTTCGGGGGGTATGGGAACTTGGAGGTAGCCCTTGCGAAGGTGCAGCTTTGTGAAGACCGTCGACCTGTTGAAGTGAGTAGTCTGTTCCTCCATGGTCGGAAGTGGTTACCAATCAAGTATGATGGCCTTGTTGGCCGCTCTCAGACCCAAGCAGACCCGTAGCTCTCCAGACTCAACAATCGTCAATTTAGTGATGACCAAGTCGGACACCCATGGGGAGGTGTCCACCGGCTCGATGAATCCATCCTCCAGTTGCTTCTGTAGATCCTTAGTGACTTCCTTGCGTAAAGCCAGTGGAATACGGCATAGAGGTTGAATGACTGGAGTCACCGTATGGTCGAGGAGGGGGTTATGTGTGAATGCTGTCAGGGCACCGTCTCCATTGAAGGTGGGCTATTGCTCTTGCCATGGGGAGGCGACGTGCAGGATTATTGAGCCACTCTTGTCCAACAGAGAGAACCCCAGGCTGGTGAACAGGTCTAGACCTAAAATATTAGTGCTCAGCCGTGTGATGTGGAAGGGGAACTGAGTCAGGGACTTGTTGGCATACTGCTCAGGTGAGTGTATAAAGCCGACGACATCAATCACTGAGCGTCCATATCCATACAGGCTAAGGCTGGGTGGCTGGAGGAGCAGGTGGGACAAGAACTGCTCGTGGGTAGCCATGTTGAGGAGCGGCCCCTTCGCTCCTGTGTGTAGCATGAGAGGAATTCAGGAGTCACCTAGGTATACAGCACAGGTGGAAATCCCAGCTGGGTTTGAGCCAACAGTGTGATGACAGCAGGGGGTGTGTCTATGGGGCGTGAGTGTTGGTGCACGGGTGCCTGGGCTTGAGCTGACCTACACCACTTTGCAAAATGGTTTGTTTTCTGACATTATCTACTGTCCATGAGCGAGGCAGTCAGGGACACGTGAATTGTGTCCACAGGAACCACAGTTGGCACCTGGGTTCTCGTCAACTGCACTGAGGCACTCTCACTCACTGTCTGAGTGACAGCTACAGTCTGAGCACTGAGACTGCTGCACAGCTTGAACAGCACTGGAAGCATGTGTCTATGCCTCAGAGATCTTAGTTGCACAGTGAGCTACTGATTCCACTTGGGAAACTATGGCTACAGATTTTTACTAAAGTCATCTTCAAGAAGAAGCCTCTTCCACATGAGGGAGCTTGAGATTCTTTCAATTAACTGGTCTCTGATAATTTCATCTCTGAGATAACCAAACTGACATGACTGCGCCAGCCCTTTAAGATCACTGATGTGCTGTGTCACTGACTCACCCACGTGCTGTGTGCGCTGCCAAAAATGCAGCCTCTTCAGAAGTTTCTTTGCAAAATGTCCATCTAAAAGTTGAACAGTTGCATCATTTGTGTGCGCTTCCCAGAGTGTTTGGAAGATGCGCAGGCCCTCTGCGCCGAGACGGTGGATAAGAATGGCCCTTTTCCTCTCAGGGCAGACCACATCCAGTACAGTAGCTAGCATGTACATCTCAAATGACAACTTCAATCTGTCCCATAGGATTGTTGGTTCGCCCGAGTGACGATATTGAGATATTGTAGAAATACTTTCAGTTATCCTCGTTCGCCAAATGTTATGTAAAAAAAACTTGTTCTCAATTGAAGCTAACATTTATCTCAACGAGTAGCATCTCAAAAATACAACGGAAATAGGACCACCAAATCACCTAGTAATTTCCAATAAAAAACATAAACAAAATAGTATCCAATCAATAATACGAATCGTGGATGCTATACTAGACAATCAGTGATGAACACAACACAACAATAACCAAGATCAATGGGTTAAAATGAGTAAGCACATTTGACAGTATCCAAGCTGACTTCTCTTGGCATGCTTAACATCGATATTGGAGAACCTCGAGTCCCACACCATCAAGCTGCTACAATGCATTAATAAAGAGTCTCAATGAACCAGTTTGTGTACACTGGAATAGCCTGACTGCAACCAGAAATATAAGCATATCATTCCTGAGTTCCTCACACTTCACTGGCTTCCTGGAGAGTAGGCTACAGGGCTTATATGATGGTGAGCTGAGCTTATTCCCCAGCGTTTTCCCTCAATACCGGTACCTCACAAATTTGATCCTTCCTCACAGTCCGACACAAGTACTCCATTCCACTCAGAAGTTGCAGGCATTCTCGTTCTACTTTTGAGTGCAACAGAAGTCCCCCGTTGGACCTTCCTATTATGAAACAATCTAAGTGAGTTTGGCAGTGGGTCAGAGGCTAGTGTTGTTTACCACACAGCTTAACATGGGTACTGTGGAGGACACTGAGCAACAGCTGGGGATGGTGCAGTAAACCACAGAGAGTTTGTGACTTACAGTAACAGCATTAATATGATTAATTGAAGTCAACATGCTTGGTTCCTGAAGCCTTAACACTCAAAGCCTGCCATGCATATCTGACGAAAGGTCCGCGCCCTCAAATTTATTTGTTGAAAGGGGAAGACACGAGGTAACATCAGTACAGAGGGAATTTAATCAACCTGCTATCCAGATGCTTTAGCCTGGTCCTACTCTACAAGCAGACTGTTTCAGAGTGAGGTGCACATCTGAACGTGGCCACGGGTGCATGGCTAATTACCAATAAAGGAATCCTGCTCATATTACCATGCCAACTTTTAGCAGAAAACTGTTTTGGTTGTCAATATACACTAGATGACTTACAGGGGGCTCTGTGTTGATGCCACCGCGCCACAGTCTTGGCACTCCCCCACCATTTTAAAACATTTTTGGGAAGCTATAGAAAAATGCATGTCTACATTCGTTTCTGCCACACATGTATTATATTACAGACACCTTAATGCATACTTTTAAATTATATAATGTAAGCTAAACATAAACATTTGAAATTCAAAAATATATAGTTTACTAATGTTACTGTCCCCACTACAACCAACAAATACTTAAATACTGTACATGTCATTTAGTCCTTGTAATATTTAATTGAAAGACTGTAGAACTCCATTCATTCCTATGGAGGAATGTTCCTACTGGGTAGTGCCAATATGGCCGACCGGTGGCCTCAAAGCCTCTCAATACATAGCATCAGCAATCCAGAGTTTATATACAGTGCCTTCAGAAAGTAGTCATACCCCTTGATTTATGCCACATTTTTTTGTGTTGCAGCCTGAATTCAAAATGGATTAAATAGATTCTTTTCTCACCCTTCTACACACGATACCCCATAATGAAATTGTATTAAAAATGAAATACAGAAATATTTAATTGACATAAGTATTCACACCCCTGAGTTGTGTACACTGTTAGAATCCCCTTTGGCAGCGATTACAGCTTTGAGTCTTTCTCGGTAAGTCTTGCCATACATTTTCAAGACAATTTAAGTCAAAACTTTAAGTGAGCCATTCAGTGTCGTCTTGGTATGTAAATTCCACTTTCACATTATGGGGTAGGCCAGTGACACAACATCTCAATTTAATCCATTTTAAATGCAGGCTATAACACAACGAAATGTGGAAAAAGTGAAGGGGTGTGAATACTTTCTGAAGGCACTGTACATTATTGGTGCCCACATATGTAGGATCTTAATTTGATCACTCTTTTGTTGCTGAGGATTTTCCTGCAGAGCAGGAAATACAAACGTGTAGTGTATTCAACGTTTTAAAAGGCTTCTAACATTTGTAATTTAATTCTAAAATCTAAAATGTCAGTCTCCACATAATACTTCACATTTTCTTTTGCTGCAGGTTTATTTTCCTACTGTAGAAAACTGGCTCAAATTAAGATCCTACATCTGTAGGTATTTCATATGAGGAGGGATCGGACACATTTTCAGATTGGATGCTCTCTGTTAAACACAATTTGCATTCCAGATTCTGATGTATTTTTTTGAAAGATTTCTCTTTAAATGTATTTCAATGATGTAGCAGCAATTACCAATAATGCTGCTGAATGCTTTCCCTATGGGGAAATGTGTGTGAAATACTGGGCTCCTTCCTCACCTTTGTCTTTTGGAAAAGGATTTCAGCAGTCAGAGTCACAGTAACAAAGTGATTAGAGCCATTATCGATCCATGTCTTTGGGTATCTTCTCTGTTCAAAGTGAGTGGACTACGCCTCAATTTGTTTCTTTAGCTCTCCTGATGACTGCATATTTTCCTAAAGCTATTCAACGACAAACAGGATTTAAGAACTGCTCAGCGGCAGTCAGTCGAGCATAGAATGGGGTACAGGCTGTCAACATCAAGGAACTTATTTTCCTACATATGACTCAGGCACAAATCTATTACGCCTGTAATCATACGATCATATTTTCTGAAAGTGATCTAGTGCTTGTGGCAATCTGACAGCCTTTAGTGATTTCACAATACAGGCCTTGTCAGATGGAGAGGAAGGCATTTCACAAAAGCAATCGTGTGCTACATAAAAAAAAGAGTTCCTTGAATATTTGTGCAACACAATCAGTAGTTAGTATCACATCATGGATTGAATGCACTGTGTAAATATGATAGACTATCATAGGCAGGTACAGTAATTGTAGTAAGTGTAAGGGCTGTGGGTGATTCAATTTGAACATTAAATGGAGGCGTCTACCAGCTTGCTAACAAATACCCAAATATATGTCAAGCCTTGTCTCTTCACAAGCTCTCCTGCGGTGCTTTATTAGATATCTGGAAGGCTACGTTAATGTTTCACAATGTCAATGAACATGCACATGCAGGGCTTGTTTGAACACTTTTATTCAGCAAGACAGGGAGGTGTGTGCCCTTTCCCCAAAAAGATAAACCCCTGGGAAGGTTACATCTTCATCTTGGACTTGACCCTGGCTAGCCAGCAGCACAATGCTTTCATGATCACAGACAGACTTCTGTGCAGTCTGAAGAATATGTTTCCTTCATGGGGTAGACTGAGTAACTTACGTTATTATGATATATGAACGCACCATCCTATGCCCCTTGAATCCTCATTCTTATGCTCGCACCGTAGCACCATCTGATGCAACACTTCACTTTGTTATTTACATATTGCAATAATAATCCTCAATATTCTTTCCCCCATTCATATTTGTTTTCATATTCCATTTGCTTTTAGGGCTACATGAAGCATACCCGATATAGGCAGAGTAGTGTAAAGTATAAATTAAACATTAGGGCAGCAAAGACTGAGTCTTACTCAGTGGCCACATGCATTTTGCTGCCATTTTAAATCAGTCAGAACATAGAGGAATAAAGCAGAAGGAATGTGTCCAGCCAGACTGAAGCAAGTGACTATAAATGGGCAGCTATCAGAGAGGTCCTGAATAATTGATAGTTCCTCTTGTTTTGCAGCACAATGAGGAGGCTTTATGTCCTACACAGAGACCAGGGTGTTGATTATGCTGTTTCAGCGTGTCATGTTTATACTCCTCATTTGCATATGTTACTGATTCTTGAGTAATTACAGTATCAACATGGCAGGTGTCAGAATCCACCAGATATGTCTGGAAACTCTTCACACAGGGGTGTCTCAGGAGAGCCAACTTCTCTATCTCAGGAGAGCCAACTTCTCTATCTCAGGAGAGCCAACTTCTCTATCTCAGGAGAGCCAACTTCTCTATCTCAGGAGAGCCAACTGCTCTATCTCAGGAGAGCCAACTTCTCTATATCAGGAGAGCCAACTTCTCTATCTCAGGAGAGCCAACTTCTCTATCTCAGGAGAGCCAACTTCTCTATCTCAGGAGAGCCAACTTCTCTATCTCAGGAGAGCCAACTTCTCTATCTCAGGAGAGCCAACTTCTCTATCTCAGGAGAGCCAACTTCTCTATCTCAGGAGAGCCAACTGCTCTATCTCAGGAGAGCCAACTTCTCTATCTCAGGAGAGCCAACTTCTCTATCTCAGGAGAGCCAACTTCTCTATCTCAGGAGAGCCAACTTCTCTATCTCAGGAGAGCCAACTTCTCTATATCAGGAGAGCCAACTTCTCTATCTCAGGAGAGCCAACTTCTCTATCTCAGGAGAGCCAACTTCTCTATCTCAGGAGAGCCAACTTCTCTATCTCAGGAGAGCCAACTTCTCTATCTCAGGAGAGCCAACTTCTCTATCTCAGGAGAGCCAACTTCTCTATCTCAGGAGAGCCAACTTCTCTATCTCAGGAGAGCCAACTTCTCTATCTCAGGAGAGCCAACTTCTCTATCTCAGGAGAGCCAACTTCTCTATCTCAGGAGAGCCAACTTCTCTATCTCAGGAGAGCCAACTTCTCTATCTCAGGAAAGCCAACTTCTCTATCTCAGGAGAGCCAACTGCTCTGTCTCAGGAGAGCCAACTTCTCTATCTCAGGAAAGCCAACCGCTCTGTCTCAGGAGAGCCAACCGCTCTGTCTCAGGAGAGCCAACTTCTCTATCTCAGGAGAGCCAACTTCTCTGTCTCAGGAGAGCCAACCGCTCTGTCTCAGGAGAGCCAAACGCTCTGTCTCAGGAGATCCAACAACACGGTATTCTAAGCCTTTCTGCTGAAATATGCTCTGCCAAGGTTAATACATTTTAGCGATTCAAATTTTCAAAACAACAGATAAATAAGATGGGGAATATTTTAGTTTAACATAATCACTAGGGTATGTTTCTTCTGTGGAGGCAGCCATTTCCTTTCTATTATTTTGTATCTGTCAGCAGCACCATGCTTGTTTAGCTACCACTGATCTGGTGTGTCTAACCCCGAGCTCTGGAACATTGACAGTAGCTACAACGCCTACCAAGCACATTACCCAGCTGCTCACCTGCACTGCACCCAAATCCAGGGAGAGCATTGAACAACAAACTGTGATGATACAGGACCCCAAGACAGGGATAGAAAAGTCCTCCCCTGTGCAGCTTTTAATATTGTGTCATTTTTTCATTATTTCCTTCCTGGTCCCTTGTGCAAATTAATCTATTTAAATTAGGCTATTTATTTAATTAGTCATTTGTCTGTTTTCACCAGACAATCTACTAAGCCATTGGTGGCCCTGTTTAAGGTGTACAGATAACAAATCCAAGAGGAAGGTGGCTTCTTTTATGTTACGCATAATTATAAATGACATGTTCATTTTTCAACCAATGCAACCGCATATTAGACACACATTACAGTCATTGTCACGCCCTCACCGTAGAGATCTTTTATTCTCTACGTTTGGTTGGTCAGGGTGTGACTCGGGTGGGAAACTCTATGTTCTGTGTTTCTATGTTTTGGCCGGGTATGGTTCTCAATCAGGGACAGTAGGTCTATCGTTGTCTCTGATTGGGAATCATACTTAGGCAGCCTTTTTTCCTTTTGTATTTTGTTGGTAGTTGTCTTTGTTAGTGGCCTGTATAGCCCTGGTAAGCTTCACGTTCGTTTTTGTTGTTTCTTGTTTTGTTGGCGACATTTATAATAAAGAAAAATGTACGCCTACCACGCTGCACCTTGGTCCGGTCATTTTCAAGACGACATTCGTGACTGAACTACCCACCACAAACGGACCAAGCGGCGTGGCCGGGAGGAGGAGACAGAGTGGACATGGGAAGACATTCTGGAAAGAAAGGGATCCTGGATGTGGGAGGAGTTCCTGGCTGGAAAGGATCGCCTGCCGTGGGAGCAGGTGGAAGCAGCGAGGAGGGCGGAAGCAGCTAGTCAAGGGGACCAGCCTTACATAAGGTCAAGGCTGGCAAGGAAGACCGGGAAGCCACTCCAACAAAAAAATTGGGAGGTTGCACATGGGGAGGTTGGCGGAGCTAACCTCGGGAAGGAGCTTGGTACTGGTCAGGCACCGTGTTATGCGATACAGCCCGGTGCGCTATATTTCAGCTCCCCGCATTGGCCGGGCTAGATTTGGCATCCAGCCAGGACGGATGGTGCCGGCTCAGTGCTCCTGGCCTTCAGTGCGTCTCTTTGGCCCAGGATATCCTGTACCGGCTCTGCGCAATGTGTCTCCGGTGCATCTGCACAGCCCAGTGCGTCCTGTGCTAACACCCCGCATTTGCTGGGCGAAAGTAACCATCCAGCCAGGACGGGTTGTGCCAGCTCTACGCTTGAGACCTCTAGTGCATCTCCACGGCCCAGTGTATCCGGTGCCTGCTCCACGCACCAGGCTTCCAGTGCATCTCCCCAGCCTGGTAAGCCCTGTGGTAGCTCCACGCACTAGGCTTCCAGTACGTCTCCTCAGTCCGGTGAGACCTGTTCCGGGTCCATGCACGAAGCCTCCAGTGATGATCCATGGCACGAAGCCTCCAGTGATAATCCATGGCACGAAGCCTCCAGTGATGATCCATGGCCCAAAGCCTCCTGTGATGATCCATGGCACGAAGCCTCCTGTGATGATCCATGGCTCTGAGCATGCAGTGAGGATCCAGGGAAAGGATCCTCCAGCGACGGTCCCCACTCCGGAGCCTCCGGTGAGGGTCCCCGCACCAGAGGCGCCACCAAAGTGGGGGGAGCCAGAGGTGGAGTGGGGTCTGTGCACCGGAGCCGCCACCAGGGGTGGGGGGGGACTGTCACGCCCTGACCGTAGAGATCTTTTTATTCTCTATGTTTGGTTGGTCAGGGTGTGACTCGGGTGGGAAACTCTATGTTCTGTGTTTCTATGTTTTGGCCGGGTATGGTTCTCAATCAGGGACAGCAGGTCTATCGTTGTCTCTGATTGGGAATCAAACTTAGGCAGCCTTTTTTCCTTTTGTATTTTGTGGGTAGTTGTCTTTGTTAGTGGCCTGTATAGCCCTGGTAAGCTTCACGTTCGTTTTTGTTGTTTCTTGTTTTGTTGGCGACATTTATAATAAAGAAAAATGTACGCTCACCACGCAGCACCTTGGTCCGGTCATTTTCAAGTCGACGTTCGTGACAGTCATTTACTGCAAGCAGCCATTGAGCCTTACAAACCTCAATAAATTGGACACATCCTTGTTTATGTCCATATCATTGTCTATGGAAACACATGGCTCCAAAACAAAGCTTAAAATTACAGGGTAGTTTCACTGACAAATGAAGGTACGATGGAATCCTGGGTCCATTCCAGAATGCAAGGCGTAGAAACAGTATTTACCATACATTAGAATGTAATCACCACACTAATGCACCATAATGGGGCATAAATATGGAGGGTCAGTCAAGTACACATGCAATACACCAGCTGCAGTCATTCTCCCTATGATGTAAAAGCATAAGCCTAGACGTAGTTCAGTGAACTAATCAATCATTGACAAATAGGTTTGTTGTTTGTTGTTTGATTCTCTTGCTCTTTATGACTTTTTGGAATGTACTGTATTTAAATTGTACTGTATTCACTTTCCTTTTGTATTGGACAGAGTATCTCTGACTGAGTGCCTAATCCCATTCACATTAATGATGACAAACAAGGTTTATCACTGCAGGAGGTTGTCAACTCAGGAGTTGTAGGCATGGACTAAGGTACTGACACATGAAAAATGAGTCAAACAAGTACTCTGTAACATCAGTGTTTACTAAATTATGGTTATTGTGATGGAATACCCCTTTCAGAAAAGCAAACGAAAAATGTTAACATTGATTCACTCTGCTAAATTGACCTTAACACTGACTATTAACTTTCACCGTGTCCGGTCTGTGTTTGGAAATGATTCTATTGAAAACAATTCCCTGGTACAGTCACAGTACAAAGAGGTCTGGCTCAGCCAAAGACTTGTAAAAAACAGGAATATTCTATTATGGTTTTCCTATTATGTTTTGTTGGTAAAAAATTGCTAGGACATGCAACTGTATGCCCAAATAATCTACAAATAAACACGTTTAATGGGATATCCCTGTTAATGAAAATTGTCTGTTATTACGACTCTTCTCAGCAAACTGCTCTACCAATTGCTTCCCTAGTGTGTTTGAGACATGCATGCCTTTGAGATAATGAGGACTATTTCATGAATCCATACTTAGGTAGGGGCCTACACATTCCCCAAAATGGTCTCCATTGTGTGAGTAATCGGGGTGTTGTTTGACATCTATTGTTTATAGCCTACACACCCTTGTTTAATTACAGTGTAAGAAAATAAGATAATTGTTGAAGCCTTCAACTGAACTGTTGTCATCAAAAGATGTGAAAACAGACATTTACATGGACAAAAGCTATTCAATTTTTGTGTAATGATGCCCCTATACTAAAAGCAACATAATTCCTAACTATAAGTGCTACCCCTGTCAATTCCCTCTAACCCTCCATCAATCTCAGGCAGACAGGCACTACAGGAACAAATTGTGTCACTTCCGTCACACCGCAACCCAATCTAACACAGGAAATGAAACTCCAGTATTCGTGTTATGCTTCCATCTCCGTATTTTACACCGATTTACTAAGTGGTACAAAGACGTTATCAGTATTTGGGTCGTTCAACGAAATTAGTGCCTTTTCGTCCCTTTGATATTTTAAATAGAAATTATCCACCAATATTGATTTTTAAAAGTGTGTTATATCAAATTAAGTGCCCTTTAATATAGACCACATGGAGAAATGAATGAAGGCTTGCTAAAGTGCCCAAAATCTGCCTTTTGACATGTCCCTCTGTCAACCCCGTGTCACTTCTAGGAACATTTTAACCCACTTAATTAAAAAATGTCACTATCATTGTAAAGCCCAGGTTATTTTGTTGCTTTGACAAAGTATTTTCTGAAGATTATTATTTATTTAATGTGATTAGTGATTTATTTATATCTGTCCCTCATTTTAAGGTCAACCCTGTTACGTACACTGAACTCTCCTTTTAATATGGTTTTAATATGAAACTATTCCTCTTTTTTTAAATTGAAAAGAAACTTTGACCATCTAATAGTTAAATCATAGAGTAAAAGCAGGTGAGCTGGTTCTCTCTTCTTTGTGGTGGAAAACTGAGCAGGTTGAGCATAACACGTTAACCCTGTTAACCATAGATAGACAGGATAGAATAACACGTTAACCCTGTTAACCATAGATAGACAGGATAGAATAACACGTTAACCCTGTTAACCATAGATAGACAGGATAGAATAACACGTTAACCCTGTTAACCATAGATAGACAGGATAGAATAACACGTTAACCCTGTTAACCATAGATAGACAGGATAGAATAACACGTTAACCCTGTTAACCATAGATAGACAGGATAGAATAACACGTTAACCCTGTTAACCATAGATAGACAGGATAGAATAACACGTTAACCCTGTTAACCATAGATAGACAGGATAGAATAACACGTTAACCCTGTTAACCATAGATAGACAGGATAGAATAACACGTTAACCCTGTTAACCATAGATAGACAGGATAGAATAACACGTTAATCCTGTTAACCATAGATAGACAGGATAGAATAACACGTTAACCCTGTTAACCATAGATAGACAGGATAGAATAACACATCAACCCTGTTAACCATAGATAGACAGGATAGAATAACACGTTAACCCTGTTAACCATAGATAGACAGGATAGAATAACACGTTAACCCAGTTAACCATAGATAGACAGGATAGAATAACACGTTAACCCTGATAACCATAGATAGACAGGATAGAATAACACGTTAACCCTGTTAACCATAGATAGACAGGATAGAATAACACATTAACCCTGTTAACCATAGGCACTAAAGTAAAACTGCAAAAAATGTGGCAAAGAAATTAACTTGGTCCTAAGTACAAAGTGTTATGTTTGTGGCAAGTCCAACACAACATATCACTGAGTACAACTCTTCATATTTTCAAGTATGGTGGTGGCTGCATCAAGTTATGCTGGTCACCCGCAAGGACTAGGAAGTTTTTTGTTGTTGATTAAAAACAAACAGAATAGAGATAAGCACAGGAAAAGTCCTAGAGGAAAACTTGGTTCAGTCTGCTTTCCAACAGACATTAGGAGACAAATTCACCTTTCAGCAGGACAATAAAAACACAAGGCCAAATATACACTAGAGTTGCTTACCAAGACGACATTGAATGTTCTATGGCAATACTTGAAAATGGCTGTCTATAAATGATCCGAAAGGTTGCTAGATTGAATCCCCCGAGCTGACAAGGTAAAAAATCTGTCGTCTGCCCCTGAACAGGCAGTTAACCCACTGTTCCTAGGGCGTCATTGTAAATAAGAGTTTGTTCTTAACTGACTAGCCTAATTAAATAAAGGTTAAATACATTTTAAAAATCCAGGTGTACAAAGCTTTTAGAGATTTACCCAGAAAGACTCACAGCTGTAATCACTGCCAAAGCTGATTCTAACATGTATTGACTCAGGAGTGTGCATAGTTTTGTAGATGAGATATTTTTTTTGAAAACATTTCTAAAAACATGTTTTCACTTTGTCATTATGGGGTATTATGTGTAGATGGGTGGATATATATATGTGTGTGTGTGTGTGTGTGTGTGTGTGTGTGTGTGTGTGTGTGTGTGTGTGTGTGTGTGTGTGTGTGTGTGTGTGTGTGTGTGTGTGTGTGTGTGTGTTTTTAATCCATTTTGAATTCAGGCTAATACCACAACAACATGTGGAACAAGCCAATAGGTATGAATCATTTCTGAAGGCACTGAATCAAATGTTTACATTATGTTGCCTGAGGTTGATAAGTTATTAGCAAATGTTAATGCGTTGGTTGTATGGTCGACATTTTTGTCTTTGCCCTTAGATAACAATCAATATAAATGCATGCCTTACATTTAAGACGATACAATCTGCTCTCAATAAACTGCATGCAGTATGCAAGAGTAGTCTAAGGGTTGTCTCTGGATGCAGCTCATAGAAAATCCATAATAAGAGCTATCTGCCGACAGTTGTCTGTCTACAAGGTATATGCACAATTCAACATGATAACTGGAACCAACCTGTCTGTATCATGTGCTGCTATTGCTTATTCCCCACAGCACACCATAACGCTGCTAGATTCACAGTGGCAGAGATATATGAGCAAAACAAATATGACGACCAGACTACAGAAGAAGATGAATCAAAAAGCTAATTCTATTAGTTTTGCCTAGAAGCCTCTGCCAGGGTGTTGGTGCTTAAACAAGACTGTTTTTAGTGTGGCTGCAAATGAGAATAGCATCACAGTCATCTGTAAAACCTAATAATTGGGTACCAGAGGTGTCAGTCTCATTTCCTACACTCAATTCATCACCAAAAGAAACCATAATCCCTTTCTCAAAAAAAGTGAGGATAAGGTAATCTCTTTTTAAATGACCGGCTTATCTACTTTCCTGCTTATCTTAATAAAATCGCACACCAGAAGCTCCGGGTTGTCACTTTCTAAAAGCTAATTCAATGAAAAAATACCCCAGAGTTCACCCCTGCTTCACAGAGCATTACTAGCTGGCATATGGTACCATTTTCACCCATTTATTTGTCAATTTGCTGCTCATTGAAAAACCACCAGCGGTTTCTACATATTAATTTAATATAGATCAGGTCTGGTACACTGTTTGTTTCATTACTCTTTGTTGTGCAGGTTCTGTGAGAGTATTATGGGATGGAGTGAGGTATTCATTTTCTACTTAAATCAGGATAAAATAAGCATACTCTAAAATGAGCTGACATTCACTTTCTCTGTTCCTATGGAATATTGAAATCAGCTGTGCAGGCTTTAAATAACAAGTGTCTGGGGGCTAAACCACATTCTAAGTATGAGTTTTCAGATGATGAAGTTGATGTCAACTGCAGCCAAAATCCCAATTTCTGAGAAGACTAGGGTCGATATTTCCCTCTTTAATATGGTGCAAAACTCACAAATCTTCAACAATATGTATTTCTAAGCTATTTTCCATGAATAGAACAGGCTACGGCTATTTCATAGGAAGAAATGATGTAATCTCACTTACCGGTACATATAAACCAGCTTGTGCAGTTTCTCAAAGTATTTTATGTCATTTCAGCTCAACTTAAAACTGGGACCTTCCAGTCTAGACTGGTCAAGTGCATAAACATTACCACAAAAACTTTAAAATTAAACACATTTGTTTTGTGTCTGAATTGTTTCCCAAGTTCCTTATCTTGTCAACAACATAATGTCACTGTCCTTAGTATCACCCACAGCATGTTAAGGTTGGTTTCACTGTCAGTCTGTTAATTGTTCTGTCAATCTCTGAAGGTATCAGCAGGGAAAGCAATTGTCCTCTGTGCCTAATTAGTGTAATCGTTAGGAACTGACAAACTTACCTCAACACCACTAAGCAAATGCACCCGTTAGGAACTGACAAACTTACCTCAACACCACTAAGCAAATGCACCCGTTAGGAACTGACAAACTTACCTCAACACCACTAAGCAAATGCACCCGTTAGGAACTGACAAACTTACCTCAACACCACTAAGCAAATGCACCCGTTAGGAACTGACAAACTTACCTCAACACCACTAAGCAAATGCACCCGTTAGGAACTGACAAACTTACCTCAACACCACTAAGCAAATGCACCCGTTAGGAACTGACAAACTTACCTCAACACCACTAAGCAAATGCACCCGTTAGGAACTGACAAACTTACCTCAACACCACTAAGCAAATGCACCCGTTAGGAACTGACAAACTTACCTCAACACCACTAAGCAAATGCACCCGTTAGGAACTGACAAACTTACCTCAACACCACTAAGCAAATGCACCCGTTAGGAACTGACAAACTTACCTCAACACCACTAAGCAAATGCACCCGTTAGGAACTGACAAACTTACCTCAACACCACTAAGCAAATGCACCCGTTAGGAACTGACAAACTTACCTCAACACCACTAAGCAAATGCACCCGTTAGGAACTGACAAACTTACCTCAACACCACTAAGCAAATGCACCCGTTAGGAACTGACAAACTTACCTCAACACCACTAAGCAAATGCACCCGTTAGGAACTGACAAACTTACCTCAACACCACTAAGCAAATGCACCCGTTAGGAACTGACAAACTTACCTCAACACCACTAAGCAAATGCACCCGTTAGGAACTGACAAACTTACCTCAACACCACTAAGCAAATGCACCCGTTAGGAACTGACAAACTTACCTCAACACCACTAAGCAAATGCACCCGTTAGGAACTGACAAACTTACCTCGACACCACTAAGCAAATGCACCCGTTAGGAACTGACAAACTTACCTCAACACCACTAAGCAAATGCACCCGTTAGGAACTGACAAACTTACCTCAACACCACTAAGCAAATGCACCCGTTAGGAACTGACAAACTTACCTCAACACCACTAAGCAAATGCACCCGTTAGGAACTGACAAACTTACCTCAACACCACTAAGCAAATGCACCCGTTAGGAACTGACAAACTTACCTCAACACCACTAAGCAAATGCACCCGTTAGGAACTGACAAACTTACCTCAACACCACTAAGCAAATGCACCATCTGAGGTATGCATTTTTTATTGTAAAAGTATGTCTTCTGTAATACAACTGAGTGTTATGTAACAATTTGATATCATAGTTTCATTTCGGGATTTGAAGTAATTATATGTAAAGTGCAACTTCTGCCAACCCAGAAGGAAGGTATGTGTTAGTCCATGAGCAGAATTCAAAGCACTAACCTTGGAAAATATAATATATAGTGTGGCCTGGCTTATTAAGATGTGTTGTACAGTCTGTCTTTGTTCTTCTTGTAAAGATCTGGAAAGCCTTTACAGTACAGAGTCACAGAAAATATCTACATAACAAACATAGGAATTTAACTCAACAGTAGAAACAATAACATAGTATCCTCCCCACCCTTGCTTCGGTAAAAAGCTGAGGGATAGGGCTGGAGAAATGGAACCGCTCTCAAATTCATAGACCATCCATGATATAAAAAGTATAGCTTTAAGCATGTTTTGAGGCTATATAGTGTTTGTTTACATTTACTTTGTTTACAAACATTAGAGTAAAACCAGCTTATATCTTGAGTTCTGATGGGGTATGACAATTAAACAAAGCTCATGAGCCATTTATATTAAGTCCAGAAATGGGTGTAGCAACTGCTGATTGCCCCTTTAACTTAAATTATTTCTATAAATTATTCTTGAGGAGGTTAGGCCACATGCTTAAGAATTATGAAGAAATTGCCAGCGAAATGAAGCTACTCTAAGCTTTCGTATTCTAAAATAAAATAGACTACAACTGGTGCTCATACAGTAGGCTACATTGGGAAACTCATTTACCGAAGGCATATCAGGGCATAATACTTTCCGCTCTCATAATGACTTTTGTTTTAAGGCCTAGAAGTGTTGACACACAATTACTTTTCCTATGGCTCTGCATGACATTGATGAAGCTGTGAGCAAAAGCAACAAAAAACAGAGGAACAGTTGAACACTTAGGCTCTGCTAAAAGACTCAGGCCTCTGTGGACAAAAGTGTACAGCATCTTGCAAACATAGAAACAATTTCGCAAATCTAGTCTCAGTACGAAGCTTGCATATTTTATTCCACCAAAGCATTTGTAAATACATCTGTCTTGTAAGTAGTAAAACAGTCTTCCCTTTCAGATGTTATTTTTAAGGTGACATCAGTGGCAACCCGTCATTCAGGGCAGGTGGGCAAATCCACCTGTTTAGTTGTTTAGTTGTTTCATGCTTTGCATGTTATTTTGGAATTAATACGTGTCACATTTCAGTTTGCAAACAAAATAAATAAATAATTGAGTTAATAAAGCCGCAAACAAACGTAGTCTCTTTTTTCCTTTCTTGAGTAAGGCAGCTCCAAAATGCAGATGTTTTAGCCTAGATCAGTGCTTTCTGTGGTGATGGGGCAGCCAGCGGAAAATCCGGAGCGTAGGGGTTGGTAAGGTTTTCTAGTTGCGCCGTGATTGGCTCAGTGTTCTGTCACTCATGGGAACACTACATCACCGCAAAATTTACGGGTAGAGCTAGAAAATTCAAGCCCCTTGGGCGCTGCCATATAGTTACATTAGATGTGCCCGTCAAGAATGATTTTTTAACAGTTTGTGGGCACCGTTTGTCACCGTTATGCATTTTAATGTATTGTTTAGTGCTGTGTTGTGTAGTGGCTTTGCTGGCATGCATCTAAACATGTTTTTTTTGTTGTTTGCCCCACCAAGATTGAAATGCTAAAATCCCCACTGGGTGTCATGGACACACTTTAAAGAAGCAGGAAATGTAACCCAGAGAGCATTGTGGGTGAGGAGCTCATCACTAATCCTCTTTTGAAATTATTGCCTGTCTCTTCTTCATCTACCTGCAATCAATAACCTAAAGCCTGGCTGTCTTAGAACACAGAGTACACAAGAGCAACATATTACTGATATGTCATGGATGGCAGACCCTTATAAAACATCGCTCTCAGCTGTTCCAGGACTGGATTAATGCTGGAGAGAGGTTCCCCCTTGCCCTATCCCAGTTATAATTATTTATATAGCAAATCCCTCTGAATATCTATTACCAACTGTAAATTCCTGAGAGGAATATCAGTGCTTTCCTCTGTTCATAAGTTCATCAGAACCATCTATTGTATGTATTCTGGAGCCATATTCACAGCAGCCCAGGGCGGTTGTGCTGATCATCAGAGGGGCTGTTTTCCCTATTGAGATAAGAAATTAAATCTGCAGGAGCAGAGGATGCTGGGTTTGCTGCAGGGTGGCGAGGCAGCAGCTCTGATAATGGAGCCGACTCCCATTGCGCAGGCTGGGAGGCAACGGCCGTGGCGCAAGCCCAACCCTGCCTATGTGAAAGGATAAAAAAAACAGTTGTGGTGAAATAGCTGCACTGAAACGGGAAGGGAACGTTGCTGTATGGAACAGAGTTGTGTAGCTCTCTCCTTCTGTGTGTGTGTATGTGTGTGCGTGAGTACTGGTGTGTCTGTTAAAGAAATATATTATTTGAATAGCTTTTAGAAACCGTTAGTGGGAATAAGGACATTCCATTATCCTGTTTTCTTTTGTTATTATTATCCTGTTTTCTTTCTTATATCTTCATTCTCAATGCAATGTCTCGCCCCTTCCCCCCAGGTTAGCCTGAACTGCATACAGTATGTAAATAAATTGGCTTCAATTTTTAAAGGTGGCACTCACCAGTATTTGTAGTCTTCTCAATTGCCTCTCTCAATGATGACTTCAAAGCAGGCTGCAGAGAAAACAAACAGTCACACTTTAATGTGCTGGCACAAATAACATTTGGAGAATAACCTGCCACTTGTATTGCTGTCACAATCATAAACAGGGTTCAATTTATAGTTCAATCTTTAATGCCATCAAACAGGGCTCAGCACAAAATTATTTGACATTCGTGTTGAAGTAAAACAGTTATACAGTGCTCTTTTTCAAATAAAATAGTATAAATCTGCAGGAACAAAAACACTATATTTTCACCAGCCTATTTGTTCTTGTTTTAAAAATGTTATTCCACTTGAGTGATGTTACTTACCAATTTTCAGCGATACAAAGAAGTGCTTCTGAATCATAATACATGGCCACCAAGAGCTAGCCTTGGTGTCTCTCTTTCCAATTCGATAATTAACCATCTGTACAGAACAGTCTGTACAGTGAATCTCTGAGGAACTACAACATGACAATACATAACTGCTGAATAACCAAAGTGATAGATCTACAGTATGTAGTAAAAGAAATAGCAATCATTTATGTTGTTAAACACCTCAGACTGCTCTTACTGTAACAATTTAGTCTCTGTAAACACCCATGTTTGACCTTTTAAGATATGCACGGTCAATCTATCAAGAGGAAGAGGAATCAAATTTCACTCATCTCCTTTCTCCCTCCCCACCAAGCTGGCTGAGATGGATCAAGGCACCTCTCAATGATCGTTAATTGAAGGTTCGTGAGATGAAGAAAGGAAGACTATTTTCCCTATCTGCTTTTACAGAGATAGTGATAACAAAGGCATTGCTCCAATTCTCCTCTGTCAAATGTAATTGCCGCAGCAGCCATCTTGATTATGATCTCCACCGTGGTCCCTTATTGGTACCTGCCATAATAATACATATTCTGTGTCCAATGCAGACAGGCTTATACAGCAAACCTCTGACTGACAAACTCTAAGCATACTGCGTTAATCACTCAGTATGACTAGTGACATTGATGTGGCCCTTCGACTGTGCTTCAAAAAACCCTTGTATCTATGCAAGGGCACAATCTCCTCTCTTTTTCTAAATTGAACTTTTCAGACTAAAAACTAAATTTTTGCACTTTTTAGGGCTTCGGTTTTATTTTGGGGTGACATTAATTTCCATTTCATATCGATTTAGTTCTTGACAGTATGTGTGTGTAATTCCATTACATCAAATCAGCATGTAAGCTAACATTTGGGGGATTTGTCCAAATCCAACATGATTTGGCAATTCCTTTGTTGGAAAAGGAACATTTTATAGATGCCGATTGGCTAGCATTACCCTGACCTAGGACAAGGGTGTGAAGTACAATTTCATGCATGCATGCCACACTTCACAGAAATGTCAAACCACTGCTAATGTTCCCTGAGCCATCCAACAGTTAAGGAATCTATTGATTTTCATTGCATCTTTAAGAGTATAAATGGTATGGTTGAAAACATCAGATGTGTTCAGACTCATGCAGCACTTCAAAATGATGTAATTTCAGGTACTGGCATAGAAGGCTGTTGATTCATTAGATAAGTAAATCATAGCTGTGTCAGGATGCTGTTCTGTTTCCCCCTCCTACAGATGTGCCCAGTCTGGGTCCTCTGCCATCATATGCAACTAATGCAGTCCCTCAGGCAGACAGATATGTAGCTTTGTTTGGTGCCGCGCCAAGGACTCAGAATATAGTGCTATTAAATCGGATGCTTTGTAAAAGCTTTGCTCTTTGTCCAATTATTGAAGGAAATGGACGTTGCAGAGGACATTCCTCTTTGGTAATTGCAGGTACTGTATTAGAATATACAATTAAACTGACTGTATCCCAATAAAGATATTTCAAGTTCCTTTCTTCCTCCATTTTGAGGTCCCCTTTCCCCATATTGTAAAAACTGAAGTGATCACATCCTTGTCCAAACACCTTTGAGAATGTTTACTGAAGAGAGAGAACGTGTTACAGTATACAGTACATTTCTCAAACCCCTGTGTGAAAACCTGGGCAAACAGCATATACAGTATCTCCTCTATGAGTCAGTCAACCTCACTTGCCACAAGGCTAACACAAACATTAAGAGGCCAGGGCCCACACCTCAAACTTAAAGCCTTCTGTAATGAAAATAACATATTTGATCATGGCCTGTGATGCCCTGGCCTGAACCAGTAAGATAGGGAAGGATGGGACGAGTCCAGACCAGCCTATTGATAATAATACAGAAACTACTGATTGTATACAACTCCTCTCTCCCTTGATGTGGATCGTTATGGACTGTGAAGTATTCATTTTCATAAACTGAAAATGCAGAGGCGGCCATATACTGCCCAATTTTTATTTAATGCGCTGCATGCTAAACTGTGAGGTTTGAATGCAGTATTACCTCTGTCGTTTCCTATTTCCTTCACATCACTGGTTTAAAAAGAGAGGCAGCGGAGCATGACATGGTTTTCATTAGATACCAGGACTTTGGCAGTAACAGCCTCCATTGACTGTGATTTAACTGATAACATATGGCTCTCCTAGCAGGCCTCTCCACAGTTGGCACTCTGACCAGGCCCATACCTTCAGGGGTGGCCAATATGACCTCCAGAGAAAGACGGCAACGTAGAGCATCCACTGAGATCAGCCACCAGAGAGAACAACTCAAATTTGCATGAGTTCAGACTCTTCAGAGTTAGAAAGTAGAGTTGCCCTCTACCATGGAATTTGATTAAATTATCCCTTTTGATTCCTCATCAGAGTGTTATTAGAGAGTCAATGCATTGTTAAGAGAATGATGACCCTAGTTAGTACCACTGAACATCAACAAATATTGCCTTGAAGAATATGATCAAATCAGGTATGCTCCAATAATTTTTCAGATTATGCGGCTATTTAGAAAAAGTTGCCTAACAAATTAGATGTATTTGCAAGTCAGACTTGACCCAAATCATCTCCCACATATACATCAGTCAGTGAACCAAGTCAAATATGGAATTAGATGAGGCACTCAGTCAGCTCATATGAATAATAATTATTTCACAACGTTGTGCACCAGTAGACACAGAGGTTGCTGGGGCTAGATCCTAGGCCTACATGCAAACCACATATGTGTGAGAGAGGGAGATCAAAGTTTTCCGCAGTTGTTGATGAGCTGATGATCTGACGCTCTGGTAATAGGCTCTCTCCCCTCCTTTCCCTCCCATTTGCTTCCCATGTGAGCCTGTGATTCTGATGATGATCACGGTCCAATTTATACGCTCAGCCATGCTCAGCACTTTAACAGACTCCACATAAATAATCAGTAGGTATGAGAAGAGGGTGTCCGTGTAGGATGGATGGATTCTTTTAACACAGCACTTCTGGCTACTATCCACTTCTGTAGGCCTACTCCCAGCATGATAGTATCTCTCTCTCTCGCTCTCTCGCTCTCTCGCTCTCTCGCTCTCTCGCTCTCTCTCTCTCTCTCTTGCTCTCTCTATCTATCTCTCGCTCTCTCTCTTTCTCTCTTGCTCTCTCTATCTATCTCTCGCTCTCTCTCTCTTTCTCGCACTCTCTCTCTCTCTCGCTCTCTCTCTCTCGCTCTTGCTCTCTCTATCTATCTCTCGCTCTCTCTCTCTTTCTCGCGCTCTCTCTCGCTTGCTCTCTCTCTCTCTCTCTCTCTCTCTCTCTCTCTCTCTCTCTCTCTCCCTCTCTCCCTCTCTGTGTATTACTCTCCCTCTCTGTATTACTCTCCCTCTCTGTCTTTCCCTCCTTACTGTAATGTACCAGATGATATCCATGTCATAACAAACGTTAATGTTACTCCTTAATGCAGAGGTTAACAATTGCGTGAGAGCATAATGGATTCTGGTCTGGTGCTGCCAGCCAACCCTGGGAGGGCTGTATTGATTGTGTTGAAGTGCCTGGGTGAGGACTTTGAAGGCATGAAGGACCTCATATCAGGGTCGGGGTCATACTCATCATCACAATGTTGGTTCTATGACCTCAAGCCTCACAACTCTCAGGATTAACCTAGAAGGAGCAGGTTATTTTACAGATTGCAGTCAGGCCAAAAGCTTTAGAGAAATTCTCATTTAAAAAAATCCCCAGCGAGTGAATGTGTTACCCACCGTCTGACACACTGATGTTGTTGGGAAACAACACAGAAACAAATCATGTACATGGGTTTGGTTTCTCTCTTTACACTATGAATTATTCTGTCAAACTCAACTTTTGTTTATTTTCCTTTGTATGATTTGATATACATTTGCATCTTCTGCATGAAGAAAATGGAATAGAAAACATTTGGTATGTAATAGCTAATTCATACACTAAAGTGTAAACTGAACGCTCGGGTAAACCCATTTACTTCAAAGAAGTCAAATCAAATAGTTCTCTCAGCTTTCCAGAACTGTCATAGTTAGCTGGGCTCAGACAGCCTTGCTCAGTCATGTTGATAGTGCTATGCCACCCAAAACTCTGTGATAGAAATACCACAGGATTCTCCAGTGATGGCCTCATTTGAAGCAAGACCCAGATGTGGAAAGAGCACAATTGTTTGTTTAGCCTCTGAGATGCACTTGGGTCTGAGAGTTGTATATCCAATTATTTGCCTCGATATCTGCAGGCCTTGCACAAACAATGTCTGTGTGTACGGGGAAAATATAAGAAAAGGGCAAGAAAATTCTCTTTACCAAATGCCATCGGTGAGCAACTGCATTCAACTTCGTTTTAAATGTGGGTTGTTGTCACAATGACTCAGTGTACAGTCACCAGAGCATTTACATAACTGCACTATCTAGCAATAGTAACCTGTACAAATAATGACAATACAATGATGCTATGTAGTGCCAGTCCTTTAACAGTAAGCCTGCTCAGACATCTTGTCCACTCATGTCAGTGTATTGATATTCTAACTGATATTGAAGGGGATTATGTGACTTAAGCCTGCATATTTTGCATGCCTAGAGATGTGTTCCACTTGGATAGGAACAGATCTCACAGTGCCAGTTAGCTCTGTCTGAATACTAACTCCTCCCGCTCAGATAATCCCATGAAAAAAAGATAACTATTTAATGCTTAACATCCTTAAAACAGCTCTCTCTATTCCTGGGAATCCGAATTACATGGCCGTGGACGCCCAAGCACTTTTATGTTACTGGGGAATCTTTCCACATGTCAGTAATGATGTGCCGTGAAACATGGAGGAGATTTAAGGTGACTATGACCGATAAGAGCTGAGCTGGAAGTCATCGAGGGGGATGTGTGTAAGATTGTTGTCATCAACAGTAGCTGTGAGTTATGGGAGGGCTTCAGGTGGTTTTACATTGAATACTTTCAGTAGTGTTCCGTAATCCTTAAGTCCTCTTTGGGATCAGCTCTTGTGTTGGCTTCAACATTTGATGCGACCCAATGCCTTCGCACAGCTGTCTTACAGTAGAGAAAGGGCATGTATCCAGTAAGATAGAGAGAGTTTCTCTTTCATACTGCACATAGAAAGAATTTCATATTTTGTTACCTACTCACCAGAGATCTATGTTCTATCCATGAAGATGTTTTGGTATTTTTGAAGGACAGAAACACTACAGAGATAATCTGGGTACAGTGCGCAGAGTTATTAAACCGGTCGCGTTGACTACGTCCCTCTTCAATTAATACTAGACACACCAGGCAAAGCTAACATCCTTCACATATTTCCATGGAAACAAGATAAAGACATTATGGTGAATCATAATTTGACCTACTTGAGGGGTTTTATGCTCTTCATATGGCCAACAGACACTCCTGCCTACAGTTCCAAAGATGAAGACCATGACTCAGCTTAATAACGCAGGTCAACATATTACTTATAGTCTTATTTCTATGTGATACAGCTGTTGTCCAATGAAGCATTGCAGATGATTAGGTACAGTACACAGGAGAGTTGTTATCCGTCCTTGGAACCACCTCTCTCTGCAATTTCTACAGCAACACTCTACCTGCATCTTCCCATCTCTCTTTCACAGCCATAACATGAGACTGTCAATGTATCTATCAATGTCTTAAGGCCTGGATCTTGTGCCCCGAGTCTGAAAAAAATCTATTTTTGTCTGTTGAAGTGATGAACCGTTCGGCATTTTGATATAAATGAGGGCAAGCGTGGTTAGATACAGCCCATTGCATTCCCATTAGTGATTACCACCAACACCCATACGTTGTGTTATGTACTTTATTACAGTGAGATATCTGTGCTATACGGCCTTCAATTATCCTGTTTTTGACCATAAAGAGCAGATCAGCAACAATATTGAGAGAAAAAGGGATTGTTGATTGTTAATGGCCCTGGGAGCAATGAGAAAGCCAATAATGAAACAGCTTTGTAATGTCCCGTTGCACCATGGGAATGAGGCAGAGAGAGCTGTGAAAGGATTTCTGGTCTGTCAAGGTCAATTGTTCCAGGTTGATTCGATTATGAGGGGGAAAACAAGCTTGACAATAAGCCATCTTAATGGCTTTGCATCAAATATTATTGTGGGATAGCACCGCTATCTGCAAGACTAACTGGTATCTACAGTAGCCGAGTGTAGAAAATTGATTACGCTATATTCATTACAAAAATGGTGAACCGTGTCGTTGAAGTAAACACCCTTGCCCAGAATCCTTGGCACAGTTGTACTGTCAGGTTAATATGTGTGAGGTCCCTAATTTGAGCTATCCTCCATACTGTGCGCAATGTACACTTTTCAGCCCAGCATATATCTTACATGCTCTATCAGTATCCAAAGGCATTTTTAAAATTTAACCTTTAATTAGCTAGCCAGGTCAGTTAAGAACAAATTCTTATTTACAATGGCGGCCTACACCAGCCAAAACCAGACGACGCTGGGCCAATTGTGCACCTCCCTATGGGAACCCCAATCACAGATGGTTGTGATACAGCCTGGATTCAAACCAGGGTGTCTGTAGTGACACCGCTAGCACTGAGATGCAGTGCCTTAGACCGCTGCGCCACTCGGGAGCATTAACTGAGGCAGCTTAATTAGGGTGGGATAGAAAACTAATGAAAGGGCTACAGCATTATTTGTCATTATTTTGTCATCATATCCATTTGGATGAGAGACTGTGCTAACTATGTACTGTAACCATGCCAGCTTTATCCCTTATGGGAATAAACAGTGAAACAAGACAGCACATTGAGTTCAAAGCCGGGTCTCGGATTGGAGTCATTCTAGTTAATCCCATCATATGAACAGGGAAGGACTATGGTGGGAAAGGGAAGAAGAAAGGGGATATGCATACACAGAGAATGGATCAGTAATGGAAATTCAGCTAGCCACGCAGAAATGGAGCTGTGTGGGGTGAGTTCCCAGGTTAATGGACTAAGCTGAGTGTGAGCCCCGCTCATTAACCTCACTCTATTATGGAGGAGATGGCCTTTCTGGCCCTGGGGCTCAGGCCATGTGGCTCTGTCCTCCACCCTGCCCAGGCCAGGAACCAGGCCACCAGGCCACCAGACAGCCCCCTGGAGACCCTGCATGCATGGAGATCCATCTGTAAAACGCAGATGATGAGGGACTTGAGTCACTCAACACGAAGCCCCGTGCCTCACAGATGGATGCCAGATTAAGCAGGATTTGTCACCATAATGAAAACTGTGTGGTGAGACTGTGTTGCTGGCTGACTGGTACAGAGGAACGGGGGTGGAGGGAAGGGAGAGGTGGTTTGACAAGTGTATGATGCATGCTCCTGTGACAGCAGGAGCCATCAGAGAGCTGTGGGCTGTCAGAGATTGATAAACCAGACAGCAAGAGAGGTGTAGCATCTACCCAGGCCCCTGGCTTGTCACCAGGCCAGATCTGATCCACAGTTCAATGAGGCCCACTTTACATGACATCTCACATGTAGACTGGGATCTGAGACACGAGCATTGGCAGGAATCTATTTTTCATCCAAGGTAGATTACATTCCTGGTTGACATTTCTCTCAACATCATTATTTATTGTCCGTAGGTTGGTTTCTCCTATATTCTCAATACAAACTGTATACAAATAAATCCCTTACTTTATTGATTTATATATTAACCCCCTAAGGTCGATGTCCACACCCCAGAGATGTAGCCTACACCAAAAAAGTTCCAGAAATTATTCAATACACATTTTTATTTTTATTTATTTTATTACATTTTTAAAAGAAATGCATGTGAGATTTATTTTCTATAGGTCATTGTAATATAATGTAACAAAGAAATAGTCTGCAGTAATCAAGTTGGCTTCCGACTATTGGTTACATTTTTTAAAGATCATACAGTGGTTTACCTGAACAACGTCACTTGACTAAACTTTGTAGTGCATAAGCTAGCGAGCTCTACCATGCTAGCTTACTCTAATTGCCTCACCAGCTAAGGTAATTTAGTAGTACTAGCAATGGCAAACCAAATGTTGATCGCTAGGTTTAAAAAAAAAAAAAAGACATCTGGAGGAAAAGGAGTGTGTGCCAGAAAATATTTTGGATCAATCTACCGATAGCTTCCAGAATGAGACATTAACAGGTGGCGCTAGGATAGAAACAACCGCAATCGCCATCACAACCACCAATGCCACATTGAGCAAGGCATGCTTGCCAACCCCACCGTCTCCTCTCGTTCTTGATGCTGCAGGCGGGGGTGAACCTGCAGTAGGTCACCCAACAGATTTGTCTGCCGTTGATGAACCAGCCTGTCAACCAAAGCTAGCAGTTCCCTTCAAGTATGAACAATGGCAAATTACTCTGCTTCTCTTCAAGGTGGTATGACCAGTTCATGTGGATTGAGTATAGTAAAGCAAAATATGCAATTTATTGTACGTTTTATATGCACTTTTCTGGGGCAAATGATGAATTCAGATTTATACGAGATGGATTTAAAAACTGGAAACTCACAAGAAATGCTTGCTGCAAACACAAGAATAGCAAAATACATGCTAATGCTCTTGCAAAATTTGAATCCTACAAGGTGACCCATGGGCCTAGAAGTCATGGGACTGTGTTGAAACAAATACACGGTGATGCAAACATGAATTTTACAGAAAGAAACTGTGCACATGTGTGCAAAGCAGGATATTCCACTCAGAGGGCATAGAGAAACCGAAGAGGCAATCAACAAAGGTAACTTTTTAGAAATCTTCAATTTCATCTCAAAGTATGACTCAGAAATACAAAACAGGCTTAAAACTTCTTAGGGATAGCCCTCTTTTTTCCCAATTTTCGCCTAAATGACATACCCAAATCTAACTGCCTGTAGCTCAGTCCCTGAAGCAAGGATATGCATATTCTTGGTACCATTTGAAAGGAAACACTGTGAAGTTTGTGGAAATGTAAATTGAATGTAGGAGAATATATCACAATAGATCTGGTAGAAGAAAATACAAAGAAAAAACAAACTAGTCTCTTTCTACCACCATCTTTGAAATGCAAGAGAAAGATCGATAACTCGAAGTATGACTGAATTACAAGACTTTTAGTGTCCCCAGACATTCGCAATCATATTGCATTTTTCTGCAAGAATATCGTCAAATCTGTATACTTGGACTTTGATTTAGCTTTTCCAGTATTAGTAGCCATATTACAAATTCAACATTTGCAAAACAACCACTTTTCATAACTTCATAACTCTGAATATCCTTATAATTTTTGTCCAAAATGAAAAGGCATGTTGTCGTACAAGGTTAATAGCTACATTTAACGAAGTATACATGGTTTCCGGATACTCCCGTAAAACGCAGCTCATTGGCTAGCTTTGTTTGACGCTGATTGGTGCTTATTTGACAAAGATACAGTCATTCAAGTGATGGCCGCCCGCGTCATCGGTGTGCTATGAAGGCGCTCTCTGAACAAATATGGTGTCCTATAGGATATACTACACCCCTAATGAAATAGTGAAGTCTTGTTACATTATAGGATCTCTGAGGAATAGATATGAACGTGATTTGACTAATTGAAACAACGTTTAGGGTGAGATTTTCACAGATTCCTTTCTTTGCAAATTGAACGAGTGGAAATACAAAATCGATCGTGCATGCTATATGGACCTTTTTAGGATATGAAAAATTATTTTATCTAACAAAACAACACTTCATGTTATCTCTGGGACCCTTTGGATGTTAAATCAGAGCAAGATTTCAGAATGTAAGTACACATTTCACCTTCAGACGTGAATTCATCAAACCTATCGTGGTGAAAAAAGTGTTTTGTTGTTAAGAGCTCTCCTCAAACAATGGCATGGCATTTTTTCGCAGTAATAGCTGCTGTAAATTGGACAGTGCAGTTATATTAACAAGAATGTAACATTTCAGCCAATATAAGACACTTATATGTACCAACATTTGTTGTTTCTCTAAAATCTGCCATCTTGACACAACGCACTGCATGATTTACAACTGTCCCATTGACGGGACGCCGATCCTTAATTAATGAGCTACCTCGCAATGCCACGCTTATGAGCCACGAAATTCAGAACGAGTTGCTGGAGTGTGCAGCATCATTGTTACTGTGGAGGATAAAAGATTAAGCTCATTCTGCGCCTTCCACGTATTTTGCCATACTAGCAGATTAATATAAAGATCAATCTAAACGAGAACTTATTGCTGTGTGCATCCTACTAAAGCAAAGATTTAAGCAAGCGGTATATATGCATTGCAACACCCACCGATTGAATTTGGTTCTATAAACCGCGACAAAAGTGTCAGGATATATCAATACTTTTTTTGACAAAGTAAACCAGCTACACACATATATGAGTGGATCCCACAGACATGCTGGATTCATAGAAGTACAGAAAGAGTTGAGTTGAGTTCAAAATCAGGGTCAGTGAGTAAAGTGCTGTTACTGCTAGATGTCATTTTAGAGGTTCTTGCATATTTCTCAGAGGCTTGTGGACAAACCAAATTAGAAGCCAATGCCCTCTTATAACAAATCCAGAACATTACGTTTTTTTTCCTGTTAGTCACGTTTAGGAAATTGTTTGACACTAGTGATTTTGCTACGAAGGGATTGACGGACTGTATTGGTTTAATTGAAATCCTCAAAAGCAGCTTTTCTACGTTCAGAGATAGAGGAGACGTTGGTTAAGTTCTCAAGCTAAATGAAGAAATGAAGATTAAGCATGATATTAGATATTGGGATGTGAGTGCATTGGCAGACAGTGTAGTCACAACTTCATTAGGGAAAACATCCAGCATCAAGAGAGGCAACTTTGAAACAATATTCTAGATAGACCGATTACTGAGTTAAACTCAAGATTTCAAGAAGACACATATGGGATCATGCAAGCGGCAGCATCCTTTTCCAAAGAATCACAAACCTGCGGCCTTAAAGAGCAGCTGAAGACCACATGCGATCATTATGCAATATCAATTGAGGATTCTGAATTCACCGTTTTCATTCAGCAGTTGAGTCACAAAATGAACATGGGAAAGAGTGACTTTTCCTCCATAATGAGTGTTCTTGACAGCTGCCCTGATGATATTTTCCCTAATATAAACTATCTGTTAAGGATCATTGTCACACTTCCAATGACACGCAGTGTGGAGAGACTTTTCTCAACAACAACTAGGATAAAAAATTGTCTTCGCACATCAATGACAAGCGGCTAGCTGAACCACTTCAGTTTGCTGTCTTTTGAACATGAACTGACAGATACATTGGATTATGATGAAATCATCACCATATTCAACTTAAAGCCTCACCGTCTGCGCCTTGTGATGTAGGTCATGCCTTATGATACGTCTACTAAAGGTACCATTTTATAGTACTACTGCCCGCCGTGGTATAAATTGTAACATCAAATATAGGCTTGTTTGCCCATCGAGATTAAAGTGCGCCTGAAGATGAGTTTTATGTTGTTGGCAAGTTGTCAACTGGTCTAAAGTTACTGTCTTATTTGAATATGCTGGGATAGGTCATTATCTATATATGTAACGAGGTTGCTCCAAGTACTATGCACTAGTATAAAACGATTGTATTACAAAATAATATACAGTGAACGTCACAAAATAAATGTAATACATAAGTAGAAAAAATGCCTATCCAACTTTTTCTAGACCTATCCCCCCAAAACAATCTGGCCACGCCCCTGCCACACCCCAGCGGAAATCAAATTAGCATAATACAAAAATTCCCATAATAATCTGTCAGTTTCAATTCACTGCATCCGCCTGTGCCGCACTTTCACATCTGCGATGAAAGCTGACAGAGCGTCAGACCATGAGAAATCCCCAAAATCTGTGTTTTCACAAAATCATATGTAACATCCAAATGGTTTAGCCTATAAACTATTAGACTCTGAAGAAACACGATGGTGTCCCCCATTTCACTCTACGACCCCTACAAGTGTCTTGGGACTCGCCTGAAGTTGGTTTAACTTCTGTCTGTAGTGTCCCAACAGTTTAGGCTACACACTAGTATAATTAGGTGAGACTCTCACGAGCACATACATGTCAGTTGTTTTGCTCTAAGACACCCACAGGCCTCAAAAGACTCTTCTGAAGGTCCCCCAGTATCAATTGAAAAGAAATCTATGGAAGTATAGAGTATATGGACACTTATGTGCCAAATTTCCTAATCTTTCTTATATCACTCAGATATAGGAGAGACACTTCAGAACAAACTTCCTTTTGATATTTGGGAGGAGTATGTGTTGTTCCATTTAGTGAATCTGTTATTCAATGTGTTTGTATCAGCTAATAGTAGTATTATTTTTTTATATAGTTCCAAGGGTCTTAAAATTCCAAATCAAATAGCTTAGACTGTTATGGGTTAAGGTATTTACAAGTTATTTTCGGACATATTTTTACCTTACATAAGGGAGCTAGGGGCCTCATTAAGGAGATGGCAGGCTGTCTAGGCAAACAACATGAAGCTTGTCACATCCCGCTGACAACAGTGTCCATCTTGACAGCGCTGTGGGTGAACTCAACCATGTACTGTATGGGTCGTTCTACAGAAGTAAAAATACATTTCTGTAAATTGGGGGTTGGAAAAGAATTCCAATTTGTATCCTATTTCTAGACATATGTACCCCTCACACACTTTCACACCATACACAAACTGGTTATATTAATATAGTTTCAACATAGTTCATCAACATATTGTTACATGGAATCTACGTGGAAAATACACTGTATTTGAAAAAAGTTAACATAAACTTCTGTTTAGAGGGTGAAATTTCAACCACAGGATTATGTCATCATGGTAACCAGTTTTCAACATAGTCAAACCTAAGTACCTTTGAAACAACGTCAGATCTTCAACGTTGTTTCCCTATCAGCAAAAAAATAGGCTGTGCAGCAGCTCCTACTGGAGAGTAAATCTACAGCTATCCAATTGGTCTCCCAACCAGGGTTTTAACCAAGCCAATGTCACGATCGTTGTGCGGAGGAGACCAAGGCGCAGCGTGAATTGAATACATGTTATATTTTAATGAAGACAGACACTAAACAAACATGAAGCTATAATAATACTAGTGCAGACACAGGCAAATAGACATAGACATAGACAATAACCCACAAAATACCCAAAGAAGATGGCTGCCTAAATATGGTTCCCAATCAGAGACAACGATAAACACCTGCCTCTAATTGAGAACCAATCTAGGCAACCATAGACATATATAAACACCTAGATGATAAACAACCACATAAACCTACAAAACCCCTAGACAGTACAAAAACACATTTAAAAAAAATATATATATATATATATATATATATAAAAAAATACATTTATTTTACTAGGCAAGTCAGTTAAGAACAAATTCTTATTTTCAATGACGGCCTAGGAACAGTGGGTTAACTGCCTGTTCAGGGGCAGAACGACAGATTTGTACCTTGTCAGCTCAGGGATTCAAACTTGTAACCTTTCAGTTACTAGTCCAACGCTCTAACCTCTAATTCAGCCTAGGGTTCAACTAAAAATAGACGTACGTATAGCCTAGGGTTTCAAGCTTTGGTTGAATTCTAATTAAATCATCAAGTTAATAATTAATATGAATAAAATGCACTTAAATAAATAAAGTTTGATTTGATTTAGTCGTATTCCTTAACTTAGATTTTTGGTTGAGATGGAGACGCGAATCCAACATATCAACTACTCATTTGACACCTTTGGCCAAGCCGCCAACATCTGTCACCATCGTTTCACGCATCAGCGTATAACACTCACCTGGATTCCATCATCTCCTTGATTACCTGCCCTCTATATGTCACTCCCTTTGGTTCCTTCCCCAGGCGTCATTGTTTCTGTTTCAGTTTCCTGTCTGTGTTTCCTGTCTGTTTCCTGTCTGTCTGTTGTTCGTGTTTCTTGTTTGGTTCATTGGTTATTCAATTATCCACTCCCTGAACTTGCTTCCTGACTCTCGCAGCGCACATCGTTACAAATTACGCTTTTTTTTGCAGAAGTTTACTGACACCAGCCATATTCAACGGGTGTTGAGCGTTTGTAAATTCAAGTTATTCTGCGTTCTTGCACACTCAGACGAGAGTGCTCTGAAATCGAAGTTGAATTAACAATGAACATTGAGATATATATACCACTTAGCTAAGAATTACGTGAATAATCAAGTCAATAAATGTTGGGTAGTTAGTTAGATAACATATAGTTAATATACTGCCTGGCAAGTTCGATGTATTAGCAGCCAACTAACGTTAGGTAACTAGCTAACATACTGATCCATACTACTGTAATGCTATGAGGTTCGTAAGGATGGCGTAGCTAACAAATTGTCAGCCAACATAACATGTAACATAACTTATTTGAAAAGTCATTACTTTATTACATTGCTCAATATTTTCTTATTGAGTAAAATAAGAGTTAATTAATTATAATTAGTTAAAGCAATGAATTTGTATCCACTGTCGGACTTCGGCTGCATATTATCCAATATTTTCTTCAAATCTGAAAACGTTGTGAAACCACCCATTTTCTGAAGAATTTCATTATGGGCCCTAAATGCACGAAAATAGTGTCCACTGCTTGTATAGTTTGTATTTTGGCAAATTTAGCACAACATTCAGGAACTTTTGGCACACTAGCTATATCCATACTATGACAAATAAGCATACTTGCCTTGCAAAAGTATTCATTCCCCTTGGCATTTTACTTATTTTGTTGCATTACAACCTGTAATATAAATGGATTTTTATTTGGATTTCATGTAATGGACATACACAAAATAGTCCAAATTGGTGAAGGGAAATGAAAAAAACAACAACTGAAAAGTGGTGCATGCATA
This sequence comes from Oncorhynchus kisutch, assembly GCF_002021735.2. NCBI lineage: Eukaryota > Metazoa > Chordata > Actinopteri > Salmoniformes > Salmonidae > Oncorhynchus > Oncorhynchus kisutch. Next base: position 66,834,086 of record NC_034188.2, on the reverse strand, counting down.
TGTATTCACCCCTTTGCTATGAAGCCCCTAAATAAGATCTGGTGCAACCCATCACATAATTAGTTAAATAAAGTCCACTAGTGTGCAATCTAAGTGTCACATGATCTCAGTATATTTACACCTGTTTTGAAATGCCCCAGAGTCTGCAACACCACTAAGCAAGGGGCACCATGAAGACCAGGAGCTCTCTAAACAGGTCAGGGAAAAAGTTGTGGAGAAGTACAGATCAGGGTTGGGTTATAAAAAAATGTCTGAAACTTTGAACATCCCACGGAGCACCATTAAATCCATTATTAAAAAATGGAAAGAATATGGCACCACATCAAACCTGCCAAGAGAGGGCCGCCCACCAAAACTCACGGACCAGGCAAGGAAGGCATTAATCAGAGAGGCAACAAAGAGACCAAAGATAATCCGGTTTGAGCTGCAAAGCTCCACAGCAGAGATTGGAGTATCTCTCCATAGGACCACTTTAAGCCATACACTCCACAGAGCTGGGATTTACAGAAGAGTGGCCAGAAAAAAGCCATTGCTTAAAGAAGAAAAATAAGCAAACACGTTTGGTGTTCGCCAAAACGCATGTTGGAGACTCCCCAAACATATGGAAGAAGGTACTCTGGTCAGATGAGACTAAAATTGACCTTTTTGGCCATCAAGGAAAACGTTATGTCTGCAAACCCAACGCCTCTCATCACCCCAAGAATACCATCCCCACAGTGAAGCATGGTGGTGGCAGCATCATGCTGTGGAGATGTTTTTCATCGGCATAGACTGGGAAACATCGGCAGGGACTTCAGAATTGAAGGAATGATGGATGGAGCTAAATACAGGGACATTCTTGAGGGAAACCTGTTTCAGTCTTCCAGAGATTTGAGACTGGGACGGAGGTTCACCTTCCAGCAGGACAATGACCCTAACCATACTGCTAAAGCAACACTCAAGTTGTTTAACGGGAAACATTTTAATGTCTTGGAAATGCCTAGTCAAATCCCAGACCTCAATCCAATTGAGAATCTGTGGTACGACTTAAAGATTGCTGTACAGTACACCAGTGGAACCCATCCAACTACTTGTAGGAGCTAGAGCAGTATTGCCTTGAAGAATGGGTAAGAATCCCAGTGGCTAGATGTGCCAAGCTTATAGAGACATACCTCAAAAGGACTTGCAGCTGTAATTGTTGCAAAAGGTGGCTCTTAGTATTGACTTTGGGGGGGGGGGGGGTAGTTATTTTTATTCTTGTTTGTTTCACAATAAAAAATATTTTGCATCTTCCAAGTGGTAGGCATGTTGTGTAAATCAAATTATACAAATCCCCCAAAAATCTATTTTAATTCCAGGTTGTAAGGCAACAAAATAGGAAACATTTGGGACAGCCACCTCTCAATAGAAATAAGTGTATAAACAATGACTTTGTACTATATTTTTTTAACAATAGGTTTGCCTTGGATTGAATTAGAACATATCATGTTGGAATTAAAAGTCTTAAGTTTGAGCTGTTTTTTTATCGTTTTTGGGGGGTGGGACAGAAATTTACACCATTTCAGTGGGAGGAGGGGGCTAGGCCGCACTGAACCGTGCTGGGCAGGGCAGCCTGGTAGGTGGCATTAAATAAGATAAGATAAAGCTATATAGAGACAGCTTTATTGTCTGACCTATTCTTCGAACTGGACAGCACACAGAGTAAATTCTGATTTGTTTTATTTACTCCTCTAGCTGGGTAGCTGCAGGAGCTTATCCTCCCTCCCTGATAAATGACTTGAAAGTGTGAACCCTGAATGAACTTCAGTACTTTATAAACCTTAACATTCGCCAAAATGTGTTGTTGTTGTTTTCCTTCCCATAATGCCTTCAAGAAATCTATGGAAAATTGGCAGGCTTTGACTATATTGTGTGTTTTGTTTGATCATTTCATTGCTCATAGCTGAGGGCTCACTTCCCACCCACCACTGCACCACACCTACAGTACATGTTCAGGAGGAATGCTCATTTCTATGAATGCAGCTACAGTACTGAGACTGTTATGAAATAGAGCCCTGTTGCTCTTCTCAGGAAATGTTCTAGTATAGTACTGTATATGATTACTACTGTAAATTGTACTGCTACTTTATATCTATTGACATGAAATCAAAGCCTTTCACTAGTCTATCACATACTGTATGTTACATCAATCAGTGGCAGGTACAATGTGAACATATAGGTGCCAAAACACATTTGTTTCCATTTTAAAATGGAACAGAAAATGTTGCTTTTAAGGTGTGACTGTGGCATATATGCTATGCTGACATCTATATGCTATGCTGATATGCTATGCTATGCTGATATCCTAAGAGCTAGACAGTTTCACTTTGAATTTATATCTTTGTCTCTTTGTAGAATATAAAAGGGATGTAACTTGGCATCTGTTTGCCACATAATCCACATTCTATGCCACATTCACACAGGGGTGTCAAAACGGTTGGGACCTCATGGGGCCTCTGAATGAGACCACACCCGTCTCTGACTGTCTGAGTTCCATTTGACATTATATGCCGAATTCATCACTGCACTCAAGATTTATAAAGAGAGATAATTTTTTGACATTTTAATAGAACCTGCATACAAAGGAAGTACTCACTAATGAAATGTCTTCCAAGTGTGTTTTGGTGGATAGGAGTGAGCCACAAAGAGTTATTCCGTTGCATTTTGCTCTCTTTGGATGAAGAAGAGGTTTGTGAATTGCATGAACTACAATACGACACGATTACAAGCCTTTCTTTTTTGATTGTTTGGTATTCTGTTTGGTATCTCTTCTTGTTAGACGGAGAAGGGTTTGAGCAATTTATTGAACTAGGTCTGTTCTTTCTGATCATCTACAGTTTGGTTGTTATGTGAACTTTTTAATTGATTTATTTGAATACTATGATAGCCAGATGGCCTCCAGCCTACAAATCAATTCAAATTGTATTTGTCACATGCTTCGTGAAAAACGATAACTCGGACATATACACAGAGTACAAGTTCAGAGTTGCTGTGCAGGGATACTACAGTGACTTCAGAAAGTATTCAAACCCCTTGACTTTTTTCACATTTTGATATGTTACAGGGTGGGATTAAAATGTATTTAATAGTCCTTTTTTTGTCAATGATCTACACAAAATACACTGTAATGTCAAATGGGTTTCGCCTGCCATTTCAGTTATGTTACACTCACAGACATTATTCTAACGGTTTTTGAAACGTTGGAGTGTTTTCTATCCAGATCTACTAATACTATGCATATCCTAGCTTCTGGGCCTGAGTAGTAGGCAGTTTACTTTGGGAACACTTTTCATCCGGACGTCAAAATAACACCCCCTATCCCAAATAAGTTTTAATCACATTTAGGCTTGCCATAACAAATGGATTGAATACTTATTGACTCAAGACATTTCAGCTTTTCGTTTTTAATTAACCTGCCTAAATGATTACTGCCCGTTAGCACTCAGGTCGGTAGCCATGAAGTGCTTTGAAAGGCTGGTCATGGCTCACATCAACACCATCATCCCGGATGCCCTAGACCTACTCCAATTCGCATACCGCCCCAACAAATCCACAGGTGACACAATCTCAATTGCACTCCACACTGCCCTTTCCCACCTGGACAAAAGGAACACCTATGTGAGAATGCTGTTTTTTTTTACTACAGCTCAGTGTTCAACACCATAGTGCCCACAAATCTCATTACTAAGCTAAGGACCCTGGGACTAAACACTTGCCTCTGCAACTGGATCCTGGACTTCCTGACGGGCCGCCCCCAGGTGGTAAGGGTAGGCAACAACACATCTGCCACGCTGATTCTCAACACTGGGGCCCCTCAGGTGTGCGTGCATAGTCCCCTCCTGTACTCCCTGTTCACCCACGACTGCGTAGCCATGCACGACTCCAACACCATCATTGGGGCGGCAGGGTAGCCTAGTGGTTAGTGGTTAGAGTGTTGGACTAGCACCCATTAACATCGACAGGGCTGTAGTGGAGCGGGTCGAGAGTTTCCACATCACCAACGAACTATCATGGTCCAAACACACCAAGACAGTCACGAAAAGGGCACAACAACATGTTTTCCCACTCAGGAGACTGAACAGATTTGGCATCTGTCCTATCATGAGGTTGCCCTGTTGGGGGAGGTTTATAATCCCCCATAAATACCTTTCCCTCTTTTTCTTTCCACTTTACAGAATGGACTCTTGGAAAGCCCTTTGTTAACATAGAGAGATTATTATAACATCAAAAGGTTGGGGAAAAGAGCAATCTTTATGTAATCCAACCAGTTGAAAGTGTAAATGTTGTGTATATGATGTCAGATCGGTTGTCATCTGAGACATTATTACTGATTACTGATGATAGGACGACATAAACTGTATCTTGGAAAGTCTACACATTCTAGTTATCAGATTCACATGGAATTGTTGTGCAATTTACATTTTTAACTATTTGTGAAAATATTAAATACATTTTTATTTTTAAAATGAGAGAATTGTTTTCATAAGTAAAATATGATCAATCTGTCACGCCTTGGTCTTAGTATTTTGTGTTTTATTTATTTATTTGGTCAGGCCAGGGTGTGACATGGGTTTATTTTGTGGTGTGTTTTTGTATTGGGGTTTTAGTAGGTATTGGGATTGTGGCTGAGTAGGGTTGTCTAGGAAAGTCTATGGCTGCCTGAGGCGGTTCTCAATCAGAGTCAGGTGATTATCGTTGTCTCTGATTAGGAACCATATTTAGGTAGCCCGGGTTTCACTGTGTGTTTGTGGGTGATTGTTCCTGTCTCTGTGTTTGTTGTCACAAGATTGTATAGCTGTATATTGTATAGCTGTATAGGTTTTCACAGTCCGTTTGTTGTTTTGTAGATTTGAGTTATTTCATGTATCGTTCATTTTCTATTAAAGAACATGAGTAACCACCACGCTGCATTTTGGTCCGCTTCTCCTTCTACAGACGAACATCGTTACACAATCAGTGTCCACGCCCATGTGAATAGGCATTGGTTGGAAATTATTGAACCAACCCCTTTTTTACATGACCGTGACCCAATTCACGGCGAACTAAGCCAACCTCAACGTGCACTCTGGTTGCGAATGGTTGAACGACTACAACCTAACAAAATTAACATTGTGTTCCCGATGATGTGAGGGCTGATGTCCATACATTTAGAAGGGTGAATTTCAACGTGGAGGTGGCGATCGCCACGCTGGAAGGACGAATTTGACCACCCAGAATATAGCATGAGCTTATAGTTTGTCAACTTGGTATGAACTTTGAACTTTTATTCACTAAGAAGTGATACATCCTAGACGTCGAGTTGTCAGCAGCAGCTGTAAATGTGCGTGGCCTAGGAAAGGACAAACAATCTCTAGAGAACGACAGGTACTACAACGTATCCGTTCTACCACAAGACCACAGGGTACTACAACATATCCGCCCGGAAATATTCTTCAAAGGACAAGGGAGATCTCTGCTGGGCAACCCAGCCTTCCATCTTCGACCAATCTATCAAAGCCGAGCTCAGAGTAAATATATTTATTGCATTTTCCTTTTCCGAATGGGAGGTTATTTAGAATGCATAAGATTCTGCATTTACGATAACATAGTTTCATAAGGTCCGATAGAGACCCAATCCTTTATGAGCTAGCAACAGCAATCTAGCTAAATGTCCACAAATGTTTCATACAGTGCATTCGCAAGGTATTCCAACCCCTTGAATTTTTCCACATTTTGTTACGTTACAAACTTATTCTAAAATGGATTATTTCCCCCCCCCCCATCAATCTACACACAAAAAAAAACTGAAATATCATATTTACATTAGTATTCAGACCCTTTACTCAGTACTTTGCTGAAGCACCTTGGCAGCGATTACAGCATCGAGTCTTCTTGGATGTGACGCAACCAGCTTGGCACACCTGTATTTGGGGAGTTTCCCCCATTCTTCTCTGCAGATATTATCAAGCTCTGTCAGGTTAGATGCGGAGAGTCGCTGCACAGCTATTTTCAGGTCCCTCCAGAGATGTTAGATCGGGTTCAAGTCCGGGCTCTGGCTGAGCCACTCAAGGACATTTAGAGACTTGTCCCGAAGCCACTCCTGCGTTGTCTTGGCTGTGTGCTTATGGTCGTTGTCCTTTAGGTACCTTTTGGCAAACTCCAATTAGACTGTCATGCCTTTCACTGAGGAGTGGCTTCCGTCTGGCCACTCTACAAATAAGGCCTGATTGGTGGAGTGCTGCAGAGATGATTGTCCTTCTGGAAGGTTCTCTCATCTCCACAGAGGAAGTCTGAAGCTCTGTCAGAGGGACCATCGAGTTCTTGATCCTCCCTGACCAAGGCCCTTCTCCCACGATTGCTCAGTTTGGCCGGGCGGCCAGCTCTAGGAAGAGTCTTGGTGGTTCCAAACTTCTTCCATTTAAGAACGATGGAGGCCACTGTGTTCTTGGGGACATTCAATGTTGCAGAAATATTTTGGTACCCTTCTTCAGATCTGTGCCTCGACACAATCCTGTCTCGGAGCTCTACTGACAATTCCTTTGGCCTCATGGCTTGGTTTTTGCTCTGACATGCACTGTCAACTGTGGGACATTATATAGACAGATGTGTGCCTTTCCAAATCATCCAATGAATTGAATTTACCACAGGTGGAAGGATCATCAATGGAAACAGGATGCACCTGAGCTCAATTTCGAGTCTCATAGCAAAGGGTCTGAATACTTATGTAAATAAGGTATTCCTGTTTTTTACTTGTAATATATTTGCAAACATTTCTAAAAAACGGTTTTCTCTTTGCCATTATGGGGTATTGTATGTCAATTGATGGTTAAATATTTTAATTTAATACATTTTAGATAAATGCTGTATTATAACAAAATGTGTAAAAACTTAAGGGGTCTGAATAATTTCCAAATGCACTGTATGTGTTCCGACCACTCCCCAAATTAATATAGTTGGTTCACAGTTGGTTTTGGTATTTTAACCTGTTTGTCATTAGCGCGTCTGGTGGGGAAAGACAAAATCAACACACACACGATGGCAGACGCACGCGCAGAGGCAGTGTGGTCATCATGTTAGTGATGTGAACACCGAGGAACTTGAAGCTCTTGACCCGCTCCACTACAGCCCTGTCGATGTGAATGGGGGCATGCTCGGCCCTCCTATTCCTGTAGTCCACGATCAGCTCTTTTGTCTTGCTGACTTTGAGGGACAGGTTGTTGTCCTGGCACCACACTGTTAGGTCTCTGACCTCCTCCCTATATGCTGTCTCATCATCGCCATGGTGTTGAAGTCATGCGCCGCCACACAGTCGTGGGTGAACAGGGAGTACAGGAGGGGCCTAAGCACACACCCCTGAGGGACCCCCATTTTGAGGGTCAGCGTGGTGGATGTGTTCTTACCTACCCTTACCACCTGGGGTGGCCGGTCAGGAAGTCCAGGATCAAGTTGCAGAGGGTGGTGTTCAGTCCCAGGGTAGGTAAGTGGTGGTGTTCAGTCCCTAGCTTAGTGGTGAGCTTGGAGGGCGCTATGGTGTTGAACGCTGAGCTGTAATTAATTAACACATAGGTGCTCCTCTTATCCAGGTCGGAGAGGGCAGTGTGGAGTGCAATAGAGATTGCGTCATCTGTGGATCTGTTGGGGCGGTATGCGAATTGGAGTGGGCCCAGGGTGTCTCGGATGATGGTCTTGATGTGAGCCACGAACAGCCTTTCAAAACATTTAATGGCTACAAATGTGAGTGCTACGGGATGACAATCCTTTAGACAAGTTTCCTTGGCATTCTTGGGCATAGGGACTATGGTGGTCTGCTTGAAACATGTACAGTGCCTTCAGAAATGATTCATACCCCTTTACTTATTCCACATTTGTTATGTTACAGCCTGAATTCAAAAAGGATTACATTGATTTAGTTTCTTACCCATCTACAAGCCACTACGCCACTTGGGGCTCCTGAGTGGTACAGTGGTCTAAGACACTGCATCTCAGAGAGGCATCCCAATTGGCCCAGCGTCGTCCGGGTTAGGGTTTGGCCGGGGTAGGCCATCATTGTAAATAAGAATTTGTTCTTAAATGACTTGCTTAGTTCAAGATGGTACAATAAAAAATACACACAATACCCCAAAATGACAAAGTGAAAACATGTTTTTAGAAATGTTTGCAAAATTATTGAAAATTAAATACAGAAATATTTAATTTACATAAGTATTCACAGCCCTTTGCTGTGACACTCTAAATTGAGCTCAGATGCATCCAACTTCCTTTGATCATCTTTGAGATATTACTGCAACTTGATTGGAAACCACCTGTGGACAACTAAATTGTTTGGACATGATTTAGAAAGAAATACACCTGTCTATGCACTGAGTGTACAAAACATTAGGAACACCTTCCTAATATTGAGTTGCACCCCCTTTTGCCCTCAGAACAGCCTCAATTCGTCAGGGCATGGATTCTACAAGGTGACGAAACCTTTCCACAGGGATGCTGGCCCATGTTGACTCCAATGCTTTCCACAGTTTTGTCAAGTTGGCTGGATGTCTTTTGGGTGGTGGACCATTCTTGATACAAACGGGAAACTGTTGAGTGTGAAAAACGCAGCAGCGTTGCAGTTCTTGACAAAGTCAAACCGGAGTACCTTGCACCTACTACCATACCCCGTTCAAATGCACTTAAATCTTTTGCCTTGCCCATTCACCCTTAATGTTCTTAATGTTTTGTACACTCTGTGTTTATTATCCATGTCCTTCAGCCACAACTCCGAGAAACATAGGACATTGCAGTTCTTCCAGCCCCATTGGTAGGATAATCTTGAACAAAGCTTGTCCAGTTTGTACTCCAGTGATTGTACGTTCACCAATAGAACGGAAGGTAGAGGCGATTTATTTACTAGCCAAAGTAGTTTCTCTTCCGAGTCTCTGGTATTAGAGCCTGTTCCGCGGTGAGCAGTATGTCCTGCGCCACCGACTCATTGAAGTAGAAATTGTAATCCAAATCGAGGTTAAGGATCATTGTTGTCATGGATTTCCTCCTCTTCTTCCGAAGAGGAGAGGCGAAAAGGATCAGAGGACCAATATGCGACGTGGTAGGTGTCCATGGTTCTTTTAATACGTAAACGTACACATGAACAACTGATTACAAAAACAAGAAACGTGTGAAACCATAAACAGCCCTATCTGGTGCAAAACACAGAGACAGGAACAATCACCCACAAACACACAGTGAAACCCAGGCTACCTAAGTATGATTCTCAATCAGAGACAACTAATGACACCTGCCTCTGATTGAGAACCATACTAGGCCGAAACATAGAAATACCCAAATCATAGAAAAACAAACATAGACTGCCCACCCAACTCACGCCCTGACCATACTAACTAAATGACAAAACAAAGGAAATAAAGGTCAGAACGTGACAATTGTTCTGATGTCCAGAAGCTCTTTTCGGTCATAGGAAACTATAGCGGAAACATTATGTACAAAAAAACTTACTATCAGTGCAAATAATCACACAAAATAGCAAGTTTTTGGTCAGGTGTCTGTAAAATGGCAGCTATCCATTCCAGCTATTCACGGCAGCCATCCATTCCATACACATCTCCTTTAGCCATTTTGTCCTATATAACAACAGTCTTCCCACTCCTTCTTAGCCTGAACCCAGGCCAATGTAGTTCATTTCAGCACACTGCATCACACCTCCTATAAGCTGAGTAGCTACTGCAATCCCTTGATGATGACAATGTGTATTGAATCCAGAATTTAGACCGAGGCTTTGCCAAAGCATACACGGTTAGTCTCTCAACCATCAATAAATAATATATTAATTTCTCAGCAGCAGTGGTGGGGTCATCCAGCGTCTCATTGTAAGAGAATTGGATTGTGTCTTTCATGGCATGTTCAGTCTTGTCACAGAATGAGACTGATAGTCGCCAAAGCCAAAGCATGCCAGCTGAAAACAGCCCTATGGGGGAATTAGCATGAATGTTTTAGGGGAGCTAAGACTTCCGTTTCTCTACATGCTTTTAATTAATGACAGAGAGAAATGAGGTGGGTTGGGGGGGAAGAGGAGAGGAGCTGCACACAATCAACATAAATATTCAGTGTCTGAGGGGAGAGCAGCACAGAGAGAGGCAGAGCCCTGTCAGCCTGGCCTGTTGATTAATGGTAGCACTGCAGTCTGGGGGTGGTTTATTCACAGTCATACAGCACTGCCCTCAGCCCAGAGCTCCTCAAAACTATATTACGCCCCTTATAAATTCACTCATTATAAATCAAACGGAAGACATTATCTGGAGGAATATCCTGGGCCGAGTATTCATTTGTACACGTTGGTTTAACAACAGCGACAGCCATTGAGTAAAATGCAGAACACCATGGCATTTCAACAGAAACAACTAAATAGAAAAGGCCTTTCCGATCTGCTGCAGCATTTTACAGTGCTGTTAGAGGATTCAGAGCACAGCACTATTCAGGTGTCAGTAATGGCACTGTTATGTGCTGGGGTCACATCGTTAAGTGTTTGTGTCTGCAGCCTTGTGACAAGATGTCTGTTACATATTTGATCATGTCTGCTGTACAACCCTGTTGTCCTATGTGTGTCTGTTGTCTGAATCTATTCAAACATGGCAGGACATTCATACAATTATCCCTTTCCAAGCTGTGAGATTTTGTTTGATGCACAGTGATGGGATATGTTGCAAAGCCCCTTGGGGATGGTCCTCCCTCTTCATTGCTGCTGCTGGTGGATAACAGAGAGCCAGGGTCCACAAAAAAACGGCACTAAATTCAGGATTACAGTTACCATAGAAACCAGCTCTGGCTGGTGTATCCTCCCCAACTATACTATATTTTATTTTGCACTTGACCCACCCCAAAAACAACAACAAAAACATGTCAAAACCTTGGGAGTTAGTTAGGTGATATGAGAGTCAGGAAGAGGAGAGGATGTGATATGGCATGGTGGAAGAGGAATAAGGAAAACACAATGCTGCCTGCAGAGACAAAGGGGAGTGAGGAGGCAGAGGTGAGGGTTATACTGGTGAGTACGGGTGCCAAAGATGCTTCCTGGCCCAGTGAATTTACAGTGACAACAAAACCAAGTAACAGTATACGTTGGCAGTGTATGGCAGGACTGGACAGCACATGATTACAATATAAATATAGTATACTGTATACTGTACTATGTGTCCTGACCTCAGTATTTTCCTGTGCCTGAAGATATGATTGATATCAAACTGGACACCCAAATCTTCACTATGGGACTATGGGACTATGAAACCAAGTAATACAACACGATGAGTAGTAAGGCATTACTTCAATTCAAATGTCCATAGTCTATTTGGGCCCGGCATCAAACAGTACATGGTCCACGGAGAGCCTGGCGTAAAGTCTGGTTTGGTGCTGCCACTGCATCTTCCTTTATTATATTGCCTATAAGTGTTCTGTATAACTTATTCGGTGCCATCATATCTTTGGAGGTTGCGTTGCATTCTCTATAACCAGGGTGCAATTACCCAGACGAGTGAAGGAAGGTAGGAACTTGGTGCACATACAGTACTATAATTACTGTGTCATTGCAAGTAATTACATCATGGTTACCCAAGACCTAGAATCTCATATAACTATTTGTAATTCGGTCAACTTAACATTAAGTGTGAGAATCATAGCACTGAGTACCGAAAAGCTTTGGGATTAAAAGGAATCCGAGTGGATAAGTAGCTTACTTCACATAGTCACTCTGTGTTACTTGACTGTATGTTGTGTGAGGTTCCTGCAAAACAAATTACAACCTTGTGTTGTTGCAGTACAGAAACCGAAAGGTTGCTAGTTTGAACCTCTGAGCCGACAAGGTGAAGAATCTGTCAATCTGCCCTTGAGTAAAGCACTTAACCCTAATTTCTCCAGGGTTGCTGTCAGTAATGGCTGATCCCTGGCCTTGACCCCACTCTCTGAGGGTGTCTCAGGGGGAGCTTGGCTATGCAAAAAAATAAATAATAATCACACCTCACAATTGTGTAGGTTACCTGCTTGTACATGCAGTGAAACAGGACAGGTATAAGCACTTGACCTTTTGATGTCCTATCATAAAGCTTTATGTAACTTGTAAATTACTATTCTTTCTTTAATGTCATCCTCACCTCTTCTTGTAGGCCTCGATTGTAGAAATTCTATGAGATTCAAAGGTGTAACCCCTGTAACTTTAGCTAATGTAATGACAGCCCTGTGAGAGGAGATACTGTACATGGGTTTTGTATGACTGGATCAGTCAATCCAAGGAAACAGAAAATGAGACGGAATAGTCTAGACTCACTAACGTCAAGCAGGCTAATATAAAATGTTCATGTTTTCAGTGAGACATACTGCTAAAAACCTTTTGGAAAATAATACATGGACGTGGGCTCACCGAAAAGAGATTAATGTGTTTTTTAAATGGAGAAAAGCAGAACCTTATCATTTGGATGCACAGCAACTTGGCTCTGATCCGAGTCACTACAAGCTATACTTAAGCCCCTTTCTCTGCAGCAGTGATAAAGCATTGAGCATTCTGTTGCATACTGAATCATGGAAACACTGAGCACGTTGTATCCTTTCCAAACATGTTATTTTGGAAAATTGGTATTTCAAGCTACACTTGCATGGTCTTACATTCAAAATACCTTTCAATTGAGTTGTGTGTGGTTTTGGCAAAACACTACATATCAATTTCAGAAATGTTGGTAAATTAGCTTTTATTGTTTAAAATAAATTATGAAAGAGATTAGTGTTTTTTTTCAATACCTAATCACGGCATAAGGGTTTTCAATGACAGACATGTACAGTGCCCTCCGTAATTATTGGGACAGTGAAGAATCTATACTCTATACTATATATCTATACTATACTAGTTTGGATTTGGAATCAAACAAGGACTATGGGGTTAAAGTGCAGACTGTCAGTTTTAATTTCAGGGTATTTTCATCCATATCAGGTGAACCGTTTAGAAATCACACTACTTTTTGTACATAGTCCCCCCATTTTAGGGGACCAAAGTATTGGGACAAATTCACTTGTGTATTAAAGTAGTAAAAAATGAAGTATTTGGTCCCATACTCATGGCACGCAATGACTACATCAAGCTTGGGACTCTACACATTTTTAGGAAGTATTTGCTCTTTGTTTTGGTTGTGTTTCAGATTATTTTGTGCCCAGTTGAAATTAATGGTAAATAATGTATTGTGGTATTTTGGAGTCACTTTTATTGTGAATAAGAACGTTTTTAAACATTTCTATATGAATGTGGATGCTACTATGATTACGGATCATCCTGAATGAATCGTGAATAATGATGAGTAAGAAAGTTACAGACGCACAAATATCGTTTTGCGGGGGTATGAAATTTGTGCGTCTGAAACTTCCTCACTAATCATTATTCAGGATTCATTCAGGATGATCTGTAATCATAGTAGCATCCACATTCATGTAGACGTGTTTAGAAACATATTCTATTCTTATTTACAATACAATCTTGATGTAGTCATTGCATGCAATGAATATGGGACCAAACACATAACTTTTTAATACTTTAATATACAAGTGAATTTGTCCCAATACTTTTGCTGCCCTAAAATGGGGGGACTATGTATAAAAAGTGCTGTAATTTCTAAACTTAAAAAAAATAAAAATCCAAAGTTGTGAAGTATAGAGACAAAAGAAGGACTAGAAAACCGGGAAGGACTAGAAAACAGGAGCAAGAAACAGACAGGAGCAGGGGAACAAACGCTGCTCGGTTTCACGAACACAACGAACTGGCAACAGACAAACAGAGAACACAGGTATAAATACACAGGGGATAATGGGGAAGATGGGCTACACCTGGAGGGGGGTGGAGACAAGCACAAAGACAGGTGAAACAGATCAGGGTGTGACACTATGCTGTATATAAATAAGTACTACTGCTAGGCTTTACACAATCAAATGTAGCAATTAACTACATTTGTAATAAAAAACTGTACAAATGATACATTTGTGACATCAATATTTTAAACATGCTCTCCACAAATATTTCAAAACAGTAATATGAGATCTGTATGTAAAGCATTTAAATGTGACATTTTAGTAATTTAGCAGATTATCTTATCCAGAGAGACTTACAGTAAGTGAATTCATCTTAAGGTTGCAAGGTGAAACAGCCACATACAGTGGGGCAAAAAATATTTAGTCATCCACCAATTGTGCAAGTTCTCCCACTTAAAAAGATGAGAGAAGCCTGTATTTTCATCATCGGTACACTTCAACTATGACAGACAAAATGAGAAGAAAAATCCTGAAAATCACACTGTAGGATTTTTAATGAATTTATTTGCAAATTATGATGGAAAATAAGTATTTGGTCACCTACAAACAAGCAAGATTTCTGGCTCTCACAGACCTGTAACTTCTTCTTTAAGAGGATCCTCTGTCCTCCACTCGTTACCTGTATTAATGGCACCTGTTTGAACTTGTTATCAGTATAAAAGACACTTGTCCACAACCTCAAACAGTCACACTCCAAACTCCACTATGGCCAAGACCAAAGAGCTGTCAAAGGACACCAGAAACAAAATTGTAGACCTGCACCAGGCTGGGAAGACTGAATCTGCAATCGGTAAGCAGCTTGGTTTGAAGAAATCAACTGTGGGAGCAATTATTAGGAAATGGAAGACATACAAGACCACTGATAATCTCCCTCGATATGGGGCTCCACGCAAGATCTCACCCCGTGGGGTCAAAATGATCACAAGAACATTGAGCAAAAATCCCAGAACCACACGGGGGGACCTAGTGAATGACCTGCAGAGAGCTGGGACCAAAGTAACAAAGCCTACCATCAGTAACACACTACGCCGCCAGGGACTCAAATCCTGCAGTGCTAGACGTGTCATCCTGCTTAAGCCAGTACATGTCCAGGAGTGTCTGAAGTTTGCTAGAGAGCATTTGGATGATCCAGAAGAAGATTGGGAGAATGTCATATGGTCAGATAAAACCAAAATATAACTTTTTAGTAAAAACTCAACTCGTCGTGTTTGGAGGACAAAGAATGTTGAGGTGCATCCAAAGAACACCATACCTACTGTGAAGCATGGGGGTGGAAACATCATGCTTTGGGGCTGTTTTTCTGCAAAGGGACCAGGACGACTTATCCGTGTAAAGGAAAGAATGAATGGGGCCATGTATCTTGAGATTTTGAGTGAAAACCTCCTTCCATCAGCAAAGGCATTGAAGATGAAATGTGGCTGGGTCTTTCAGCATGACAATGATCCCAAACACACCGCCCGGGCAACGAAGGAGTGGCTTCGTAAGAAGAATTTCAAGGTCCTGGAGTGGCCTAGCCAGTCTCCAGATTTCAACCCCATAGAAAATCTTTGGAGGGAGTTGAAAGTCCGTGTTGCCCAGCAACAGCCCCAAAACATCACTGCTCTAGAGGAGATCTGCATGGAGGAATGGGCTAAAATACCAGCAACAGTGTGTGAAAACCTTGTGAAGACTTACAGAAAACGTTTGACCTCTGTCATTGCCAACAAAGGGTATATAACAAAGTATTGAGATAAACTTTTGTTATTGACCAAATACTTATTTTCCACCATAATTTGCAAATAAATTCATTAAAAATCCTACAATGTGATTTTCTGGATTTATTTTCTCATTTTGTCATAGTTGAAGTGTACTTATGATGAAAATTACAGGCCTCTCTCATCTTTTTAAGTGGGAGAACTTGCACAATTGGTGGCTGACTAAATACTTTTTTGCCCCACTGTATCACAGTCAAATATACAGGATACAAACATTCCATTCCAGCTAAACAATGGATGTACAGTATATCGTTTTGCAAAAAAACATTTTCCTAAAATCTATTCATTAAAATTCCGATAACAGTAATATTTTACACACACATGAAGGTTTTTCTGATGAAAAATATATTGCGTTTTGTAAGTAAACTCTTCAAATTCAGGTTTGGCAAAAGTACAAATACAAGACACAAAAAACTAAAATTACATGTACAAATGCTTGGCGTGCCATGTTTATGAATGGAACATTCCACATCATGGAATAATAAAATGTGCTGCCAGAAGAAGCATCCCTCTTCATAGTCAACCCACATCCCATCATTTGAGAGAATGAGTGGCCAACAGTTGGCCCATGACATGAATGTAGATTTGACTGTGGTGCTGAGATGAAAGCTGTTCATCCCTGTCCTCTCTCATGTATGGCATATGAGCTCTCTACAGACATCACTACCATGCCTGATTAACTGGCCAGGTTAAGTGTCTTGCGCTGGAGGGCATAGCGACAGTATGTGCCACCAGGCAGAGAGCAACCCTCAAACACCCAACAGGCCTTTGGAGTGGCAACGAGTCCCTTCCCTGAAGTAGAAAACCAGCCCCGTGACCACTTCAGTCATGGTGACATGCAACAGAAGAGAACTCTGTCCTTCCATGGTTGGGGATAGCAGACTGTGAAGGTATGAGCCAATCATACAAGGAAATGGGCAGAATGTCACAACAGCCTAGCAGAGGGAAGCAGTGAGTCATTTAATCTGGATCAAAACAAACCCATCTCGCATTCAAAATGAATTAGAGAAAATAGAAAAAGGGGGGAATAGTACCATGCCCATTAAAGCAACTTAAAGAAAAAAAAATATTTTGAAGCTAGTTCAAAGACTTTGCAATCAGTGGTTGAGGGTGAGTCTAAATGGGTCAACACTGGGGATTTCTCAGAGCTCAGATTCTTCTGGGTGGAGCTTATTTCTCTGAGGTACTTAACACACAGCTCTGGTGACAGATGGCAGTTTCCTCTGGTTATGTTTGCTCTACAGTATCCAGAAGGCTACGTTCAGCCTAATAATAAACATCTAATTGATTTACTGCATGGCATGATGCCTTTTACTTCATGTCCCTCCCTATCGAGATGTCCATTACACATACTGTACACTGCAGGCTACAGAGGAGGGTTGCAAAAACATGGTAAAGAAATTCCTAGGTTTTTCTGAAATCCTGGTTAGAGTATTCCAGATCTCCTGTGTATTCCCTCCTGATTCCGGGAAGCCTCTAACCGTGATTTCAGGAAAAACCAGGGAATTTATTGATAGTTCCTGGAATTTTGCAACCTTACCTTACTTCAGAGTGAATGCCAAGATGATTATTTCTGTATAGCTGCCGTGGCTGCAATTGCCATAGGTCAGAGGTTGTCCTGTAAAAGCAGTTTAGTAAGGTCCCACCTTCCAGAAAATCTTGAACCACAAAAGACCACTAAGTACAGTACATTTAGCCCTGAAAGGTAAAAGTTTTTATGCCCCCTCTTTTGGAAATGCACAGTGGAGGGAGGGATGGCTGGCATTATCTAGGCGACAGGGACAACACCATCTTCAACGGGATAAAGGATACTTTCACCATGTGATGTTGTGCTTCTCTGTCTGGGTGGGTCTAGAGCGGCTCTAAGTGCCACACCAGGTTCAGGGTTAGGTCAAGTTCTATTGGAGGGAGGACTTCAGAGCACTATTTCCTTGAGCCCCCAGATCCCTCCCTGCTGCCTGCTGTTCTATTGACTCCATTTCCACAGAGAGGGGCTATGGTGATGTCACACTGCCGTTAATACTGCAGTGCCATGGCTGGAGCCTGAAACTTTCCTCCTAGCTGTGTGTCCACTCCTTTTTGAAAATGGTGGTGTCGTTCCTTTTGCCCACCTCTGAAATGTAGGTGTAGATGGCTGACTGATAAATCCCCTGGTGTGTGTGTCCAATATGTTCTCAGCAACACCCGGGTGATGAATATATTATGGACTGACGAGTCATTAGTTGAATGTCATCCGCTGAGTGTGTGTACTGACGGGGCCTTGGCTTTTAACGTAAGCTCTCTACATGAAATACGACCTTTAGTTAGACCCATGTCAGCCACACTGTAATTTAATAACTTCCCGTATTTTGATAGAGAACTCTATTGAAAAAATGATCTGCGAACCTCTTGCCCTCTCACAATTTAAAATATTCGCATAATCACACTTAAGAAGACTCCAGCAGGCCTATCTATATGGATGGCTTGTCATTTTGAAATAGCATACATCACTTCAGCTGACTGGTCCACATGCAATAAATCAGCTTTTAGCCTATAGTTCATTTTGATATAGATGGCTCCTTCTATAATCAGTCATCATAGTGGATCCATCTAGTAAAGTCTATTACCCCAACTCACAATGCATAATCATATACACTGAGTGTACAAAACATTAAGAACACTTTCCTAGTATTGCATATTTAACCTGTCTCCTCCCCTCCATCTACACTGATTGAAGTGGATTTAACAGGTGACATCAATAAGGGATCATGTCTTTCACCAGGATTCACCTGGTCAGTCTTACTCAGCCAGACAATGATGGTCTCTATCTTTATGGGTCCAGAATATGTTAAAAAGTACATGTGATATTATTAAATCATTTGATTAACCAACCCAACCTTATTAACACTCTTAGCCCATACCCACCATGAGCAATGGACAGAGAAAGTCAAAGTCCTGTTCTTTATGCAGCCGTATTAGAGCCACTGCTTGTGAGTGATATTAGCACCCTTTGCATGCTAATTCCTCCAGACTTTGTCCTTCAGAACCGTGCGGTTAATAATGAATGCAGGGCCACAATATGCCAATGGCTGGGGTGAGCGGCAGAGCTGCAAATCACTGAATCATAGCACTGGATTTGAAAGTTCAAACACACATTTTTATCCTCCATCTAAGATTTAGACTAGGTGCCGTTCAACTTTCCAGTGAAAAACACATTTTGTCATGTTAATTTCATCCTCCCCAAAGGTTCTGCAACAGGATATAGGACATCAGTGGAATGTGATAAGGTATTAATAGTTTATACCATAGATGCTGCAAAGAATCACAACTGTTTGCAGCCAGCCTTCCCGAAACCACTTGCATCCTGAAGGAAAGACACAGGGTCCATTCTCAGTCAGTTATGAAGATCAGGAGGAAATTCCTCTCTAAACCGCTGATATTTTACCCAATCTTTAGGGGGTTTCAAACAATGGAATAAACTGCTGTACATTCAGTACATTCTGACATTGTCAGAGAGTACAAAAGAGATTGCTCACATTGTCAGTCTACTGTATTTTTTAAATGTTTTATTTATTTGACCTTTATTTAACTAGGCAAGTCAGTTAAGAACAAATTCTTATTTTCAATGACAGCCTAGGAACAGTGGGTTAACTGCCTGTTCAGTGGCAGAACAACAGATTTGTACCTTGTCAGCTCGGGGGTTTGAACTTGCAACCTTCCGGTTACTAGTCCAACGCTCTAACCACTAGGCTTTGCTAACGAGAGGCAAATTGGTGGGTGGGTTGCAACAATGCAGTTAAAACCTGTTACTATGAGCCTGTATGTCTTTAATGCATGTTCATAAACAGAGACAATTTGGCCCTGTTCCAAATTTAGATGCACACAGAAACAAGTCTTCTGTCAGCAGCACTATCTGCGTCACTCCCACCCTGGATGCATTTTTCATTGGTGGGCTGTGCAGTCGACTGATAAGACACCGTGCTGAAAGCAAGGAAATAATTTATTCCTAAGTGTGATATTGGAAAAGATACAGTCTGAGGGGAATGGTAATAGTTAGCATGTAAATACTCCATGTTGTGTATAAATAAATACTCCATGTTGTGTATAAATAAATTAGCTAGATACAGACATTAGCTGGAGCCTGGAGGATTTTTCCTCATCTAAAACACTTAACAAACTTTGAGAATGAAAACAAACACAAGTCACATATCACTGATTAAACAATTAGTAACTGAACTTGCACCAAATGTCGTAGAATAGATCTATGAAATGATCTTCTAAACATTACTCTCTCTGGGGCATTGCCACTGCCATCACTGATGGACCAATCAGTGATGGCAATGGTCTTTGTTTGGTATTTCAAAATCTTTTGCTTATTTGGATGTCAAATGCACCAATTATATGACAGTATATAAAATGATCCAAGCATCATTACTTAAACACTCTGAAAGAGGCACATATGCAACTCTGTTGAATGAGTTCCAATTTTGGTCAATCTAGTCTGTATGTAACAGCTGTCCAGCGAAGACAAGAAGACTGGTCTTGGCACCAGTGTAACAGATGTGATTGTACTTCGTAAACTCTCTTGCTTTGTCTTTAAAAAAAAAGACTGTCCAGCCAGCAATCCCAGTTGATTGGTGTTTATTCTGATGATAGACAGAAGGAAGCACATTAGATGTGCAGGACAACAGTATGTT
The DNA here is from genome assembly GCF_002021735.2 of Oncorhynchus kisutch. Lineage (NCBI taxonomy): Eukaryota > Metazoa > Chordata > Actinopteri > Salmoniformes > Salmonidae > Oncorhynchus > Oncorhynchus kisutch. The sequence continues at coordinate 66,813,829 of NC_034188.2, read as the reverse complement.
GTTGTCATGGAAATAACATTGAATCAGCAGGGAGATAATGTGACCATTACATTCAGAGCGTGCTAGCTAACTCACTCTTACAACAATAACGTATAAAACACATCCCAGGATGAGCCAAATATCTAACAGGTACCGTACACATATTATACACATCAGGACATGTACATAGGGAACTTGTACACATTGTAAATATGAAAATAGAATCCAGTATTCCAGAACGTGACCTGCTGCTTGCATGACAATGTCAATATCAGATTGGAAAGACTTTCACGATCTTCCACTATCTGCAAGCATGACCAATGGCATAAAACCTGATTGATATGTCAATTCACCCAACCAATACGAATACATCAACATTGAATACATATTTCTGCAGTGTCAAGTGGAAACATAACCAACCCTGTTGCATTTACAACACAATAGCTAAACTGTCATTGCATATGCGATGGAACAGTCTACAGCCTGTTACACATAAAAAGTCTGTGTAACATGGCAAATATTCCCAAATATTCCACACTAAAGTCATTGACACTCTGAGCCATAATTTGAACACTGTCAACTACACCGAGGACAAAGGGAAACCTGAGGGTGGGATGTGCCAATGATCCCCTTCATGAGCAGACAGCTGCAACGTAGGCCAATGTTGATTTACTGACAAAAACAAGGGCACCTTCCGTGTCAGTCGATACTGGAGGGAAAGCCAGAAACACGGCTTCAACAGGATATTTTACCCTCCGAATGGTGTCCATCTCTCAAATTTAATGGCTTGGAAAATCTAGATGTCTTTAAAAGGCAATGGGGGTTGCAGTCATATGGGGTCACTTAACAAATCTCACCCTGATTACTTTTCCAACTCAATTTAGCCAGTCTGACTGCAGGGGTCACTAACTCACTAACCTTCGGATACTATCTATCCTTTCCGTGTCACTTGCATGGTTACATGACTCGGAGTACAAATATTTAATCAATTGAATGGATTAATGTATGATCATAACACAGACACCAATAAAACACAAAATATATAGATAGACCCTCACAACCACAAAAAAACATGTGGTCAATAGTTTGTCTGCAAGACTTACCTCCCTTAGCCAGCTTATGCTGTAGCTTATAGCCTTTCTAAGCTTCTTAACATGTAATCTCAAAACGAAGCTAATTATTCATGGATAGCCCTCATCTCTGGTTGATGATGGTGAGTCTCTAACATCGGGCTCCTCTAGATTTGGAAAATAAACATATATTTTTTAAATGATCTACAGTATATCGCAAACTCCACACACTCACAGCAAAACCTTTCTGAACTGAGGCACACCTTAAAGGCCCAGTGCTGTCAAAAATGTGATTGTATTTCCACACTATGAGGTCAATACTGTATAATTGTGAAAATTATGATAATACCCTTTTAGTGCAAGAGGTGTTTGAAACGACCACCTGAAATGTCATGTTTTGGTGGGATGGCGTTTTGGCCTGCCTGGTTACATCATCAGGTCTAAATTAGTTAATAGACCAATAAGAAAGAGAGTTCCAAACCAATAATAGCTCGTTTTCAGACTAAATTGTTGCTTGAGAAATTGTTCTGTGCTAATAAGCCATTTTTTTCTTTTAAAACATTCACAGTAAGATAGTTCATTCTTACCCAGAACTGATTTGTTCTTGAGACAAAAACAGCAGCATTGGATCTTTTAAAAAGTTAAAGTTGAGTACATTAGTCCGTTACTTTCATCTCAATTGTTTCAAAGGGACAAAATGACTTTTGCTAAAATGAACATTGGTATGGGTTAATCTGCTGTATCCTTACTGAGTTTTTAGCTCGGCCCTAAGACTTTGCATTTCAACATATTCCCATCTCATCACAATGATCTGATAGGACAACACAAATCAAATAGACTCCGAATACTGAGTCTGGGAATTTGCACTAGCCTGCTTGTTTGCTTATTTTCAATGTTTCATTTTGAGAGAGATTTTTGAAAAGTTAATTGCTTTTGATCTTCACTGGTACATTGCATCAATAATATATTTCATATCTAATTTTAGCTGATGGCAACCCACTATCAGATGCATAAATATGACTGCTGGTTAAATGTGTTGCCATAATCAGCTCCAGACATTTAAATACTGTTATCTGGATGGAAGAACTTCCCAGGGTGAGCTTAAACGGGCAACCTGGCATGACCTTGTGGAATCTTATGGTTACCTTATGTGCTATGGTCAATTTGTCCCCCCAGTCAATACTGTACACACAGAAGTCTGGGATGGAAGTGGTAGATCTTTTCAGAGAATAATTATACTGTAGGAACGTGTGTGGTAGATGGATCAAATCAAATGAAACCACCACCAATTACTGGTTTTCATCCAGTCAACACACATTAAACATGATGAAGCTGAACATCTACATTTAGTCTTTTATAATTACTCAGATGTTCTACTGATATGCATCTGAGCAAAGGTGGGAGGTAGACACAACTTGGCGTGCATGTCACAAATTAGGAAAATACATGTAAAAGACCCAAGCAACAAGAAAATGAGACTCAGAGCCTGTTTGGAGCTTTAGTCAAAATTCAAATCACATAGTCGCTGTGAATAGATTCACAGTCAGGTCACGTTGCCCATACAACAATGATAATATCAGGCTCCCTCTTCTCACTGAATTACCTGCTTAGGTAGTTTATCAGTTGTCATGCCGCCATATTTACAGCTCAATGTGGTCATCACCTGATTATTTAATAAACTCCCATATGAACATTAGGATTCATTGTGAAGCTCACTAGCTAGCCAAGTGAATGCAATTGTCAAAAACTCCAGGTTAAACTAATTTCACTCGAAGGATGAAGGGTTTAAAATGAAGACGTACTCGCAGTTACATGTGATGTGATCTCAAAATAAATGAGTCATTTGCATGCTGATGTGATGTGACTGCACTTCAGGATGAGTGGACTGTGTTGGATGGACTGGCATACAATGTCCCCACTGCAGAAACTGTATGCCTCAGACCTATTCGGGAACCTAACCATACATTTGTGATAATTATGAGGAGGTATGGAAAAAATGTGAAAACCATGATAATGATTTTGCATTTTAAGAGGTAGATTAAAGTTTCTGCATAAAATCACTGGAGAAGAAACACATGGAGGTGGGGTTGTATGTAATATATACTGCCATGCAATGTTCCCTCAAATGTTTCTCGGCATTGAGCACATTTCACGTCTGCTGAGCACAAACTTGAACGTTGTGAAAGTTCTGTGCAACTTCCAGTGCTCGTTTACTGTGAACACTGAGGCTGTACCCGCTTTAAGTTACAGTTTAAGCAGTAGCCAAGTAGGTTACTGTGGCTATTTGACCATGCTGCAGGCCTATCAGAGTGGCCTAACATAAAAAACAATGGAGAAAAAGCATCTTATAACATTTTAACAGCTGCTCTGTCATTCAGCCTACAGTAGCAGCCAATGTGTGGTGTTCAATGTCTCAAAACAAGCACATCTACTTATGACCACAGCTGTAAAGACAGTCCAGATCAAAGCAAATGGCACAGTTCCATATATATGGCAATGGTCTGTTTGCATATAGGCCTACTGCAGCTCTGATTGGTTATGCTGCACCGGTCTGTGTAGGGTATGGGCTGAGTCACGCATGTCAATGCAATAGAATCCTACTCCGATGCATTCTGCCTACAACAAAATCGGTTATATATTTAATTTAGTTTCGGTATGTTGCGTTGAAAGTGGCTAATATTGCATTGATTCGAACCCAATTGCCAAAGTAAAGGGAAACGTTTATAGTGTTAATTACAGTGCATTCGGAAAGTATTCAGACCTCTCAACTTTTTCCACATTTTGTTGAATTGTTCTTTTTCCCTCATCGATCTACACACAATACCCCATAAAGACAAATTAAAAACAGGTTTATAGACATTTTTGCAAATTAGTTACAAATAAAAAACTGAAATATCACATTGACATAAATTTTCAGACCCTTTACTCAGTACTTTCTTAAAGCACCTTTAGTAGCGATTAGAGCCTTGAGTCTTCTTGGGTATGATGCTACAAGCTTGGCACACCTGAATGTGGAGAGCAGATCCTCTCAACCTCTGTCAGGTTGGATCTTCTATGCCGCTGAAAATAATCCCCACAGCATGATGCTGCCACCACCATGCTTCACAGTAGGGATGGTGCCACCACCATGCTTCACAGTAGGGATGGTGCCACCACCATGCTTCACAGTAGGGATGGTGCCAGGTTTCATCTAGACGTGGCTCTTGGCATTCAGGCCAAAGTGCTCAATCTTGGTTTCATCAGACCAGAGAATCTTGCTTCTCATGGTCTGAGAGTCTTTAGGTGCCAAACTCCAAGCAGGTTGCCATGTGCCTTTTACTGAAGAGTAGCTTCCATCCAGCCACTCTACCGTAAAGGCCTGATTGTTGGAGTCCTGCAGAGTTGGTTGTCCTCTGGAAGATTCTCCCATCTCCACAAAGGAACTCTAGAGCTTTGTCAGCGTGATCATCGCGTTCAAGGCCCCCCCATTGCTCGGTTTGGCCAGGCGGCCAGCTCTAGGAAGAGTCTTGGTGGTTCCAAACTTCTTCCATTTAAGAATGATGGAAGAAGTCTCATGGCTTGGTTTTTGCTCTGACATGCACTGTCAACTGTGGGACCTTATGTAGACAGATGTGTGCCTTTCCAAATCATGTCCAATCAATTGAATTTACCAGATGGACTCCAATCAAGTTGTAGAAACATCAAGGATGATCAATGGAAACATTGATGGACTTGGACTGAACATTGCTGCCATGCCTAAACATTATGCAGTCAATCAGGCAAATTAAAGGCGCACTGAGCAGAAATCGCTCCGACATTTCCTGTTTGATAAAATTCTAGTAGTTTGCCTAATTTCAGTTTATGTGACAAAACAAGCAAGTAAACTGTAGAGAATCATCGTACCATCTAAACCACTGTGAAATATATTTTCCATAACCAAAAATATTGTATTTCAGCAATTTGAAGCTGGTGTACAAAACCGAAAGTAAATAAAGCAAAAATTAAACTTAAGAACGTGAAGTATAGAAATAGAGCACATAGAACAAATCTACCACTTCTTAGACTTGCTTTCAATGAGAATTACAGATCTATAACTCACATTTCTACAGTGGTGTGTCTTTATGGATGCCAAGGGAAGAAATGCTTCCCAAAAACATTTACCAAGATTTATTTTACATAAAATAATTTACCTTTTATCTCTCTGTGTTTCATAATCTTCCTTCAATTTGTAAGAGGCTAAAAGTATCTGACAGGAGAAAGCATCCAAGTGAGCAAAACAGCGCCTCTCTGTCTCTCTACGTTTAGGCCATCTTTCTGATGCTGTCTGGTCCAAACGAGTATGACATTGTTGCCGCCCATAGCATTGAAGGCAAGGGAAGCCAGCGAGCATCTGGCCTCCCTTGACAAAAAAGAGCTCACTTTAGCTAAAGTGAGCTCAACTGTGAATGGTCCTGGCACACCAAAAAAACTGTCAAGGGAAGCCAGTTTGAATTGGGCGTCAGTCTCACTGAGAGGATACGTCATTGACAGAAAAAAAATGGGATTGTTGCATCTCGTTTTGTTGTCCTCTGGTGGATAGCTAGCCAGCTAGCTAAAATGTACTTTTTTCTAAATTAACCTTGGATGTAAATAGGGATTTTACTTACTTCTCCTTACTGGCCAATGATTATAACGGTGATTCTGATCCTACCATTAATTCATACATTGTGACTCTGGACTGAGAGGATTGAAGTTCAATATGTAGCTAGATGTAAAAGGCTAATGTTAAGTAGCTAACGTTGCCCATGAATGGAAGTTAGGCTAGCAAGGAAGAATTCTAGCCAGGTAGCCTAGGACAACAAAAATAAAAGTGTGTACTGTATGACAGAGTCATAGACCGTTTCATCAACATGAAAGAGAAGAGGATGGCATTGGCATTTCTCTACAAGTGGGGTGAGTCAAAATGTTTTTCTATTTGCACATACGCATACAAACACAGACACACACGCACACAGAAATCAGAACCATGGACAGCCACATCATATTTAGCTTACGTTGATTGGACTAAATCATTTTTTAAATATTTTAGTTGTCACTGTAATAGACTAAGCAGAGGTGATTTGATGATATTTAAATGTTGAAGTTGAAATGGTGCTGGAATAGTGGAGGCAGCTTCTGTTTTCATTGCAACTTGCGGTAACTCTGGGGTTCTAAATTAATAGTTGTTTAGTAGTCCAAAACTGTCGGAAACATTAACTTGCTTGACCATGCTGTAGGTCATGTAACTAACTGTATGTGACTGAACATGCAATTTGCTTGGTGGAATTCACTGGACAGAGGTTGTTATCAGGTTTTGTGATAAAAGTTAATAAGTCAAAGGTGTGGTTAAATTTATTCTGCCACTGTGTCTTCTTATTATCTCGACCTTTAGGCCTATACTGTATTTCACAGTCGCAAGGCATATGAATTAACAGGTTATAGAGCAAACAACGCAGTTATCACAACACATAGGTTGTAATATGGCTTTTTTTGGTATGACAATTCAATTAGCGTTAGGCTACTATTAATTGTGAGTGTTTTTGATGAATCAGTCAAGCTAAAACAAGTGGATCACAGTGATTCTTTCATGGTTAGTATCACTGTAGTCAAGAGTTACAGAGCCGTCTACACTGAACAAAAATATAAACGCAACATGTAAAGTGTTGGTCCCATGTTTCATGAGCTGAAATAAAAGATGCCAGTAGTGTTCCATACTCACAAAAAGCTTAATTCTCTCAAATGTTGTGGACAAATTTGTTTACATCCCTGTTAATGAGCATTTCTCCTTTGCCAAGATAATCCATCCACCTGACCATGTGGCATATCAAGATGCTGATTAAACAGCATGATCATTACACAGGGATACCCCCCTTTTTTTCAATTTTCAGGGACACTAAAATCCGCACTGAGCTAAAGGGTAGAGCTTCCGCTTTAAAGGAACGGACTACAAAGGGAAGCCCAGCCGCAAGCTTCCCAGTGACACGAGCCTACCAGATGAGCTAAAGGACTTCTATGTGCGCTTTGAGGCAGGCAACACTGAAGCATGTGTGAGAGCATGTGAGTAAGACCTTTAAACAGGTCAACATTCACAAGGCCGCAGGGCCAGACGGATTACCATGATCCAATTGTTGAAAGGATCTACAGCTGCACCATCGAGAGCCTGGTTGCATCACCACCTGGTATGACAACTGCTCGGCCTCCGTCCGCAAGACGCTACAGAGGGTAGTGTGCACGGCCCAGTACATCACGCTTGCTGTCATCCAGGGCTTCTAGACCAGGTGGTGTCAGAGGAAGGCCCAAAGACTCCAACCACCCTAGTCATAGACTGTTCTCTCTGCTGCCGCATGGCAAGCGATACAGGAACGCCAAGTCTAGGTCCAAAAGGATTCTTAACAGCTTCTACCCCCAAGCCATAAGACTGCTGAACAGCTAATCAAAAGGATTCTTAACAGCTTCTACCCCCAAGCCATAAGACTGCTGAACAGCTATTCAAAAGGATTCCCTACCAGCTTCTACCCCCAAGCCATAAGACTGCTGAACAGCTAATCAAAAGGCTACCCGGACTATTTGCATCCCCTTTTTTTTACACTGCTGCTACTCACTGTTTACTATCTATTATCTATGCATTGTCACTTTACCCCTATCTACATGTACATATTAGCTCAATTACCTTGACTAACTTGTACCCCCACACATTGACTTGGTACCAGTACCCCATGTATATAGCCTCGTTATTGTTATTTTATTGTTGCTCTTTTATTTTTTACTTTAGTTTATTTAGTAAATATTTTTCTTAACTCTTATTTTTCTTAAAACTGCAAACATCTTATAAGCTGTAGACCATACTGTTAACCAAGAGAGTTTTCATCTTTATTTTTCGTAGCTGTCTATTTACCACCACAAACCGATGCTGGCACTATGACCGCAGTTAATGACCTGTATAAAGCCAAAAGCAAACAAAAAAATGCTCATCCAGAGGCGCCACTTCTAGTGGCCAGGGACCTTAAAAAATAACTTATCATGAGAAAACATTGAGACTTCTTTCATTTGATTTCGTGCACCAGCTGTTATTTACAAATAGACACAGACCGCCACCCCTTGTCTTATCGGAGGCAGATGTTATGTCTTCCCGATGCATATAAAAACCAGCCACGACTTGGAGAAACTTAAGATATTAGTTTTTAATGTGCCGTTGGTAGGATAGGCGGGTTACCAACTCGCCGACTAATTCTCAGCATCTTCTCTTTTTATTTCATTTTTTATTTTACCTTTATTTAACTAGGCAAGTCAGTTAAGAACAAATTCTTATTTTCAATGACGGCCTAGGAACAGTTAACCCACTAGGAACAGTGGGTTAACTGCCTGTTCAGGGGTAGAACGACAGATTTGTACCTTGTCAACTCAGGGATTTGAACTTGCAACCTTCCGGTTACTAGTCCAACGCTCTAACCACTAGGTAGAATGATGGGGATTTGCGGATTTGCGAATGATGGGGATGATGGGGATGCGAATGGGGCGGCATGATGGGGATGCGAATGATGGGGATTTGGGCCTGGTCGGGTATCTGGAGTAAATCATTTGTCCAGTTCGAGGTGAGTAATCGTTGTTCTGATTTCCAGAAGCTCTTTTCGGTCATAAGAGACGGTGGCAGAAACATTATGTACAACAACATACAGACAATGCCAAAAAATCCACAAAATAGCACAATTGGTTAGGAGCCCAATAAATGGCAGCCATCACCTCCGGTGCCATTCTATGTGCAGGCATAAGTTTGGGACAACAAACACAAATGCATTTTATCGATGGCAATTTGAATGCACAAAAATACTGTGACATTTTTTTAAAGGTTTCTGTGACCAACAGATGCATATCTGTATTCCCAGTCATTTGAAATCCATCGATTAGGGCCAAATTAATTAATTTCAATTGAGTGATTGCCTCATATGAACTGAATGAAATTGTTGAATGTTGCATTTATATTTTTGTTTATTATATATTTGTGAGTCAGGATGAGGAACCAGATGCTGCTGGAAGTGGTGTTGGAGGGACAGTAGGAGGAACTCTTTCAAAATATCCCAATACTCTAGGGCAGTGATTAGGGACATTGGCCTGTATATGGTGCTGTCATTCTAATGGGATGTTAAACGGGTGTCCTGGCTCTCTGTGGTCACTAAAGATCCCATGGCATTTATTGTAAGAGTAGAGGTGTTAACAGTGGGTCCTGGCCAAAATCCCAATCTGGCCCTCATACCATCATGGTCATCTAATCATCCCCAGCTTCCAATTGGCTCATTCCTCTCCTCTCCCCTTTAACTATTCCCCATGTCATTGCGGTAAATGAGAATGTGTTCTCAGTCAACTTACTTGGTAAAATAAGGGGGGAAATAAATATTTTTTCATAACCTTGTGAAATTGTTTTTACAGTAACACAATTCCTCTAAAACACTTTTGACTGTAAAATATTTTTGCTCAGATCATTTGAAAATGTGCTTATTTGTAATGCAAGCGTCTCTGAAAGGCAGTCTAATTTCTTATCCACTAAATTTAATGAATAACATGATAACAGTATTTATACAAATTGGCATCTACCGTAGATATATTTAGAAAGCCATTCATCATCAGAAAACTAAAAGCAAAATACAATTTTCTGTGGGATGCAGAAAAAGAAAAAGTCACGTCAGAAGGACATATGTCAACTGGCATCCACGGTGTTTCTTCATCATCCATGGTGGAATAGAGCTGTTTCTTGATCATCCACGTTGGAAAAGAGCTGTTTCTTGATCATCCATGGTGGAATAGAGCTGTTTCTTGATCATCCACGTTGGAATAGAGCTGTTTCTTGATCATCCACGGTGGAATAGAGCTGTTTCTTGATCATCCACGGTGGAATAGAGCTGTTTCTTGATCATCCATGGTGGAATAGAGCTGTTTCTTGATCATCCACGGTGGAATGGAGCTGTTTCTTGATCATCCACATGGAATAGAGCTGTTTCTTGATCATCCACCATGGAATAGAGCTGTTTCTTGATCATCCACGGTAGAATAGAGCTGTTTCTTGATCATCCATGGTGGAATAGAGCTGTTTCTTGATCATCCACGGTGGAATAGAGCTGTTTCTTGATCATCCATAGTGGAATAGAGCTGTTTCTTGATCATCCACAGTGGAATAGAGTTGTTTCTTGATCATCCACGGTGGAATAGAGCTGTTTCTTGATCATCCACGGTGGAATAGAGCTGTTTCTTGATCATCCATGGTGGAATAGAGCTGTTTCTTGATCATCCACGGTGGAATAGAGCTGTTTCTTGATCATCCACAGTGGAATAGAGCTGTTTCTTGATCATCCATGGTGGAATAGAGCTGTTTCTTGATCATCCATGGTGGAATAGAGCTGTTTCTCGATCATCCACGGTGGAATAGAGCTGTTTCTTGATCCTCCACGGTGGAATAGAGCTGTTTCTTGATCATCCACGGTGGAATAGAGCTGTTTCTTGATCATCCACGGTGGAATAGAGCTGTTTCTTGATCATCCACGGTGGAATAGAGCTGTTTCTTGATCATCCACGGTGGAATAGAGCTGTTTCTTGATCATCCACGGTGGAATAGAGCTGTTTCTTGATCATCCACAGTGGAATAGAGCTGTTTCTTGATCATCCACGGTGGAATAGAGCTGTTTCTTGATCATCCACGGTGGAATAAAGCTGTTTCTTGATCATCCACGGTGGAATAAAGCTGTTTCTTGATCATCCACGGTGGAATAAAGCTGTTTCTTGATCATCCACGGTGGAATAAAGCTGTTTCTTGATCATCCACAGTGGAATAGAGCTGTTTCTTGATCATCCATGGTGGAATAGAGCTGTTTCTTGATCATCCACGGTGGAATAGAGCTGTTTCTTGATCATCCACGGTGGAATAGAGCTGTTTCTTGATCATCCACGGTGGAATAGAGCTGTTTCTTGATCATCCACGGTGGAATAGAGCTGTTTCTTGATCATCCACAGTGGAATAGAGCTGTTTCTTGATCATCCATGGTGGAATAGAGCTGTTTCTTGATCATCCATGGTGGAATAGAGCTGTTTCTTGATCATCCCATAGTGGAATAGAGCTGTTTCTTGATCATCGACAATTGAATAGAGCTGTTTCTTGATCATCCACATGGAATAGAGCTGTTTCTTGATCATCCACGGTGGAATAGAGCTGTTTCTTGATCATCCATAGTGGAATAGAGCTGTTTCTTGATCATCCACGGTGGAATAGAGCTGTTTCTTGATCATCCACATGGAATAGAGCTGTTTCTTGATCATCCACGGTGGAATAGAGCTGTTTCTTGATCATCCACGGTAGAATTGAGCTGTTTCTTGATCATCCATGGTGGAATAGAGCTGTTTCTTGATCATCCACGGTGGAATAGAGCTGTTTCTTGATCATCCACGGTGGAATAGAGCTGTTTCTTGATCATCCACGGTGGAATAGAGCTGTTTCTTGATCATCCATAGTGGAATAGAGCTGTTTCTTGATCATCCACGGTGGAATAGAGCTGTTTCTTGATCATCCACGGTGGAATAGAGCTGTTTCTTGATCATCCACGGTGGAATAGAGCTGTTTCTTGATCATCCACGGTGGAATAGAGCTGTTTCTTGATCATCCATAGTGGAATAGAGCTGTTTCTTGATCATCGACAATGGAATAGAGCTGTTTCTTGATCATCCACGGTGGAATAGAGCTGTTTCTTGATCATCCATGGTGGAATAGAGCTGTTTCTTGATCATCCACGGTGGAATGGAGCTGTTTCTTGATCATCCACATGGAATAGAGCTGTTTCTTGATCATCCACGATGGAATAGAGCTGTTTCTTGATCATCCACGGTGGAATAGAGCTGTTTCTTGATCATCCATAGTGGAATAGAGCTGTTTCTTGATCATCGACAATGGAATAGAGCTGTTTCTTGATCATCCACATGGAATAGAGCTGTTTCTTGATCATCCACGGTGGAATAGAGCTGTTTCTTGATCATCCACGGTAGAATAGAGCTGTTTCTTGATCATCCATGGTGGAATAGAGCTGTTTCTTGATCATCCACGGTGGAATAGAGCTGTTTCTTGATCATCCATAGTGGAATAGAGCTGTTTCTTGATCATCGACAATGGAATAGAGCTGTTTCTTGATCATCCACATGGAATAGAGCTGTTTCTTGATCATCCACGGTGGAATAGAGCTGTTTCTTGATCATCCACAGTGGAATAGAGCTGTTTCTTGATCATCCATAGTGGAATAGAGCTGTTTCTTGATCATCGACAATGGAATAGAGCTGTTTCTTGATCATCCACATGGAATAGAGCTGTTTCTTGATCATCCACGGTGGAATAGAGCTGTTTCTTGATCATCCACGGTAGAATAGAGCTGTTTCTTGATGATCTCTATAATATGAGTCCAATACAACTTTTCACAGGGTATGGTATACATCATTTAATGTTCAATGTGTCTGAAAAGTTGGTTTGAAGTGTTGAATCTAGCCCAAAGCTAAAAGTCTAGGAGCTCCATGCCAGCCTTGCCTTGTCACTGAACAATGTCTCAGAAAATACCATGTAAATGTCAAACACTAAAGCTGGAGATCAGACTGACTTGAGACTGGAAGCTATTGTTATCCGAGTGTCAAGAGAAGCTATTTTCGAGAGCCCTTTACAAACCAGGGCAGTATGACCAAGCTACATTTTCATTTAAGCCAAAAAGTGCCGTGCTGTGTTCGTATCTGTGCTCAGGCAAAAATGATGTCGCTTTGGGCTCATCAGCCATATGGTGAGAGCACTGATTAGGACTTAGCCTTGCTGAGAAGAACACCATCCCATAAGTAAAATATGGAGGTCCATCTGTTTTTGTTTGGTTTGTTTCACATCTTTCCAACGTCCTTATCTGATTGAAGAGGACAATTCATTCAAGTGTCCACTTGGCTAACCAACAGGTACCCTCCTCTCAAAAGGCATCAGCTTAGTCACAACTAGCAACATTAGCGTGATAATTGATTTAAAACAAAGCATCCATTCAGAAATGAGTCATGTTAAATTTCAATGCGACCACACTGCAAATCATGTAATAAAATGGCTGATTTTAACGAAATACAGCCCAAACGCAGGAAGGGTTTCCTTTTCGGGTTATACTGTACTAACAAACTTCTGGAATATTTGAAAAGATACTTTAATAAAAGGTAGTACCTTGTATTTATGTATTATTCATAGTTTGTGCTTCTATGCATGCTCAAATACCCCAACAATCTCTCCTGATGCACATCCCCAATATCTTGTTAAAAGCACTTCACTTGTCCTTTAAAATGGGTCATCTACCTGCAAGCCTGTCTACACTATCTGAGAGCTCCAAAATCCTCTACTCAGAACGCACTCTCCTGCAGTACAGTGAGAGTCTATGATTGATTGAATGCCTAGGCAGATTTGGTTTGATGTTATGCTGTAAACCTGCAAACACCAGGTTTAACGATTCTTCCACTGCCCCTGCTACAGCCTCAGCACAACAATCATCAATACTTTTAGTAGGTTATAATTTGAAGAAAAAAAAGCTTTTATAATCAAACAAACAAAATGTAATGGTACGTAGCTAAAACAGTCCATTTAAAAACCTGCAGAATCACAAATCATATTGCATGATTTATACATCTACAGATTCTATACCTTAAAATACAACATAATAGAGCAACTAAAATAGAAATTATAGCTCTTAAAGATAATGATCTTCATTAATGGGTAGACCACCCAACATTTAGCCTCGTACTACCACATTGATCTTACGAGCTTACATAAATGATTCGCTACACGGATCCTTATAGCGTATAATTTATGTAAGCTCGCAAGCTCAGTGTGGTATACGAGGCTACTCAACAATGGCTTTTGACCAAAACCAAAGAGTCTGGATTAATTATTTCATCTGTCATCTTTTTATGAATCCATCAAGCCAAAATGGCATTGATTCTCTTCAGACCTTTTATAGAGCAGCAGTCACAACATAATGTGCAGCTTGTCCCAGATGTGGCCACTCCTTTTCACCGGCTGCTATTCTGTGAATAATTTGATATTGCACCTGAGTTCTATGTAGATTTCAAAGGGCTACAGGGGATACGCATTGTTCAAGTATTTTTTTCCCAGGCAGATGCCTCAAACCTGAGATATTGAAATAGAAATGTTGGATGGCTAAGCAGCAGTCCTCTTCTCACACTGATTTCCACATAAATGGCATCTTTGAAGACCGTAAAATGCACAGCAGATCTCACTGTCTCATCGGCAGAAGACTCTCCCCCCTAAAACTATTGGGCTGACAGCCAACTGCCAAGTGTCTTCCTCCTTCAGTTAGCTGATCTGAGGATAACTGTCATGTCAAAGTTCAAAGTTCTGCAGAACTGTCAACATGCTTTACAGACACTTACAGACTAGAGGCCTCAGAGCTTCATGATGTGATTATTCTGTGCATTACAATGACAATGAAACAAAGGTTGACCACCATGAAAACGATGTTAGTAAATAGTGCATAATAGTTTATTTATTAGACCATCATTAGAGATTTGATATGTTTTCATTGCTTGTCAACCTACAGTACCAGTCAAAGTTTGGATACACCTACTTATTCAAGGGTTTTCTTTATTTTTACTATTTTGTACTTTGTAGAATAATAGTGAATACATCAAAACTATGTAAAAACACATATGGAATCATGTAGTAACCAAAAAAGTGTTCAACAAATCAAACTATATTTTAGATTCTTCAAAGTAGCCACCATTTACCTTGCTACTTTGAAGAATCTAAAGTATATTTTGATTTGTTGCACAAACGCACACAGACAATGACTACATCTCATCTGCCCAGACCCGCATGCTCACACCCCCATCCCTAGTGACTGCCTTATTGTTGCCACTTGGCCTTAAATTGTAGCAATATATTTTTATTGGTCGCACATGATATTTCAATATTAAAAAAATACATAATTAGATTTTTACATTGTGTTAATAATGGTGGATTGATTGATTTCAACGTTTGTACATGTAATTTACCTGTAGAAAAGGTCATGAAACAATGCTATCAGCGTGCCTGCCTGTCCCAAAAATAAAGGGACGGGGCTCTGCAGATGCATGTCTATCACGGTCACTTAATCAACTTCTCCACCCCTACCATGCATCAAAGGGGTATCCATGTGCTATTACTGTGCTAATGCCACGTGCTCAGTCCCATTAGAGGATCTCTCTGCCATTAGCTCCTTTTTATCCTGTAGGAAAGCCTTTTTTCTCATCATAAAGAAGCTTACTGCAGCCTGGCATCCAATCATCCAGCAAACTAAACACAGAGCAGCTGCTGTATAAGAAGAGAGAACATTAACTGGATAAGCCAGACATTTCTGTTTGGGAACATTCATCTTCTCAAGGACGTATAGATTTTCACAATGACTCTCTAAAACCGCATACAGTATTGTGAACCATTGCTTCATCATGTGTATGGTAAAATGTCAGCTACGTGCAAATGCAATGCAATTAAATTATAGGAGGAAATGTACAGGGAGAGGGAACATTTACAACAAAAGGAAGCATTGTATTGCCCTGGGGAAACACAACGTTTACAGAATAACTGCTGTTATTGATTGTGAATTGTTGGCAAGTTGTTTAGTTCATTAACAGTTTGTTGACAATTTATAAACCCTTTTGTTCAGTCAAATAGAATGCATCTATTATCTGTTTCAAAAATATATAAACATGCTAAATCGTTTTTTAGTAACATAAAATAACTAAATGAGCCTGTCGATAATCATAAATAGTAGGTTTGATTGTGGTGGAGTGGAGAGAAGGTATTATTGCTAATCCTGGTCACCCTTCCGCATCCCAAATGCCACCCTATTCCCTATATAGTGTACTACTTTTGACCAGAGCCCTAATCAAAAGGAGTGCACTATATAGAAATAGGGTGCCATTTGGGACATATATATATCCCCTTAATGAGGTCCATATTCCCAGTCAGCGGTAGAAATATGGTCTGATGACTGGACTGGTGAGTGAATAAAAAGCCCATCAACACTGACTGAGTGCATGTATCATTCACCCAGCATCTCTACTGAGGATGTTTGTCATTTATTGGACAAAAAAGTAATCATCTCAAAGAGAACCATCAATTCTGAGAAAAGGCATGATATGCCTCTATAAATCATAGGGCAGCTTTTTAAGCACATCTTTAACTATTTGTTGGTTCTGAATGTCACATAGACTGCTCTGGTTTTGGTATTCTAATAATGGAAAGTATTTATAGAGACATTTCCAGGTGTCTAAACACAAAGCTTGTGTGCTCCCGGACATGCTTGTATCACTCTTATCAATATGATGGTTGACCCTATACTTGTCAGTATTCAGCCACACATTTCCTCCTGACAGGGACGACTGGTAGCTTGCCATGTCTCAATGCATTTTGAGAGACAGGTTTGCTGTGGGCAGACAGGGCCTGTTATGCCACTGTTGTTTTGCATTCCAACGCGTATTCCTTCTGAGTTGGTGGTTGGTGCTTTGTTTTGTCATTTCACATCTCATGCAAGTCAATGTCATCCCCCCCTGTTGTGTTCGAGCCCCTTGGTACCCTGTAAACGGAGAGGATCGTTTTTTAAAACCACTTACTCTTTCCCTATAGACTGATACATCAAATACAAGAATGTCACTCACTGAGTACATATTTACAGGTTTGAAATTCTCCCAAGATCTTGCGTTTATTTCAAGATTTGCCACTTTGTTTCTGACACTCATACGGTAGCTATCTAAAAAATACTGTATATTCACATTTGGAATGTTAGTCATGCAACAAAATGAACTACTTGTAAAGATTTTCCTCCTCTTCTGAGGAGGAGTAGGAAGAATCGGACCAATATGCAGCGTGGTAGGTGTTCGTCATTTTAATCAATAGCACTGAACACTAAAAATACAAAGTAACAAAAAGAACAACCGAAACAGTTCTGTCTGGTAAACTACATACAAAGACAGAAAACAACTACCCACAAATCATAGTGGGAAAACAGGCTGCCTAAGTATGGTTCTCAATCAGAGACAACGATTGCCAGCTGCCTCTGATTGGGAACCATACCAGGCCAAACACAAAGAAATAGAAAACCTAGAAAACACAACATATAATGCCCACCCCAACTCACGCCCTGACCAAACTAAAACAGAGACCTAAAAAAGGAACTAAAGACAGGACGTGACACTACTATTATATATGAGCTCAGTCTACAGTTGATCAATGATCTTCAGCTCTAGGCTTTTATTTGAAACATGACCCTTCATCTAGGAACTGAGAGCGTGTTGAACTAGCAAGCTTGTTGTTTCTATACTCCTACAAGCAATAAATGATCAGCTGGAGAATCTTAAGTGCATTTTAGATACATATCAAGTAATACAGGCATCAACACATCACACTAAGTACAACCCATTACATGGATTTGGGTCTGTTAAAAATATTCAGTTATTACGCTAAAAGTGTCTCCACTCCAGGACTGTTCCTTTGAGCTATTTATCAATTCCCTTACATCATACATTCTCTCTATAATTGTCAAATCCACTAATTGCCTATTGGCATCATTCTTCAATGGGGTACCACAGAGGACAGCATGTCCATAGCAGCAATGCAACAGCACTTGTAAACTCATAATATACACAAGTATACTTTTTGCTCTACAGAGAGTATTTTAGAACAATCTTTATAATTATCCAGTAAGATGCAAGCTCAGTCTGACAACCTCTAC
This sequence comes from Oncorhynchus kisutch, assembly GCF_002021735.2. Classification (NCBI taxonomy): domain Eukaryota; kingdom Metazoa; phylum Chordata; class Actinopteri; order Salmoniformes; family Salmonidae; genus Oncorhynchus; species Oncorhynchus kisutch. The sequence goes on along the minus strand of NC_034188.2, from coordinate 66,796,017 downwards.
TTCAAACTCTAATGTGCTGTTTCATTAAAGATGAAAAAGGAAGGAATACTCATGGAGAACATGGTGGGACTATGAAAGAAAAGCTTATTAGTATCTCTTTATACATGTCCTTCAACCAGCAACAACACTTCTTATTGTGGGTATGAACACATTCAGTGTGCTGAGCTGCATTAGATGAGGAAGTACAACTACCGGGCACATTTGAGACGATTGGTTAGCAAAAGTATGGCAAGTGGCATAGATTATTGAGGTCGTTTCTATCCTGCTGAAGAACTCTGCAGGCAGATTGGACCGGCTACTGTTTTAACATCAGACAGCCATCCGATCCAAACAGAGGAAATTAAGTGGTTGTGCTGTCCCGGACAGTTGCTGCTGGGCTGGTTGACCCAGAATAGTTCATTCTTTTTCTGGTTTGACTGCAGGGAAGGGTCAGCAGAGATGTCTGCTACAAAGTCTGCTACAGAATTTACTACAACACTACTTTGTGCTCAAGGCAATACAGTAGTATCAAATTCTATTGGCACTAACAATCAATGCAGCACTCATAGGGCCGAAGGAGTCCTAGCTGACCAAACATATTAGAGAGCATAAAACATGCAGAGTGTTTGCAAATGATGATTCCCACAACAGCAATTTATGCATCATGGACGTCAAGGTTAGTGGGCCTTTACTAGGTAGCTTTGAGCCCTGCTCTCCCTAGCACTAAGGCCCATAGTAACTACAAACTCCTTAGTGCAGGGGTCGGCAACAGGCAGCCCGTGTGCCAAAACTGAACTGTAAGTGATTTTGTTGACCCCCCCAAAGTGTTTTGGGAATTTCGTTTTTAGTAAAAAAATATATATACTAAAATCATTGTAAATAATAATTTGTTCTTAACTGACTTATCCAGTTAAATAACGGATAAAAAATCTCCTTTTGGGCTTAGTTGTGGTCAATTTATAGTGTACTAATTATTGTAATAATGTTCTGGCCCCCCGACCATGCGCACCACCAAAAAAACGGCCCGCAGTTTAATTGAATTGCCTACCCCTGCCTTAGTGAATGAGCTGCAAAGAGCTTAGAGAAGTGCTAGTCTGGGATATCAGCCTAATCAATATCATCTGATGCAGCTACTGAAAGAATATCCAGATCAATGTCACCTTCCTTGATTCAAAAAGCAGATATGGTCTAGATATGGTCTATTGGCTTGGCTGGCGACTACAGTACAGCAAACACTAGTTCATGTGTGGATAATAATATCATATCTCTTCATTGTAATTCCCTTATAAAGACAGTGACATCTATGCCCTGTAGCAGTAGTCTAAGGCTGTGCCAATGGAGGAACGGACACATTGTAGAGGAGCGGTTCTTGGAGGAGACAGGTGCCACCTGTAATCTTGTTATCTTGTTAGCTCCATAGAGTCAACAGAGAGGCTGGGAGGCTGATTTGTAGCTTGGGTGTAATAATGCTCTTTAGCAGTAGCAGAAGGTACAGTATGAGATGCTCCAAAGAAAATGACATGGTCAATATGTCCATCTTCCATCTGAATCAGGATATCAGGATTCTAATGAACCTAGCTCAACTTGACCTTACCTGTCATTGGAAATACAGTACCAGTCAAAAGTTTGGACACACCTACTCATTCAAGGGGTTTTCTTTATTTTTACTATGTTCTACATTGTAGAATAATAGTGAAGACATGTAGAAAACAAAAAAAGAGTTATATATGTTAGATTTTAGATTCTTCAAAATAGCCACGCTTTACCTTGAAAACAGCTTTGCACACTCTAGTTTAAAAAAAAGGTTAAATAAAAAAAATGGCATTCTCTCAACCAGCTTCCTGAGGAATGCTTTTCCAACAGTCTTGAAGGAGTTCCCACATATATTGAGCACTTGTTGGCTGCTTTTCCTTCACTCTGCAGTCCTACTCAATTGGGTTGACGTTGGGCCATTGTGGAGGCCAGGTCATCTGATTCAGCACTCCATTACTCTCCTTCTTGGACAAATAGCCCTTACACGGCCTGGAGGTGTGTTTTGGGTCATTGTCCTGTTGAAAAACAAATGATAGTCCTGTTAAACGCAAACCAGATGGGATGGCGTATCACTGGAGAATGCTGTGGTTGCTATGCTGGTTAAGTGTGACTTGAATTCTAAATATATCACAGACAGTGTCACCAGCCAAGCACCCCCACACCATCACACCTCCTCCTCCATGCTTCACGGTGGGAACCACACATGCAGAGATCATCCATTCACCTACTCTGCATCTCACAAAGACACGGCGGTTGGAACGAAAAATCTCAAATTTGGACTCATCCGACCAAAGGACATATTTCCACCAGTCTAATGTCCATTGCTCGTGTTTATTGGCCAAAGCAAGTCCCTTCTTATTATTGGTGTCCTTTAGATTCCAAGAACACAGGATGAGATGTTACTATCCTTTGTGCAAGCACTTCCAAGAGTTAATGAACAGTGAGCCTGGTGAAATTTGGGGAGCGCATCGTCAGTAGTGTACCTTTGGTTCCTAGGGTGTTTCGGCCTTTCACACTATACACCCTCCCCAAAGGCGGCCAGCGACAGGGTGATCAATCCTACGCTTGCGTCCCATTCCCAATTAGTCATAGGAGTTGCCTTGTTGATGATAGCCAACATCCCATGGGACTATGCATGGCAGGGGCGTCCTCCTCCCTGAGTCAAGCATTGTTGACCGCATACCTCCTGGCCCTCTCACTTCGGGGCCCAGCTGGGGTCTTTCCTCTTCATCCAGAGCCACTGACTGCTGCCTTCTGCCGCCTCCGATACAGCTTTGATTGCCGAACGCTGGCTCTGGCCCTTAATTCCAAGGTCTCTAAGCAGTCTGGTTGTAGATGTTGCCACAAAACTTCTGCAGCCCACCTCCACTGGTCGGACTTCTGTGTTCCAGCCATGATGCCGTGCTTCGGCAGCTAGATCGGCATAGCGCAGATGCTTTCGCTCATAAGCCTCATCTACTGAGTCCTCCCAGGGTACTGTGAGCTCAATGATGAAGACCTTCTTGAGCGAACGGGACCAGAGCACCATGTCAGGTCTTAGGGTGGTGGTTGCGATCTCCGGAGGAAACACAAGTTGCCGGCCATGTCAGCTAGCATTTTCCAGTCGCGGGCCAAGCGCAGCTGGTCTCGCTCTAATGGTGTCGAGCCGCGCTTCGGTGGTTTAGCCCCTTCGCGGACAAAGTTTGTCCGTAAGGGGTGTGATGCTGCTGGGGGTGGTAGGGAGTTGGTGGCAGCTCACTTGTCCTCCAGGGCGGACGCAAGGTTTTTAAGGACTTGGTTGTGACGCCAAGTGTAGCGTCCTTGGGTGAGGCTTGTTTTACACCCCGTGAGAATGTGCCTGAGGTTGGCTGGCATGGAACAGAGGGCACAGTCCGGATCTTCACCATACCATTGGTGAAGATTAACTGGAGTTGGAAGGACGTCATATGTTGCTCTGATGGAAAAGCTCAACCACCTCGCTTCCATGGCCCACAGATCCTTCCAGCTGATCTTCCTCTTCTCCACACTGTCCCATCGAGTCCACTGTCCCTGTTTGGCAAGAGAGACTGCCTTGGCCCACCTTGCAGCCTCCTCCTGATGGCGTACTTCCTGCACTACCATCTTCCGCCGCTCTGGTGCAGTGGCCTTACTCCAAGCAGCACGGCTAGTTAGCCCAAGGCCGCCTCTCCCTTGCTGAACATGACCCACAATGTCAGCATGTCTGAGGGCTGCTATTGCCTCCTGGACTGCTTTTCCTGGCCTCCATTTGCGCCCAGTTGCCAAGGTCGGCGCGTTGTTGCTCACCACTGGGTCTCGAGATTCATTCAGTGTCATCTGGAGCCTGGTTTTTGAACACTTGAATTCCTCTGTTAGACTGGTGAGGGGCAGCTTGAGGACACCATCTCCATAGAGGCCGATGGTGGTAAGGCATCGTGGAACTCCGAGCCACTTCTTTAAGTAGCCTGTGACTCCTCTTTCCATCTTCTCGACTGTTGAGATTGGAACCTCATACACTGCTAAGGGCCACAACACCCGGGGTAGGAGACCAAACTGCAGACACCAGGCCTTTAACTTTCCAGGTAGCTGGGTGTTGTCGATGGACTGTAGGCTACTACCGATGTCTTTGCGCAGCTGTTGCACCTGGTCTTTGTCCTTCAGGCTTGCATCATACCACCTTCCAAGGCTTTTTACCGGCTGCTCAGACACTGTTGCGATTTGGTCATCTCCGATGAAGAATTTCAGGTCAGAGAGTACTCCCTTCACAATCGAGATGCTACGTGACTTGGATGGTTTAATCTTCATACGGGCCCAGCTGATGTTCTCCTCGAGTTTTCTGAGCAGTCTCCTGGTGGTGGTCAATGTTGTAATGTCGTCCATGTAGGCTCTGAGTGGAGGGAGGCGGAAACCAGAGTCGACTCGCTGTCCACCAGCAACCCATTTTGAGGATCTGATGATAACCTCCATTGCCATTATGAATGCCAACGGAGAAATGGTACATCCTGCCATTATACCTACATTCAGGCACTGCCATGAGGTGGTGAACTCTGAGGTGGTGAAGCAGAACTGCAGATCCTGGAAGTACGACTTCACCAGGGTTGTGATGGTGTCCGGTATGTGGAAAAATCTGAAGGCAGACCACAGGAGTTCATGGGGCACAGAGCCAAATGCATTGGCAAGGTCGAGAAAGACTACATGGAGGTCCCTTTTCTCCACCTTGGCCATTTGGATCTGGTGCCAGATCATGCTGGAATGTTCCAAGCAGCCAGAGAACCCTGATATTCCTGCCTTCTGTACAGATGTATCGACGTACGCATTCCTTTGCAGGTACTCGGCCATCCTCTGGGCAATGACCCTAAAGAAGATTTTACCCTCGACATTCAGTAAGGAGATTGGGCGGAATTGGCTGATGTTCACTGCATCCTTCTCCTTAGGGATCAGGACCCAGCCTGCCCTACGCCACACTTTGGGTATTATCTTATTTTTCCAAGCTGTTCTCATAAGCCTCCAGAGGAACCTCAGGACGTCTGGTGCGTTCTTATACACTTTGTACGGGACTCCATTTGGCCCCGGGGCTGATGCTGTTCTTGCCCCTCGAACTGTGTTTTCCACCTCTTTCCATGTCGGAGGGCTGGTCTCAATATGATGTTCCGGGGGTTCAATGGGTGGGATATCTGATGGGATGGCCAGATGTTCATGTCGCTTTGAGTCAAAGTTTGATGTTCTCAGGTGCTCCTCTAGGTCTTTCTTTGTTGTTTTTAGAGCTCCACTTTTTTCCTTCGTGAAGAGACTTTTAAGGAACTTGAAGGGATCTTTATAGAATCGAGTTCTAGTTTGTTCTTTCTTCCTTCTGCGTTTCCGTAGGTTCTCTGCTCTACGGAGGGATGCCAACCGGTTTTTGATATCAGCCTGAAGTGCCTCTATGCCCTCCTTCTCCACTTCTGAGGCCTTCTTCCACTGTTTCTTAAGCTGTCGCCTTTCTTGAACGAGGCGCTTGATTTCTTGTTGCCTCCTGGAAACTGGTGGGGTTGGAACCTTTCTCCCGCCTTTTGCCTCTTCCACTCCAAATCTTTCTGTCCCGTACTCATAGATAATGTCCCCCATCCTCTCCAATTCTTCTCCACTGTGCCTCGAAGTTTCTCGAGGGTCAAGGTAAGGTCAGTATTCACTGTTTCCCACAACTTCTTGTCACTGGCGCCGGGCCACTTCACATATGGTCTGTGCCCTGGTAGTCTCCTCTCGACTGCAGGTCTGGGAGGCTCGGTGAGTTCCACTCCTGTTGTTGGTTCCACCTCAGTTGTTACTTCGGTGCTTGAGTTTACGACCTCCATGACAGTGGTACTGATGCACTGCAAACTATGGTTTGCGTCCAGTTGCTGTGCTTCATTCGACTGATTTGATCGCTTTCGCAGAAAGTAATCATTGCGAGGCCTCTGTCTCTCTTTACCCAAACACCCCTTCTTCCCCTGGTGGATCCTCAACCCATGGTGTGATGTAACTTTCCTCCAACCACAGACACATACCTGCATCTGTTTGTGGCCCGCTGTTGCAGCAGAACTTGTGACAGTTGCTGTGGTGTTCTCTTGTGCTGTGCTCTCATTACTCGTAGTCGTTTCCGGTCCAGTCGTTACCATGTTGTCAGCCGATGAGTCATCTTCCGCCCCCGCTCTCGCAGACTCTAGGGGTATTCTCGTATGTTGACTTTCTGTAGCTAAAGCGGGTGTTTCCAACATACTGCGACGCATGGGAAACTACAGAAATAGGAAGCTACCCCATGACTGTCCCAGTGGGGTCTATTCCCTCCTGTCAGCCGTCTCTCCGTGCCGCCACAAGGACTTTCCCCTGTTGTCAGCTGATCTTTCTCAGCAGTCACTGGACAAGTCCAGATATTCAGATTCCAAGAACACAGGATGAGATGTTACTATCCTTTGTGCAAGCACTTCCAAGAGTTAATGAACAGTGAGCCTGGTGAAATTTGGGGAGCGCATCGTCAGTAGTGTACCTTTGGTTCCTAGGGTGTTTCGGCCTTTCACACTATACACCCTCCCCAAAGGCGGCCAGCGACAGGGTGATCAATCCTACGCTTGGGTCCCATTCCCAATTAGTCATAGGAGTTGCCTTGTTGATGATAGCCAACATCCCATGGGACTATGCATGGCAGGGGCGTCCTCCTCCCTGAGTCAAGCATTGTTGACCGCATACCTCCTGGCCCTCTCACTTCGGGGAAATAGTTTCTTTGCAGCAATTTGACCATGAAGGCCTGATTCACGCAGTCTCCTCTGAACAGTTGATTTTAAGACGTGTTTGTTACTGCAATGAACTTATCCTCTGCAGCAGAGGTAACTCTGGGTCTTCCTTTCCTGTTACGGTCCTCATGAGAGCCAGTTTCATCATAGCGCTTGATGGTTTTTGCAACTGCACTTGAAGAAACTTTCAAAGGTCTTGACATTTTCCAGATTTATTGACCTTCATATCTTAAAGTAATGATGGACTGTCGTTTCTCTTTGCTTATTTGAGCTGTTCTTGCTGTTCTGGTCTTTTATCAAATAGGGATATCTTCTGTATACCACCCAAACCTTGTCACAACACAACTGATTGGTTCAAACTCATTAAGGAAAGAAATTCCACAAATTAACTTTTAACAAGGCACACTTGTTAATTGAAATGCATTCCTGGTGACTACCTCATGACACTGGTTGAGAAAATGTCACGTGTGCAAAGATGTCATCAAGGCAAAGAGTGGCAACTGAAGAATCTCAAATATAAAATATATTTTGATTTGTTTACACTTTTTTTACATGATTCCATACGTGTTATTTCATATCTTTGATGCCTTCACTATTATTCTACAATGTAGAAAATAGTTTTTACATTTAAAAAAAAAACTTTGAATGAGTAGGTGTGTCCAAACTTCTGACTGGTACTGTACATCTGGTTCTACCTTGAGTCCTCATCTTCGCTTCCCTTCAATCAACTGCTCACTCTCATCATCAAGCTATAGAGGTGATTTCTGTTCTTTAAACACCATGTGTTTCTGCCTCTCTCCATCCAATGGTCCTTTGCTCCTCTGTTACAGTGTGCTCCCTCCCTGCAGACTGTGGTGACCATCTGTGTTCTCTGCTGCCCTTGAGCTCCATCCTACATCTCATGCTTTGCATGCCACATGTACCAGGTCAACCCTTTGGCTCCCCAGCCCCAGGACCCAGCCTGGTTTATCTGCTAATGCCAAGAGAGACCCTAGTCTGCCCCAGGATGAGATGCACGCTCCAGGCCTATGCTCATCACCCAGGTCCCCTGGGGGTACTAAAAGAAATTTCCCCTTATTCAGATTTTAAGCTCAACTTTGGGGGCTAAAGGAAAGCCCTTAGGTATAATATCTATCAACCGACCGATCATTCTAAAGGTTGTTTGCTTAGTTAGAATACCACATTTTACATGAGCAAGTCAAACAGCACCATCATCTAGTTTCAATGTTTCATAACTAATCTTTAGTATAACAGTATGCACATTTTTGTTAACACTAACACTCGGGAGGCGAAGGTCAAGTCATGCGTCCTCCGAAACAAGACCCGCTTAACCCAGAAGCCAACCACACCAATGTGTCGGAGGAAACACCGTTCAACTGACAACCAAGGTCAGCCTGCAGGGTACTGCCTTCCACAAAGAGTCCCTAGAGCGCGATGAGCCGAGGAAAGCCCCACCAGACAAACCCTCCCCTAACCCGGAAGACGCTTGGCCATTTGTGCACCGCCTTATTGAACTCACGATCACAGCCTGTTGTGATACAGCTGGGATCGAACCCGGGTCTGTAGTGACACCTTCAGCACTGCTACGCAGTTAGACCGCTGCGCCACTCAGGAGGCCCATGTTAACACTTTTCTAACAGAAATTGCCGGCACTGGGTACTTTTTCATGAAATGTGTACTGAATCTACTGTGCCTACTCCTATTATGAGCAGAAGTACAATAGTGAATTAATTAGGCTATATTGCTTCCTGTGAAGTTATCTTACACATAACAAAACAGATGTTATTGTTTTATACAGCTGTTTGACATCCAGACCTCATTGACTACAGCTCTACAGTGGGTAGGCTATGCATAATAATTTTCAAATCCAGATTTTCTTTCATTCTCCCAATACAGATATGGAGGTTTTGGCATGTCTCTTTCCTCTCGTTTCTGCAGTGACTGATAAAACCCATATCAGCCCTGATTTCATAATGCTAACACATGATAGCAGCAACCAGAGCAGCTGCTGTAACACAATGCAACAGACTGGGAAGCCAGAGAGGCTAGATTAATCTCACCCTGCTGCCTATACTGCCAACCTAGAAAGCAGCAGCAGGCTTCCCACCTATCTGCTTGTGGATCTGTTTAACTATTCCCTATTGTCATTTGAAATTATTCTCACATATTTCTTGATATTGTGTGTTCATGTATCAATATCAAATCCATGTAGTCAGTATTTGTATTTATTATGGATCCAGCTCCTCTTCCTGGGGACCGGTAAAATGAAGGCAGTTATACCATTTTAAAAACATTAGAATTACATTCAGATTTCACAACACACTAAGTGTGTGCCCTCAGGCCCCTACTCCACTACCACATATCTACAACACTAAATCCATGTGTATGTGTGTGTATAGTGCATATGTTATCATGTGTGTGGATGCATCTGTCTGTGCCTATGTTTGTGTTGCTTCACAGTCCCTGCTGTTCCATAAGGTGTATGTTTATCTGTTTATTAAATCTGATTATCCTGCTGCATCAGTTACCTGATGTGGAATAGAGTTCCATGTAGTTATGGCTCTATGTAGTACGGTGTGCCTCCCATAGTCTATTCTGGACTTGGGAACTGTGAAGAGACCTCTGGTGGCATGTCTTGTGTGGTATGCATATGTGTCTGAGCTGTGTGCTAGTCATTTAAACAGACAGCTCGGTGCTTTCAACATGCTTTCGCAAATACAAGTTGTGATGAAGTCAAGCTCTTCTCCACTTTGAGAGATTGACATGCATATTATTAATGTTTGCTCGCTGTGTACATCCAAGGGCCAGCCGTGCTGCCCTGGTCTGAGCCAATTGCAATTTTCCTAAGTCCCTCTTTGTGGCACCTGACCACACAACTGAACAGTAGTCCAGGTGCGACAAAACTAAAGAGTGTAGGACCTGCCTTTTTGATAGTGCTGTTAAGAAGGTAGAGCATCACTTTATTACGGACAGACTTCTCCCCATCTTAGCTACTGTTGTATCAATATGTTTTGACTATGACAGTTTACAATCCAGGGTTACTGCAAGCAGTTTAGTCACCTCAACTTGCTCAATTTCCACATTATTTAACACAATATTTAGTTGAGGTTTAGGGTTTAGTGAAAGATTTTGCACAATCTTTTTATTATCAATTTCTCTTAGCCAATCATCAGTCTTTTGTGTAAGTGCTGTGCTTGTTGAGTGACCTTCCCTATAAACTTGCTGAAAGTCTGTTGTCAATTTGTTTTTTTAAATGGCATTGTATCTAATCAAACACATTGTTTTTCCAAACTTTGCTAAGGTTGCCAACAGGCTGATTGGTCGGCTATTTGAGCAAGTAAAGGGAACTTTACTATTCTTAGGTAGCAGAATGAATTTTGCTTCCCTCCAGGCCTGAGGGCACACACTTTCTAGTAGGCTTAAATTGAAGATATGGCAAATAGGAGTCGCCACATAGTCCGCTATTATCCTCGGTAATTTTCCATCCAAGTTTTCAGACCCCAGGAGCTTGTAATTGTTGATAAACAACAATCATTTGTTCTCCTCTTCCACACTCACTTTACGGAATTCAAAATTACAGTTCTTGTCTTTCATAATTTGTTAAGATATACTTAGATGTGTAGTGTCAGTGATGTTGCTGGTATGTCATACCTAAATTTGCTAATCTTGCCAATGAAATAAATCATTTCATAAATGTGTCAAGTGCAACGTCTGTTTGCTGCTCATTACACACCACGGACCAACAAATAGTATTTACATCAACAACATAGGAATCACTACAAAACTTATTGTATGACCTCTTATACACTATATTAGGCCTAGCCTTTGGAACTTTGGTTTTCCTAGATATGGCTACTATATTGGAGGCCAAAAGTCTGTGTAGCCAATAGAGAGTCAGAGTCCCGAGTGTGAGAACAAACATAGTCTGTCTGTAACGGGATTCCTCCTCCTCTTCTGAGGAGGAGTAGCGAGAAGGATCGGAGGACCAATGCGCAGCGTGGTAAGTGTCCATAACGTTTATTTTAAGACATAAACTGAACACTATGAAATACAAAAAAATAAATGTGAACATGAACGAAACCGAAACAGTACCTTGTGGCAACAAACACTCACACGGAAACAAACACCCACAACTCAAAAGTGAAACCCAGTCTACCTATGTATGATTCTCAATCAGAGACAACTAACAACACCTGCCTCTGATTGAGAACCATACTAGGCTGAACTCAAAACCACAACATAGAAAAACACACATAGACAGCCCACCCCAACTCACGCCCTGACCATACTAAATAAAGACAAAACAAAGGAAATAAAGGTCAGAACGTGACACTGTCCCACGGTTGGGTAAAGAAAGTTTGTAGTCACAAAGTATGCAGGAGTCATGAGGCAAATAGCAAAATAGCTAAATGCACATGAAAAAAATAACATAATGACTTGGGGCTAGTAAGTTCAACGTGATCAATACATATTGATGATTTCATTCCTGTGCTGTTTATTACTACCCTGATAGGTTGACTGATCACAGTTTGAAGCTTTTTCTTGAGTGGGCAAGTTGATGAAAGCCAGTCAATATTTAAATGACCCAGAAAATATACTTCTCTGTTGATATCACATACATTATCAAGCTTTTGGTCTATAGCAGCTTCCCACAAGAATGGGCTTTCGGTGAGACAGAAGAACCTACAGCCATATTACTTCAACAGTATGTATGATAATGTGTATATAATGAGGCTCTCATGATGGCTGATTTCATTAGGCAAAGGCATGGCACCAGAACCCTGGATATCTACTGTAACACGGTCCAATGCGCTGACAAGCAAGAGAAGGGGTGATGGCCTATCTCACCCCAACTGCTGCATAGATAGTCCAAATCTAAATACACAACAATCCACTGGGTACACACTGGTTGACTCAATGTTGTTTCCAAGTCATTTCAATAAAATGAGGGTGAACCAACGTGGAATAGACATGGAATTTATGTCTTTGCCCAGTGGGAAGGCCTGTTGCACTTGTTGTTTAATTTATTCATAACACTAATCCAATAGGGCTCAAGCGTATTAACGCAACTAAGAATAGACCTCATTAACCTCTGTGTTCAGATATCTTTACAAGCCACTTATAGCAGGCCCTTATTATGTACAGACATGGAGCACGTATTTAAAATACATAACCTGGTGCTGCAGCTTCAAATGTCAATGGTTCTGACTGAAACAAATGCTTCAACAGCTCATTCAAATATTAAACATGCACACCCAAAGCAATAGATATCCTAAACTCTATCAACCTGGGGCTATTGATTCCTATTGTTGTAGTCTTCATACCCATAAAGGACCCAGTACTTTGCTCCACGCATGACTAGGTTGTTTTATCTGTGTGATGAATGTGTGTCTCTTATCTTCACCTTTGAAGGAATCCGTCCAACAGGGTGTGGCCATTGCAACACGTAAACCATGTGACAGCTCCTCTCCGTCTCAGCACTTCATTGCACTGGGCAGGCTGGGCAGCTGTGGAGAGGTGGTGCCCCTGATGTGCCAGAACATGGAGTCCCATTCCTGATTGAGATGGATGAGCAGATAATGCAGCTGCACCTGGTGAACGGTACTAACCAGTGGTGGAGTGGCACTGCAAGCTTCTATGTAAAATGCATGCGGCATACTGCACTACTGATGTAGCAACTCAGCGAATCGATGTACACAGTTTCCCCTTGGTATGTCAAAGGAGAGTGGGACGGATTTAAATATGAGGGGATGTATGCCTCATTTAATGGTAAGCGTTTTGATATTTTGCCTCCATCTCTCTTTAATGGATTTACAACCTTCACTACTACACTGTTTACATCTGACATCTCACCTTATTTCTCCCATCTACATTGCCTGAGTGTAGAAAATATATAATCCTATGAAACCCACATGCTGACCTCTTTGAGCCCTCTACTGAGTCTGAAGACTAAGATTGGCAAGGACACAAATACCTCCTATCTCTGGAGACTGCCTACAGAGACATAGCCTATTATTCCAGAAACTAACAACATAAATATTGAATGCCTGAAAATGAGAAAGGAGAAAATAATCCTTTAAAAAAATGGCTACCTTTTTGACCATAAGACTACATTCAAACTGAGGTCCATTAGAGTGGTTGGACAGCGAATAATACCTTCGCTAGCTGCTAGAGATAATATTGTGTTGCCATTGTTTTTTAACGTTTGCATAACTCTGTGTTGTTGTTTTTGTCGCACTGCTTTACTTTCTCTTGGCCAGATCGCAGTTGTAAATGAAAACTTGTTTTCAACTGGCCTAACTGGTTAAATAAATTTAAAAAATGTTTTCCTATGTTCTCTTTTGAACTAAATACATAAAGACTCGTAATAAACATTTCAAAGACTGCATCACTTATGAGCACATTAATTGGTGAGCTAACTAATTAATTTGCATATTGTCCTGTATAGGAACGCTGCTTTCAGGAGTCTACCTATACAACCTGTAGTTTTCTATGGCTACTTTGTTACGTGGGAAAAGGCTATGTGGCGCTATTGTAAATTTACAGATTCAGCACCATGGTCAGCTATGAGCTCGGAATGCCGAATTATGAAGTACAGCACCACTGGCCAGTGGACAGCGACCGTAATACACAGGGTCAGCTCTGCTGCCGCACTGTAGCATTCTAGTCTACTCATGATCATTAATAATATGTAATATATATATATAGAAAAAATGCCATTACATTGGGCTTCGCTTCCTTCTCAACGTCGCGCCTATGGGTAACGTTAAGTCTATGAGAAAAGCGTGCCTTGATTTGCAACCCATGGATAAAAATCGGAACATTCACATTCGTTCCTTATGCATTCGATTAGTCGGTACTGAACTGAATAATAGACGGCTGTAGCTTAGCAGTCAGTGTCCCCAAGCGGCCATTGGGCTTTTCTACAGTGATACACATTCTCCAGTGCTGCTGCTAACTTGAGAAAGTCGACGTTGTGCTGATGCAGACACGCCCGTGCCACTTGCGCTCCAAACAGGCTGGTCTGTGCTTTCAACCAACATTGGCAACTTCAATGGAGGATTCAACTGACGTAGTTATGTGTGGCCCATGTGTTCTGTATTCAAGCACCTTTTGATCTGAATGCCCACACAGCTTCAGTGGTTGTAGCCAAGCAACACAAACATATGATAATGAATGCAGAATGCATGCTGCTTCTACAGACACAGACCGGCCTTGAACCAATCTATTATCTGACTTTGTTCCCTCTGTTAATTTGATTACACACATCACGTAGAAATAGCCTAATTACAACGAATCCATATAAGGGTAAGTATTCCTTAGGAAAATATCCTTATAGGCAGCTGCATGACTCTCCACCACACAGATTAAATTCCAAACCAGGTGAATAACCCAATACTGCGAAAGGTCAATTGAAATCTTTGTGTGTTACTAGGCTACAATGTCAACCATCTCATATGAAAATTAATATGAGTCATCTATCAACATACAACAATCTTATTATGTTGGTTGCTTTACCCAGGCTGCCCGTTGTCTCACAGCACTAGTTGTAGGCTACAGCCTACTATTTATCATCCTTATTTATCATCTTGATAGGACGCTTTTGCACCTATACAGATGTAGGTTACAGGCTACGTGACTTAAATCAGCAAAATCATTTAACAAAACTGGTCCAGAGCATCAGACGCTATTTATATCATAATGCAATTAGTCAGACACTACTTTAAATTGAATAGCCTATGCGGCATGCACGCATTAATAGCCTATAGTCTATACTGACAAATGGCAGAGCAGTTTCTGTTAGCATCACCTGAACATTAAATACCTATCAAGATATCTGTAAACACTACACACAATATCAAATCATCCGCCAACGTGTGAGGCCGAAAAAAGTGTATAGCACAACACTAATTTGCCATTTATTGAGCATGCAATTGCTGTGATCAAAGATAAAATACATGACTGACTTACCTTTACGGGTGTTATTAATAGGATACGCCGCGGATGTTTATGGGTAGGCACATGGGCGTTATTTCCACTGTTCAAACATTGTCTTACTGGAGCATTTTTAGTCGAAGAGTAGTGAAATTGACGAGAAAGGTATAACCAACAACGGGTTGACTTTAACTTCAGAAATTGGTCGACAAATTGTTAGGCGAAGTCCTTTCTTAAACCATAATTATCAAAAATCCAGTGACCGAGGCAGATGTCATGGGAAAGATATATCCCTGATACCTGCATCGGGTTAAAACCCCACCTTAATCCCAATACAATCCAAGTGAGACTGAAAAAGATATGCAAACGAAAAACCAAATCCGAAATCCAGCTATCGTCCCAGGAAAGTGTAGCCTGTCAAATGAGTAGCCTGTCAAGTGAGCCTTGCCGCTTTGAATAAGACACGTTGGGCTGCATTAGAGGTATATTCATATAGTGCAATATGCATGTACCAATATTGGCATTATGAATGATGAAGGTAGAAAGCCATGCAGTTAAGGATCCTTTGAAGCAATGGGTTGTCAGGCTAGTGTTTTTGAACGGACACGCGATTGAAACAGACGCATTGGGATTGGTGTTACATTCAGCCACACCGTTTCTGATATTCTGCGTATCTAAAAGTCTGAGATGGTTGTGAAGGTCGACGACTACAATGACAGCCTAGAATAGATAACCACTATTTATTTTATTTTATGATAATCAAATCAAGGTTGCCAAACATCCTGCTCTCCTTGATAATGTTGGCCGTTAACTTCCCTTGTCGTTTGAAGGAACACCACCCACGCATAGTTTAAAGCGTGTATTTCTCTTGATAGCCAATATATGCTTACCCACGCGAGCAATTAGTTTTCATACATGGCTTGCTTCTTTGTCCACTCGTTCTGCAAAAACAATGCGGTCGATTTTTCCGGGCAGGGTAGTGGCAGAATTAATCCTGCTTCATTCCATAGAGCGAGCAGGCAAGATTTTGCAATGCGTCTCTACTCAACAGCATAACACTTGCGTAATAGGAGGATCACGACTGATAGGCTTACAAATGAATAGATATTTCCTCACCATGATGTCTTGAACAAATGCAGAACAGATAAAATATTTACAAAGTGGCCCACAGACGAATTAATGTTAACATTACTTTGCGACATATTCTCTATGACAAGCACAGCATTGCAGCAATGTGATGTCATTTAATTTAAGGTAATACACCAAACATTGCGTATTCTGGTCTCGGATGGGATGCTGATTAAGGTCTCTGATTTCTGGAGAGTTTATCCGTATTGGTGGGATGCCAAAGTGACATGGGATGGGACTTCAGGATGGGCTGGCTGTTGTGACCAGTACATAATGAGATACTGCGTGGGGGGTTGTCTGAATACCAGTTGAGCTGCACATTGTAAAAGTATTAGTTTTCAGATGATCATCCCTTTCTTCGTCACTCTCCACCTAATCCATATCTCATTGAATGTTGATGGAACAAATAGAACACATCATCTTTATTTTACAGGTGTAAACCTACCCCTATGGAAATGTGGTTGAGAAAGTATGTTGGTCAGGATCAGGATTACACTGACACCCCCATAATGCTCTCTTAAGGGTGTTTTCACATATAGTCCTCTTTAAAATAACCGATCTCAGTCCTCTTTAAAGTGAACGGGGGGAGGGGGGGGGGGGGTTATAAAGCGAAATAACTCAGTTCTCTTTGTTTTCACATTTCTGTGTTTAGAAAGGAACCAAGGTATTTTTCCAACATGCACTCTTAGTTTTTACAAAGTGCAGGACAAGCCATTCAATCAGAATGTGTTATCAGACAGCTACTTACATTTTGGAAGCTAATAGATTGCATTTCATTAAAATATGGGACATATTAATTGTAATCAGAAGATACTATTAACATGTACACTACAGTTCAAAAGTTTGGGGTCACTTAGAAATTTCTCTCTACGCCTATGTAGTTATTCCATTAAAAATCAGCCGTTTCCAGCTACAATAGTCATTTACAACATTAACAATGTCTTCACTGTATTTCTGATCAATTTTATGTTATTTTAAGTGGACAAAAAAATGTGCTTTTCTTTCAAAAACAAGGACATTTCTAAGTGACCGCAAACTTTTGAACAGTAGTGTACATTTAATTGCTAACAGAATAAATAGCAACAGAACAACTGCAGAATAAATAATGCTGTAATTGGAAATTGTATACCCAATGTAGGCTACTGCCCCTTTAAGAGCTAGAATATATGTTATACCTTATGTTGTGATTCTCACCAAATAGGTTGTCTATTCACACGATTCAAAATCCACAGTCAATAAACAGCTTATGAAGATATGTTAGCTGAAAGATCACATATTGTAAACAAATAATCTGAACTAAATCCTCCACACATTTTGGAATTTTTGACCACCCTTGACAATCGTTAATCAATATCCAAAAACAGCACACATTCTTTTCCCGCAAACCTGCAGATCATCATCTTCTCTCTATTGTGGCACCAATATGACGGTTTATGGAAGGGGAAACAATGTTGCAGTAGTCTAGTGTGTGGTGCGGGAGAAAGGACAAGCGCACCTGGGGAGATTTGCGTTCACCTTGCCCTAAAAAAGGGAACCGGACCTCGGAATTCAAGCGAACCGAACTCAGACCTCCTCTCGAGATGGTCTCAGTTCGGTTCGCTTCGGGGGCTCTTTTGAGGGGTCCGAGTTCCTTAAGCGAACCGCACTGAGTTCACAAAAATTGTCCTAAAGGGACCAAGTGTGAAAATACCCTAAGACACCTCATAGTTCCTGACACACTCAGTCCTGTGCTGGATCAATGAAACTGGCCAAACAGTGCATGAAGAGACAACCTCTTGAATATCCACCCACCAGAAAAACAATGGGTAATCCACTCAGGGCTGCAAAGTGAGATACCACCAGCCACATCATCTCATGGTGAAATGAATTGGGAGCATGTATAGTTGTGTGCTCTCTACACACTCTTTGTAAGATGAGGAACACTATTCTGTCCAACTTAAAGAACTGCATCTGGGAAAGCTATTGATGCCTGTTGTTAAAATGGCCAGCTTCAGTCAACTGATTCTAGCCATCCTTTATGGTTAGTTCAAGTTGGGCAGCTTCGTCTCCTATTCAGAAGACCCCCGCTTTTGTTAGTGTCTTATTGGTCAAGGTCACTTCACATACTTATCATCACATCTCTTTCAGCCTATCAGCAGCCTTGATTTCGGGGACTTCAGTTTCAGTTGGTCTATGACCCCAGTACGCTGTGTGGCCAGAAATGTGCCTTCCCCATCCTGATGAGCACTTCCACAGTTTTCCCTCCTTCTGAACTTTTCCTCCTGTGGACTGTGCATGCATCTAAATGAACATATAGTTCATGTCTGTTCTCACCGAACATGATTTTCAGTTGTCTGAACCATGAATGGTCAGATGTGTGTGTGATGGGTAAATGTGGACAGCTTCTTCCATTCTTCCATTAAACTCCCCTTAACTTGGACATCAGCCTCATCCTTGTTCTGGCCGTAAATTCTGTGGTGGTTGCTACCGGCCCTAAGCCGGCACCAACGATTTCTTATTACATTCATGTTCCATCGATTCTCTACAACCTTACCCCTATTTTTCACCTGTAAAGCAGCTAAATGTCACAAACTGTATGGGACAGGAGAAAGTGCTGACTGAGGAAGTGTTTCCTGTGGTGCTTATTCAAGTCGTTTATGTGTATACATTTTTTAAAGTCATTTACCACAGAACTCGACACCCAAGTCCCAAGTCGAGGAAGATTATGGCAACAAAAAACCACTGTTGCCAGCTGGATTCATCAAAAAGGCTTGCTGCTTTAACTGTACCTGCCATGAAATATTATGACAGACATCAGGTCATGCTTATAAGACATTTTATAACAATACTTCACTGCATTTGAGATTGTGTATTTACCTACAGTATCATCTTGACACGTTGTGGTCATTATGTTTTCGTATAAAGGGTGTTTATCTAAAATATTATTATAATAACCTTTCAATAATTGACTTCAAAAGAAAGATCCAATGTTAACAATCCAAGAAAGACCATGTGGGGTGTGTTGCTCATACTCACACAATGATCTAACCATAACAACCTAATATCCCTCAACAACAATCATTTGCGCAATTGAATACTGGGATATTTTGCACAGTTTTCGTTTACTTGTTAATTGTTCATAATGAAATGTTGTAAATGAGAGCAAACCCAGCATGATTTAACATGCATGTACCTTTACCAACAGAGAGATCCTTTCATCATCTGCATACTCAGAGTCTGTATAGCCTGCAGAATTTAAAGTCCATGAATATATGTGTGTTCATGGTGTAGATGAATGCATTAGGGCTCATGCACTGCATGCTGATAGAAATAGAAAGAGAGCAAGGAAGGAAAGTCAATCCACCGTTTGTCAGGCTGCAACCTATGAGGCCAGGCTCCCTCTCCCCATAATGCACTGTAAAAGTGATTGATTGGTATGATATTGAGAGATTGTCCATCTGAACTGTCCTCACTCACCAACGTGATGAAATTACTGTGCACTGATCTTTGAAAGCGTAATCACAGATTAGGTCAGTGCTATCCATCTATTCTTATGCGGAAACTTGCCATTTCCTAAAGTGCAGATCATACAAGAGGCGAATACACACGCACAGATCCAGAACTCACCACCAAGACACTAATATCCTTAGAGGCTGTGCTTAATGTTCTGGAACATATTAGAAGTTGATGCTTCCTGGCCCGGGTACAGGTGCACATGTGCCTGATATGGGCATTCTCGGCAGGTCGGCTACTGCGTAGCAATCTAGAGGTGCCAAAAGCCCCAGGCCCAGATTCACAAAACCTTCTTAAGAAGAAATGTCTTCCTAACTGCCATTTTTTCCTTAACTATAGACTTAAGAAGAAAGTTAAGCAAAGTTGCTATTCCTCAAAAAGGTTATTGGAAAATAAAGCTGTTTCTTATGTTTCTCCTTAAGAAAAAATAAAATAAAGTCCTTGGAAATGTTTTTAATTCCAACAAAGCTAAACCCTTGTCTTAAACTCAGGGCAGTGAGAGAAAAAGCTCATGGAAGCAGTTGAACATGTGTAATTCACTCACAAACCTCCTCTGAAAGTTTCAGTATTGATTATTTTAAACCAAAGAACATGTTTTAGAACTGTACGAAATATGCTAACATGATTGCCATTGCTATCTAAAACAGTTGCCTTGCAACACACATCTTAAGAACATTCTAAGAAGATATTTGAGAAGCTCGTAAGAAAATCATTAAATCTTAAGATATTGTTGAGGAATTACACTTATGAACTATCGTCTAAAGTTATATTTTTTAAAGTTTTTCTTAAGTTTTTGCATAAGAAGTGTTTTGTGAATCTGGGCTTGTCTGTCTTGTCTGCCCTGTCTTTTTACTGTTGTTTTATTTCTTTACTTACTTATTGTTCACCTAATACCTTTTTTGCACTATTGGTTAGAGCCTGTAAGTAAGCATTTCACTGTAAGGTCAACACCTGTTGTATTCGGCGCAGGTGACAAAAAAACATTGATTTGATTTGATTTGAAAGCCTATGTAATTTATGATTGCCAGGAAGGCCAAACAAATGTTTTTTAGATGGCCGTTTTGGCCTCTAAAATGTGCTTATTATTATCAAGTTACCTCCCCACTATTAATTATTTTAAAGTTCACTACAAATTGAGAAATGTTATAAAATAGTGATCCATTGTGACTACTATACTTGACTACACAGGAGCCTTGTGCCACTCACCGCTCTGCTCAGGAGACAATATAGGATATAGCTAGATGTTTTTATTAATGTTAACGCAGGTAACATCTGTTGAACAATGTAACTATCGCATACCATGTGATAAATCTGTATGAAACACAGGATAACCACGACTGTTTATATCCAAGGCTTCCGGTATTGACTCAGACATCATCTAGGAGTGTTGGGTTGACTCTCTCAGGCAGGATGAAAACATCTACATCGACCATGATCCTTTGCTAGTTACGGCCCACTTTCACCATGATCCTTAGCGATTTTTGGTGCCATTCAGCCTCATTCAGCAATATGGCGTGTTTCAAATTCATATACTTCATGCGCCATTGGGAGTTTTCCATAGGAATACGTGGAGGGCGTCAGTTCTATCACTATATGGTTTTAATGTCTATGGATATGGGTCCAGCTCAAAATGTCATTTTTGACACAACATAGTGGCCCTCGATCAATTTCCATTAAGAACACTGTAGTCCCCTATTCCTTCCTGGTGAGTGAGCCAAAAGGAGTCCTAATCAGATGCATCAGTTCCCGTGCCCATGTCCTCCTGTGTAGGCCTTTGTGGCTTGAATGATGATTAGCATTATTTTATTCAGGTATATAGACTATTAAATAATACTGTGATGAGCCATTGTTTAGGAGCTGCAGGAACAGAAACATCATTACAGTACGTTAGATGGTTGTGATTGTCATGTGTCTATTTCTATATCTCAGTGAGCACATTATTTAATCACTCCTACAAAATACTGTCCCATTGTGCGAGATGTTAGATATTCGTCTTAATGCAACATAAACCTCATATCATAATGATGAGAGCATGCAGCCTCCCTGTGTTTTTCATTATAACAGTCTGTAATTGGCTTGTCAGCAGCGATGTTCACACCCAGAGGAAATACATCCTCAGAGAGAACAGAACAGTGTGTATCCTCCATGGTCAACCTTACTGGATGTGGTCCATTGTGTCCTGATGATTTTCGTCTGTGGGTTAGCACATGCCTCAAGACCCTGATGGATAAATAAAAAGCTCAATTGTGTTTTTCAATAGGATCAATAAAATGTGAATTACCCATATTATGCTTGATGTCAGTCAACAGGGTTTCCTAGCTTGTGTCTAAAACTGGGGATAACCATGTGACATAGTGATAATGACTCATACACACCAATTAAAACTATAGCTACTGCAACTCAAATTACCCACAAAAGATACATAACACATTCTGCATCCATTTAGAGGATGTATGCCATTTAGCAGACACTTTTATCCAAAGCAACTTACCTACACATGCTATATGGGCGGGGACCAGGCATGCATACATTCATATACATATAGTGGTCCCGGGACTCGAACCCACTATCCTTTTGTTGCAAGCAAGCTCTACCAACTGAGCTACAGAGGACCACATTGTAAGCACTGTCTGAACTATTCTCTTGGTTTGATAGATTTGTATTTTATTATTGTTAATTGATTGCTTCTATTGTGTTACTAATTGTGTGATTCTGTGATTATGGCTCAATTACATTAAATAAACGCTGCCTCACAGTGACACCATGTGCTGTTTTTTAACAAACCATAATTCTAATCAAGTGTTGATTTATGTAAATTTTATGCATCACTCAAACAATGTTGATGCATATACATATACCTCATTCATTTTAAATAAGGAAATAGCAACAGAAGGTGTATTCGGTTGATGGTGTGGTTCATCAATTACTTTGTTTCTAATTACCTTTCCTCGCATATTGTGTTTTAATTCTGCCTCCTAACTTGAAGCCAAAGGTCTGTTTCTGAAATAGGCAGACAGAAAGAAGAAGTCAGGATCACTATCTGAGGGAAAAATCTCAGCACTACATTTTTCAGAGTACCATGGCAACCGGGCAGTCAAAAGAATTTTGATGAGAGCAGCAGGGAAGGAGATGCTGATGACAAGGGAGACAATTTGTTACCCCAATTGAAACAGCAACAGAGCCTGATTTCATACATAAGTATTTTGCCATAGTTCTTATCTGGACTAACAAAAACACTGATGTCTTCTCCTTTTATCCTATTGCAATAGTCCCTCTGTCAACGAAGTCTGCATCATCTTGATTTCCCTTAGATGAAGTACTCAGTTCAGGCTGCTGTTGCATCAAGTACACTGAGACAGCAACTGAAGCGTTAGCATAGCGATGGAAGGTGGATACTGAGATGTGATTGGCATTGCTGCAGCATGAAAACCTGCACATGCTACTGTGAATGGGCGGGACCAGGCAGTGCTTTTTGAGAAACTCAATTTCACATCGCATTGGGGGGAAGTGGCAATCATCATAACGGTCCAGCTGTCTATCTTGGGCAGCCCTTCTCTTGCCCATCCAATCTCACTGCTCAGTGCTCGGCAAACAGAACGTTGTCTTGACAAAAATAATCACACACAACATTGAGATCCAGAGACCGTCTGTCAGCACAGAGCCGGCTGAACAAATATCACACACACCCACAGTTAATTTAAACATATTTTACACAAGTCAGTAGTACACAACCCTCTGCTGAATATTATCAGTTGATGACTTCTTCAGTGGAAACACAAGCTTACTAAAAGTCCCCCTCCATAAAGATTTTGACAGGAAACAGCATTAGCATTTGTCAACATTGATGAACAGTTATTTCATGTGTCATGTCTATAACAATTTAATTTGCATTGAAGTTAACATACTGATAGCGTATGGATTGAAGGTGGCATCAATATGTACGCCTGGTGATACGTGAAGAGAGTGTAGGGCGCATAAAGACCTTGTGTCAAATAAGTGATACCTACTGTATTACCGTGTCATCCCATCACTTTCATACCTGCAGTAACATTTCTTCAAGATCACCAAAATACAGCGCATTTCTGCATTTACTTGGCTGCACCACCCACAGTGAAAACAGGTCTTCTACGGTTGTATGTAATTGTAACAGTTGAAGCTAACAGTTCTAATATTTAAATTATGTTACACCCTCTAGTTAAGTGCTTATTATCTGCTAACTCAAAATTCTGAGAAAGCTAATTTAAGGTCAGAGCAGAAAAGCGAGAGGAAATCCACATCTTAATGAAATGTAATCTCATAAAAATTCCAAAATCCAAATGGCATTAAGGCTCAGAGAGGCGCTACTAATAAGTGAGCTACATAACTTTCTTCCCTAAAATTTCAGATTGAGCTGGAGGGTGAGAGAAAGGTTACAGGTGTAGGATCTTAATTTGATGCAGGAAATGTAAAACTTGTAGTGCATTTGAGGTTTAAAAAGGCTTCTGAAGTTTGGAATTTTCACATTTTAATTTCAGACTTAATTTTCCCTTACGAAAAATGTATCAAGGCCTACAAAAATGTCCATTAATAATAATCCACATAATAATTCAAATGTCTTGTTACTGCAGGATTATTCTCCTGCTGTAGCAAACTGGCTCAAATTAAGATCCTATATCTGTAGTTGATTAGATAACTGCGGGGGCTACCTATATACTGAGCTGGTGGAGGTGAGCTTTAAGGTTCCTGGTGCTGGTTTTATGGACCAGTAGAATAGATGATTGTTAGGGTTCAGTGGCTGTATGGAATAGAGGGGAGCAAGGTGAAGGTACAGGAGGATGCTGGCTAACACAGGGGAATGCTACAGTGACAGAGGGCCCTACCTGGGAGCAGAGCAGCCCTGATCTCTTCCACCCCGGGACCCAGGCGGCCAGTCAGGGTCAGGGATGACTCTCTGATGGAGGAGTGTGTTATCAGTGCGGGCAGGCAGGCTAAATCACTGGTTGAGCAAAGGTTACAGCCACTAGTCTGTTCCTCTGCCTAGGAGGGCAAGTGGGTAAGTGACAAAGCAGACTGAATCACAGGGGAAAAGCTCAGGGGTGAAGAACGGGTGAAGGAGGGTGGGGGATGGTGACTTTATCTCCCCTGGGCCAAGGCTGTGGTTTATACATTACTAACGCTCAATGATGCAATGCAAAATCAAATCAAGCAAGTGTATAATGAGACGAGTAATCTGTGAACAGCAACAAGCTTCCTGTGGTTGATTGTGGGAGTGTAAACAATTATGAAAGACATGAAATCTGTTGAAATCTAACTCCTGGCAAAAACAATTCCTTGCTTTTCAAGCTTGGTATTGGAGTCATAACTCAGTATATTCTTGTGCTCATCGTGTGTACAGAAATAGAGGTGCCAGTGAACCATTTTCACCTTCTCACAGTCATTTGTAAACATTACAAGAGTGGTAACCGAGCACATTTATTATTTTTACACTGAGCTTGTATGGAGAACTACAGGAGTACTACAGTATGGAGTACTACAGATTTTGAAAGGACATTTGTCTTGTTTCAACTGGCTTATAGACAGCGCTCTCTTAAACTACTACTCTAGTAATTGCCTGGTAATACATTAGACTATGCATGGTTCCATTAGTTCAGCTGTTCAAATAGAGAGACAAGCTGTTTCAGAGGCCTTTACACCATCACTGCTATGGAAATACTAGTCAGTCATAAAACTTACCCTGCTTCACACACCCAGAAAATAGTGCTTTCTTGGGATCTTTCTGTCTTTTAACTGCCAGGCACAATCTCATACTCAATTCGTCCAAATATGTACAAAAGTATTTTATGCATGATGGGCAATGGTGTTCTACATGGCCTTTTTTTGTGTCCCAATTTATTTAGATATTTAAACAAACATGTTAACAACCCAATATTGTTAATCAACCAGGTTGTCACAGAATAATTATAATAGTAGCCGTACATTGTTGTTTTTTAAATTAACGCCAATACTGTTTTCTATGCTTATTTTCACTTAATATTTCAGGATAATAGTGCGCTGGTAGTCAGCAAAGCCCTTTTTCGTGTAGGCAACAGTAGGCCAACCCGATTTTCTTCATAAAGCATTTCAGATTTCGTGGAGCCTACATTACACAATTTTCTTCATAATCTATTTAATACAAGACTCCACTTTTTCATGTACATTACACAATTTCTTTCATAATGCATTTTATACAAGTATGTGTCGAATTTTATGAGGGTTGCCAGATTGGAGAATTTTTTTGTGTGTGTTTTATCGATGAAGGTATTTGATTGGGAAATGGAGATACATTTTTAGGATGGGAAATTATAATACACACCATAATGCACACACACACACACAAACACTTACACACATATACACGCACCCACTATGTTTTATACTCATGTTATAGCCTACTCTTGACATTTTTATGAATTATTTTTAACAAAATATTTATATCTAGTTGTCATGTATTCATTATCTTTAACTGGTTAAATGTTTGTAGTTTGCATGTTTCAGTAATGAATACTATGGTTAAATAGTCATAAAGCTCTGCTTGATTTGGCTTTTGGTATATTTTACATTTTTATACATATTCTGTATATCCACTGAAGAAAGCAATAATTAACCAACACACTACTGTAATTAAATGGACACTACCTGTTATAAAACAGAAATTGCTCTTTGTAAATGAATGGTGAGAAATGCTCAGTCTGAAGCCATTCGACTATGGGTTTCACAGCCTTATAATAATTATACAAGTTCTATCAGCTTAAAAATGGTTTATTTACAACCTCTGGGGTATAACATGTTGGGTAAAGTGGTACAGGAATGTCTGACATATAACCCCTAACTTGAGTTCAGTTTTAGCCAATGAGAACCAAGAGGGGCCTAGCTTCGTCCTTTATGACTGGGAAAGGACTTGATTCTAGGCCATATAAGATCCTACATCCATCTCATTAGATCAGAACAGGATGGATCAACATATTACTGGTTTGCATCCTAAAAAAAGGCTAGTTGTGTTTTGCTGCGTAACACACTTACATTATCTGTCTACCCATATGATGTGGATCATTGTCAGGTTATTAGATGTATAAGCTTCAAACAAAAGAACACCATGGTTGTAATAAGACTTTATACAGATCGTTTGTAAATGTGTAGAATGTGTTTGTTTTGGGTCCACACTGATATGTTAACTATGTAAATTAGACAATCACAGAGGATTTTGTTCTGAATAACTGGTCAGGGTTTAGCACTTTCCATTCAGCTTCAGACAACTTTGATGTAAGGCTTGATCACACCTGTAGTGACTACTTCTATCCTTCATGCCCATTGTTGCTTATCCATTGTTGCTTATCCATTGTTCACTAGATATATCAATGTAATTAAACCCAACACAATGTTGAAAAACAGAATGCTTCCCACCACTAGATCACATAACTAGACATGCGCTAGGCGTGATCCCAACACTTCCACCAATGTAGCGGAAGAAAGTGAAAGCTTCAACAGGGACTCTAACCAGAGCTCATACGTAGCAAAGTGAGCTCTAACGGCCGTTGACATGAAAGCCCAGTCGGCCTCTGGGCAGAGGCAGTAGGCCTACAATGCTGTCATATGCCTTGTTACAACAGCCTAAGTACATAACATGATTGATATGACCGTAATAATTATCATGAAATGGCCTTGGAAGTGCCATAAATGTAAGCCAACATAATTCGTTATTGTACATTAACCTGTTTAACTGCATTGATATGGCTTAATTGATCATAGTCCAGACTTGTTATAGTTGCAAATAACATGCAGTTGTGCCTGGGGAATTTAAACCAAACAGATTTCTGTTTCCACACATGTATTAATGAATGAATTTCCCATCATGAAAATGTATTCCCATTCCCCAATCAAATACCTTCATGGATAAAACAAAAACACAGACAAATATAGCTAATTACTCCAATCTGGCAACCCTTATAAAATCTGTCATAGCACCAGTATCCCAAATTATTAAGGCAAAAACTACTATTATATTACGTTTTTTTCTAAATTCAATTAGGCAAGTCAGTTAAGAACAAATTCTAATTTACAATGACGACCTAGGAACAGTGGGCTAACTGCCTTGTTCAGGGGCAGAAGGACAGATTTTTACCTCGTCAGCTCGGGGATTCGATCTAGCAACTTTTATAACCACTAGGCTACCTGCCCCTGTTGATCACCTATTTCGATGACAACCTGGTTGATTAACAGTAGTGGGATGTTAACATGCTTGTTTTTTATATAAATACATGTGGGACTCAAAAAAGGCAGTGTAGGACACCATTGCCCAAAATGTATTGCTCCAATAACTTTGAAAAGATGGTTTCCGTGGTTGCCCCCCCCAAACATATTTTCCTATGAATTAAGTCTCACAAAAATGTGTATTTTCATACGAATTAAGTAGCACGCCATTTGTTTTTTTTTACACTAATTAATCGACACACAATCTTATGAAATACGTTTTGTACATAATATGAACACGAATAATATTGCACGATTGTGTTGAAATGTCATATACGTTTTTGAAACGTCATCTTCTCCCGTCTGACAGGGATCATACTGCAGCGTTTTCTTGATGTTGCTAGTTATGCAAAATACAAAAGAGGAGTTGGTGCAGTTGTTAGCAGAACGAGAGAAAGTGCTCCCTCTCTCGTTATACAGTAGAGCAGCGCGTGCAAAACGTTCCCTGACTGACAATGAAAATAGGCTTCACACTGTGCTGCATTTGACAGTCCTTTGTCGAGGAATCCCGAGTTGGACAGCGGTGCTTCAGGTCACACAGCTGTTGTTGCTCTTTCCGCAGTGCAGCGGAGCGTGTACACAGGAAGAGGCAGTGCGCTAAATAGCTGGGAGAGGCGGAGCCACCTTGTGCCCTGTGGGCCTCCGCAGCAACTTCAGTAGATAACAGTCAGCCCAATCAGACATGTTTTGGCCCGTGGCACTTTTCCTTTCCACCACCGTGATTATTACCACAGCCGGGATCCAGCCCCTCCGCTTTAATACCCCATTAATTTCCCCTGGCGCCCATCATTCAATATTCAATAGCTACTGTTCTGCGGCTCCAACTGTGGATCAAGCTGTTGAGGTTGCCTCCCTCCGTTCCTCCGTCCAATATCATCATCAATGCTCAGACAGGCATCTCGACAAAGGTGGAACACAAGCTGCTCTTTCAGAACGGGAACATAACCTGCTGTAGTTGGGAATATAGATATAGAGAGTCACGATACTTCATGTTTTGAAAAAAGGGATTTCTTTATTTGATCAAGTTAATGAACATGTCCAATTTTGAAGAGATTTCTGAACTGTGGAGAGAAACACTGTGGAGGATATACAATTCATCTTTGATTGTGTTGGTTTTATTCTATACACAATAATCTATTTCACACAGTGTGAGAGATTCTAACAATGCACTAAATGTTCTATTCAACCGCCTAACAGCATACGCTGAAAAATTGAAATTAGCACCAATGAATTAACTTTCAAATGGATTGAAAAGACAATCAACATATGTTTTATTTATAATTCAGTAAACCAATATAACTGTAGTAGGAAAGTGTTAACAGTTTAGAAAATGACTTGATAGAAAGACTAATTCATAGGAAGGCCAGATAAGAAATAAGATAACTAACTAGACTTTCAGGAAGAAGTGAGAACCAACTGACAGGCCAGGTCATCTTCTGATAATGCTTTCTCTCTCTGTGACTAATGTGCGGTCAGAGAGAAGACCAGAGTCACTGGAGCTTCATCCTAGAGTGGCAGTAACAATTTAAGGTGACACTTACTGTCTCACCAGTGGTAATGGCTGCCTGCCCTCCAATGCCAGCACTCAACTTGCCTGTTAGTGTGACTGGTTGTTCTCAAGGGTGACTGGATGAACACACTATAGAGTAATGACGTTAGGAGATTATGCCAGAGACATTGTCTAAATTGCTTTAAGTGTTCATTCTTGACGTCACATGGCAGCAGAATGAGACTGTAATGGAAAATATATTGTATTAGCCGAAAGTACAATGTCACGTTTTAATGCATTCTCCTCACTGTACTGTAGACCGAGTCCCTGTACTGTAGACTGTGAGCAGAAAAGGAAATGTGTATATAAAAGGAGATTTGGGTCAGGATGAAAAGCCATTCTCAATATGACATACTAGGCTGTTTGTGTGAACCTCAACTGGTTTATTCAAGATGTTTGAAGTACAGATGAAGTGCAGCCTTGGTACCATCTCAGGTCTAAAACATGCGCTTTCTCATTGCCTTCTCAATGTATAAATTCACATAACGTCTTTGCATTTCCTTACCATTACTTATATATGTACTATGTGCAATGCTAAGATCAAAGTTTCGATTTTTGGAGATGATTGAATTCAAGTCTGGTTTTATTAGGACATACAGTAGATTCACACGCTGCAACTTTCTTCTCTTTATGGCATGACTCAGTTGATGTTCCTCCTCCCAGTCCATGGATACTTCTGCAGGGGAGAGCTGTTCCTCCTCCCAGTCCATGGATACTTCTGCAGGGGAGAGCTGTTCCTCCTCCCAGTCCATGGATACTTCTGCAGGGGAGAGCTGTTCCTCCTCCCAGTCCATGGATACTTCTGCAGGGGAGAGCTGTTCCTCCTCCCAGTCCATGGATACTTCTGCAGGGGAGAGCTGTTCCTCCTCCCAGTCCATGGATACTTCTGCAGGGGAGAGCTTTTCCTCCTCCCAGTCCATGGATACTTCTGCAGGGGAGAGCTGTTCCTCCTCCCAGTCCATGGATACTTCTGCAGGGGAGAGCTGTTCCTCCTCCCAGTCCATGGATACTTCTGCAGGGGAGAGCTTCACATACTGTCAAGATTACAGGCTCAAGGTCTAGCTCCTGCTGTGAGTTCATGAATTCCACAACTGTTCTTGAAGAACTAAATCATTATTTCTGAACTCTCACCATGGGCAGAATATTACAGGGGAACTAAATGTGTTTACTTCAAGCAACAATAGAGAGCCCATGCTCAGAGATAGAAACAAGAAGCCATGCCACTGGAGGTACTCTGAATGAAAGAGACGTGTACAGCACAGTCTGACCACACATACAGGCAGGCTAATGCTACAATATAGATCCCTTGGTTAGGGTCCAGGAGCATAATACATGGGTCTTCAAATTTTATCTACACTCACTATGCCCATTCAACAACAATCTCCAGATATTCTCTGATATTACAAACAGGCATATCTACAAATCAAATCAAATCCAATCAAATGTATTTATATAGCCCTTCGTACATCAGCTGATATCTCAAAGTGCTGTACAGAAACCCAGCCTAAAACCCCAAACAGCAAGCAATGCAGGTGTAGAAGCACGGTGGCTAGGAAAAACTCCCTAGAAAGGAGTCTACACAGACATACACTACTGTACATGAAATATTCTGCTTTTACAAAACGTGATGCTGTTTTCAAATGAAACACAATACCTTGCTCTTGTTAAAGCTTTTAAAATTTAAATATTCTGCTCGAACCAGCCACCCTCGAAGCATCGTTACCCATCGCTCCACAAAAGCCGCGGCCCTTGCAGAACAAGGGGAACTACTACTTCAAGGTCTCAGAGCGAGTGACGTCACCGATTGAAACGCAATTAGCGCACACCCCGCTAACTAGCTAGCCATTTCACATCGGTCACAATAGAAATATGCCGTTTTTGCCGTTCATTGTTATGGATGAAAGATAAGTCTGTGGTAATAACGTTACGTCCACAGCAAATGGAACAATACAATTACATTTACAGGCTGGCATTGTTCTGTGAAAATAAACAATTCTTGGCCTTTATAAATGTTCTGTGCACTCACAGGCTGGCTTCTTTGTGCCATTGTCAGGTTCACTCTCTTACCTTAAATGAAACACTTTGTCTAAAACACTCTCTCTAAATTGAAATTCTTATCAATGTTCCTGCTGCTCTACTGAAAGATGAATAGATATTGGAGATTCTCATTTCCATGATTACTTGTTAACCCTCAATGAATTTGGTGTTGCATTTGATGTTGTCAGTTGCCACAGTGGAAATTGCCACAGAAAAAGTTCAAGATAAAAGGTATTAAGGTCGCTCCGCATGTTTTTATGTGACAGTATAGAGAACTAGCATTTCCAGTAGTGTCCTCTCGCTACCCTTGCTAACAGCTGATCTGTGAGTCAAAATGTGTTTTTGTCTTCTACTCGGGTGTAACTTTTGAAATCTGTCTAGTGATTATTCCGTTGATTTAATTGTCCTCCTTTAATGAAAATCTCTCCCAGCTCATTACCAGACTACACATTAGTTATACTTCAACAGAGACACAAAAACGTGCTAAGGCTGATGAAACAGTCAAAATGGAAAAGAAAAGCCTTAGGGACTTGTGGGTTTATTTGTATTACTAATGTACTACAACTACAGCTACATATAGATGTGCTTTCTATTACCGTAAGCTGCCACCCACATTCAGAACCAAAACAAGATACTGTACCTGATCATAGGGACTTAACTTCAGATGCTTGCAAGTATAACTGACAAATATGAATTGATGTCAATGGAAGAATTACACAATGGCTCGAGTTAAGCATACAGTACATATTTCAATTTAGGATTCTGACCTAATGCAGATCTAGAGGTACTGTGTATGTCATGGCATGTGTCCGTACATGTCCAGTGTGCTCTTAGGTAGAGAGCACTGTATGTGAATATTGCTCTGAAAGCTTTAGAATAGATAACCAGGGGATAGACATGGACTTAGAGGTGACATGGGATGATCCTCAGTATTTTATAGCAGCTTTAAAAACAAAGTGGCGGATGCAGAGATGTCGTCAAGACTTTCGATAGAGCTGAAGGAATTATTTGTTTTTGACAGAAGAGTACTCATCAGAGAACAAACAGCTGGTGTTATGGATGCTTGTGCTTGGCAGGTAATGGATTCAACGCCTGGGAAATTAAATGGAGACACTCACTAAAAATCACACGACAGTCTTAAAATACATTTCTACCCTACTTAAAAAAAAAATTGTTATATTGAGAATTGTTACCATGGTTTGAAAATCCAATCTGGTTGAAAGAACAGCTATGTAGAGAACAAAGGCATATTCCTGATTATGTTACTTCACACTCACAGTCAAGGACATCTGAGTGCATCCAGCGTCATGCTGCCTCTTATTGGCCGACTCAGACTCAACCTTGCACTCTGTTGCTACCCACCTTCTAGCAGCCATTATCAGGTGGGGTAATGACAGACATAAAAGTTGTGACAAACACGGCTCCATGTGGCAATGCTTTGACAGACCTGTGATCCATGGAGCAAAAAGCCTGAATGTTGAAGTAGGAGGGAAGGACTGAAGTAGCGATGGAGCGATGCCGCTGGGCATCCCTGGTATTTCTTTATTCACCTATAGTGAGGCTACAGCCAGATGCTTGTTCAGTCAGAGAGGAGATAGAGAGGTGTTAGAGAGAGGAAGTGGAGGTACAGCCCTCTCAGAGTCTGACACAGCGCCTCCAGCTCCCTCCTTGATTGCCTGACATTCTTTATCAACAGTCAAGTATTTATGTTTCCTTGGCAACAGCTTCGTGCTGATACAAAGAATCAGACCTCACCTTGAAAGTTTAGAGAGAGGCTGGTAGTCTCTTCTGTTTTCTGACGCGTGCAACTGCAGCCTTCGCTTGCCTAGGGAAGTCTGAAGTTGTCATGTCTTATGTAAGTAAGGTGCTTCCCTTCCTGTTCTTCCTCCTCGTTTAGATCATAAACTGCTCTGTTTCTTGTTTCTTTTGCTTATTACTTCTGAAGGCAGTTGTATGCCTCTGCAAGGACAGGGTCTAACTGGGAGGCCTGAAACTACATCATGATAGACTTGGAAGAGGTCTGTATGTCTATAGTCTTGTCTGTATCCTTGCCATCAGTATTGTTGGGCCTCTGATGTACTGTGAATAATATTTTGGGGACATGTACATTTTAGTAATTTGTCAGACTCTCTTATCCATAGCGACTCATAGTAGTGAGTGCATACATTTTCATAATGGTCCGCCGTGGGAATCAAACCAACAACCCTGACATTGCAAGCGCCATGCTCAACCAACTGAGCTACACGGGACTACAAAACAAGATACTGTACCTGATATCCACAGGCCAGACTGTTCCAATACCCACAGGCCAGACTGTTCCAATACCCACAGGCCAGACTGTTTCAATACCCACAGGCCAGACTGTTCCAATACCCACAGGCCAGACTGTTCCAATACCCACAGGCCAGACTGTTTCCATACCCACTGGCCAGACTGTTCCAATACCCACAGGCCAGACTGTTCCAATACCCACAGGCCAGACTGTTCCAATACCCACAGGCCAGACTGTTCCAATACCCACAGGCCAGACTGTTCCAATACCCACAGGCCAGACTGTTCCAATACCCACAGGCCAGACTGTTCCAATAGCCACAGGCCAGACTGTTCCAATATCCACAGGCCAGACTGTTCCAATACCCACAGGCCAGACTGTTCCAATACCCACAGGCCAGACTGTTCCAATACCCACAGGCCAGACTGTTCCAATACCCACAGGCCAGACTGTTCCAATATCCACAGGCCAGACTGTTCCAATACCCACAGGCCAGACTGTTCCAATACCCACAGGCCAGACTGGACTCATGCACTTTAGAGCTGCAAATGGAGCTACGCTACTTTAACCTGAGCTATGCATGTGCATAGCATCAACCAGATGTCTCCCATCCTGTCCTTCATTTCACACACATGTTCTCAAGGTGTAAATGTAACTACCAGTGTGAGTATAGATGGGTATAACCAAACCCACGCTCTATACAGCACAAATCAAATATGCTGTGCTAAAGTGATACTTGCCAGATTGTTAGGAATCAACCTCAATAATTTGAGTCATTGTATGGGTATAAATAACATATTATTGCAACAGATTTAACAAAAATAATTTGGACTTGTCCCACATTTATTTGACACAAGGCTTTTCAGTACATCCTGTACAATAAATGTAGACGTCATACGCTTGGATAAAGAATACAGCAATGTCTTATCCTTGTCCCAAAATAATTTGAGACATTACGCCTTTCAATACATATTATAGAATTACACTTCATACCCTTTGAACAAGGATATCCTGCCTGATAGTACCATGGTAACGATTTGTAGAATATTCCTCCTCACATGTTCCTACTCATATGTCTGTAGTCCCTCACCATCTATTTCACCAGAGCACAGTTCATTTCAGTTTACTTCACCACTAGGTACATGTGACATGAACCCCATTCGGCAAACAGCAAGAGCCAGTCTGTGCCAGCCTTAATATCCAAAAGTCTTTTCAGACATCCGAAAGATGACAGCAGTTTCATGGTATGAATAATGTACCTTTCCACAATCTAAAATAGTTTGATTTCATCATGAAAGGGTGTTAGAGGGGATACCCGTGTGTTACAATATGCAGTATTGATTTAAAAAAAATCATTAATGGTTTTCAGGGGACACTGGAAAATCATCTAAATGAGTGGTGTCACCCTCTCTGCGCTCAGGTTGCTCCATACTTCTGATGCTGCCACATGGCCTCTCAATTATTCACATTGGAAAGGTTAGCGCATATCAAACATTATCAGGAAAAGCGACCTCACTATTGCCAAAAGAAGATTGAAACTCAGAGGTAGCTTAGAGGTCTAGCTGATTATCATGGGTCAGAAGCTTTTTAGTATTCACTTGAATAGACAGCCAAATGTGTTCATCCACATTTCAGCTGCACTCATGTTCATGGCATCATTCAAGAAAGATGGAGACTTTCCATAAATAAGTATTTGCATAAATGAGTTGTTTTGTAACACTGGGTTAGGTTTACTAAGGAACTGCATGTTTGTTTGTAAAAAGGTTTAAATGCAGACACTCATCCCCATGTAACACCAAGGCTTATTTGCCAACAAAGCGCATTTCTCAAATTAGCTACTGTCAGGAAAATTAAACGCTCTGTGTTTTAACTGCTGATTTGCAAATAATTCCCTCCAAAGCCAAGTCCAAAATGCCAAGGTCATTGTCCTGGTTATTTGCCATTCACCACCCCCAATTCAATGTGTAATTGCATAGATATAAGAGAGAGATAAACATAGGAATTTGGATCAGGGTCACATTGTAATTAGTGAATGTTCCTAATTATAATAGCTGCTTTGATTTGAACTAAAAAGGGTTGGTAAGTATTAGTACTCAGCATCTTTTGTTAGTCAATCTACCATGGTGTTAGACTGTAGGCCTATTTGTATAGATACTGTAACCCATCATTTCCTATGCACATGTAACGATTCTCGTTGGTGGAAGGAGAGGAGGACCACAATGCTGCGTGGTAAGTGTTTGTCATATTTTAATTGAAAAACTGAACACTACACAAAATAACAACGAAGAGAAAACGAAACAGTTCTGCCAGGTGAACAGACACTAAACAGAAATTAAACACCCACAACCAAAATGGGGAAAACAGGCTACCTAAGTATGATTCTCAATCAGAGACAACGAACGACACCTGCCTCTGATTGAGAACCATACTAGGCCAAACACATAGAAATATAATAACATAGAAAAAAGAACATAGACTACCCAACCCAACTCACGCCCTGACCAATCTAAACAGAAATACATAAAAAAGGAACTAAGGTCAGAACGTGACAGCACATTTACATACAATTGTTTTGATAAACTGGATAAGAGATATTTTTGTTTCACCTCATCTCGAAGGTGGTGGGGGTTGATATATCTATTATTAGAGATAGTACCCACTGGGCACAGATGTCAATTCAACGTCTATTCCACATTGGTTCAACGCAATTTCATTAAAATGACGTGGAAACAACTTTGATTCAACCTGTGTGTGCCCAGTGGGTAGACTGGGGCTCTTTGAGGTTCCAGTTCTGCAGTGCCTGGCTGTTGAAAAGCTCTTTGTTTGAAAAGTGGTGGCGGAGGGGTGGTGGTGAGAAGCTCACGGGTTACAGGAGAAGAGTCACTGTCAGGGCCAGGGTAAGCCAACGCCCTTCTGTCACTAGTAGACGGGATTCCCATTCAAGGAGAGATTTGTCAAGGCGTCATTGATTTGGTGCTGTGGTTCAGAGGGTGACATGCAGAACATGCTGAAACAAGCATCTCTACAGCCCCACAGAGCAACACCAATATTTCATCCTGAACTCTTTCCAATAGCGATTTAACACCACAAAACATAAACACACTTGATTTAATACGGTTAAAAAATGCAATTACAATTATTGATAGTCAACATCCCTTATCTGTTTATGGTCCACCAATGTGTATTAATAAAGCTATCCCTTATTTGACACAGTGTGATTTACTAGCCAGTGATGATTGATGTTATGCTACATTTAGTTTCTGCCAAATAAAAATGCATTACTGAGGGAGTGTGCCAAGAACTTCAAGGTGCTCTTGATTTTTTAATTAGGTAAACAGCGTGAAATATGAAAGAACTCAAGTCTTTGTATACCAACAAAAAGTGGGATAAAACTGTATGTACTTGACAACATGAACAGTTTCTTCACCAAGCTGAAAAAAGAAAATGTATGAACAAAAAGCAAGCATGAAACACAAACCTATTGACAGAATCCATTTCCTGTTGCAGTGCACTTCAGCTTATCAAATTGTTGGATCACAGTAGATTCAGAGTTTTCTCTCCTCATGCACCAAAACAGAAAATAACCATGACTCCAGTTCTAGTGTTTTACCTCGCATTGTGTTCTATTTCCTGTGCGGAGGAAAGAATGCAGAGGTGTGTTCTGTCTCAGTTGAGGATTATTAAATGGCTTCAACTGAGAAGAAAAGGCATTTAGGAAGTCACAGATGGAAATGTCTCCTTTTATTTCATCGCTCAGCAGATTATCATGTTCAAATTGAATGTATTTTCATCCCAATTGTAAACAAAGCACTTATGCATATAATTTCAAATGGGGAGCTTCTGGAGTGCTGATATTCGAAAGATGATCAACTGGATGATAGATGTGCCTGTAAACAG
The DNA here is from genome assembly GCF_002021735.2 of Oncorhynchus kisutch. NCBI lineage: Eukaryota > Metazoa > Chordata > Actinopteri > Salmoniformes > Salmonidae > Oncorhynchus > Oncorhynchus kisutch. Next base: position 66,758,708 of record NC_034188.2, on the reverse strand, counting down.
AGCATTAGTTGTTTTATTAGCAAACTCAGCTGCATGTATTATTACATACAGCATCTAGCTGGAACATTGTTCCATGTCTGCATTTCCCAAGAATGATTATTTTTCACAGCTAACAAACGTGTACATGAAAACAATACATCTAACAATGAAACAAGACGTTATGATTTTCAGAGACATTCCTAGCCATTGTAAATGTATTGCAACGGCACTCCATCCATTTAGAAGAAGGCTCCCGGTGAAGTCCACAATTAGTATACATATGCAGTTTTTTAGACCCCAAGGACTGATATGCATGAGAAGGGCAATTAAATATGAATATGTGGACAATTAAAATAAATTGCACTAATTGCATCCATCATCAATCCTCTCTTAGCTCTTTATGAAGAGCTATATTAACAATGGATTTATATGCTCAGCTCAGTTGCAGGCCAATAGTGGTCTAAGAATTTTTTTCATTGGCACTTGAGCACTCTAATACACATTCCTTTATCATGTGAGAATTATAATGACAATTTTGAACACTGATGACATGACTATTTAATTTCCTGCTGTGTGCAAGCAGAACTCCCTCCTCTATTGCCTATTAGTGGATCCATGCACCTGTACCATTCAGCCAAATTGACTGAGCATGACAAACCATATCTGCTAACCCAGAATTAATTTCTTTGAATGGCCCGCTGTTATCGTAAACAAATGTTTACAGCAACACCATTATCTTCCTAAGGAAATGTAGTTGGATTTGTTGAGTCGTTATGTGAAAATCATCAAATCTAAATAATTGTTGAGGGCCTGCAGAGCTGCCAGCTTGGAGGAGATCAGCTCTTCACTCCCCATCTTCTTATGCCGTAGCAGTTCAAACAGGCATGGTAATTTCAGCTCCTCAGACAGCAACTGGGAGATTCAGCACCACGGACAGCAGCCAGTTAATGGCCAAGCAGGGCTTTGAGGATGAAAGAGGAGGAGCAGATTGTAGAGCTTAATGAAACACACCTGGAGCTCATCAAGGCTGACCTTTATCAACTGTCTTAGTGTCTCCGCCCTGAATAGGAATAATTTGGCTGAAATGAACATGTGTGTCCTGTGTGTTAATGTATCCTCATTGTGTGTCCTTATTGTATTAGATACTGACAGTCCAAACCAGTCAGACTATGGACAGGAAGGCTCCTTTAAAATATGTTGACCTATGAGCAACTCAATCTGCCCCTCACTTTTATGAGCTGGTGATGTAGAACATTTTTCACCTTCTTTTTTAAATGTATTTCTAATTTATTTTTCTTAAATCAAAATGAATTACCCTGTGAGGGGTGCGTCATGCACCAGCAGCGCTGTGGATTTCATGCCTTAAGGCTGCAGGTCCAATACCACATCGGACCCTGTTATCACAGAGGACATTAATCCCCTGAACTTCACTGCCTCAACTCTCGCCTCCGACAAATGAGGGAATGGCTGATAAGGATGTGATGTCCTTAGAGAATCCTGTTTCCTTCCTTCACTGTGAGGTCTTGCTGCCATTTGCACACACCAATAGCTTGGCCCTGACCTTTCCTGTGAATGTGGTTGTCTGTGTCACTTCTCTTAAATGTCACTGAGTATCTGCTTCCATCCTGCATCCTGACAGCAGCCAGCCAAAGGAAGGTGTTTTCCATTAGCTCTAACTTTCAGACTGGTGGTGCAGCCAGAAAGACAAGTAGGTATCACAGCTGTCAGAAAGACTGTGGAACCTCTTCCTCCACACATACACTTTACAGTTTCCACTTCCACTTTTAGTTAGAAGTCGTAAACTTCACACCATGTCTGAAATAAACCCCAGTTCACAAAATATAGTTCAAATATATGTGGGGGGAAACATGGAGGGAGCAAAACAGGGTACAAAAAACACATTTCTGTAAATTAAAAACCCATCTATACCGAAGCCTAGTTTGTTGGTGTGTCTTTTTCTCTGATGTTAGTGTGATTGCAGTGTCCAGGAAGGACTGATGGAGTGGCTTTGTCCAGGAAGGTGAAATTGAATCTCTTGTGCCTTGACTCAGGAATTGCCTTGCAGCACTCCAGCTAGTAGTTACCACTTCACACTCCACAGGTCAGCCAAATTGCTCGGCACCCAGTGTAAGTTAGTATAGCCTATAAAAATAAATAACCATAAAGACGGGAAGCTATTGATACACAGCATTGTATTGCTTATGTAAAAGAAGAGTATATTCACTGTGTTTTCTGTGCCTGTGGAGGCCCTGTACCAATTGTTCTATCTAGATCTCTGCTATAATATGGGTTAATTTTCTACTCAGAGAGACCCGACTTACACAAAACACTACAGGTCCATTTTAGCCCTTAACCTATCAAGTGCCTGCTGCTGGGCCATCAAGTGGAGAACAATCTGCAGTCCCCAGTGTGAGTGTAGTAGCATAAATCAAATACAAGAAAATGTTCCTCAATATGAGTTGTCCCACTTCATTTTTGTTTGCGATATTGAACCTTATTTCCTATATCAGTAGGTGTCTCTGGTGGTACATTCCTGGAGAGGGATATATGGTCAGTTTCTTCAGCATCTCTGAGAGGTCTGAGCTGGGGAGTTCCTTGCCTTCTAATCCAGGGCCCAGAGGGAGAAAGACAGGAATGAACCAGACAGAGTGCGGCACACTGAATGGATACTAAAGTGGACTCAAATGTGGGGGCACAAAAACTGTTAACAGCCCAGACACTTGGTTCAGTGCAGCATGTCATAGTTCTGTACCCACGGCTGCATTTTTATTTCCCAGTGGCCTCAATTTGTCAGAAGGGATTGTGTAAGTGTCAGGAGTGAGGTAGCCCAGCAGTGTGACAGAATCCCTGGATAAACAGCTGCAATGAAACTATTCTCAAACCCACCCTCCTCTACTTAGAAGAGAATAATCAGTGTCAAATATTGCATAGTCTACCCCTTTCCCTCCCCGTCTCCGGCTCTGGCTACATCTGCTCCAGGGTGTTCGTGTGTCATGTCCAGCATGTAAATAGAAAACAACATTTCCATGTGTCTGGTAAACTAACAGGGTTAGTCATCCCCTCAGATCACAAATACAGGCGGGGAGTTTTCCAGATGAGTTCAGATGGTATATTCTGATTTGTGTTTTGTATGCTGAATAGTCTGGAACTTTACCTCAGAATTCATTCATTTAAATTGAAATGTGTTAATGTATCCCTGCTTAAAAATATCTGGGCATCTGGATAATTGCCGGTCTGTCTTTAAAAAGCATATTGATGAGTTAATGAAGAATAAAAATAGGCTTCTTATATACTAGAAATACAGTGCATTCGGAAAGGATTCAGACTCATTACTTTTTCCACATTTTGTTAGGTTACAGCCTCATTCTAAAATTGATTAAATAAAAAGCAATCTACACACAATACCCCATTATCGAAAACAGGCTTCTAGAACTGATTGCAAATGTATCAAAAATAAAAAACAGAAATACCTTATTTACACAAGTATTCAGACCCTTTGCTATGAGATTCGAAATTGAGCTCAGGTGCATCCTGCTTCCATTGATCATGATCATGAGATGATTATACAACTTCATTCGAGTCTACCTGTGGTAAATGAAATTGATTGGACATGATTTAGAAAGGCACACACCTGTCTATATAAGGTCCCACAGTTGACAGTGCATGTCAGAGCAAAAACCAAGCCATGAGGTCGAAGGAATTGTCCGTACAGTTCCGAGACTACAGTTCCGAGACAGTCCCGAGGATTGTGTCGAGGCACAGATCTGGAGAAGGGTTCCGAAAAATGTCTGCAGCATTTAAGGCCCCCAAGAACACAGTGGCCTCCATCATTCTTAAATGGACGAAGTTTGGAACCATCATGACTCTATCTAGAACTGGCTGCCTGGCCACACTGAGCAATCGTGGGAGAAGGGCCTTGGTCATGGAAGTGACCAAGAAACTGATGGTCACTCTGACAGAGCTCCAGAGTTCCTCTGTGGAGATGGGAGAGCCTTCCAGAAGGACAACCATCTCTGCAGCACTCCACCAATCAGGCCTTTATGGTAGAGTGGCCAGACGGAAGCCACTCCTCAGTGAAAGGCACATAACATCCCTCTTGGAGTTTGCCAAAAGGCAACTAAAAGACTCTCAGACCATGAGAAACAAGATTCTCTGGTTTGGTGAAGCCAAGATTGACACTTTGTCCTGAATGTCAAGCGTAAAATCTGGAGGAAACCTGGCACCATCACTACGGTGAAGCATGGTGGTGGCAGCATCATGCTGTGGGGATGTTTTTCAGCGGCAGGGACTCAGAGATTAGTCTGGATCGAGGGAAAGATGAACAGAGAAAAGTACAGAGAGATCCTTGATGAAAACCTGATCTAGAGCACTCAGCACTTCAGACTGGGTTGAAGGTACATCTTCCAACAGGACAACAACCCAAAGCACACAGCCAAGATAAAGCAGGAGAGGCTTCAGGGCAAGTCTTTGAATGTCCTTTCGTGGCCCAGCCAGAGCCTGGACTTCAACCCGATCTAACATCTCTGGAGAGACCTGAAAATAGCTGTGCAGCAACCCTCCCCATCCAACCTGACAGAGATTGAGAGAATCTGCAAAGAAGAATGGGAGAAACTCCCCAAATACAGGTGTGCCAAACTTGTAGCGTCATACCCAAAAATGCTCAAGGCTGTAATTGCTGGTACGGAGTAAAGGGTCTGAATACTTGTGTAAATGTGACATTTCAGTTTTTTATTGTTAATACATTTTCAAACATTTCAACCTGTTTTTGCTTTGTCATTATGGGGTATTGTGTGTAGATTGACGAGGGGGAAAAAAACAATTGAATCTTATTTTTGAGTAAGGCGGCAACGTAAAAAATGTGGAAAATGTCGAGGGGTCTGAATACTTTCCGAATGAACTGTAGGTCCTACCTCTCACTTAATAGTAGAAAGCAGGTCATTCAATCAATGTTCCTACCGGTCCTAGACCATGGCGACATCATCTACATGAATTTAGCTGCCACTTCATTAAAGCCGTTGGATGCAGTTCACCATACCTCACTTCATTAAAGCCGTTGGATGCAGTTCACCATACCTCACTTCATTAAAGCCGTTGGATGCAGTTCACCATACCTCACTTCATTAAAGCCGTTGGATGCAGTTCACCATACCTCACTTCATTAAAGCCATTGGATGCAGTTCACCATACCTCACTTCATTAAAGCCGTTGGATGCAGTTCACCATACCTCACTTCATTAAAGCCGTTGGATGCAGTTCACCATACCTCACTTCATTAAAGCCGTTGGATGCAGTTCACCATACCTCACTTCATTAAAGCCGTTGGATGCAGTTCACCATACCTCACTTCATTTAAGCCGTTGGATGCAGTTCACCATACCTCACTTCATTAAAGCCGTTGGATGCAGTTCCCCATACCTCACTTCATTAAAGCCGTTGGATGCAGTTCACCATACCTCACTTCATTAAAGCCGTTGGATGCAGTTCACCATACCTCACTTCATTAAAGCCGTTGGATGCAGTTCACCATACCTCACTTCATTAAAGCCGTTGGATGCAGTTCACCATACCTCACTTCATTAAAGCCTTTGGATGCAGTTCACCATACCTCACTTCATTAAAGCCGTTGGATGCAGTTCACCATACCTCACTTCATTAAAGCCGTTGGATGCAGTTCACCATACCTCACTTCATTAAAGCCGTTGGATGCAGTTCACCATACCTCACTTCATTAAAGCCGTTGGATGCAGTTCACCATACCTCACTTCATTAAAGCCGTTGGATGCAGTTCACCATACCTCACTTCATTTCATTACAGAAGAAAGGTTCAAAACACGTCACTGCATCATCCTTTACCAGACAAAACACGGGGCCTCTTTGAAGTCACATAGATGACAAATACAGGCCTTGCATATCAAATGGCAATTTCACAGAAAATGATTTCATTGGAATGTTTATAGAAAGCCACATTCTGAGTCCTTCTTGCATCCAACAATGTGCGTGTGTCTATATTCAGAGCTGCAACAATACATTTATATGCTGATAAGTAGTTTACTCTAAAAGGCTATGGAATGCTTTTGATGTTGCTTTGATGTTCAACGCGTTGCTATGAAATCAAGTAGGTGAGATAAATTGGTCAACAAAGTACAAGCTGCCAATAGAATCACACAATCAAATGCGAGAGAAAGCAAAGAATGAAAACAGATTGCACTATTATATTTTATCACATAGTCATACTGTATGACATGACATCTCTAGATGGACAATTCCTCAGGAGATGGCTTTGCTGTGGTGACATGAGAATGCCCAATGCACCCCATTACAACCCCATGTTAAATCTACTGAATGTCCTGTACAGTATATCGGTTGATTGGGAAATGTGTGAACAATAACTAAGAAGAGACAACTATGTGGTGAGAGATGACTGCACTGCAAAGAGGCAGGGATGACTGCATTGCAGATATGACAGTAGCTCTCTTTATACAGAAGTTATTATTCAAAGTAATCAGCCACCCTGCTGCAGGTAATCAATGCAGACAGGAGCATATGGCCATCCCTCTGATTTGTTTTCTGTCGGGATACAACCTGCATTACAAACCCACCACCAGTCAATGCTTGGCAGATACCTCACACACAAGTGATTGCTTTTGGGAGTCTGACACTTGTAATGACAAGCAGGAATCCATTTGATTCTGCTCATTTGAGAAAAGTTTAGGAGGCAAATGGTCATTTTTTCTCATCAAGAGAGAGGTAATTTTCAGTGTTGTGGAATCAAATCTATTTCTGATTACCCAGGCTGTGTTTAAGAGGAGTATCATGTTTCGATGGGACACTGCCAATGATGCAGGTTTCTTAGACAGATTTTTCAAAAGTTACTGGCTCAGTAAGTCAGGCTCCCTTTCCGAGGTGGTTTAAACACCAATCTGGGTACTCTTTGCACTATATGCTTACATACAGTGGTGGGAAAAGGACCCAATTGTCATACTTGAGTTAAAGTAAAAATACTTTCATAGAAAAATTGGGTACTCGCTGAAAAAGTTTGAATGCCTCTGGTCTAGGGGATATCTGTGTGGCATGCCATAAACTGCATTAACAGTTAGTAGTCTTGGTGGTCTTCCTGAACAGTAAGTATTATCATTAAGCAGCCTGACCCATGACGACCAACCCCGGTGGGAGCTGACATATAAACACTAAGTAAATAAAAACAAGACCTGACCGCAGTTTGCAGCCATTCTTGCAGTGGTGGAAAAAGTACCCAATTGTCATACTTGAGTAAAAGCAAAGTTACTTCAATAGAAAATGACTCAAGTAAAAGTGAAAGTCACCCAGTAAAATACTACATCAGTAAAAGTCTAAAAGTATTTGGTTTTAAATATACATAAGTATCAAAAGTAAAATTAATTACTCAAATATACTTGAGTATCAAAAGTAAAAGTGTAAATCATTTCACATTCCTTTTATTAAACAAACCAGATGACACAAATTGTAACATTACATTTTTTTACGGATAGCCAGGGGCACACTCCAAAACTCAGACATCATTTACAAACAAAGCTTGTTTAGTGAGTCCACCAGATCAGAGGATAGTGTTTACCAGGGATGACCAGGGGTGTAGGGATGACCAGGGGTGTTCTCTTGATAAGTGTTTGAATTCCTGCCCTACTAAGCATTCAAAATACTTTAAGATGTCAGGAAAAATGAGTAAAAAGTACATTCTTTTATTTAGGAATGCAGTGAAGTAAAAGGAAAAGTTGTCAAAAATAAGTAGTACTTGACAGTATTTTTATTTAAGTACTTTACACCACTGTTACACCCTGATCTGTTTCACCTGCCCTTGTGACTGTCTTGACCCCCCTCCAGGAGTTGCCCATCTTCCCCATTATCTCCTATGTATTTATACCTGTGTTCTCTGTTTGTCTGTTGCCAGTTCGTCTTGTATGTCAAGTCAACCAGCGTTTTTATGTCTCAGCTCCTGCTTTTCCCAGCCTCTCTTTTTCTCGCCCTCCTGGTTTTGACCCTTGCCTGTCCTGACTCTGAGCCCGCCTGCCTGGCCATCCTGCCTGCCCCTGAGCCTGCCTGCCGTCCGGTACCGTTGCCCCACCTCTGGTTTACTGACCCCTGCCTACCTTGACCTGTCTATTGCCTGCCTCAGGTTGGATTATTAAACCATTGTTAATTCGACATTGTCTGCATCTGGGTCTTACCTTCATACCTGAAAACCACAGCTTATATATTATTAAAATGGATGTTTATTTCCTCTGTTATTTCCCATAATTAAATACAAATCATTGGATGTTTCTTTACATTAACACCAGATTTGAGGTGAAACTACGCAAGAAAGAGGAGATAAAAGCTCCTTTTGAACCGTGGAGATATCTGCCATGATATGCTTCCCATTTGATAACTTTTAAGCTCTCTCAGAATTTCTCCTCTGTTGGCACTGAGACAAGTTCTAATGAATTCAAAATAATTTAATGAGTTAGAGGAATATTGATATTGTATTTTTTTATCAAGGACAGTATATTCTGTCTAGACAAGGACAGAAGGCACACACGCTCAATGTTTATACTGTGGAAAGAGCGAGAGAGCACAGATAGACAGAGAGAGCAAGATGGTGAGAGAAAGAGAGAGAGAGGTTAAAGAAAGAGAGTGTGAGCAAGAGACGGTGAAAGAGAGGTAAAAGAGAGAGGGTGAGAGAGAGCTAGTGAGAGAAAGAGAGAGAAAGAGAGAGAGAGAGAGAGCGAGAGAGTGAGAAGGATAAGAGAGAGAGGGGGTTACGAGAGCAAGAGGGTGAGAGAGAGCTAGTGAGAGAAAGAGAGAGAAAGAGAGAGAAGGAGAAGAGAGAGAGGGGGTTACGAGAGCAAGAGGGTGAGAGAGGGAGATGGTGTGAGAGAGAAAGAGAGAGAGAGGGTAAGAGAGTGATAGAGAGAAGAGATAGAGGGGGTATGAGAGCAAGTGTGTGAGAGAGGGTAAGAGAGAGAGAGAGAGAGAGAGAGAGAGAGTAAGAGAGATGGTGAGAGAGAGAGAGAGAGAGAGAGAGAGAGAGAGAGAGAGAGAGAGAGAGGGAGGGTGAGAGAGAGAGAGAGGGAGGGTGAGAGAGAGAGAGAGAGAGGAAGGGTGAGAGAGAGAGAGAGAGAGAGAGAGAGAGAGAGAGAGAGAGAGAGAGCGAGAGAGGGGGGGGGGGTAAATGAGAGCGAGAGGTATAACAGTGAATGTAGAAGCCTAATTTTCCTATTGAAATACAAAAATGAAGGTTCTTTCCACCGTAAGTAATTATCAAATCTTTAACAACAGAGCACTTGATTTTATTTTCAGCTGTTGAGTCACTGAGTAAAACTGTCTGATTGAGGACTAGATAAACACACTTTGAGGGCGTTTTGATGTATTTATGACAATAATCCAATTTTATTAAGGTCAGAGCAGTCTCATGATGTCTTGATGGCTTTCAGCCCTGTCAAAACACAAATACATCCCTGTGTGCCTGATTTTACACCAACCCACATAGAAATAGCTTTTGGGTCATCTTTCTATGAATACGATATGAGATGACAGCGTTTTAAGACTGTTTGTGTGCTTTGATCTTGGTGTGTTCAACTGGTTTTAATGAAAGCACCTGCCCAAAAACACATATGGGGAGATTAAGAGTGAGCTTGTTATCTGTGCTTGCCACGTTTGCTTCTTTTTCAGCAGCAGAATGTCAATGCAGAAGCAGACAGTGTCAAAGTGTTCCCTCTGCCAGGAGAACAGAGGCATCATTCATTTGTTGTAGAAACGCTGCCAGTTTACCCACATTAAGGGCTCCCTTACGTAGCCTATATAAAGGAGTACTGTATATATGAACTAGGTAGCTTCTTCTGTAGTAATTAATACAGGGGTATATACAGTGGAAACTATGTTGCGTCTTCTGTTGTGATTAAACAGGTTTTGAATATTCATGTCTGCAATAGGAGAAAAAAAATAGATGAGCAGGAAATGTAAAAAAAGGGAATGAAACTAGCCTAACAGATAAAACGGCATACTGATGTAATCATTGTCGACAGCAAAGAAATTGTTACCAGTCTGATGAAGAGAAATGGGGTCACACCATGCAGTCACAATATAAATCGAAAGACTGTTACAGGTTGTGGTGAAATACTTTTAAAGAATTGATGGTTTGTTGATCATGTGTTTTTAGGTCTGAAACCACTTCTAATAGTGAAAGGTAGGTCTGGTTTATAATCTCCCTTGACTAAAAGTATTCTACTGACCCTTGCTACCAGAGATGTCAAAGAAGACAATGGTTGATGAATGACACTACTTCTCTTCTAGCCACCTTTGACTATTCAGTATATTTCAAATAAACAATGTGGCAGTATTGATGTGTATGTCCAGCACACACACAGGTAGGCTGCAAATCCCAAATCAAATTTCAGTGTGACAAACAAAATATGATCTTATCATCAGAAAAAGGTAATACCAGTCTGCTACTACTGTGGATTCCACACAAGGGCTTAAGGAGGTTAGAATGACACCAAAGATAATTCGTTCTCTTGACAAGATACCCACATAATGGATTTCTTAATGAAAAATCACTGTCTGCTATGAAGAAAATAGGTGTGTATCTGTATACGTGCTCTGAGACTTTGCAAGAAAACATGAACTATTGAGTCGCCAGCGCAACATTATTTTGCTGCAGGAGACAGTGATTTATATGTAATTATAAACTGGGTGGTTTGAGTCCTGAATGTTGATTGGCTGACAGCCGTTGTATATCAGCCCGTAAACCACGGGCATGACAAAACATAATTTCTTTACTGCTCTAATTCTGTTGGTTACCAGTTTCAAATAGCAAAAAAGGCACACTGGGGGTTTGTAGTATATGGCCAATATACCACGGCTAAGGGCTCTATCCTGGCACTTCGCATTGCATCGTGCTTAAGAACAGCCCTTAGCCGTGGTATATTGGCCATATACCACACCCCGTCAGCCCTTATTGCTTAATTAGACTTGCTGGTTTGTTAAACAGTTAGGTTAATTTTGGTGTGTAGTTTTAGAAGTACCTGCCAAACACATTGGTATTGTCAAATCAAACCAAATCAAATTGTATTTATCACATGCGCCGAATACAACAGGTGTTGTAGACCTTACTGTGAAATGCTTACTTACAAGCACTCAATGCAAATAGTCCGGGTAGCTATTTGATTAGCTGTTCAGGAGTCTTATGTCTTGGGGGTAGAAGCTGTTAAGAAGCCTTTTGGACCTAGACTTGGCGCTCCGGTAGCGCTTGCGGTGCGGTAGCAGAGAGAACAGTCTATGACTAGGGTGGCTGGAGTCTTTGGCAATTTTTAGGGCCTTCTTCTGACACCGCCTGGTATAGAAGCTCTGGAGGTCCTGGATAGCAGGAAGTTTGACCCCAGTGATGTACTGGGTTGTACGCAATACCCTCCGTAGTGCCTTGTGGTCGGAAACTGAGCAGTTGCCATACCAGGCGGTGATGCAACCAGTCATGCTCTCGATGGTCCAGTACAACTTTTTGAGGATCTGAGGACCAATGCCAAATCTTTTCAGTCTCCTGGGGGGGAATATGCGTTGTCGTGTCCTCTTCACGACTGTCTTGGTGTGTTTGGACCATGATAGTTCATTGTTGATGTGGACACCAAGGAACTTGAAGATCTCAACCTGCTAAAGCTCCGTCGATGAGAATGGGGTGTGCTCGGCTCTCCTTTTTCCTGTAGTCCACAATAATTTCCTTTATCTTGATCACGTTGAGGGACAGGTTGTTTGCCTGGCACCACACTGCCAGGTCTCTGACCTCCTCCCTATAGGCTGTCTCATCATTGTGGACGATCAAGCTGGTGTTGGGTCATGCTTGGCCACGCAGTCATGGGTGAACAGGGAGTACAGGAGTTGACTGAGCACCCACCCCTGTGGGGCCCCTGTGTTGAGGATCAGCAGGGCAGATGCGTTGTTACCTACCCTTACCACCTGGAGGCGGCCCATCAGGAAGGCCAGGATCGAGTTGCCGAAGGAGGTGTTTTGTCCCAGGGTCCTTAGATTAGTGATGAGTTTTGAGGGCAATATGGTGTTGAACGCTGAGCTGTAGTCAATGAATAGCATTCTCACGTAGGTGTTCCTTTTGTCCAGGGGGGAAAGTGCAGTATTGAGTGCAATATAGATTGTGTCATCTGTGGGTCTGTTGGGGCGGTATGCAAATTGTAGTGGGTCTAGGATTTCTGGGATAATGGTGTTGATATGAGCCATGACCAGCTTTTCAAAGCACTTCATGGCTACAGACGTGAGTGCTACGGGTCAGAAGTATTTTAGGCAGGTTACCTTGGTGTTCTTTGGCACAGGGACTATGGTGGTCTGCTTGAAACATGTTGGCATTACAGACATAGTCAGGGAAAGGTTGAAAATGTCAGTGATACTTGCCAGCTGGTCAGCGCATGCTCGGAGTACACGTCCCGGTAATCCATCTGGCCCTGAGGCCTTGTGAATGTTGACCTGTTTTAAGGTCTTACTCACATTGGCTACGGACAGCGTGATCAAACAGTCATCTGGAACAGCTGGTGCTCTCATGCATGCTTCAGTGTTGCTTGCCTCGAAGTGTGCATAGAAGTCATAGCTCATCTGCTATGCTTGTGTCACTGGGCAGCTCGCGGCTGTGCTTCCCTTTGTAGTCCGTAATAGTTTGCAAGCCCTGCCACATCCCCAACGAGCGTCGGAGCCGGTATAGTGGGATTCAATCTTAGTCCTGTATTGACGCTTTGCCTGTTTGGCTCATCGGAAGGCATAGCGGGATTTCTTATAAGCATCTGAGTTAGAGTACTGCTCCTTGAAGTGGCAGCTCTACCCTTTAGCTCAGTGCGGATGTTGCCTGTAATCCATGGCTTCTGGTTGGGGTATGTACGTACGGTCACTGTGGGGATGACGTCATCAATGCACTTATTGATAAAGCCGGTGACTGATGTGGTGTACTCCTCAATGCCATTGTAAGAATACAGTCAACTCTGCCAGCTGTATGTTATTAATTTCGTCATTGAGCCACGAAACAAAAGATATTACCGTTTTTAATGTCCCGTTGGTAGGATAGGCTTGATCGGAGCTCATCCAGTTTATTATCCAATGAATGCACATTGGCTAATAGGACTGATGGTAGAGGTGGGTTACTTACAAGGCACCTCAACCTACGTCCCCTCTGTCTCTGTCTCTTCTTTATGCGAATGACAGGGATTTGGGCCTTGTCCAGTGCCTGAAGTAAATACTTCGCATCCGACTTCTTGATGAAAAAATATTTGTCCAGTACGAGGTGAGTTCTGATATCCAGAAGCTCTTTTCGGTCATAAGAGACATTATGTAGAAAATAAGTTACAAATAACACACAAAAAACACACCCAATAGCACAATTGGTTAGGAGCCCATAAGGCGGCAGCCATCTCCTACCCACATTGCCATTGTCCTACCCACACTGAATTTACAGTAGTAAACAGTCAGCTATCTGGTGTGCGCAACCTGTCAATCTTTCTCTGTCTCTTCAAGCTACACTGATGCTAATACTATCTCAGTGACCCCTGCCAATACCTCACTATATGATCTTGTGATTTTCAGGGCTGATACTGAACGCGGTGGTTAATGCCAGCATTCATTCAAGGAGTATGAGATCAAACAGGCTTTCTTCCTCACCCCTCATTCCCCCTAACTCCCTGTCTCTACTTTCATCAAATCCTCAGCACCACTACTTGTACAAGCTTTCTAACATCACTGTGTAAACCACTAGGGTCAAACTCCATTCCTACCGCGCAATGCGGGCGAAATTGTTAGCTCGCTTCAACAGCTGCACTTGATACATTTGCATTTGAATGTGCATGGTTTGAAAGGGTTTTAAAGCGAATTGGCAGCAAGACATCTCCCTCCAGCTCTGGTTGTTTTGAACGACTGAGAAAACAGTGGTGAGCAGTGTGTCTAACAAGTGTGGTTACACTTTTATCTAATTTAGGAAAGGTCATAGAGGAGGTGAGTGGTTTTACAAGTCAAACAACTTTCAATCTGAACATCTTACCAGTATACGTCCACATGCCCAACAGGTGTAGGCTACATTTGAAAAACCATGGACAACAAGGAATGTACTGTATTATAGATCAGGTTAACTTTTTGTCATGATCAAGTAAAAAAACTCACTAAATATGTTATTTATTTAAGGCAGAGTGTTGTCCCAAAAGATTCCTTACAATGTAAACCAATAAAGCAATAGACTCTGTTATGTTTTAAAAGGGTCTGTATAACCTTTTATTCTCAACCAGTTTCGACACTGTGCTCTATCGAATTAACATTTACCCCTGAGAAACAGTAAACCAGTTTAAGTTATGCTGCTTACTTGCTTGACTAGTTATGACAAGGGTATTACTACTATCTGCTGGCCAAAGTCCAATACACTGCAACAAAACAGTAGGAAAATGAGAACATCGCCACAAACCGTGTTAGTTTATTGGTTGGGATCATCTAAAATGACATATAGAGTTATTAATGTGATGCTGTAATGACACACGCATACAGCTGTTTCTGCCATCTCACCACTTTATCTTATTAGCAGAACATGAGTAGTACATGTAGCCTACATGTGATTGGCATTTCTGAAGCGTTATTCAGAAACAAAATATGATACATGTTAATTTAGTGTAACATTTACTTGGACAAAATCTGGTGTCCAATTAAAATATTTAATGACATGACAAATTGCCCTGTAGCGCTGATTAGATATGAAACATAATTTAAATTGCATAACATAATGAAATGTCCTATTGACCAAAAAATATTCTAACCTCAACGAGGTATACCCATATTTTGAATAGCAATTGGATTCAGCAGGATAGCCAAGAGTTTGTTTATGGTGAGACTATTTTGTAGACTCCCAATTTTGTAGCATATCATGTATCATATTTCTTACGGCTAAAATGATTGTTGACATTCATGTAGACAAATCTGAATTCAATTAGCATATCTAAATTGCATTTATTTGTGTCCAATCCGGTGGCAGGCATCTACTTAGATTGGATACAAAAATACAAAATGCTATCCCTTAGCATTTGGGTGCCAAAATTGCAGGACTTATTGTCCACAAGTGTGATATGGAAGTATTCCCTCTGTCTAGGGGTCGCTGGGGAACTGCGGTGGTGTCCCCCCTAGAAATGTATGATAATAATCAAATCAAATCAAATGTATTTATATAGCCCTTCGTACATCAGCTGATATCTCAAAGTGCTGTACAGAAACCCAGCCTAAAACCCCAAACAGCAAGCAATGCAGGTGTAGAAGCAATAAAAAAAATGTTTTGCCAAAAGGCACCTAAAGGACTCTCAGATCATGAGAAGCAAGATTCTCTGGTCTGCCAAGTGTCATTCCTGGGGGAAACCTGTCACCATCCCTACTGTGAAGCATGGTGGTGGTAGCATGCTATGGGGTTGTTTTTCAGCCACAGGGAAGACTAGTCAGGATTGAGCGAAAGATTAACGGAGCAAAGCACAGAGAGATCCTTGATGAAAACCTGCTCCAGAGCACTCAGGATTTCAGACTGGGGCGAAGGTTCACCTTCCAACAGGACAACAACCTTAAGCACACAGCCAAGATAACTTCAGGACAAGTCTCTGAATGTCCTTGAGTGGCCCAGCCAGAGCCCGGACTTGAACCAGATCGAACAAGCATGTAGCGTTATACCCAAGAAGACTTGAGGCTACAATCACTGCCAAAGGTGCTTCAACAAAGAACTGAGTAAAGGGTTTGAATACTTATGTAAATGTGATATTTCATTTTATTATTATATTTTTTATGTCTAAAAACCTGTTTTTGCTTTGTCATTTTGGGCTATTGTGTGTAGATTGGTGAGAATAAAAAGAAAAAACAATTTTAGAATAATGCTGTAATGTAAAGAAATGTGGAAAAAGTCAAGCGGTCTGAATACTTTCTGAATGAACTGTGTATATAATTATTAACAATAGATATTATTGTATGGGACAATATACAAAATTCTATTTATTGGTTTCTTTTCAATTTTAAAGAGAGGAAAATACAATTAATTGAAGGTTACTTGTTGATGTAAAAATCTACATTTACTGATATTAAGATTGTGTCATTGTATTTGGGTTGGAGGTTGGGGTCGCGAGAAATTCTGACGGAAATAAGATTGGGTCCCCACTGAAAAAGTTTGAATGCCTCTGGTCTAGGGGATATCTGTGTGGCATGCCATACACTGCATTAACAGTTAGCAGTCTTAGTGCTCTTCTTGAATAGTAAGATGTATTATCATTAAGCAGCCTGTCCCAGAGGCCATGCTGTGGTCTTCAAATGACAGCCAGCCCTGGCGGGAGCTGACGTATAGACACTAAGCAGATAAAAACAAGACCTGACATCTAATACACTATACATGAGATATTGACCGCAGTTTGCGGTCAAGTTTACCGCTTGTGCAGTGGTGGAAAAAGTACCCAATTGTCATACTTGAGTTAAAGCAAAGCTACTTTAATAGAAAATGACTCAAGTAAAGTGAAAGGCACCCAGTAAAATACCGCTTGAGTAAAAGTCTAAAAATATTTGGTTTTAAGTATACTTAAGTATCAAAAGTAAATGTAATTGCTAAAATATACTTAAGTACTGTATTAAAAGTAAAATTATAAATCATTTCAAATAATCTATAAAAAGCAAACCAGATGGGAGATGGTAACATTACATTTATGTTTTTATTTATTTACGGGTAGACAGGAGCACACTACAACACTCAGACATCATTTACAAATTAAGCATGTGTGTTTAGTGAGCCGTCTGATCATAGGCAACAGGGATGACCAGGGATGTTCTCTTGATAAGTGTGTGAATTGTACCATTTTCCTGTCTCACTAAGTATTCAATATGTTAAGAGTACTTTTGAGTGTCCGGGAAAATGTATGGAGTAAAAAGTACATGATTTTATTCAGGAATATAGTGAAGTAAAAGTAAAAGTTGTCAAAAATATAAATAGTTTAAAAAAAAACGAATTAAGTAGTACTTTAAAGTATGTTTACTTAAGTACTTTACAGAACTGTGTTTGTGTGTGAGCCCTAGTGAATTGAGAAAAGACGAACATCCTCCTTGTAACTGTTACATCTTGTTCGTATGCAACAGAAGAACAGTATAGATGGGGATTCTCAAATACTTGTGAAAACAATGTTATAAATTACAGTACCTGTGGCCATCTAACAATGGCATGGACACTGGAAAATAATTGTTTTCTATTAGCATATCTATACAGTACAAAACACTAGCGGCCAAATACTGGTTCAGTATATTAACTTTACAAGGGAGAATTATGCAAATGAACATTGGACTCGTGTTTGTGATGCAACAGTAGAAGTATAACCCCTATGATGTAACTGGAATGATGAGATAGATGTTCTTCTTATATGTTCTTCTTTTATGTGTGCTTGTTTTTTTAAATGGTCGAATGAATAAACTAAACTAAACTAAACTATAATAAAGAAAGCCACTATGTACCGGTCGTCGTCGGTGGAAGAAGGTGAGGACCAAGGTGTAGAGTGGTATGTGTCCATATTTAATAGATGAACACAGAAAATACAAAATAACAAAGAGAAATTACCGAAAACAGTTCTGGCTGGTGCAGACACATAACAGAAAACAGAAAATAATCACCCACGAAACACAATAGAAAACAGGCTACCTAAATATGGTTCTCAATCAGGGACAACGATTGACAGCTGCCTCTGATTGAGAACCATACCAGGCCAAACACAGAAATAGCAAAACATAGAAAACTAACATAGACAACCCACCCAACTTACGCCCTGACCATACTAAAACAAAGACATAACAAAAGAACTAAGGTCAGAACGTGACACACTACTTAAAGCACTAGAGTAGCTATCTTGTTCTTCAGTAGAACTGCAAACAACACATTCAGATGCCTCAGAATAGAATAACGATCCTGAATGCCTTATCTGATAGTTAGTAGGAGTTATTTTAGCATAGAAAACACAGTGATGGCAACCAACAATTTTTGTTTTTACAAACACAAGTCTTATCAGACCATTAGGTGCTCTTCTCAAACTGTAGTAAGACAAGATACCATAATTTATAGGTTACATTACCACACATAGACACTGTTCAGGATTGCCCCGTGGGATCCCGAAATTCCATCAATCAAATAAAATACAAATTAAATGGTCACATCCGCGTGTTTAGCAGATGTTATTGCAGGTGTAGCGAAATGTTTGTGTTTCTAGCTCCATGTCCTGGCCTTAGTATTCTGTGTTTTCTTTATTATGTTGGTTAGGCCAGGGTGGGACATGGGTGATTTATGTGTCTTGTTTTGTCTAGGGGTTTTGTAGTCTATGGGGTTGTGTTCAGTTGAGTGTTCTAGGTAAGTCTATGGTTGCCTGGAGTGGTTCTCAATCAGAGGCAGGTGTTATTCGTTGTCTCTGATTGGGAACCATATTTAGGCAGCCATATTCTTTAGGTATCTTGTGGGTGATTGTTCCGGTCCCTGTGTTTTGCACCAGTTAGGACTGTTTCGGTTTTTCCATGGTTTCTTATTTTGTGTAGTGTTCACGTTTTCATCTTTCATTAAACTGTTACACTCCAACAGTGCAGTAATATCTAACAAGTAATATCTAACAATTTCACAACATATACCCAATACACACAAATCTAAGTAAAGGAATGGAATTAAGAGTATATAAATATATGGATGAGCAATGTCAGAGCAGCTTAAACTAAGAGAGTAGAATAATATAGAATACAGTATATACATATGAGATGAGTAATACAAGATATGTAAACATTATTAAAGTGTAAAGTAGGGTTCCTTATTAGGCAGATGGTGCAAATTGTACACTTTTTGATCTCCCTGAAGACAGCCATTATGGAAGATAATACAGCCATGAAGGCTAAATGCAGTAACTGACTATTCTGCATGGCACTGAGAAATACACAGATGTACTTTTACATTTTATGAAGTGTAATTGGGGTGTGCATTAGGTCTAGACCTACTATGAATGAAATGAATGGTCTTCATTTCACCTTCAGTGTGTTTGATACCTTGCACAAATATGTGTTCCTTTTAATGCTCCAAGCTACGTATCTTTTCCACGGATCGTCTACAACCAAGTACTGTAGATATCAGCATACTGGCACAATAGACAAATGGTCAGAAGCAGTCAAATAATAACAGCCAAACTAAAACATGAACTGGGATTGGTTATTTAGAATCAACAACAATGGCCCAAGTTTGACTTTCAGAGGTCTTACTTTCCCCACCCTGAACTCTTTCACTTATTATTGTGTGTCCTGTAAACCTCAACCTTTAGAAATGTCAGATGTGTCCTGCAGGCCACTGTAAAATAAGATTTTAGTGGCCATGGTTGCAGTGGCGGTCAGTGCCGTTTATGATGAGGGAGGACGATTATGTTTTTCATCAGCATGGCCTTATTTCTATTACAGCATGTTGGATGACTGTCGTTCATATTCCATTCACCCAGTTCAAAGTAACAGCTATAGGTTTAGGCTACTACATTATACAAAAATTTTCCCTGTACCCATCATGAGTTTGCTACAACCTAGCCTATTAATGAAAGTTTACAACGTAGGTGCACACAGGTCGAGAGATCAATTTGAGGTGACAGACAGTGACACATTCAATACCGCCTTTCAAACTCTTGCCTGCATCTAGCTAATCTAGGGTGTAATCATTAGTCCAACATTTGCAAACAAGAGTTTATATTGGACAAATTCAGGTATTTATATTCCTGTTTAGTTTGCTTCCGTTTAAGAAACATTTTTAAACAGAATCGGCGGAATGAATACACCCCTGATCATAGCAGCCATGTTGTATTCATTCTAGTCTCTATGCACTCTCCTCCTCTCACCTTTTCCCTTCGCTTGTGGACTTTAATGAAGAACACATCAGCTGTATGTGACCAGGCCAAAATAACTTTCTAAGCCAAACTATGTCATAAACGCTACACACAGCCTACATAGTTGTTCCCATATTAGCTAAAGTAACGTCATAGTCAACATAGCTAATAGAACTAATGCATTAGTAAACATGCTACAATCATGCAGTAACGTTACAGTGTATAGTCAGTAAGCAGTTACACTGACGGGCCCAGGTGGCAACAAATTAATAAAACTAAAAGCTTACCTTAACTTGGAAGAGTTCCAGTGTTGTGTTGGATAGTCATAGCCAGCTAGCTAACATGTTTGAGCCGGGTGTTTGAATAACTAAGCTAGCTAGCTGCATTTTCTAGCTAAGTAAGCAAAACTGAAAGTGAAACAAATGACAATCTCTCTCTCTCTTGCTTCTCCTTCATTTTTGAAGAAATTAATTTGTTAAAAATGTTCAGTACTAGATAAATCCTCTGATCCTTTGATTGGGTGGACAACATGTCAGTTCATGCTGCAAGGGCTCTGATAGTTTGGAGGACGTCCTCCTGGAGTTGTCATAATTACTGTGTAAGTCTATGGAAGGGGGTGAGAACCAAGATCTTCCTAGGTGTTGTATTAAAGTCAATGTACCAAGAGGAGGATGGAAGATAGCTGCCCTCCGGCTACACCATGGTGCTACCCTACAGAGTGCTGCTGAGGCTACTTTAGACCATCATTTCAAAACAGTGTGTTTTAATAAATTATTTGGTGACGTGAATATATTTAGAATAGTTTTATCTACAAAGGATAACTTTTTCAATGTTTTACCATTTCTATTTTTAGGAAATTCACTGAGGAGGATGGTCCTCCCCTTCCTCCTCTGAGGAGCCTCCATATGGTTGCAGCTGTAGCCTACCAAACATGCAGCCAAATATTTTCCCGCAATTTGGGTCATCTTAACAAATGAGCACAGGGAATATACGTATTTTTCTAGCGTTCCGGTTGCCATCCAAGCAATATCTATTGTTGTTAGCACAGCAGTCTCTCTTCATATGCATAGAAGCATCATTACATTTAACAAGTGCCTTTCTTCCAAAAACACCCCCTTCTTTAAGTCTTAATGAAAATGTGTCATTGATGATTTGTATGTGTAATATACTTAGCTAGCTGTTGTACTAGTGCAGTAACTCAACATCTAGTACATTTTAAATTATGCAGTGGTTCCAAAGATGTCAGTCCATTACAAACCACACTACCATGTCTCCTTGAATGTCTATTTTCAATAAGTTTCTGAGTCTTTTGTGCCTCCTTAATGTTGCTTCCTTAGGTGTCGTGATTCACAGTCAACTGCAAACAGAATGTGTCCGCCCAGGGCTGTGGTTGTTAGAGCCACACGGTCTTTTCAGCCCATTCTGATATGGTCACTGTTTGAGATCTTTGAGACTCCCTTATGCTGCTGTCGTATCATCACCAAACCTGAAGGCATGTTGCTGCCTACAAATTGATGATTGTTGGTCACATTTGGAAACAAGGAAACAATAGCGGTAGGGACAAGAGGATGGTTCGTGGTACAACTAGGGTGTAATGACCCGCAGAACATGTATCATCATTGACTTTATTTATTCCCTTGGCCTTCCTCCCTGGACTGTGGTAATGGTGTATGGACCATGGCTTATCTAGTCTGAGAAATAGGAGCAGGTCACTGCAGCAGAGGTTAAAGATAGCAGAGAATCCAGCCTCACTAACCCAGCTATGGTGGGGCAGGATGCTTGTGCTAACCAAGGGAGAATGACTGCCCCCTCTCATTGAAGCCACGAAGTTCAAGGATGATTGCGATACTGCACACATTGTTTTCAGCAAACAGGATCCCCCATTATAGTGAAGGGGAAAGAGGCAATATTTATGGTTAATCTTTGTGTAAATAAATACAAATTTCGAAGACAATTGTGGTAACTGCTTTAATTGAACAAGATGTAGAGTACCAGTCAAAAGTTTGGACACACCTACTCATTCAAGGGTTTTTCTTTATTTTTACTATATTTTACATTATACAATAATAGTGAAGACATCAAAACTATGAAATAACACATATGGAATCATGTTGTAACCAAAAACGTGTTAAACAAATCAATTAGATTTTCTTTGAGATTCTTCAAAGTAGCAACCCTTTGCCTTGAAGACAGCTTTGCACACTCTTGGCATTCTCTCAACCAGCTTCATGAGGTAGTCACCTGGAATGCGTTTCAATTAACAGGTGTGCCTTGTTAAAAGTTCATTTGTGGAATTTCTTTCCTTCTTAATGCGTTTGAGCTAATCAGCTGCGTTGTGACAAGGTAGGGGTGGTATACAGAAGATAGCTCTATTTGGAAAAAGAACAGCTCAAATAAGCAAAGAGAAACAACAGTAGATCATTACTTTAAGACAGATATTGTATATTGTGAACTTCTAAAGTTTCTTCAGGTGCAGTCACAAAAAAACATCAAGCGCTATGATGAAACTGGCTCTCGTGAGGACCACCACAGAAAGGAAGACCCAGAGTTACATCTGCTGCAGAGGATAGGTTCATTAGAGTTACCAGCCTCAGAAAGTAACAGACACATCTCAATATCAACTGTTCAGAGGAGACTGCGTGAATCAGGCCTTCATGGTCAAATTGCTGCAAAGAAACCACCACTAAAGGACACCAATAAGAAGAAGAGAATTGCTTGCGCCAAGAAATACGAGCAATGGACATTAGCCGGTGGAAATCTGTCCTTTGGTCTGATTTTTGGTTCCAACGTCATGTCTTTGTGAGATGTTGAGTGTGTGAAGGATGATCTCCGCATGTGTAGTTCCTACCGTGAAGCAAGGAGGAGGATGTGTGGTGGTGTGATTGGTGATTTGCTGGTGACACGGTCTGTGATCTATTTAGAATTCAAGGCACACTTAACCAGCATAGCTACCACATCATTATACAGCAATACACCATCCCATCTGGTTTGCATTTAGTGGGAGTATCATTTGTTTTTCAACAGGACAATGACCCAACACACCTCCTGTCACACCCTGACCATAGTTTACTTTGTATATTTCCATGTTTTGGTTGGTCAGGGTGTGAGCTGAGTGGGCATTCTATGTTTCATGTCTAGTTTGTCTATTTCTATGTCTGGCCTGATATGGTTCTCAATCAGAGGCAGGTGTTAGTCATTGTCTCTGATTGGGAACAATATTTAGGTAGCCTGGGTTTCACTGTGTGTTTGTGGGTGATTGTTCCTGTCTCTGTGTTTTGCACCAGATAGGGCTGTTTTGGTTTTCCACGGTTGTTGTTTTTGTAGTGTTCGTGTTTTTCCTTTTTGTTATTAAACATGAATCAGTATAATCTACACGCTGCATTTTGGTCCGACTCTCCTTCAACTAAAGAGAACCGTTACACCTCCAGGCGGTGTAAGGGCTATTTTACAAAGAAGGAGAGTAATGGAGTGCTTCATCAGATGACCTGGCCTCCACAATCACCCGACCTCAACCCAATTGAGATGATTTGGGATGAGTTGGACTGCAGACAACAGGAAAAGTAGCCAACAAGTGCTCAGCATATGTGGGAACTCTCTGAAGACTTTTGGAAAAGCATTCCAGGTGAAGCTGAGTGTGCAAAGCTGTCATCAAGTCAAGTGTGGCTACTTTGAAGAATCTATAATATAAAATAAAAATATATTTTGATTCGTTTAACACTTTTTTGGTTACTACATGATTCCATATGTGTTATTTCATAGTGTTGATGTATTCACTATTATTCTATAATGTAGAAAATAGTATAAAAAATAAAAACCCTTGAATGATTAGCTGTGTCCAAACTTTTGACTGGTACTCTATGCCTATCAGTTAATTAGGTCAGATAGGAGAGAGGCGTTGTGCTGTGAGTTCTTGTGATACTTGTTTTTTAAAGCTGATTTAGCTTTTTGCATGAGTGATTTCAGATGGAAGGGAGTTCCATTTGACATATCCCTCTTGTAGACCAAAGAAGCACCCATAAAAATAGGATATTCAAAATCCAGTGTATGGGCTTAGAGCAAGTTATTGAATAGCTAATGAATATTTATAATTGTATTTATTTATAACTACCTTGTAAATAATGTATCAGTAGTAATTATAATGACATTTATTTAAACTTATAACATTTCAATCCAGTAATGAGCCTATCATTGCATTTATGTAGAATAATTGATAATAGTTGAAAGTTGGACATTTTCAAAGCTAATTGGTACAAATGACTATAAAAAGGGTTTACATTTCAGCATTTTTCAAATGATAAAGCTGATGCATCTTAGTATATTTTTGAATGGATCGAGAGAATATTCTATATCATTAATGTAATTATCTTCCATTGTCTTCCAACCAGACATCCCTTTCTTTGCACTTTGCCATCGTGTTGTCTGCTTGCTTTATTTGTATTTTTTTAAATGGTCTCGTTGTTTCTATAAAATCCTCTGGTGATGCAGGACAGAGGGAATGAGGCTTTGAATTAGTGGCTATAAATCTTCTTGAAAGTAATACCTGTAGAACAGACATTGCAACAGCTGCAACTTGTTTACCTATGATTGACATTAAAGCAGTGAGGCGGGGCAGCTTTGACAGACTGTAAAGAGTCACTTGAGATGTTGCATTTGGTGATGCACATTTCTGATTGAAGACCTCAGTAATCCCAGTGGCAGAGAGGAGCCACCAGTGCAGCCCTGTTATTTCTATCCAAATCATTGATCTCACGCTCTCAATGCACCTCCTCTGGAAGATCACCAGATTAGTGGGTTCAAGCGTATTGTCCAAGGGAATTTGGTTTCTGTTGCATCAAAGTTGGGCTTCATAAATAATGCATGCTTTAAGCATTACTCTTTAATGAGTCCCATTGCTAAGGACACCCTAATTGTAAAAAGAAAGACCCAAACTAGATGTGCTTATGAATGATAAATGATGTGGGCTTAATCTCATTTTAGGGTATCAATGGTGAAAACAAACAAAGAAATAGCAAAACAATATTCCCATAACACATAAATAAGTTCCACAGTCACGGGAATATAACTAGCATGTAAATCTACAACAAAGTTAATATAACTAGTGTCACACAAAGTTAGAACATGGTTAAGATAACTAGTCTCATACAATGTTACAAGGTCAATATAACTAGTCTCATACAATGTTACAAGGTCAATATCACTAGTGTCATACAAAGTTACAACAAGGTTAAAATAACTAGTCTCATACAAAGTTACAAGGTTAATATAACTAGTCTCATACAAAGTTAGAACAAGGTTAATATAACTAGTTTCATACCAAACTAAACAAGGTTAATATAACTAGTCTCATACAAAGTTGGAACAAAGTTAATATAACTATTGTCATACCAAACTAAAACAAGGTTAATATAACTAGTCTCATACAAAGTTAGAACAAGGTTAATATAACTAGTGTCAAACAAAACTAGAACAAGGTTAATATAACTAGTCTGATACAAAGTTAATATAACTAGTCTCATACAAAGTTAGAACAAGGTTAATATAACTAGTGTCATACCAAACTAAAACAAGGTTAATATAACTAGTCTCATACAAAGTTAGAACAAGGTTAATATAACTAGTGTCATACAAAACTAAAACAAGGTTAATATAACTAGTCTCATACAAAGTTATAACAATGTTAATATAACTAGTGTCATACCAAACTAAAACAAGGTTAATATAACTAGTCTGATACAAAGTTAGAACAAGGTTAATATAACTAGTCTCATACAAAGTTAATATGACTAGTCAAATACAAAGTTAGAACAAGGTTAATATAACTAGTCTCATACAAAGTTAATATGACTAGTCAAATACAAAGTTAGAACAAGGTTAATATAACTAGTCTCATACAAAGTTGGAACAAGGTTAATATAACTAGTGTCATACAAAGTTGGAACAAGGTTAATATAACTAGTCTCATACAAAGTTGGAACAAGGTTAATATGACTAGTCTCATACAAAGTTGGAACAAGGTTAATATAACTAGTCTCATACAAAGTTGGAACAAGGTTAATATAACTAGTCTCATACAAAGTTGGAACAAGGTTAATATAACTAGTCTCATACAAAGTTGGAACAAGGTTAATATAACTAGTGTCATACAAAGTTAGAACAAGGTTAATATAACTAGTGTCATACAAAGTTAATATAACTAGTCCCATACAAAGTTGGAACAAGGTTAATATAACTAGTCTCATACAAAGTTAATATGACTAGTCTCATACAAAGTTATAACAAGGTTAATATAACTAGTCTCATACAAAGTTAATATGACTAGTCTCATACAAAGTTATAACAAGGTTAATATAACTAGTCTCATACCAAACTAAAACCATTTTAATATAACTAGTCTCATACAAAGTTAATATAACTAGTCTCATACAAAGTTAATATGACTAGTCTCATACAAAGTTAGAACAAGGTTAATATAACTAGTCTCATACCAAACTAAAACCATTTTAATATAACTAGTCTCATACAAAGTTAATATAACTAGTCTCATACAAAGTTAATATGACTAGTCTCATACAAAGTTGGAACAAGGTTAATATAACTAGTCTCATACAAAGTTAATATGACTAGTCTCATACAAAGTTAGAACAAGGTAAATATAACTAGTCTCATACAAAGTTGGAACAAGGTTAATATAACTAGTCTCATACAAAGTTAATATGACTAGTCTCATACAAAGTTGGAACAAGGTTAATATAACTAGTCTCATACCAAACTAAAACAAGGTTGATATAACTAATGTCATGCAAAGTTAATATAACTATTGTCATATAAAGTTGGAACAAGGTTAATATAACTAGTCTCATACAAAGTTGGAACAAGGTTAATATAACTAGTCTCATACCAAACTAAACAAGGTTAATATAACTAGTCTCATACAAAGTTGGAACAAGGTTAATATAACTAGTCTCATACCAAACTAAAACAAGGTTAATATAACTAGTGTCATGCAAAGTTAGAACAAGGTTAATATAACTAGTGTCATGCAAAGTTAGAACAAGGTTAATATAACTAGTCTCATACCAAACTAAAACAAGGTTAATATAACTAGTCTCATACAAAGTTAGAACAATGTTAATATAACTAGTCTCATACAAAGTTAATATAACTAGTCTCATACCAAACTAAAACAAGGTTAATATAACTAGTGTCATGCAAAGTTAGAACAAGGTTAATATAACTAGTGTCATGCAAAGTTAGAACAAGGTTAATATAACTAGTCTCATACAAAGTTAGAACAATGTTAATATAACTAGTCTCATACAAAGTTGGAACAAGGTAATATAACTAGTCTCATACAAAGTTGGAACAAGGTTAATATAACTAGTCTCATACAAAGTTAATATAACTAGTCTCATACAAAGTTAGAACAAGGTTAATATAACTAGTCTCATACAAAGTTAGAACAAGGTTAATATAACTAGTCTCATACAAAGTTAATATGACTAGTCAAATACAAAGTTAGAACAAGGTTAATATAACTAGTCTCATACAAATTTGGAACAAGGTTAATATAACTAGTCTCATACAAAGTTAATATGACTAGTCAAATACAAAGTTAGAACAAGGTTAATATAACTAGTGTCATACCAAACTAAAACAAGGTTAATATAACTAGTGTCATACAAAACTAAAACAAGGTTAATATAACTAGTCTCATACAAAGTTGGAACAAGGTTAATATAACTAGTCTCATACAAAGTTAATATGACTAGTCAAATACAAAGTTAGAACAAGGTTAATATAACTAGTCTCATACAAAGTTAGAACAAGGTAATATAACTAGTCTCATACAAAGTTAATATGACTAGTCAAATACAAAGTTGGAACAAGGTAATATAACTAGTCTCATACAAAGTTGGAACAAGGTTAATATAACTAGTCTCATACAAAGTTAATATGACTAGTCTCATACAAAGTTAATATGACTAGTCTCATACAAAGTTAATATGACTAGTCTCATACAAAGTTGGAACAAGGTTAATATAACTAGTCTCATACAAAGTTAATATGACTAGTCAAATACAAAGTTAGAACAAGGTTAATATAACTAGTCTCATACAAAGTTAGAACAAGGTAATATAACTAGTCAAATACAAAGTTAGAACAAGGTTAATATAACTAGTCAAATACAAAGTTAGAACAAGGTTAATATGACTAGTCAAATACAAAGTTAGAACAAGGTTAATATAACTAGTCTCATACAAAGTTAGAACAAGGTAATATAACTAGTCAAATACAAAGGTAGAACAAGGTCAATTTAACTAGTCTCATACAAAGTTAGAACAAGGTTAATATAACTAGTCTCATACAAAGTTAGAACAAGGTAATATAACTAGTCAAATACAAAGTTAGAACAAGGTTAATATAACTAGTCAAATACAAAGTTAGAACAAGGTCAATTTAACTAGTCTCAAAGTTAGAACAAGGTTAATATAACTAGTGTCAAACAAAACTAGAACAAGGTTAATATAACTAGTATCATGCAAAGGTAGAACAAGGTTAATTTAACTAGTCTCATACAAAGTTAGAACAAGGTTAATATAACTAGTGTCATGCAAAACTAGAACAAGGCTGAAAATACCAGTGTAGCTAGCTTCAGATTTGAAGAATGAAGTGTCATGACTTATTCTGTAATGATGTCACCAATTTGTGTTGTCCTGGAATAGAAGAAACAATGTGTGCAAGGCAGGTTGTCACCGCCACTGTCCCTATTGTCATGTCTCCTAGAGGAAGCCACAGAGGAAAAATGTTACATACAGCACACAGTTTAAAGGAATATTGCCAGGAAGTAATTTCCAGCCATAATAAACTTTTCCAATGAAGTGGAAGGGGATATATTGAGAGGACGGTGCTGATGCTGCATCATTGTAAAACTAATGTTCAGAATATAACATCTTCGAAACCAGCAATCGTGATCTGACTGATCATATAGCCGCTGTACGAAAGTTTATTGGAAGTTCTCCACTAACTAAATCAGGCTGGTGCTTTTGATCCTTCAGCCGGAGACATGCCTTCTGCCCTAGCAGCAGGCCATGCTGTGTGAGTGAACAGAATACAGAGGAAAGGCCTGAAGTACCACATACTAAAGAGATAGACTATTTTAGTAGCACTCAAGACCTCTTCACTATTTCAGTATGATGATGAGGGGCCTTTAGGGCATGCTGACTAAGTATCCCATAAGTCAGAGGATTTGTCTTTGTCATCCCACAGGTTAACGCCAGCCAATTCATTTCCTTGGTGCAGGAAGTTATATTTGCCACAACAATGACAATAGCTGAAACAAAAGAGTTATGTATAATTACTTTAATGAAAGTATTAAGGAGGAGTGACAAGAGCTCTGGAGCTGCGGGCTGAGTGTTGCCTCTCTGACTCACCAATGCCAACCAATGGATGTTGGGTGGTAAAGGGCTCTGACTCCCTGCAGCCAGTGATGGGCTAAAATGACATAATAAAAATACAATGACAAAATACAAATACCATAAAGACCAATGTATCAAAATATACTATATATATATATTTAATTAAAATACATGTATTTTGTATTTTAAAATACAGAAATACATTTGCGAGTAGCTGACCCGAACAGCAACAACATTCTCAGAAACAATTAAAGAAATGTTTTACTTGCTATGAGTGTGATATGTTGTTGTTTATCTACCTTAGTTAAATAAAAGTCACTCTGGGTAAGAATGTCTGCTAAATGACCCAAAATGTATACTGATAAAAAATATGAACGCAACAAAATTGTTGGCACCCATTTTTCATGAGTTGAGATAAAAGACCCCAGAAATTTTCCATATGCACAAAAAGCTTATTTCTCTCAATGTTGTGCTAAAATGTGTTTACTTCCCTGTTAGTGAGCATTTCTCCTTTTCCAAGATAATCCATCCGCATATCAAGAAGCTGATTAAACAGCATGAACATTAAATATTTGGGGTGACAGGTAGCCTAGTGGTTAGAGCGTTGGGCCAGTAGCTAGATCGAATCCCTGAGCTCACAAGGTAAAAGTCTGTTGTTCTACCCCTGAACAAGGCAGTTAACCCGCTGTCATTGTAAATAAGAATTTGTTCTTAACTGACTTGCCTAGTTAAATAGAAAATAAATAAAAAACAGGTGCACCTTGTGCTGGGGAAAATATAAGGCCACTCCTGAAATGTACAGTTTTGTCACACAACACAATGCCACAGATGGCTCATGTTAAAGGGGGAAGTGCAATTAGCATGCTAACTGCAGGAATGTCCAACAGAGCTGTTGCCAAATACATTTATGTTAATTTCTCTACCATAAGCCTCTACCAGCGTCGCTTTAGAAAATTTGGCAGTACATCCAACCGGCCATGTGTAACCACACCAGCTCAGGACCTTCACATCCGGCTTATTTACCTGCAGGATCTTCTGAGGAGGGATTCTGTATTTAATAAAGCCCTTCTGGGGAAGAAATAAAATGTTCTAATTAGCTGGGCCTGGCTGCCCAGTGGGTGGACCTGGCTCCCAAGCGGGTGGGCCTATGCCCTCCCAGGCTCACCAATGGCTGCACCCCTGCCCAGTCATGTGAAATCCATAATTTAGGGCCTAATGAATTTATTTCAAATGAATGATTTCCTTATATGAACTGTAACTCAGTCAAATCTTTTAAATTGTTGCATGTTACGTTTAGATTTTTGTTCAGTATATATGTGAAAATCAACATACCAAAATGGACTGCAAAGCACCCTGTGTAATATCATTAGCCTTATTTCTGGGCAGAGTAAATTATAATAATACTTTGCATGCTTTGAAATTGTTCATTTGTACATTTTTAACAACAACAAAAATGTATAAAAATATGGACATGCTCTTTTACCAAATAGGGCTATCTTCTGTATTCCACCCATACCTTGTCACAAAACAACTGATTGGCTCAAACGCATTAAGAAGGAAAGACATTCCACAAATACATTTTTTACAAGGCACACCTGTTAATTGAAATGCATTCCAGGTGACTACCTCATGAAGCTGGTTGAGAGAATGCCTAGAGTGTGCAAAGCTGTCATCAAAGCAAAGGTTGGCAACTTTGAAGAATCTAAAACACACATATATATATATATATATATATATATAACTCAACATAAAAAGAAACGTCCCTTTTTCAGGACCCTGTCTTTCAAAGATAATTCATAAAAATCGAAATAACTTCACAGATCTTCATTGAAAAGGGTTTAAACACTGTTTCCCATGCTTGTTCAATGAACCATAAACAATTCATGAACATGCACCTGTGGTCCTTAAGTCGCACATTTGTTTTGTTTTATTTCACCTTTATTTTACTAGGTAGGCAAGTTCTCATTTACAATTGCGACCTGGCCAAGATAAAGCAAAGCAGTTCGACACATACAATGACACAGAGTTACACATGGAGTAAAACAAACATACAGTCAATAATACAGTAGAAACAAGTTTATATACGATGTGAGCAAATGAGGTGAGATAAGGGAGGTAAAGGTAAAAAAATGCTATGGTGGCAAAGTAAATACAGTATAGCAAGTAAAACACTAGAATGGTAGATTTGCAGTGGAAGAATGTGCACAGTAGAAATAAAAAATAATGGGGTGCAAAGGAGCAAAATAAATATGCCATGTCTACTGCTGTCTTGACTAGTTCTTATTGTTTTATTTCACTGCAGAGCCCTCAATCCCGCTCAAAATGCCTTAGATTGCTCTCCTCTCTCATCATCACTCAACTCCCTGGTTTACCTCTACTGTACTCACATCCTACCATACCATTGTCTGTACATTATGCCCTGAATCTATTCTACAACACCCAGAAATCTGCTCCTTTTAATCTCTGTCCCAACGATCTAGACGACCAGTTATTATGGCCTTTAGCCATACCCTTATCCTACTCCTCCTCTGCGCCACTGGTGATGTAGAGGTTAACCCAGGCCCTGTAGCCCCCAGCTCCATTCCTATTCCCCAGGCTCTATCATTTGTTGACTTCTGTAACCGTTTTATTCACTGCTTTAGCATACTCCGCCAACCCTGATGTCCTAGCCATGTCTGAATCCTGGCTTAGGAAGGCCACCAACAATTCTGAAATGTCCATTCCCAACTACAACATTTTCAGCCAAGATAGAACTGCCAAACGGGGTTGGAGTTACAATCTACTGCAGAGATAGCCTGCAGAGTTCTGTCATGCTATCCAGGCCTGTGCCCAAACAGCTCCAGCTTCTACTTTTAAAAATCCACCTTTCTAGAAAAAAGTCTCTCACTGTTGCCACTTATTATAGAACCCCCAGCTGTGCCCTGGTCACCATATGTGAATTAATTGCCCCCATTTATCTTCAGAGTTTGTACTGTTAGGTGACCTAAACTGGGATATGCTTAACACCCCGGCCGTCCTACAATCTAAGCTAGATGCCCTCAATCTCACACAAATGATCAAGGAACCTACCAGGTACAACCCTAAATCCGTAAACAAGGGCACCCTCATAGATATCATCCTGACCAATCTGCCCTCTAAATACACCTCTGCTGTCTTCAACCAGGATCACAGTGATCACTGCCTCATTGCCTGCATCTGTAATGGGTCCTTGCCTGCATCTGTAATGGGTCAAATGTTCCCTAAAACACTTCAGCAAGCAGGCCTTTCTAATCGACCTGGCCTGGGTATCCTGGAAGGATATTGACCACATTCCATCAGTAGAGGATGCCTGGTTATTCTTTAAAAGTGCTTTCCTCACCAACTTAAATAAGCATGCCCCATTCAAAATATGTAGAACTAAGAGCAGATATAGCCCTTGGTTCACTCCAGACTTGACTGCCCTTGACCAGCACAAAAACAATTGCTCTTAAATACAAGTAAAACTAAATGCATGCTCTTCAACCGATCGCTACCTGCACCTACCCGCCTGTCCAACATCACTACTCTGGACGGCTCTGACTTAGAATACGTGGACAACTACAAATACTTAGGTGTCTGGTTAGACTGTAAACTCTCCTTCCAGACCCATATCAAACATCTCCAATCCAAAGTTAAATCTAGAATTGGCTTCCTATTTCGCAACAAAGCATCCTTCACTCATGCTGCCAAACATACCCTTGTAAAACTGACCATCCTACCAATCCTCGACTTTGGCGATGTCATTTACAAAATAGCCTCCAATACCCTACTCAACAAATTGGATGCAGTCTATCACAGTGAAATCCGTTTTATCACCAAAGCCCCATATACTACCCACCATTGCGACCTGTACGCTCTCGTTGGCTGGCCCTCGCTTCATACTCGTCGCCAAACCCACTGGCTCCATGTCATCTACAAGACCCTGCTAGGTAAAGTCCCCCCTTATCTCAGCTCGCTGATCACCATAGCATCTCCCACCTGTAGCACACGCTCCAGCAGGTATATCTCTCTAGTCACCCCCAAAACCAATTCTTTCTTTGGCCGCCTCTCCTTCCAGTTCTCTGCTGCCAATGACTGGAACGAACTACAAAAATCTCTGAAACACTTATCTCCCTCACTAGCTTTAAGCACCAACTGTCAGAGCAGCTCACAGATTACTGCACCTGTACATAGCCCACCTATAATTTAGCCAAAACAACTACCTCTTTCCCAACTGTATTTAATTTTAATTTATTTATTTATTTTGCTCCTTTGCACCCCATTATTTTTATTTCTACTTTGCACATTCTTCCATTGCAAAACTACCATTCCAGTGTTTTACTTGCTATATTGTATTTACTTTGCCATCATGGCCTTTTTTGCCTTTACCTCCATTCTCACCTCATTTGCTCACATTGTATATAGACTTGTTTATACTGTATTATTGACTGTATGTTTGTTTTACTCCATGTGTAACTCTGTGTCGTTGTATCTGTCGAACTGCTTTGCTTTATCTTGGCCAGGTCGCAATTGTAAATGAGAACTTGTTCTCAACTTGCCTACCTGGTTAAATTTTTTATTTTTTTATTTTTTATTTCACCTTTATTTAACCAGGTAGGCTAGTTGAGAACAAGTTCTCATTTGCAACTGCGACCTGGCCAAGATAAAGCATAGCAGTGTGAGCATACAACAAAGAGTTACACATGGAGTAAACAATTAACAAGTCAATAACACAGTAGAAAACAAAGGGGGGGTCTATATACAATGTGTGCAAAAGGCATGAGGAGGTAGGCAAATAATTACAATTTTGCAGATTAACACTGGAGTGATAAAAGATCAGATGGTCATGTACAGGTAGAGATATTGGTGTGCAGAAGAGCAGAAAAGTAAATAAATAAAAACAGTATGGGGATGAGGTAGGTGAAAAGGGTGGGCTATTTACCAATAGACTATGTACAGCTGCAGCGATCGGTTAGCACAGTGTAGGTAAAGGTAAAATAAAAATAAATAAAAAATCTAGCATCACTACTCTGGACGGTTCTGACCTAGAATATGTGGACAACTACAAATACCTAGGTGTCTGGTTAGACTGTAAACTCTCCTTCCAGACTCACATTAAGCATCTCCAATCAAAAATTAAATATAGAATCGGCTTCCTATTTCGCAACAAAGCATCCTTCACTCATGCTGCCAAACATACCCTTGTAAAACTGACTATCCTACCGATCCTTGACTTCGGCGATGTCATTTACAAAATAGCTTCTAACACTCTACTCAGCAAATTGGATGTAGTCTATTACAGTGCCATCCGTTTTGTCACCAAAACCCCATATACTTACCACCTGTCAAGGCAGATTTCCTCCTCTTCGTCTGAAGAGGAGTAAGGATCGGACCAAGATGCGGCATGGCAAGTGTTCGTCATTTTAATGGAAAAACTGAACACTACAAAACAACAAAGTGACAACCGTGACGCTAATGAACACTGTGCTAACGTGCAACATAACATAGACAATCACCTACAACCCACAAAGACAAAACAGGCTACCTAAATATGGTTCCCAATCAGAGACAATGACTAACACCTGCCTTTGATTGAGAACCATATCAGGCCAAACACAGAAACAGACAAACTAGACATACAACATAGAATGCCCACTCAGATCACACCCTGACCAAACAAAACATATAAACATACAAAGCAAACTATGGTCAGGGCATGACACCACCACTGCGACCTGTATGCTTCGTTGGCTGGCCCTCGCTTCATATTCGTCGCCAAACCCACTGGCTCTAGGTCATCTATAAGTCTTTGCTAGGTAAAGCCCAGCCTTATCTCAGGTGACTGGTCACCATAACAGCACCCACCCGTTACATGCGCTCCAGCAGGTATATTTCACTGGTCATCCCCAAAGCCAACTCCTCCTTTGGCTGCCTTTCCTTCCAGTTCTCTGCTGCCAATGACTGGAACAAATTGCAAAAATCACTGAAGCTGGAGTCTTATATCTCCCTCACAAACTTTAAGCATCAGTTGTTAGAGCAGCTTACCGATTATTGCACCTGTACACAGCCCATCTGTAAATATCCCCCCCAACTACCTCATCCCCATATTGTTTTTTTCTCCTTTGCACTCCAGTATCTCTACTTGCACATTCATCTTCTGCACATATATCACTCCAGTGTTTAATTGCTAAATTGTAATTATTTTGCAGCTATGGCCTATTTATTGCCTTACCTCCCTAATCTTACTACATTTGCACACACTGTATATAGATTTTTCTATTGTGTTATTGACTGTACAATTTGTTTATCCCATGTGTAACTCTGTGTTGTTTGTGTCGCACTGCTTTTCTTTATCTTGGCCAGGTCGCAGTTGTAAATGAGAACTTGTTCTCAACTGGCCTACCTGGTTAAATAAAGGTGAGAAAAATTAATAAATAAATAAATAAATTAAAAAAAATATATATATATTGACATTAGAGAGAGGCATAAAGCAATCACAGGTGTTGATCAGGAGAGCTAAGACAACAACGGGTAAATTGCGATGAATGGGCAGAGCTGGTCAGTTAGGTACATACAGGACCTGAGTACGAGGCTGGGACCGACAGGTAAACAAAATGAGGTACCGTGTTATTGAAACAGTCTAGGGTGCATCGTCTGTGTAGCCGAGTGATCATAGGGTCAAAAGAGCAGCAATAGGTGAGTCAGGGTGCCGTTGGTAGGCACTACTACGCTAGGCGAGCAGGGGACACAGCGTTCAGAAAAGCTAGCGGACTGGGGCTAGTAGATGGTCGTTCAGCAACATCGTAACAGAATAGCATGTTGAAACCACATCGGGCGATCACGTCTTCAGTCCAGTCATAATGGATCGGCGGGTCTCCGTGTCGACAAGAAAGGGTCCAGGCCAATTGGCAAAGGAGGTATTGTAGCTCTAGAATTAGCTGATATATGGGCCTAGCTCGAGGCTAGCTCAAGGCTAGCTGGTGCTTGCTTCATACGGTAGGCAATTAAGGTCACAGTTCTGAAAACTTAGGACACTAAAGAGGCCTTTCTACTGACAAATACCAAAAGAAAGATGCCCAGGGTCCCTGCTCATCTGCGTGAATGTGCCTAAGGCATGCTGCAAGGAGGCATGTGGACTGCAGATGTGACCAGGGCAATAAATTGCAATGTCCGTATTGTGAGACACCTAAGACAGCACTACAGGGAGACTGAACGGACATCGTCCTCGAGTGGCAGACCACGTGTAACAACACCTGCACAGGATCGGTACATCTGAACATCACAACTGCGCGACAGGTACAGGATGGCAACAACAACTGCCCGAGTTACACCAGGAACGCACAATCCCTCCATCAGTGCTCAGGCTGTAGGCTGAGAGAGGCTGGACTGAGGGCTTGAAAGCCAGCATCCTGGAGTCGCCTCTTCACTGTTGACTTTGAGACTGCTGTTGTGCGGGTACTATTTAATTAAGCTGCCAGCTGAGGATTTGCGAGGAGTATGTTTCTCAAACTAGACACTCTAATGTACTCTTGCTCAGTTGTGCACCGGGGCCTACCACTCGTCTTTCTATTCTGGTTAGAGACAGTTTGCTCTGTTCTGTGAAGGGAGTAGTGCACAGCGTTGTATGAGATCCTCAGTTTTATGCAATTTCTCGCATGGAATAGCCTTAATTTCTCAGAACAAAAATAGACTGACGAGTTTCAGAAGAAAGTCCTTTGTTTCTGTCCATTTTGAGCCTGTATTCGAACCCACAAATGATGATGCTCCAGATACTCAACTAGTCTAAAGAAGGCCAGTTTTATTGCTTATTTAATCAGAACAACAGTTTCAGCTGTGCTAACATAAAAACATAATTGCAAAAGGGTTTTGTAATGATCAATTAGCCGTTTAAAATGATACATTTGGAATAGCTAACACAACGTGCTATTGGAACACAGGAGTGATGGTTGCTGATAATGGGCCTCTGTACGTCTATGTAGATATTCCATTAAAACCAGCCGTTTCCAGCTACAATAGCCATTTACAACATTAACAATGTCTACACTGTATTTCTGATCAATTTGGTGTTATTTTAATGGACAACAAATGTGCTTTTCTTTCAAAAACAAGGACATTTCTAAGTGACCCCAAAAGTTTGAACGGTAGTGTATATTGTTTTTTGTTGTTGTAGCTAAACAGGTGTGGCTCATTGCTGTTTGATGTTCAATGAACAGCAGAGCAGAACCTCTGAAAATTGCAAGTGCATTTTCAAAAATAAAGTTATTTACTAACTATATGCTTTGAGGAAAGGATGTAATTAAATAAGAATAATTCATGGTTGTTAATGTACTACTTATTAAGCCTTTATAAAGCCAGACAGACAATTCCAATGTCATGCATTAGACCGGCCATTAAATCTTCTAAATGTATCTCAAAGCAAACCAAATGTACCTCAAAGTAAATCAAATTTACCCCAAAGCTCATGTCTTCTACATGAAACTAATGAACAGTGACCTCATGTAATTGTGCAGGTGAAAATGAATGGCTATAGTCTTATAAGTCATATCAGTTATAACAGTCATATCCCAGTTACACATTAAATATTAATTCCATTGAACTGGCTATAAAGTCCTGTATTTAGCCAACTGTGCTATTATTCCTGCAGTCATGTGAAGGACATTTCCAGGAGACACGAGGATGTACAGTGGAATGCTTTTCGATTACTCAGGCTGTATGTGAAGTTCTCAGATTGTACCAGCGTGGCTATACGTTTTCTCTCTGGAGGAAACAGTGAAAACACTGAGACAAGGATGAATGACCTAATCTCATTTTATTTTAAAAGGTTATCCTTTTTTCCACCTCTTGGGCCCCTGGCCTCTGCCTGCTCACCCGGGGTCCGCTGTCTCCCTCTTTGGGGCTAGCAGCCCTGTGCCTTATGTAACTAGACATTTAGAAATGTCACAGGCATTAACAGTCAAAAAGCATCCCTAACCTGGATTTAAATGAGTTGCCCTGCACAATGAGTGATCATTATAGTATCTGTAGCTCAAAATATTCCCTTAGCTAACTGATAACCCTCAAACTTCTAATGTATGTATGTGTAATAGCGATTATTAGCCATCTTTACACAACATAAGCCATATCAAAGTCGGCTCAGTTGCAGCTGTAATAGAGCCTGAGCATGCTTTACACAGAGTTCCTGGCTGTCTGCCATCTTAAACCTACAGTGCCTTCAGAAAGTATTCACACCCCTTGACTTTTTCCACATTATGTTGTGTAACAAAGTGGGTTTCAAATTGATTTAATTGTATTTTTTTGTCAGCGATCTACACAAAATACAATTTAATGTAAAAGTGGAACAACAATTCTAACATTTGTAAAAAAATATATAAAAAAATCTATGAAAAATGAAGAAAAGAAATAATGAAAAAAGAAATATATCAATCAATACATGTTAGAATCACCTTTGGTAGTGAGTACAGCTGTGAGTCTTTCTGGGTATGTCTCTAAGAGCTTTCCACACACAACATTTGCCCTTTATTATTTTCAAAATTATTCAAGCTCTGTCAAATTAGTTGTTTATCATTGCTAGACAACCAATTTCAGGTCTTGCCATATATTTTCAAGCAGATTTAAGTCAAAACTGTAACTCGACCACTCAGCAACATTCACTGTCTTCTTAGTAAGTAATTCAAGTGTCTGATGGAAAGCAGACTGAAGCAGGTTTTCTTCTAGAATTTTGTCTGTGCTTAGCTTCATTCCGTTTCTTTTTTATCCTGAAAAACTCCCCAGTCCTTAACGATCACAAGCATACTCATAACATGTTGCAGCCACCACTATGCTTAAAGATATGGAGAGTGGTACTCAGTAATGTGTTGTATTGGATTTGCCCCAAACATAGCACTTTGTATTCTGAACAAAAAGTTAATTGCTTGCCATTTTTCTTGCAATTTTTACAGGAAAACGCCTCCTGTTTTGAGCCCCACATTTTTAGCAAAACATTTTTTTAAATAAATTGTTTTTGGGGGCTCCCCTGTTTTGCATGTTATTTTTGGCAATACGTGTCACATATCAGTGTCAAAACAATGCAAAAAAACAATATATACAATTGAGTTAATAAAGCCGCATACAAACAGTAAAAGTTAGGCAGCTCCAAAATGCAGGTGTTTCAGCCTAGCTCCGTGCTTTCTGTGGTGTTGGGGCAAGCCAGCAGAAAATACGGAGTGTAGCGCTGTGATTGGCTCAGTGTTCTTTCACTCATGGGGACACTATTTCACCGCCAAGTCTAAGAGTAGAGCTTGAAAATTCAAGCCCCTTGGGTGCTGCCAAAGAGTTACATACATTAGAAGTGCCCATCCAAGAAGGCTCAAGGTCACTGGCCACAGAATTAATGACGTCAAATCTAGGACCTGAAGATCACTGACATCATGATGATTCAAACTTTTTTTCCTGAGTTCCCAGTTGTCTTGAAAGCACCATAAATCCAGAGAATGCCAGACTTTGATGACAAAATTTGCCCACGAAGGACCGCCGTGCCACCTTCCTGTCCAAGTGAGCACAGAGTCCAACAATGTCTGGTATCCAACAATGTCTGGCATGAATTTTTAAGCTCTACCCTTAGACTTCGTGGTGAAATAGTGTCCCTATGAGTGACAGAACACTGAGCCAATCACAGCGCTACGCTCCGTATTTTCTGCTGCCTGACGAGCCGGCTGAGGCATGACGTGGGATCAGAGCCTGCCGAGCCAACTGAGGCAAGGAAGCCTCTCTAGCCAGCTAAGACAAGCCCGACGAGCCAGCTGAGGCACCCCCAGTTCCTCCGGCAGTGGCACCTGGACCCGTCATCACCAACAAAAACTAAAAACATTCTGTAAGGACAGATGCTGGGAGACGAGAAGCAAGTACAGGGAGTGAACATTTCATAAAAACGGACATGAAACAGAACACAGACAGCGTCTGGAGAGGCGAAACAAAAACAACATTAGTGCTGACACGGGGAACAAACTGAGGAACACACAGATATAGAAGGGGCAATCAACAAAGTGAAGGATTCTAGGTGAGTCCAATATTGCGCTGATGCTCATAATGAGGGTGACAGGTGTGCGTAATGATGGGCAGTCTGGCGCCCCCAGGGAGGGGGAGAAGGAGCAGGCGTGACAGTTATAGTCTAATTAATGTATTATTTAGTGTTGTGCTGTGGCTTAGCTGACATGCATCCCACAAATTATTTGTTTTGCCCGCAAGATTTACATGCTAAAATCGCCACTGATTGTGGAGTAACTACAATGTTGTTGATCCATCCTCAATTTCCTCCTATCACAGCCATAAAGTCACCATGGTAAAATCCTTAAGCCATTTCCTTCCTCTCCTGCAAATTAGTTAGGAAGGGGGCCTGTACCTTTGCAGTGACTGGGTACATTGATACACCATCCAAAGTGTAATTAATAACTTCACCATGCTCAAAAGGATATTCAATGTCTGTTTTTCCCCCCATCTACCAATAGGTGCCTTTTTTTGCAAGACATTGGAAAACCTCACTGGTCTTTGTGGTTGAATCTGTGTTTAAAATGCACTGCTCGACTGAGGGACCTTACAGATAATTGTATGTGTGGCGTACATACATGAAAATCATTAAAAAATCATGTTAAACACTAGTATTGTACACAGAGTGAGTCCATGCAACTTATTATGTGACTTGTTAAGCAAATGTTTACTCCGGAACGTATTTAGGCTTGCCATTACAAAGGGGTTGATTACTTATTGACTCAAGACATTTCAGCTTTTCATTATGTATTAATTTGTAAAAATTGTACTCCAATTCAATCCATTTTAAATTCAGGTGGAAAAAGTCAAGGGGTGTGAATACTTCTCTGAAGGCACTGTAATTACACTGAATCATTCAATTTGGCATGAA
This sequence comes from Oncorhynchus kisutch, assembly GCF_002021735.2. NCBI lineage: Eukaryota > Metazoa > Chordata > Actinopteri > Salmoniformes > Salmonidae > Oncorhynchus > Oncorhynchus kisutch. The sequence continues at coordinate 66,717,552 of NC_034188.2, read as the reverse complement.
CACCATCATTTATACCTGCAATTGGGGCTCATTTGTTAAATTTCTGCCCGTGAGCATAAATTTGTGCTCTAATGCTGATTGTTTATTTAATTTAGAGCTATTGTAAGACAGGCAAATAAGAACAGAGCAGCATTCACTCTCCCCTGCTGACGCAATCAACCATCAGTGGCATTCCCCACTGTTCTCTCACCTCCCCTTCCACGACTACACATCTCTCAAATCGTCAGAGGGCAACTATTGTCAGGATTACAACGTCACAGCTACTGTATGTGAAACCAGTGGGTGGTGCGACGGACGTCGCTGTGGTCTCCAAGCTCCCAGGAGATTTGATTATGTTGCGACAACATATTCATCATCAAGTCTGTGTGTGGGAGAAGTAGTGACCTTTAAAAACACAATGTTGTCTACAATGTTGTCTGGCAAACTCTGCCAAGCTACAACAGAACAAGCGGGAGTCCATCTCTTATCAACTCATAGAGTAAGTCCTTTGCATTAGTGAATGCTCTCTCTCTCTCACACTCAGAGCTGCATAATGGGACTAGGGGATTAATGCCACAATGCAATACCAATAAATCCATCTAGGTCTTCACTAAAGTTACTGCTCCATCCCCAGCAGCACAATGATCTGCCCTAAACATTCATATTCATAAGCCTTTAATAACTGATCTAAAAAGTTCATCACATTATAATTAATCCCAAGAGTAAATACTATTATCTAAAACATCTCAACTGCAGTATATGCATTTAAAGTTACCGAGATTTCCAGTGAACCTGAAAACATTGGATTCAAACAGCTGAATCTAATGTGGATGACAAAATGGACAAAGCCAAACATATGATGTTATTTTTAGCACAAATCGACAAATACATGTTTTAGTTCCACAGTGATATTTTTCCCAGTTTGCTCTGAACTATAAACATGAATAAATTGAATCACTCCACCTGCCTGCCCTGGAAACTGCATGGAGCCCATTTCATTTGCAATGGCCTCCCACGATTTCCCATTTAATTGAAAATAATTAATGAACAAATGAGTTCCCTGCTGACAGGCTATACTGTACACTTTGAAAGGGCAACCCAAGAATGAATTTTAGACCAGGAACTTGACTTGGGTTGCCTGAGCTTTCACTGGTAATAAGAGGGAAATCAACCAGTGTTGGGATGCACTGCATTTAATCAGTGGACTTGAAGAGGTGGTTGTTTTGAGTCGCAGTTGAAAGGCCGAGAGTTCATTTGAATAGACACACATAGGCCAAACTAATGGCTTTCCTGCTTCATTACCTTAGTCTGCTCTTGCAGTGCTGAAGGAGTATAATTCAATAAATCTCTCTCACACACACACATCTATTCTCAATCACTCTCACTATCCAAAAGGAACTGTTTTTTAATCTGGTGTTGGTGCATTAGAGAAATGGTATTTCTAAAAGCCTTTCCAATTTGATTTCCAGATTTAAACTGTGGGCTGGCTATCATTGTGGTGTGAATAATCCCCTGCACCGTTCATTTACCCAGTCATGACTGGACTCTGATATGTTCAAATGAGAGTTCCTCTTGGTGAAGTGCTGAAGATAACAGGATGATTCATAGCCTTTCAAAGGAGGTCACAGCTTCCTGTGCTTTTCTGACAGGAATTTGGGATCGCCTCTACTCTGGCAGTCAGGGGCTGAAAGCCAAGCATCCTGGTTGGAATGCAAAATGAGCTATGGATGCAGAGCAAAGCATGTCCTCACAACTCCTAATCCTACACTCCTTTTGCAATTCACCATTTCAGAATTTTGTCTATTTTTTGGATAAGAATGGAAAAGCACCTTTTTGAGAAATAAGATCCCAAATCCCTACCTGTGAAAGGTTTCTCCTTCTACCCTCCTAAGCAGAGAAAGCAATTTACAAAAGGTAAAAATAGCTTGCCTGCAGGACGCCAAGGTGTCTTTGTGCATGAAATGTCAAGAGAACGAGCACTGAAATGTCACAATCAGAGCCAAAGTTTATACCATTATACATTTCAAATGAAATACAAACCATTGCAGTTACATTTACTGAAACACACGTGACAACATCTGAAACACACGTGACAACATCTGAAACACACGTGACAACATCTGAAACACACGTGACAACATCTGAAACACACGTGACAACATCTGAAACACACGTGACAACATCTGAAACACACGTGACAACATCTGAAACACACGTGACAACATCTGAAACACACGTGACAACATCTGAAACACACGTGACAACATCTGAAACACACGTGACAACAGAAAGGGGCCTACAAATATATTCATAAACATCTGGATTACTGGGGTTCGCACCAAAAACAGGATGCTAACAGAAAACAGGAAGGAACATTGGAAGATGTGGCAAATTCACTGAGAAGAAAACAACGAGACATGAAGGTTAAATACATTCTCTTCCCTCCATTCACCCCGTTTCTAATTATTGAGCAAGAGCCTGAAAGAGCAGTGCTCCTGATTGCAGCTGCTTGGTGCTGCAGCGAGAAGCAAATCTTCTGTTGTTAATAATATTGAAAGTGACCAAAGCTACAAGGTCCTCAACTGTGTTTCTGTGGAGATAATGGCTTCCACTGTTGAGAACTGATTCTAAGTTCAACATGTCCATTTGACAGACACGCTCCCTTTCTGTCTAAATTAAACTGTATCTTAATTCCAGCATCATTGCACAAGACAGTTGGCAGGCAGTGAAATGGCATATTGTCAGTATGCATGTTTATGAACTGATCTGTGAGTCACATCATCATGACATTTGTATGGAGACAATATTGTTAATTAAAGCTACACTTAATGAGAACAAGTGTTTGATATACACATTAGGAACACCTTCCTAATATTGAGTTGCACCCCATTTTGCCCTCAGAACAGCCAAATGTTCGTCGGGGCATGGACTCTACAAGGTTTTTAAAGTGTTCCACACGGATGCTGGCCCATGTTGACTCCAATGCTTCCCACAGTTGTATCAAGTTGGCTGGATGTCCTTTGGGTGGTGTACCATTCTTGATACACAGGAAACTGTTGAGCATAAAGTACCTAGCAGTGTTGCAGTTCTTGACACACCGAAACCGGTGCGCCATGCACCTACTACCATACCCTGTTGAAAATCACATCAATATTTTGTCTTGCCCATTCACCCTATGAATGGAACAATACACAATCCATATCTCAATTGTCTCAAGGCCTAAAAAGTATTATTTCACCTGTCTCCTCCCCTTCATCTACACTGATTGGTTGATTTAACAAGTGACATAAGGGATCATAGCATTTCAGCTGGATTCACCTGGTCATGAGGTCTATGAGGTGGTCCTAATGTTGTTCACTCAGTGCACAGTACTGTAGTGTGGGGATACTGTATATGCATTAAACATTTTGAACCACAAACAATGGGTCACAGGAAGATGTCACAGGAAGGTCAAAAAGATCATCAAGGACAACAGCCACCCGAGCCACTGCCTGTTCACCCGCTATCATCCAGAAGGCGAGGTCAGTACAGGTGCATCAAAGCTGGGGCCGAGAGACTTAAAAACAGCTTCTATCTCAAGGCCATCAGACTGTTAAATGGCCATCACTAGCACATTAGAGGCTGCTGCCCTATATACATAGACTTGAAATCACTGGCCACTTTAATAAACGAAACACTAGTCACTTTAATAATGTTTACCTATCTTGCATTACTCATCTCATATGTATGTACTGTAATCTATACTATTCTACTGTATCTTAGTTTAAGCTGCTCTGTCATTGCTCGTCCATATATTTATATATTCTTAATTCCATTCCTTTACTTAGATTTGTGTGTATTGGGTATATGTTGTGAAATTGTTAGATATTACTTGTTAGATATTACTGCACTGTTGGAGCTAAAAACACAAGCATTTCACTACACCCGTAATAACATCTGCTAAACACGTGAATGTGACCAATATGTTTGATTTGATGTTTGTTTTTTTGGACCATATAGATATTTGGGATTTGTTATAAGAGGAAAGATTGTAGAAGAGAGATTTATATTTACGTGGCTCATACTTTTCACTTGTATAATGGATGAAGACAAACAAAATATATTGTTTACTTTGAGTCTGGTTTGTTTTCTATTTCCAGGTGAATCAAGGAGAGCTTTAACAGTTCTACATAGTGGATTATAGGCTATTCATCAAGGAGAGCGATGTTACTAATTAGTTCTGGAGATTGAGCTGCACTTTCTCTGAAGTACCATATCACAGCATCATTAATTAGCACATTCAAATCACTTCCTTAAGATACTGTCATAATCCACACGTTACATGCTAGATGTTATATGAATTGATAAAGTCATACAAAAACCCAACAGTCAAAGTAAAATAATAACACTGCTAGGAGTCCTTGGCTCTGACATAAATATGTCATTTGTGGCAAATGCATTTCTGGGCTGTGTCTGGCGTTCTTTGCTATGCCTTTCCATCAAAAGTGTGCGCCATCCGCTGGCTCTTGTACACGCCTCCCATTGTGGCAACAAGGATTTGCCACTGCAGGAGAGAGGGAGGGGTTATGAGACAGGCAGGAAACTCTCTGCCATGAAGATACAGTATGCCACGGGGAAAACAGAAGTACAAAGAAGAAGTAATGCACTGGAAATATACTGTAAATACAACATACTGTTTCTTTGTGGTGTAAGGACATACAAAAAGTCCTAAGCAAACAATAAGATATTGGATGACAAAAAATAAGCTGTGTGCATGTACTAAGTTAAAGCTTGTATAGAGGGAAATATCTACAGTAGAATACTGTGGGCTTATCACTGATAGTGGTATCCAGTATATTCACCAAATGCAGTTCACAGGGAACACAAGTTACCCAATTCAGCAATATTTCAAAACTGTTATGAGTACTGCTTTAACAACACAAGTAAGTGTATTTATTTGGTCAAAGGAAAAAAAATCTTTGAAAAAGTCCTGTAGTTTTGATGATTCATAATGCAATCCATACTCAAGGCTGAATTTCAGTGGGATTCATTCACAGGAGGCTGCAGAGGGGAGGACGGCTCATAATAACAGCTGGATTGAAGTAAATGGAATGGTATCAAACACATAGAAACCATGTGTTTAAGGTGCTCAATGCCATTCCATTTATTCCATTCCAGCCATTACTATGAGCCCATTCTCCCCAATTCAGGTGCCACCGGCCTCCTGTGGCATTCATTTAGTAACAGTGAAAGAACTTGTCAGCTGCAGAGTTTCCTCTGCCAGCACAACTCCTGCTTGCTCGCTGAAATGTATTCCTACTCCCTGGGTGGACAAGAGGAATCTCTCGTCAAGCCTTATCCATCCGGCATGAATCTGGAATCAGTTGGATACACCCTCCTCTGAATTCATGTCCTAGATACAGAGTGGATGATTCTCATGATTATATTCCTGCTCAGGACCCAACACATACAGACACAGACAACATTACCACCCCTGAGAGACTCATACCCCAACGATGAGCCATTTCACAGATTTTTATGATTCTAAACCACATATTATTTGGGAACATATTGTCTTCAGATGTTGTGAACATTCCAAGCGTGTTCTCCATCCCCAATTTCTTATTCTACAGATTAGGCTGAGAGGGAAAATATTCTCCCTCAAAGGAAGAAGGGAAAGATCCAAACAGACTAAGTATGTGTGGCCAATCAACTTTGTGCCTTGCTGTGCCTTGTGCCACTCTGGGCACGTTGATCCAGGCGCAGTGAAGTCCTCCTTTTCCCCCGACGCCTGTAATACCTGCATGATGAGAGCCAGGGCGCTGGCAGCTGCAGCAGTCACACTCCCCCCACAGCACCCCGCTCCCAACCACCCTCCCATCTACTGTGCACACACACAGTCTGCTGAAGCTCTTTAGAGCCACCTACTGCATTCCTGACTGTACAGCAGTGTTACTACTGCTTCTCTGCTCTGTGGGTTGTACTGAGAGTGATGTTTAGAACAACATGAGAGATTGCAATCGTAGGAGTTGATTGAGGCATCTAATAAACACTATGGCAGATGGGATGATTCTAATTAGACTGAAGCTAAACATAGTATGGTGACTAATTTTAGACCCAGTCATAAACCCAAGTGTTACTTTCCTTACACATTTGAAAGTCCACTTTAGTGTATTTTGGGTACAAAGGCAATTGTTACCGTGTCTGGGAGGATTGCTGATTCTGGGAAACTCAAAGAAAGTATTCCCAGTTTCCCACAACAACATCTAAACCTAATCAACCAGAACAGCACTCTTTGTTCAGCACTCTAAATCCAATTAAGGTTGTTTGGACAGATATCTGAATAAAAAATGTACCATGCAAAAACATAGTTGGTACTCAGCCAAACAAGATTGCTTTCCATTGGGATAACTATGCTCTTCTTCACAGCAGCACAGTGAGCAATCATCCCTCCCTAATAGCATGATGTGATACTGTAGTTCCCACTGTGGAAACTGATTATATCAATCACACATCATAAAAACACTTGGTGGAAAATGTAACAAGTCAGAGGAAGGGCAAAGACAGTAAGACATACGGGACTTGGAGATCAACTCAAGGGCAAGTTCTAAGATTATGCCTTAGTGGGCAGTCAGAAATGTTTGGGCTGTTTCAAAGATTGCTTACTGCAATTGTATATGTTTAACATTAACTCAGGCATAATCCATTGGGTGGGCAACATGACATTTTGGGTGGGCATTGCCCAACCCTGCAGCCCCCTATAGCCAATGTTTATCAACTCTAGAGGAGAGCTACAGAGAGAATACTCAAGAAAGAAAATCTAAAGTTGAATGTTGAATGAGTTTACTGTACGCATATGAAGCTGGAGGAATCTCTAGCCAGGCAAAGGCATTCATGTTCACATCCACTGTTACATTCCAACACTACACTTGAATAGTTATATGTGCCCAAGAATGGTTTTGTGGGTTAAATGTGTCCTCCAACATAGAAAACATCTTAACATTAGACTTATGGAAATATACAAGGCCATCCCACTGAGCAAAAACTGGTTGAATCAACATAGTTTCCACGTCATGTCTACAAAAAAAATCTATGTGATGTTGAATCAATGTGGAAAACTGACTGGATTTTAAAAAAGCCATAAACATAAGGGAATTTTGTCATTTTTTTCACCCAACTTTTAACCTAAATCCAATTACATTATATATTTTTGTGGTTTTATCGTTAGTTGACAACAACCAAATATACAATCAAAACTAGTCGTTGAAATGAAGTCTGTGCCCAGTAGGATGGCTCCCTAACACTGTGCATTTTGAGTGCTGCCATGGAACTTTTCATAAAGTATGGCGACATCCTCCTTAGTGGATAAAAGGTTCAATACAAACAGTAGCATAATAAAATAAACACTCTAGATGAAATCAAAGCATCCATCTGAAGACATACCACAGTGATGATTCCTAAGATGACTGCTGACAGAAGTGATCCATTCTCCATGCTCACTCAATATCAGGACGGCTGTCCACTGTACTCTCCACTGTATTACTGCACACATCAATTAGCACAGAGGCCTCTCTTTGTGTGTTTCCATTAATACCAAATTGTGTTCACACAAAGTGGTCAATCACTTCACTGCATAGGTAAATTATGCAATTAATCCATGAATGGGTCCCCAAAATAACCGTCAAATGAAAGTCCTTGCATTAAATGCTTTTTGTTCTCCGTGTCTTGTTTGGGAACATTTACAAAGGCATTCATTTCTTTAATTTAAAAGGTAAAAAAGGTTACATAAATACAAAAATGTATTTCTTTAATTAATCCATGAATGGGTCCTCCATTCAATTAATTTACTAAAGGGATAGTTTCTATTTATATATGCAAATACAATTTCCTGTCTGTCACATTAGAGGTCTGCTTTATTGAATTCTTCCAGATCTGCTTTTAGTCCCAGCAGAAGGGATGTATAAATGTACAAATAACTGTATCATTTCATCAGCCTTCCAGGCGCAAGCATCATTGACAGAGAGATGGCATAAATTCAACAACAGCTTGGTAAGGTTTTCAGGTCATGTGAGGACAAGGTACTAAAAAGGGAGTTTTATTTTCTGATAATACAATGCTCCCTTTGATATAGCCACGACTGAAACATGATATTGAGATTACTTCTCAATACAAAATGGAGGCCTTCCGAAAATCCCCATCATGCTGGAATGTGTATATTGGACCAGGCTACAGCAATAGCCTCAAAGCACAAGGCACAATGACTCAATAATCAAAACTTAAGGGTAGCCTAAATGTGCTTCCATCATCATTACTCTGATTCCAACACAGGCTCAGTGGTAGGCTGAGAAGATCAATAGACCAAAGCTAGACAGAGATAGAGCTCTTCTCAGTAGTTACTGCTTCATGTTCTGTTCTCAGCACCACAAAAAACAGCTCTATTATCGTCACTCACTGTCTGTTTGCTCTAACACTGACAAACGGCTTCAACTCGCATGCAATTGGATTCATTTTGTGTTAGCCATTCAGCAATAGGCTTCAATGTTCTCTAATTTGATAGGAAGTAACACAACGGTAAAATCTCACATGGATAGAAGCTTGAGACATTTACCTGCCTTATACCCCATAGTTTTAGTTTACCTCTGAAAACTATAGGCTATACAGGAAAGTATTGGATTATTCAAGTAATTAGGACGAGTCAAAAATTCCCTTTCAAGTACTTTTCTTTCACCTTCAAAGGAATGACACAAAATATATAAAAAATGAATTTGCAAATGGTTTATACCACCAGCTAGGTCCTCAGCAGCTTGCCAGCAGGTTGCATTCCACATTATCTACTAGAAGTCGTATCTGTTCGTCTCCAGTACCCTACATTTGGCAATGGTAATTAATTGACCCATTATTAGACCTGTATGTGTTCCATATTGTCACCAAACCAGCCTCGTCTCTGTTCACTTCAACCCAAAGAATTGATACACCTCTACACACATGGTGTATCATTACCATGAATCCAAAGTTTATTGTGAGCAGAGAAAAATGGGTGAATGTGCATCAGAATTGAAATAACATAGTATCCACAGAGTTTAAGACATTGGTCTTATATTGTAAATTATAAATAGATAAAACAGGTAGCTAGGTATACAGTGAATGCAGTAGGTAGGTATATGTTAATAGAGCGAAATGGAAGAAAATGGAGTGAGTCAACTGGTTGTCCACTGAGTGAGGCCTGCCTCCATAGTGTTAAGTTAGTAGCCTAGTTGTGGTTCACTTCCACCAGAAGGTCTTTGTTATTCCCACCAGGTGTCCATCCTCCGTACCCTCACCCTCTGCTTGTAATGGTACTCCTTCAGGTGTTTCTTCAGGGTGTTGGGGATGGGCAGCACGTTGATGCCGTCGTAGGTGGTGCAGCTGCTGATCACCGCCCTGCACACGTGCTGCAGGCTGAAGGGCAGGGTGCGGTGGATGGGGTTGGACAGCAGAGGCTCGAAGAACATGCAGGAGTTGGGGTCCTTGTAGTGCTCCAGCAGACCTGTGACGGTGGGCGCATGGAAAACACTGGGGTCGTGCACGTCGAAGCTGAAGTTGTGGTTCCACTGCTCGATGCGGGCGTGCAGCGAGCGGCCGTAGCGGCGGAAGCTGACGGAGAAGAGGTAGTCTTCCTGGGCTGAGTCACGGAGCAGGAAGGTGCCCTCTGGCTTACCCTCCAGCAGTGTCTCGGCCTCATAGCGGTCCATCACACCCCAGTAGCAGGGTAGGTTAGTGATCTGCAGCAGGTCAGGCACCAGACAGTGGATGTAGTCGATCTGGGTGTGGATGCGATAGCCGTCCTGAGTAGGGGGACCCTCAGCCTGGGGCACAACAATTTTGATTGGCTGGAGGCTGGCTGTGACCTCAGGGTCAACCATGGGGTCAGGCACAGAAGCAGCTTCACAGACAGGGACCAAGGCAGATGCTGAGGCAGAAGAGGAGGAGGCCACGGCCACCACCTCATCCAGAGTGTCCAGACAGCTCTGCAGCAAGAGCTGGTGCTGCTGTTGCCTCTGGAGAAGCAGCTGCTGTTGCTGGTGAATGGTAGCTCTGTCATCCCCTGCAAGCTCATTCATACCATGGGCCAGTTTGGGCCCCAGCTTGTACAGAGGGTTGATTTGGGCCGTCACCTCAAACGTGTGGATCTCTGCGTTGGGCGGCGGCTCCACGCCTTGCTCGATGCTGATGCGCCTGCGCTCTCGCAACCGGTCATCCACATCCTCCACGACGGCGGCCAAGTTTGAGGCAGAGGCACTAGCGCTGACCACCAAGGTGTCCACTACGGGAGGTGTGGAGATGGGGGCTGTGTGCTGCTTGATGAGGTACCACTTCTGAGCCAGCTCGGTGCCTGCAGCGAAGGGACAGTCATCCAGCATGAGTTCAGTAAGGTGGATCTTGCGGCGCGAGGAGGACCCAGCCCCAGCAGCAGCAGCAGCAGCTTGTGGCATGAAGACCTGCTGAGTGGAACTGGACGACGGAGTGTTGGTCTTTATGGGGAAACACTGCCCCATGGCATCCTGGATCTTTTGGCGGAGTGTGCGACTGCCACCTGCCCCCCTGCCCTCAACCTCACTGGTTGGTGGCTCAGCTGTCCCCTGTGCCAGCCTGGCTGTCCCCCTGTCCTGGCTGAGTGAAGTGACCCCCTCCAGGCCCTGCCATCTCCTGCCCTCCTTCAGTGGAGAGGAGGAACAGCGGTCCCTGGGCTCCAGACCAGTCAGCAGGTCCCCATACTCAAACCCATCGCTGACAGGCCGCTCCCCAGCTTGCTCATGGGACGTCTGGCTTTTCTTTTTTCCTCTTCCTACCTTTTGCCCCCCGCCGGCATCTCTCCTCTCCTCAGACCGGCTCTGTCTCACCTTGGGACGGGCGCCCCGCTCCCTGTCTTTCCCACGATCACCCGACTCCTTCGGTTCAGACATGACAGGTTAATTATGGGCTGGAATAATGGTAGTTGCAGTCGGGGTCAGCTGCAGGGAAAAGGTGATTTGTGGCTGTAGTCAGTTCTCAGCAGCAAGCCCTCCCATTCAGAATCTTCCCAAAGGCTGTCAATAGCATGTCCCATGAATCACTGTCACAGTCACTTGGGGCTACAAGAGAAACAAAAAACAGATTTTCTCTTAGCTGCAGCAATTAGGGGTAAACGATCATATGTACATTAAATATAACTAAGGCCTATAAGCAAGATTTTTTTTAAAGCATGCCAGAAAAGATTTGATCACACTAGACTTGTCAACTGATTTCTACAAGAACGAGGGGATGTGATTTTTTTTTAAACTAGGATAAAATTCATAAAATGTCTTTAAATTAACAAAACATAATGTCAACTTTTTTCAAACATTGAAAAGGTATTTTTGCTGCACCCTGACAGCAAAGACTATCGGTTGGTACAGTCAATAAACTATATTCATTGTCAATAACCCATCTAGTAGATCAGGGGTTCTCAAAGTGGGGTCCGGGACCAGATCTGAAATGAATATTACTCACAGATTAAATTAATTTTGGCCAAGGATCAGTGGAATAAGTCGAGGGTGTAATAGTTTTTTGCTTTGTAATTTCACTCCACTATTACTGTAGATAAAGTACAAGGTCATTTCCTGGAATTACAGTACAGCTCCTTTAATCTACAATTTACGCTGGGCAACATGGGCCTGGAAGGCTCACAGGGATATTGGTATCCACAGTACTCCACCATTTAAACATTTTTCAACTCAACACTTCTTGTATTCCCCTTACAATGGTTTTGAACATAAACGCACTAGAATACCTCACAATCAAATGCCGACCGTCCCAAGAGAATTATCTTCGGTTATAGCCACAGCTGTGTATATTCCCCCTCAAGCCGATACCGTGACAGCCTTCAAGGAACAACACTGGACTTTGTGCTAACAAGAAACCACAAATCCTGAGGCCGCATATATTGTAGCTGGGGGTTTTAACAAATCAAATTGAAGGAAAACGCTACCGATGTTCTATCAACACATTGTCTGTAGTAATCGCACTTCAAAAACTACAGACCATTGTTACTCTACCTTCCAGGATGGCTACAAGGCCCTCCCCCGCCCTCCCGTCAGCAAATCAGATCAGGACTCCATTCTGCTCCTCCCTTCCTAAAGGCAGAAACTCCAACAGGAAGTACCCGTGCTAAGGTCTATCACAGCTCATCTGACCAATCGAAATCCACACTTCAATATTGTTTTGATCACGCGGCTGGGATATGTTCCGGGTTGCCTCGGAGAATTACATTGACACTGAGTTCATCAGGAAGTGTATAGGGGATGTTGTTCCCACTGTGACTATGAAAACCTACCCAAACCAAAAACCGTGGATAGATGGCAGCATTCGCGCAAATGTGAACCGCCGCATTTAACCACGGCAAGGTGACTGGGAATATGGTTGAATAGTGTGGTTATTCCCTCTGTAAGGCAATCAAACTGGCAAAACATCAGAAGAGACAAAGTGGAGTCGCATTTCAACGGCTCAGACATGAGACATATGTGGCAGGGTCTACAGACAATCACGGATTACAAAGGGAAAACCAGCCACGTTGCGGACACCGACGTCATGCAACCGCAGACTGGGATATGTTCCGGGTTGCCTCTGAGAATAACATTGACGTATACATGGACACTGAGTTCATCAGGAAGTGTATAGGGGATGTTGTTCCCACTATGACTATTAAAACCTACCCAAACCAAAAACCGTATATAGATGACAGCATTCACGCAAATGCGAACCGCTGCATTTAACCACGGCAAGGTGCTGGGAATATGGTTGAATACAAACAGTGTAGTTATCCTCTCTGTAAGGCAATCACGCGGATAACACAGTGCCACCGACGCAACCCACTCCCAAGGACTGTGGGCTCTCGTTCTACGTGGCTGACATGAGTAAGACATTTAAGAGTTAACCCTTGCAAGGCTCCTGGCCCAGACGGCATCCCTAGCCACGTCCTCAGAACATGCGCAGAGCAGCTGGCTGGTGTGTTTACGGACATATTCAATCTCTCCCTATCGCAGTCTGCTGTCCCCACTTGCTTTAAGATGTCCACCATTGTTCCTGTTCCCAAGAAAGCAAAGGTAACTGAACTAAATGACTATCGTATTGTGGCACTCACATCTGTCATCATGAAGTGCTTTGAGAGACTAGCTAAGGATAATTTGACCTCCACTTTACCTGACACCCTAGACCCACTGCAATTTGCACCCCAATAGAGCCACAGATGATGCAATCACCATCATACTGCACACTGCCCTATCCCATCTGGACAATGTAAAAATGCTGTTCTTTGACTATAGCTCAGCCTTCAACACCAATGTACCCTCCAAGCTCATCATTAAGCTCGGGCCCTGGGTCTGACCCCTGCCCTGTGCAACTGGGTCATGGACTTCCTGCTCCCAGGTGGTAAAGGTAGGATACAACACCTCCACTATGCCGATCCTGATCAAGTTTGCAGATGACAACAGTAGTATCCCGATTATCAACAATGATGAGCCTACAGGGAGGAGGTAAGGGCCCTGACAGAGTGGTGCCAGGAAAATAATCTCTCCCTCAACAAAACAAAGGAGCTGATCGTGGGAGCGAGAAGAGGGAGCACACCCCTATCCAGATCGATGAGACCGCAGTGGAGAAGGTGAAATGCTTCAAGTTCCTCTGCGTACACATCACTGACAACCTGAAATGGTCCACCCACACAGACAGTGTGATGAAGAAGGCACAATAGTGCTTCGTCAACCTTAGGAGGCTGAAGAAATTCAGCTTGGCTCCTAAGACCCTCACAAACTTTAATAGATGCAGAATTGAGAGCATCCTGTCGGGCTGTATCACCGCCTGGTAAGGCAACTGCATCGCCCTGCAACTACAGGGCTCTCCAGAGGGTGGTGTGGTCTGCCCAACGCATCCCCGGGGGCACACTGCCTGCCCTCTAGGACACCTACAGCACCTGATATCACAGGAAGGCCACAAAGATCATCAAGGACATCAACCACCGAGCCACGGCCTGTTCACCCCGCTATCATTCAAAGACGAGGTCCATATAGGTGCATCAAAGCTGAGACAGGTGTTTTTCAGTCTCTCTGTCTCAAGGCCATCAGACTGTTAAATAGCCATCACTAGCCAGCTGCCACCTGATTACTCAACACTGCACCTTAGAGGCTGCTGCCCTATGTACATAGACATGGAATCACTTTTCACTTTAATAAGGTTTACATACTGTATTTTAGTCAATGTCACGATGACATTGCTCATCCTAATATTTATATATTTCTTAATTCTATTATTTAACTTTTAGATTTATGTGTATTGTTAGATACCACTACACTGTTGGAGCTAGGAGCAGAAGCATTTCGCTACACCTGCAATAACATCTGCTAAATATGTGTATGTGACCAATAAAATGTTCATTGTAAATTTTGCCATGAGACTGCCTCCTGGGAAAATGTGTAGAATTGCTGTATTTGAGGTTTAAAGCTGCAACAACAAAAAGTCGCTCCGCTCCATGACAAAATATGTAGAATTGAGGAAATTTGCTTTAAGCCTAGAAAATGTGTTAATTTAAAAAAATAAAACTGCTAAAAAAGTTCCTTCCCAGGGGTAGAGACTTGGTTCATCCGAACATGCAATGCCAAAGTCATAGTAAATCTCATTGTATGCTATTTTTTCTCACTCCAGTTGTGTTCTGATTATGTGGCGGTTCCTGATGAATTTGCTATGACAAATGGGATTCCTGGCTCCAAAATGCTTGAGAACCCAAGAAGATAACTGACTTACTCCCTTCCTTCCTTCCTTGATAACGGAGATGACGCAAGAGTTATTTTATAGCTGGATGCGATTGAAGCGGTGCCCCTGGCTAGCCAGTTAACGTTAGCTAGCTAAATGGCTATGTAGCATTAGCCTAGCATCTTCTGAAACGTCACAGGAATCACTATTTTCTTTAGCAAGATGCGTTAGCTTACCTTAGACAAAAACAATATATATTTGTTTCATAACAAAAACCCGTTGTCAATGTGCTAAAAACGAACTAAAATAGTTCATGATAACGGAAGCAAGTTTGCTAGTTGAGCTAACACAGAAGGCAACATCAAGGGGAAAAAAAGGTTCACTCAAAAGTATTACAAAGGAATGTTCGTGAAGTCTCCTTATTTGACCGTACTGTTATACTGTAATGAAAATGTGATATCATTTTGATCACATCAATTTACTTACCATGAAAACTTCGTTGTTGTTCTCTCCAAAAGCTAGTGAATAAAACCAGGAAAAGTTCACCACCCGGAAGTAAAAACAAAAATCAAAGTAACTCTATGTAATCTATAACACAGGACATTTCAAAGCAAACGTATTGAAAATGGATTGGTGTATTATCCAGACGAAATGTATGAATGTACATGCAGTTCATATATTGTAGTTTGTAAATATTGACTTACTGAGTCTCCTGATGTTGTTGACTAACTGACTAGGCATGTAGTGTCCTGGAATGGAATGTACTGATGGCACCATTACATGCAAAACATACACACTTGTAATTCATACTCATAGGTATGATAAATCAGAATGACCTATGATAACGCTGTATGTAACTGTTGCAAAGTTTCTTATATAATCCAGTTGAAGTCAGAAGTTTACATACACCTTAGCCAAATACATTTAAACTCAGTTTTCACAATTAATGACATTTAATCCTAGTAAAAATTCCCTGTTTTAGGTCAGCTAGGATCACCACTTTATTTTAAGAATTTGAAATGTCAGAATAATAGTAGAGAGAATGATTTATTTCAGCTTTTATTTCTTTCATCACATTCCCAGTGGGTCAGAGGTTTACATACACTCAATTAGTATTTGATAGCATTGCCTTTAAATTGTATAAATTGGGTCAAACGTTTCGGGTAACCTTCCACAAGCTTCACACAATAAGTTGGGTGAATTTTGGCCCATTCCTCCTGACAAGAGCTGGTGTAACAGAGTCAGGTTTGTAGGGCTCCTTGCTCGCACACGCTTTTTCAGTTCTGCCCACACATTTTCTATAGGATTGAGGTCAGAGCTTTGTGATAGCCACCCCAATACCTTGACTTTGTTGTCCTTAAGCCATTTTGCCATAACTTTGGAAGTATGCTTGAGGTCATTGTCCATTTGGAAGACCCATTGGCGACCAAGCTTTAACTTCCTGACTGATGTCTTGAGATGTTGCTTCAATATATCCACATACTTTTCTTTCCACATGATGCCATCTATTTTGTGAAGTGCACCAGTCCCTCCTGCAGCAAAGCACCCCCACAACATGATGCTGCCACCCCCGTGCTTCACGGTTGGGATGGTGTTCTTCAGCTTGCAAGCCTCCCCCTTTTACCTCCAAACATAACGATGGTCATTATGACCAAACAGTTTTATTTTTGTTTCATCAGACCGGAGGACATTTCTCCAAAAAGTACAATCTTCGTCCCCATGTGCAGTTTCAAACCGTAGTCTGGCTTTTTTATGGCGGTTTTGGAGCAGTGGCTTCTTCCTTGCTGAGCGGCCTCTCAGGTTATGCCAATATAGGACTCGTTTTACTGTGGATATAGATACTTTTGTACCTGCTTCCTCCAGAATCTTCACAAGGTCCTTTGCTGTTGTTCTGTGATTTATTTGCACTTTTCGCACCGAAGTACATTCATCTCTAGGACAGAACGCGTCTCCTTCCTGAGCGGTATGATGGCTGCGTGGTCCCATGGTGTTTATACTTGCAAACTATAGTTTGTACAGATGAATATGGTACCTTCAGGCATTTGGAAATTGCTCCCAAGGATGAACCAGACTTGTGGTCTCCTTTTTTTCCCCTGAGGTCTTGGCTGATTTCCATTGATATAGGTCTTGGCTGATTTCCATTGATAAATTTGTGGAGTGGTTGAAAGTTGAATTTGAATGACTCTGACCTAAGTATGTAAACTTCCGACTTCAACTGTGTATGTAATAAATAAATATATACACACACTAATACTGTGAATAAAAGAAAACACTGATGATACCACAAACATGAGTCACGTAGCAAAAAAATGTAACTCCTTTATTTGGACTGTCTATCTGATCAATGCTGTATTTCAGATTATTCAAACAATGTGTGACAGTAAAAAAGTAGAGTGTGTAAAGCATGGGATGCAAAATGTTCATTCATAAAACATTCAATTTTTTGGGGGAGAGTCCGAATTAAATATAAATTGTACAAGACAGAGATGCAAAAAAAAAAGCCTACAACGTACTGCTTATTTATTATGTCAGGCAGGGACATTGACCACATCTGACAGACCACTGGAGAGAAGGAGTCTCATGTATGACAGGCTGGCTATGTACCTCATAATTCTGCGTGGCATGTGAAAATAAAGCCAGACTCATGAAGTGCACTTTCTAACCCATTTCACTGGAATGTAAACATATTCCTTGGCCAGTTGTTAGTGTTAGGCTAGACTCAAACTCACATATTATGGCTCAGATTGGCCATTTCATCCCTCTCTGCATCCTAAACCCCTGGCATGAACAGACTCAATTTAGCCTGGCCTAAAGAACTAAGCCTTGTCTACAAGTGGACTGGCTATCTCCTAAATGGAGGACTTACTTCAGGTGCCATTGTATGCATTGAGAGAAATTACAACCTGAGCCATATTACATGTCATGCTAGTATGAATGTATTATCAGTTTAAGCTTAGATTGAGATCATTGGTTGCCTATCTGAATCTGAAAATTGTGAACATTTTTTAAACCATTCGACTCTCTTAGTGAGCATGAATCTATTCATAAAGTCAGATCTATCCAAGAGCCAGCTCAGAGGAAAACCATGACGACTAGGACACTACTCTGGCTCAATAGCCAATCAGAGAGAGAGAGAGAGGAAGCTGTCACTGTGCAATTCAGGTGATATCAACGGTCTATCAGCCTGCTGCATCTGACAGTTCAAATACAAGGCCAGGCAATATCAGTCTTCTCATCACTCAAAAACTTCAGGAGCACAGAGCAGAGGGTACAACAACATACCCTCATACAGGTCTCACTCACTAGACACTAGTATCTAGTCTAGTGAGAATGATGATTACAGCAAGTAGATAAGCAGCTGAGGGGGTAAAAGGCATCTGTCATTCTAGCTAGCTCACGTGTTAGAAGGCTTAGCTACGCACTTTAGGCCTTACATATTGAGGAGACAGTATATTAATGAGCACTGAAGTGCCAACAGTCATTTTCAGACCCATCATTACACATCACAGAACATGAAATGGGCACTCCCAGAGGGAGGTAAACAGTGCTATTAGGAGGTATCAACATTGAACTCCAGTCCCATCATCTCTGCTCTCTGGAGGATTTGTAGACATTGAGCACTACTGTGACTGTGCAACACTGCCCTCTCTCAATATCTACAACAATCGTTCAATTAGTGTGGGGGAAAACATGCAATTATAGGAAAAAAGGACAAGTTATAAATATTAAGGGAGAGTAGTAAAACAAAAAAAAAGTGGAAAAGTCAAGCTTGTAAATAACCATGTTTACTAAACAAATAGACCAGCCATGGCTCTGCAGAAATAAAATGCGAATGGATATCCCTGCCTCGTGATGCAACCAAAAGGTGATCCAAACGTTAAGACCATATACATACATGCACCTCCGCTCTGCCACATTCAAAGACAGAGGTTGTATAGGAGTTTCTGATTCAACACTGATACCACAAAATAAATGTTAGGGTTTTACAATTGGAACACAAAGAGATCCAAACAGGACATATTTCAAGCAACTTAAAAAGTTATCCAGAATAGATTCCCACCCTACGCTTTCTTACAGTTGCACCGGGGTCGGACAGGCTTCCTGTTTAGATTAAGACACTGCGGAGCCGGTGTGAGATGTTGCTTGGAAAACGTACCTCAATCCAGGGATGAGAAATGCGTTGTACACCGAATTGTCCCATTATCCCAACTGTTACACCGAGAATATTGAACGACTGCTAGTTTCATCCTCGTGGTAGGTAGCAGAAGCCACAGCAGCCAGTTTGGAATGGCAGTGTCAGCCAAACAGCTCCATTGTTGTTCAACGCGACATGCCAGTCCATAATGGCTGTTGTGGCTACTGAGGGCGAAAACTTCAGTTTACTTAAAAAATAGCAGTCGTTCAATATTCTAGATGTAACATTTGAGATAATGGGCCACTTCGGAGTACAAACTCATTTCTCATCCCTGGATTGAGGTACGTTTTCCGAGCCATAGTCTTAATCTGTCATATTAAACTGTAAGTAAGCGTAGGGTCGAATCTATTCTGGCTACTTAAAAATTATGATTCATCAAATCTCTACACTGGCCATGGTGAGGAGAGGCAGGGTGAGGTGGGTACTGGTTCATTCTGAGAGGCAGAGACAGCGCTTCCGTTGCATTTTTCAGAGCCAATCATAAATGGGACCTCAGGGTAGAAACAGAATTCATTAAGGTTCCTCACACAGCATAACATAGTGAGGTAACTACTTGAAAACAGATGCACCAACAGCTCCCCTCTTGGAATTTTTTTTTTTTCATTTTCTTTACCAATGCAATTTCTCACTCAGGCCCCACATAGAACAAACCTCATCAGCCCTTATTCAACCCTGTGGGGTTTGCCTCGGCGCTTAACTTGCAAATGAGATTCATCATCATTTTTGTAGTAGGGAACAAAATATCAATGCAGACAAGTTCCAGCCGACACGTTACCTTCAAACCGCCATTCTTTAAACAATTACCATGTATACTGTCGCATTGGCCACTCCAAAAATTATTCTAACATAGGGATTCACACAGAGCCTTTCTCTTTGGCCTAGTAGAGGTGGAGAGGTGTCAGAGCCAGTAATACCCATGTTGGGTGTAAACCCATGCTGGGTACGTGAGGGGAATGAGCCAGGGTGTTGGGTGTCTCTACGTATAGGGCCTAACTAGCTCTGGCTGTAGCTGGGTAGGGTGGTTGTGTAGACAGCTGTAGTTGTGTTTTAGGATCAGAACAGCGCTACAGGCTGGTCGTGTGTGATTAATCGATGTTCTAGTTCCCAATTCCACAGAGTGTGTGGGAGGCCAAGTGCCTTACTCCTGGTCGGGAGACCCTGGCGGTACAGTTACAGTATCTGGGGGTGAGAGGCGTGGCTCTGCGTGTTTCTGGGAGGAAAAGGGGAGAAACCTGTAAGATAGAACACCCTTAAGACAGCACCAATCCTCCATTTTCCTCTCAAAGCTCAACAATCTGAGCCTCATTTTGCTCGTTTTAATGTCACAGTCCTGCAGAAGACATTGAGCATGTTGCACAAGTAACCTCTTCTCCCTCCTGTAATATAATAGTCATCTGTATTCCATTTATAATAAACTTACTTAAGTATAATAAAGTAGAAAAATATCAGAGAACATATACAGTTGTCGTTTTGTAGTGACCATTTTGCTTTGTTTTTTAAGCATATATTTTTGTGCTGGGCAAGAGAAACTGAACAGGCCTCAGTTGTAGTGAAGTGTCGGTTTGGTTTCTTCTTTTCACTGCTTTTATTTTCAAATTGTTGATGTTCGGTCAATTCCATCTACAGGAAGGAGGATTGTGAAGAAATTTATAATAGATACAAAATGTATTATTTTTTCATTTTGATTTCATATCGTAACTTTATTTCACTCTCTGCCAAATACAAACTATTCAACAACATCAGAAAATTCCAGTTAACCTAAATGTGGTTTTAAATATCAGTGTCATAACACTTCCAAGAAGTTGGATGTGGGAGTGTAAGACGTGTGTTTTGACTCACCTCCTAAGGCATGCTCTGTCATACTGAGGCACAGTGACTCCAGCGTGGGGTTGATCTCCAGGTCTGCACCTGGAACTTGGCATTCTGGGAGACGAGACACAGGTCACTCAGTTACCCCGCTTGTGTGTGTACTATAACTGGACCATAAATCACTTATTTTTTTAAAACTGACAGATGCATTGGATATGGAGCCGTGTGAATGCGGTTTGTAGGGCGATGCGTGTGGGATGTGTAAGCTGCCGTAAAATTGGGTTTAGAAGGCTATGTGGGTGAAATGCATAAAGACCATGTATGATTGGGTTTGGAAGGAGATATTGCTGGGATATAAAAGGAAATGTGAATGAAGGTTGTAGTGACACATGCATGTGTATGTGTAAAAAGACAGTGGGAATAGAGATTGAAGCTAGGTGTGTCTAGTATGTGTAAAAGGACAGTGGGAATAGAGATTGAAGCTAGGTGTGTCTAGTATGTGTAAAAAGACAGTGGGAATAGAGATTGAAGCTAGGTGTGGATGGTATGTGTGAAAGGACAGTGGGAATAGAGATTGAAGCTAGGTGTGTCTAGTATGTGTAAAAGGACAGTGGGAATAGAGATTGAAGCTAGGTGTGTATAGTATGTGTAAAAAGACAGTGGGAATAGAGATTGAAGCTAGGTGTGTCTAGTATGTGTAAAAGGACAGTGGGAATACAGATTGAAGCTAGGTGTGTCTAGTATGTGTAAAAGGACAGTGGGAATAGAGATTGAAGCTAGGTGTGTCTAGTATGTGTAAAAGGACGGTGGGAATAGAGATTGAAGCTAGGTGTGTCTAGTATGTGTAAAAAGACAGTGGGAATAGAGATTGAAGCTAGGTGTGGATGGTATGTGTGAAAGGACAGTGGGAATAGAGATTGAAGCTAGGTGTGTCTAGTATGTGTAAAAGGAAAGTGGGAATAGAGATTGAAGCTAGGTGTGGATGGTATGTGTAAAAAGACAGTGGGAATAGAGATTGAAGCAAGGTGTGGATGGTATGTGTGAAAGGACAGTGGGAATACAGATTGAAGCTAGGTGTGTCTAGTATGTGTAAAAGGACAGTGGGAATAGAGATTGAAGCAAGGTGTGGATGGTATGTGTAAAAGGACAGTGGGAATAGAGATTGAAGCAAGGTGTGGATGGTATGTGTAAGACAGTGTATATGACGTTTAGAAGAGGATGTGGTAATGTTTGGGAAGGGGGTGCTAGGTTCCTACCGTGCTGCTGGAACAGGAGCATGGTTTGCGGGGAGGTGTGGACAGGGAGTGAGTGGGTCCGTTGCACGGAGCTGCGACTCTGGCTTGGCATGCTGTTGCTGCCCCCAGGGTTGGCAAACCACAGGTTCTACAGGGACAACAGAACATCTCTCATCACAAACATGCCACTCATCCTATATGTTCTACACCGTGTTAGTCTTCCCAGCACGATGACTACAAAGAGACTCTTCCAGCTATGATAATGAACCAATGCATATCAAAATGCAGTGCCTAACACAAGTGTTTCCCTGGGTATTGCATTGATTAAACTGTCAGCACTTTCTGTGGTTGCACTTGTTAATCTGTCAAAACAAATGTTGTCTAAGGAAAGTTCATCACCCTGTGGGTATAATAACGTGTAGATCAATAGAATAATGTTAAATCTAATGTTGGCTAACTAGCTGTAACCCTCAATGAAAAAGACTTCTTAGAAAATAATTTATCTTGTGAATGAATCTGACTTTCCTATAAATTAACTTCAATGGGTGTATCCCATGCCAACAGGCTATATGACATATGATCCCATCCTATGACTGACCTGTCTGCCCTGGCCTGGCAGTGTGGGGCTGGTGAGGGTGTGGCGTGGGGAGGCAACCCCAATGCCACCTGGACTCAGGAGCCCCATGCGCCCAGCAGGGAGGCCACGAGGGGGCATCTGGAATGCCCTCTGCCCCCTACGTGCCAGACCCCCAGCACTCACAGAGCCTGCTGTGGGGAGGGAGTTGGAACCATATGCCCAGCTAGAGGAGGCAGAGAGAAAAGTCGTAAGACAGAGCCCTGGGCGAAATCCAGCTAAAGGAGGCAGAGAGAGAGAACCTGGACAAACTGCATACTAAAGTAGCAGAGAGAGCATGGCACAAATACTCAGCTGCCATGACAGGAGAGTGAAAGATTAAAAGGAGAAGGGAAGTTCAGTGGTCTTACCCTTTCTGTCGGTACACAGGCATGTCCAGCATGGCTTTCCTTGGGAACAAGCGGAGCAGCTTGAGAACCTGCTGCTTCCAGGAGACCAGCCTCTTCCTCTGAGTCTCTGTGAAAGCCTGAGAGACGGAGATAAGAGAAAACGGTATGAGACAGAGATAGTGATAGAGAGAGGGTGAGAGATGGTGAGCGAGAGAGAGAGAGGTAAAAGAGGGAGAGGTAAGAGAGTGAGCAGTAGAGAGAGCTCATAGCAGCAAAAAACAAAACAAAAAACCCATTCCATTACTTTCTTAGTGCAGTGAAAGTTATCTTTACAACATACCATTGAGAGTAGCATTACGTGTTGTTACACGTTGTTTGCAGCCTGGTCACATTTTAAACTACCAGCTGGCTGAATGTGACAAAGATGAAATGTATTTATTTTATAGATGTGGTTTTGCTCAGTCTCACCTCATGTGTCAGACATTTCTCAATAAGCTGCAGGTAACAGCTGATATTCTCCTCGTCCGGCCTGGACACCAGTAGCTGAGTGCACACTGCAACACATGGACAGGAGGTTCACACAATGCAACACAACACCAACACACACAAACCCTCCAAAACTAATTCAAAATAAAACACACCAGCACACATCTCACATCCACAACAACCAAGAGCAACATTTGTCCAAATGCACTATATACAGTGCATTCGGAAATTATTCAGACTCCTTGACTTTTTCCACATTTTGTTATTAGCCTTATTCTAAAATGGATTA
Organism: Oncorhynchus kisutch; assembly: GCF_002021735.2. Taxonomy (NCBI): domain Eukaryota; kingdom Metazoa; phylum Chordata; class Actinopteri; order Salmoniformes; family Salmonidae; genus Oncorhynchus; species Oncorhynchus kisutch. The sequence continues at coordinate 66,693,878 of NC_034188.2, read as the reverse complement.
CATGTTTTTTCCCCCTCAATCTAAACAAAATATCCCATAATGACAAAGCAAAAACAGGTTTACAAATCTTAGCAAAATTATAAAGACACACACCCTCCCACAAAAAAATATTACCTTTACATACAGTTGAAGTAGGAAGTTTTTCCAACCACTCCACAAATGTATTGTTAACGAACTATAGTTTTGGCAAGTCGATTAGGACATTTACTTTGTGCATGACACAAGTCATTTTTCAAACAATTGTTACAGACAGATTATTTCACTATCACAATTCCAGTGGGTCAGAAGTTTACATACACTAAGTTGACTGTGCCTTTAAACAGCTTGGAAAATTCCAGAAAAGGATGTCATGGCTTTAGAAGCTTCTGATAGTCTAATCGACATCATTTGAGACAATTGGAGGTGAACCTGTGGATGCATTTCAAGGCCTACCATCAAACTCAGTGCCTCTTTGCTTGACATCATGGGAAAATCAAAAGAAATCAGCCAAGACCTCAGAAAAAAACAGACCTCCACAAGTCTGGTTCATCCTTGGGAGCAATTTCCAAATGCCTGAAGGTACCATGTTCATCTGTACAAACCATAGTACGCAAGTATAAGCACCATGGGATCACGCAGTGGTCACACCGCTCAGGAAGGAGAAGCGTTCTGTCTCCTAGAGATGAACGTACGTTGGTGCGAAAAATGCACATCAATCCCAGAACAACAGCAAAGGATCTTGTGACGATGCTGGAGGGAACCAGTACAAAAGTATCTATATCCGACATAACCTGAAAGGCCGCTCAGCAAGGAAGAAGCCACTGCTCCAAAACCGCCATAAAAAAGCCAGACTAAGGTTTGAAACTGCACATGGGGACAAAGATTGCACTTTTTGGAGAAATGTCCTCTGGTCTGATGAAACAAAAATGGAACTGTTTGGCAATAATGACCATCGTTATGTTAGGAGGAAAAAGGGGGAGATTTGCAAGCCGAGGAACACCCTCCCAACCGTGAAGCACAGGTGTGACAGCATCATGTTGTGGAGGTGCTTTGCTCCAGGAGGGACTGGTACACATCACAAAATAGATGGCATCATGAGGAAAAAAAATTATGTGGATTTGTTGAAGAAACACCTCAAGACATGACTCAGGAAGTTAAAGCTTGGTCGCAAATAGGTCTTCCAAATGGACAATGATCCCAAGCATACACAAAGTTATGGCAAAATGGCTTAAGGACAACAAAGTCAAGGTATTGGCGTGGCCATCACAAAGCCCTGACCTCAATCCTATAGAAGATTTGTGGGCAGAACTGAAAAAGCATGTGCGAGCAAGCTTTGTCAGGAGGAATAGGCCAAAATTCACCCAACTTATTGTGGGAAGCTTGTGGAAGGCTACCTGAAACATTTGATCAAAGTTAAACAATTTAAAGGCAATGCTACCAAATACTAATTGAGCGTATGTAAACTTCTGACCGACTGGGAATGTGATGAAAGAAATAAAAGCTGAAATAAATCATTCTCTCTACTATTATTCTGACATTTCAAATTCTTAAAATAAAGTGGTGTTCCTAGCTGACCTAAGACAAGGAATTTTTACTAGGATTAAATGTCAGGCATTCTGAAAAACTGAGTTTAAATGTATTTGGCCAAGGTGTATGTAAACTTCCGACTTCAACTGTAAGTAGTCAGACCCTTTCCTCAGTACTTTGTTGAAGCACCTGTGGCAGCGATTACAGCCTCGAGTCTTCTTGGGTATGACTCTACAAGCTTGGCACACCTGTATTTGGGGAGTTTCTTCCATTCTTCTCTGCAGATGCTCTCAAGCGCTGTCAGGTTGGATGGGAAGCGTCGCTGCAAAGCTATTTTCTCCAGAGATGTTCGAGTCCGGGCTCTGGCTGGGCCACTCAAGGACATTCAGAGACTTGTCCCGAAGCCACTCCTGCGTTGTCTTGGCTGTGTGCTTAGGGTTGTTGTCCTGTTGGAAGGTGAACCTTCGCCCCAGTATGAGGTCTTGAGTGCTCTGGAGCAGGTTTTCATCAAGGATCTCTGTACTTTGCGCCGTTCATTTTCCCCCTCAATCCTGACTAAACTCCCAGTCGCTGCCGCTGAAAAACATTGCCACAGCATGATGCTGCAACCACCATGCTTCACCATTGGAATTGTGCCTGGTTTCCTCCAGATGTGACACGTGGCATTCAGGACAAAGAGTTCAATCTTGGTTTCATCAGACCAGAGAATCTTGTTTGTCATGGTCAGAGTCTTTTAGGTACCTTTTGGCAAACTCAAAGCGGGCTGTCATGTGCCTTTACTGAGGAGTGTCTTCCGTCTGGCCACTCTACCATAAAGGCCTGATTGGTGGAGTGGTGCAGAGATGGTTGTCCTTTTGGAAAGTTCTCCCATCTCCACAGAGGAGCTCTGTCAGACTGACCATCAGGTTCTTGGTCACCTCCCTGACCAAGGCCCTTCTCTCCCAATTGCTCAGTTTGGCCAGGCTGCCAGCTCTAGGAAGAGTTTGTTGTTCTATACTTCTTCCATTTAAGAATGATGGAAGCCAATGTGTTCTTGGGGACCGTTAATGCTGCAGACATTTTTTTGGAACCCTTCTCCAGATCTGTCCCTCAAAACAATCCTGTCTCAGAGCTCTACGGACAATTCCTCCGACTTCATGGCTTAGTTTTTGCTCTGACATGCACTCTCAACTGTGGGACCTTATATAGACAGGTGTGTGCCTTTCCAAATCATGTTCAATCAACTCAATTTACCACAGGTCGACTCCAATCAAGCTGTAGAAACATCTCAAGGAAGATCAATGGCAACAGGATGCACCTGAGCTCAACTTCGAGTCTCATAACAAAGTGTCTGAATACTTATATAAACAAGGTGTATGTTTATTATTAATATAGTTGCTAAAACGTATAAAACCTCTTTTCGCTTTGGGCTATTGTGTGTAGATTGATGAGGAACATTTTTATTTAATCCATTTTAGAATAAGGATGTAACGTAACAAAATGTGGAACAGTCAAGGGGTCTGAATACTTTCTGAATGCACTGTACAGTCGTGGGAAAAGATTTGAGAATGACACATAAATTAATTTTCACAGTCTGCTGCCTCAAGTTTGTATGATGGCAATGTGCATATACTCCAGAATGTTATGATGAGTGATCAGATTAATTGCAATTCATTGCAAAGTCCCTCTTTGCCATGCAAATGAACTGAATCCCCCAAAAACATTTCCACTGCATTTCAGCCCTGCCACAAAAGGACCAGCTGACATAATGTCAGTGATTCTCTCGTTAACACAGGTGTGAGTGTTGACGAGGACAAGGCTGGAGATAACTCTGTCATGCTGATTGAGTTCGAATAACAGAATGGAAGCTTCAAAAGGAGGGTGGTGATTGGAATCATTGTTCTTCCTCTGTCAACCATGGTTACCTGCAAGGAAACACATGCTGTCATCATTGCTTTGAACAAAAAGGGCTTCACAGGCAAGGATATTGCTGGCAGTAAGATTGCACCTAAATCAACCATTTATCAGATCATCAAGAACTTCAAGGAGAGCGGTTCAATTGTTGTGAAGGCTTCAGGGCACCCAAGAAAGTCCAGCAAGCGCCAGGACCGTCTCCTAAATTTGATTCAGCTGCAGGATTGGGGCACCACCAGTGCAGAGCCTGCTCAGGAGTGGCAGCAGGCAGGTGTGAGTGCATCTGCAGGCACAGTGAGGCGAAGACTTTTGGAGGATGGCTTGGAGTCAAGAATGGCAGCAAAGAATCCACTTCTCTCCAGGAAAAACATCAGGGACAGACTGATATTCTGCAAAAGGTACAGTGATTGTACTGCTGAGGACTGGGGTAAAGTCATGTTCTCTGATGAATCCCCTTTATGATTGTTTGGGGCATCTGGAAAAATGCTTGTCCGGAGAAGACAAGGTGAGCACTACCATCAGTCCTGTGTCATGCCAACAGTAAAGCATCCTGAGATCATTCATGTGTGCGGTTGCTTTTCAGGCAAGGGAGTGGGCTCACACAATTTTGCCTAAGAACACAGCCATTAATAAAGAATGGTACCAACATATCCTCCGAGAGCAACTTCTCCCAACCATCCAGGAAGTTTGGTGACGAACAATGCCTTTTCCAGCATGATGGAGCACCTTGCCATAAGTCAAATGTGATAACTAAGAGGCTCGGGGAACAAAACATTGATATTTTGGGTCCATGGCCAGGAAACTCCCCAGACCTTAATCCCATTGAGAACTTGTGGTCAATCCTCAAGAGGCGGATCGAAAAACAAAACCCCACAAATTCTGACAAACTCCAAGCATTGATTATGCAAGAATGGGCTACCATCAGTCAGGATGTGCCCCAGAAGTTAATTGACAGCATGCCAGGGCGGATTGCAGAGGTCTTGAAAAAGAAGGATCAACACTGCAAATATTGACTGATTGATATTTTGCATCAACTTAATGTAATTGTCAATAAAAGCCTTTGACACTTATGAAATGCTTGTAATTATACTTCAGTATTCCATAGTAACATCTGACAAAAGAAACTGACAAAAGACACTGAAGCAGCAAACTTTGTGGAAATGAATATGTGTCATTCTCAAAACTTTTGGCCACGACTGTACACGTACTCAGCCCTGTAAAAGCCTTTTTCCTCTCTTACCTTTACCCATGACACGCGTGAACTGCCCAGCAATGTCGCCGTCTGAGATGGGTGTGACTGAGGACTCTCCGTCGCAGGGAGGGGGGTTGTGGGGCTGGAAGCCCTCCTGGGCCAGGTCCTTGTCCTCCCCAGGGTTGGTGTGGTCTGAGGGGGATCCACTCCCCTCCATATCTCTGTGGGAAACACTGGGAGGGCTGTAGCTGTAGACCTTGATAGGGGTGGTGATAATCTGCTGTAGTTCCTGTAGGGCGTTACGCAGGTTGCCCCCCTCCAATATATCCTGTTGGATCAATCATAGCATTATCTTATTAGCAAAGCGGTCTTGAAGTGTGACAGGAAATTTTCACGGAACTTGCTGGTTAACTTTTAATTGAAAGAAAATGTGAGTCGTATCATATCTAAAATATTGGTGATAATTATAGTGTATATGTTCATTCACATTTAATTGGATTTCTCCATATAAGCCACAGGGATCCAAATGGAAACGAACAGTAAAGTTGTTCAGAACAGCATGCCTGTCATGAGATAAAAGTGCATCTGAAATGGTTTTAAAATAATAGTGATGACAGTATGTGATTTACCTTCTCTAAAGATTTGAGAACGCTTGGCCTCTCCCGTAGCTTCTGGACACTCAGGGCTATCTTGTGCCGCGCACCTTTGGTCACATTCTGGAAGACGACGAAGAGTTAACAAAAGGAGGAATCATTGCTCACAGAAACATGGACATCCAGATATCCAGTTACTAAATAACACTTCTGATCACCATCTGTTTCATTAAAGCTATGGAGCAGAGCCAAGACGTTTATCTGTGCTGGGGAGGCTGTGTATAACTGTATAACTCCATGCAGCGATGATTCATTTCATGGCTCATTGAGGTATCACTATGCTGGACAAAAAGTGGGCCGTATCTATTCAACACTGATGAGGAGGGCAGGGGAAAGAGAGGACTAACGAGAGAAGCTGACCAACCTGTGACAAACGATGACAAACCTGTGACTCCAGGTGGTGCTCTGTCAGAATCATCATCTCCTCATAAGTCATCTGGGAGAAAAGTCCTGCGTACTTATGAAGACGGAGGCTCTTCAGCCACATGGGCACATCTGAAACAGAAAGTAGAAAAACAACATGCTCAGAAGTTATTCTTCTCCTGCTGAGTCCTTGTAACTCTAGTCCATGAACAATGAGAAGGATAGAACTCTAACGAATATTATACAACAGGTGGGTCTAATCCTGAATGCTGATTGGTTAAAACAGCATTCCAGGCAGTGTCTATTCCACAAGTCGCCACCGGCTAAAATCTATGAATGCCTATTTACTCTGTTCCACCTGACTAATCCAATGTGTCATCAGCCCAGCCAGGCAACTTAGAAACTTGACCTCCACTATAAAAAGTATCAAGACCTTATCTCACATTTCTTTAAGACTAACATGTAGTTTTCCACAGCGGAGATTTGTATAAACCTTGCTGTCTGTCTCTCCGACATTTACGACATTGTTTCAATATTCAAATTGAATCTCCTGTTGTCCCATAGTAATGAACGAGTCGGGAGTCGACGAGACAAACAGGCAGGCAGAGTTTCTCAGCCAGTCGAAATTATGAATTTTTATGGATATATACAAAAAAAATGTCAATTGAAAAAAGGTAAAACAAAACGCAGCTAATTTGCAGTCTTTCCAGCTTCAGTTTGAAGTGATTGTGTTACTGTAGCTGTGTTGTTGGCTAGCTCCTCTGAACAACAGTGTCCTGACGAGTGAGCACATTTTCTATGCCAGGCGAAATTGTGCCTCATTAGCTCATTGTTATGGATGTATCCAAATAAATGTCACTATTAAACAGCTTAAACAAATGCAAATACTTTGCTGTTATTCTGTCTGACTACGTTAGCCGTAGTTGCCAGCCAGTATGGCAATGGAACATTTAGAACGAACGACTGGGTCGTTCGTTCTAAATGTCCATTGATACAGACCAAAAAGACTGAATGACTGGGTGGTGTCTTCAGCAACCATAGATTTGTGTCGGGACTATATATTGTGGAAGGATGAAATAGTATGAATAAATTAATCAAAATAATGTTTTTCATGAAAATATGTCAATCATTATTTGAATATGTTGGTAACACGTTGTATAAAAGTGATAATGCCCTCGAAGCCGGTGTTTGGAGACTAACAACAGCTGTGCCAATATATCCTCCAAACACCGGCTTCTCAGGTATTATCACTTAAATAGATACTGCTCTGGAATGCTTGACGTATCCGTGCAGTGCATGTCAAAATAAACACTTTAGATCTATTAGTTGGAGAACGCTGTCCTACTTCATTTTCATGGACATCTGGAGCACACGCAAACAAAAAAAACAAACACGAGGGGAGACCAAAAAAATAACATCCCACTGACTGGGCAATTCAACCATCGCCAAGTGCAGTAGCCATTGGCATGTCATGGCTTTTGCCAGGGTGAAATACCAACAACAATGTGACCGACCCTGGCCTGTTGTTGGCTTTGAACCCCTGGCGTATTATGGTTGACCTCCTGACCTTTCATGCCACTGCCATCCTCCTGGAAGGTGTTTCTGGAGCCCTGGTCCTCAGTCTGCTCGCTGCCTGAGGATGCCACACTACTCTGGGGGGACAGGGGGGCGTGGTCAAAGGCCTGTCGCCCCCCCAGGTCATCCTGGCTCAGCCAATCTGCGCCACAGACCTGGGAACTGGAGGGGATTAGGGACGAGGACCTCTTCAGAGGACTGGGCTGGCCCATCTGACCCATGCCTGGCAGGGGACACAGTAGGGTCAGGATGTAAGAGACAATCACAGTAAGCCATCCCTTTAATGAAGGCTAGGCCTAAACAGAGAGATTCTTTAGATGTGACAATATTACAAAGATCACAGACTAAATAGTTGATTAATAGCATGATTACATAACCACATGAAGAAAAAGTTGTATTGTATCTCGGTTATGTTTAGCATATTCCTATTCACCCCAACAACATGTCCTTGCTCTCCCTCAGGCTGTCTTGGTAGGAGATGTGAGCCACTGACCTGCGTTGTTGCTATTTATGGGCGAGGGCATCCCACCCTGGAAAGACATGTGTCCGTTCTGCCCTGCAGGGGAGGAGCTAGAGGAGGGGGGCTTGTCCAGCCAGCCATGGCCAGGGTCCAGGACCTCTGCTGAGCCCGGCCACTCATCTGAGCCCTGGCGGGGGTGGTAGGGGCCAGAGGGGGGCTGGGAGGGCACTGGGTAGCCGCTGGAGAGGTGCTCCTCCAGGTGGTTGAGCCACATGGCCAACGAGGTGCGGTCGTCCAGGGTGGTGGCCGGGTGGATGAGGGCGTAGGACAGCAGCTGTCTACTCTCTTCCACAAACAGACTGCTCTCGATGGTGTGGCTCAGCACCTTCTGCAGCAGCTTCATGTACTCACACTTGGCCTCGCTGTTGCGGGGCTGCAGCAGGGGCAGGTGGGACAGCAGCAGGGACACCGCCTTTTCCATGGGTTCCAGGTGCCACTGGCTCACAATGTCTGGAGAGGTGAAGGACAGCAGGGCAATTGTTTACAAGTAAAATACATTTTTACAGGTTGTAGGTCTATTTGTTACATGGTTTTTACACCATAAGATAGGGTATACCGGTAATACAATATGACTAATCCAATAAGGTTTCAAATGTGTTCTTCAGAAATCTGCAGTTATTAGCTACCTGCATTGTTGGCCTCAGCCTCCAGGATGTGGATCTCAGTGCAGTCTGCCAGCCAGTGCTCCAGGCAGATGTGCAGGAAGCGGGCCTGGGTACGAGATGCTCTCTTCAGCAGGGACAACAGCGCCACCGTCTGCTCACACTCGTTCCAGCCCTTGAACCAGTCCGTCAGGATGCCCACCTGGTCTCGGAACATCATGGCGAGTTGCCAACAGGAAGGGGGGTGGGAATATGTGGGTGGGGGTTAGGGGGAAGACTGCTTGCTCACACACAGGTTCAATCTGGCCCCGCTCAGTGGCTGCTTTTACACAACAGTCCTGGGATCCCCTCAAAGTGGAGCGAGGGGCCCTCACATGGTTCAGATGCAGGAGATGGGGGTGCTGAGGGGAGGGCTGGGAGAGGGTGTGTTAAATCCAGCTGGTTGTGTCTTAGACAGGAGGGTTCTCTCTCAGGTGCATCAGTATCAGCATCATCCAAATCCTAACAAATCAACAGAAAGGAAAACTACATAAGATACACTGAACAAAAATATAAACATGTAAAATGTTGGTCCCATGTTTCATGAGTTGAAATAAAAGATCCCAGAAATTGTTCATACTCACAAAAAGAGTATTTCAGATTGTGCATACATTTGTTTACATTCCTGTTAATGAGCATTTGTCCTCCTTTGTCCTGCCAAGATAATCCACCCACCTGACCGGTGTGGCATATCAAGAATCTGATTAAACAGCATGATCATTACACTGGTGCACCTTATGCTGGGGACAATGAAAGGCCACTGAAAATGTGCAGTTGTCACAATACAATGCCACAGATGTCTCAAGTTGATTGACATGCAGATTGCAGGAATGTCTACCAGAGCTGTTGGTGCCAGAGAATGTAATGTTCATTTCTCTAACATAAGCAGCCTCCAACGTTGTTTTAGATAATTTGGCAGTACGTCCAACCAGCCTCACAACTGCAGACCACATGTATGGTGTCTTGTGGGCAAACGGTTTGCTGTCAACATTGTGAACAGAGTGCCTCATGGTGGCGGTGGGGTTATGGTATAGGCTGTGGCTCCAATATAATATAATAACCATAATATGAGACAAACAAACTTACAACAGGGGCCAATCACGAAATCTGACACTAACCACGTTTCCATCCAGTTTCAGAAATGTTGACAGAATGTTTGTTCGGCATGGTGGGATCTTTCGGGGTCGGTAAAATGAATGATGGGACAAATAGCGGTGGAAACTATTTATTGCGCATTTGTTGATTGAACAACCATGTCGAGGTATATTTGCAGTCACGCGATGCTATGTTGTGTGGTCTTCCCAATACTTAAAAAAGCATTCCGTTCATTAGGCTACAGATGCAATAAGTTATAATGAACTTAACAGGGTGGTGAAAGTGCACGGTGGTGAGCGTGACGCTCCTTTTCAATAAATATTGAGGGTCTTCATTTGTACACTACCGGTCCAAAGTATTAGAACTACTCATTCAAGGGTTTTTCTTTATTTTTTACTCTTTTCTACATTGTACAATAATAGTGAAGACATCAAACTATGAAATAACACATATGGAATCATGTAGTAACCAACAAAAAGCGTTAAATGAAATTATATTTTATATTTGAGATACTTTAAAGTAGCCACCCTTTGCCTTGATGACAGCTTTGCACACTCTTGGCATTCTCTCAACCAGATTAAACTGGAATGCTTTTCCAACAGGGTTCCCACATATGCTGAGCACTTGTCCTGCTCTCTGCGTTCTGACTCATCCCGAGTTGAGGTCGGAGGATTGTTGAGGCCGGGTCATCTGATGCAGCACTCCATCACTCTCCTTCTCAGTAAAATAGCTCTTACCCAGCCTGGAGGCTGTTGAAAAACAAATGACAGTTCCACTAAGCCCAAACCAGCTGGGATGGCATATTGCTGCAGAATGCTGTGGTAACCGTGCTGGTTAAGTGTGCCTTGAATTCTAAATAGATCACAGACAGTCACGAGCAACGCATCCCGACACCATAACACCATCTCCATGCTTTACGGTGAAGAATCTCAAATATATTTTGATTTGTTTAAAACCTTTTTGCTTACTACATGATTTCATAGTTCGGATGTCTTCACACATTTTCTACAATGTAGAAAATACTAAAAACAAAGAAAAACCCTTGAATGAGTAGGTGTTCTAAAACTATTGACCGGTAGTGTATGCTGTGAAATAATGATCGCCGCTTAGCTACCAATTAACAAATAAGAATGATCTTACTCAAATCCCTCATAATATAACCTAACCAGTTCAATTTATCAGCGAACTGTTGTCTGGAGAACATGCACAGAAATAAGTTCGGGCAAATTTGCCATTTATCGTAACAGTTTGCTTGTGTGACAAACTATTTAAAATGATTATTACTTAAAATAAACCATTGATAGAGTGTAAAATGCAATGGAAAAACATTAATTGTACAGTGGGGCAAAAAAGTATTGTCAGCCACCAATTAAATAAAAAAATGAGGCCTGTAATTTTCATCATAGGTACACTTCAACTATGACAGACAAAAATATATATATATATTTTTTAATGAATTTATTTGAAAATTATGGAGGAAAGTAAGTATTTGGTCACCTACAAACAAGCAAGACTTCTGGCTCTCACAGATCTGTAACTTATTCTTTAAGAGGCTCCTCTGTCCTCCACCCGTTACCTGTATTAATGGCACCTGTTTGAACTTGTTATCAGTATAAAAGACACCTGTCCACAACCTCAAACAGTCACACTCCAAACTCCACTATGGCCAAGACCAAAGAGCTGTCAAAGGACACCAGAAACAAAATTGTAGACCTGCACCCAGCTGGGAAGACTGAATCTGCAATAGGTAAGCAGCTTGGTTTGAAGAAATCAACTGTGGGAGCAATTATTAGGAAATGGAAGACATACAAGAACACTGATAATCTCACCTCAATCTAGGGCTCCAGGCAAGATCTCACCCCGTGGGGTCAAAATGATCACAAGAACGGTGAGCAAAAATCCCAGAACCACAAGGGGGGACCTAGTGAATGACCTGCAGAGAGCTGGGACCAAAGTAACAAAGACTACCATCAGTAACACACTACACCGCCAGGGACTCAAATCCTGCAGTGCCTCAACTCGTCGTGTTTGGAGGACAAAGAATGCTGAGTTGCATCCAAACACCACCATACCTACTGTGAAGCATGGGGGTGGAAACATCATGCTTTGGGGCTGTTTTTCTGCAAAGGGACCAGGACGACTGATCCGTGTAAAGGAAAGAATGAATGGGGCCATGTATCGTGAGATTTTGAGTGAAACCCTCCTTCCATCAGCAAGGGCATTGAAGATGAAACATGGCTGGGTCTTTCAGCATGACAATGATCCCAAACACACCGCCCGGGCAACGAAGGTGTGGCTTCGTAAGAAGCATTTCAAGGTCCTGGAGTGGCCTAGCCAGTCTCCAGATCTCAACCCCATAGAAAGTCTTTGGAGGGAGTTGAAAGTCTGTGTTGCCCAGCAACAGCCCCAAAACATCACTGCTCTAGAGGAGATCTGCATGGAGGAATGGGCCAAAATACCAGCAACAGTGTGTGAAAACCTTGTGAAGACTTACAGAAAACGTTTGACCTCTGTCATTGCCAACAAAGGGTATATAACAAAGTATTGAGAAACTTTTGTTATTGACCAAATACTTATTTTCCACCATAATTTGCAAATAATTCATAAAAAATCCTACAATGTGATTTTCTGGATTTTTTTTTCTCATGTTCATTCTGTCTGTCATAGTTGAAGTGTACCTATGATGAACATTACAGGCCTCTCTCATCTTTTTAAGTGGGAGAACTTGCACAATTGGTGGCTGACTAAATACTTTTTTGCCCCACTGTATGTTTTTTTTATTCAGTACATGAGAATTTTTTATGCATAATTTATAATATTCACATGAAAATCTGTCACAAATTGGATGGAAGCCTAGCTACTGTTCACTTTAAAATGTATGTCAAACATAAAACAATGATTGCAAAGTAAAACAAGCCATACACAATGACAACTTTAACCATTTCAACAGAAAATGTTACTAAAACACAATTACTTGAAGAATGGAATGACGGCACAAACAGTCATTATGTTAACAAATGTTGCATATGCACGATTCTTCATCAAAAGAAACTGCGGCCCTCTCGTGACAGCGAAGATTTTAAAAAAGAAATTAGTTGAAAAGTCAATTTCCTGCAATTCTGTAAATTTTTTCCATGGGGCATAGAGAAAAAGATGCCATTTTAAAGCAAGTTTGTTGCAATCCTACACATTTTGCCATGGGGCACAAAGAAGGTTTAGCAATTTTATAACTTGTGTCATGCAATTCTACTTATTATGCCCTAGGGCGGAGAGAAAAATTAGCAGTTTTACACCTAACTCACTGCAATTCTAAACATGTTGCCATAGGGTGGAGGCAAATGTTTGCTGTTTTTAATATGATAACTAATGGGCCCTACCCCGGTCGGTATTTCGACAACGCTTACTACAAGTTTAGATAGATTGGTAAATTAGTCTAGTGGCTAGCTAAAAACATTTTGTTGACATGGGCGGGCTAATTGAGTGACTGCTGATGCACAACCAAATTTCAAAATTGCACCTTGTGAATTATATTCTTCCAACAGTAAGTTGAGACCCCGACTGAGTAACTCATTTTATTTTATTATTTAAATTGGTCTGCAGGCCTACAAACAGGGGGGGCCATGCGCACCAGTTGCCCATCCCTGATCTAGGCTACACGTGTGCTCTAGCCAACAGCTCGCAGAAGGCACTATTAGCTAGAGTGCACGTGCCAATACCAGAGTGGGCACATGCTATATAAAGCATAACAAATTTGTGAGGAAAATAATCAGTAAAGTTGAAAATATGATGGAAACACATTTATCTTGTATTTTTTATTCCTTACGTGAATAAAATAACTTTTGTGGTAAAATTATGTGCACTACCTCATCACGTACTGCTTTTAATCTGCAACAAATCAATTTGATGGAAAAATCTGGTAAAATGTGCATAGTTTTTATGCTCACTTTAGAATATTCACATGAAACTTTTGCCAATTGGTTGGAAACCTAGCTAGTGTCACTCTGTTACAGTGGAATTGCCAGAGTAAAGATGGTATCTGTACAACACGCTAATATTTAGGCCAGCTAATCATAATGCAGGATAATCAGCTTCATGGTGCAGTGAAAGTAGAGCACATTATTGCCAGCATCATCACTTCAGCATCAACACAGAGAACTTCCATGCAGTATGCATGCACATTTCTATTGACCATTCAGCCAACATCTGTGTATGTTTGATAAAGCCAACATCTAGGCCTAACTGCCCAGTCAATGCATGAGTTTGTTTGACTTGAAGCAAAAAAACAAAGACTACATTATCTCCATGCAATCTACATGGCTGTTATATATTCTAAGAACAATAAATACTAAGTGATGACTTGCAATACAGCTTGTTACAGGGTAAAGTAATGGTGTCACAGGTTGCCAATAGGCCATGGCATGATCAATCAAATCTGAAACAGTCATCCAACCATCCCAGTATTGCAATGAACACCTTTAGTTGTGGGTAAAGAACTTGCAATGCCTAGTTGTTATGTTTCATTTACATAAATAGAACTAGCTTGGTCTCATAGGCTAGACTTAACATAGTAAACTTAAATCCGGGCACTCAAACTACCATAATATGTTATGTTTGGTATGGTTACACCAGACAGATGTTAATTTATGGTAAAAACGAAAGTAGGGTGGTTGTCGTGGGGTGGGCGTATAACGAGAACGTCTAGCAACCCAAAGGTTACAAGTTGGAATCTCTTCTCTGACAACTTTTTAGCTACTTTGTAACTACTTAGCTAACCCTTCCCCTAACTTTAACCCTTTAACTAACTCCTAAACCCTAGCTAACGTTAGCCACCTAACCAGAATTCATAAGATATTGTACGTTTTTGCAAATTCGTAAAATATATACGAATTGTAATTCGTAACGTATCATACGAAATTGATGTTAGACATCCACAAATGAATACATACCATACGAAACGTGACATATCATACTAAATGGAGTTTCTCGGATTTACGTACAGAATAATACGAAGCGTTCTGAGACCAGCCAGCATCCTATAGATATTTGTCCAAGTTTTTTTTTTTTAACAGAACGTAACGTTAGTAGCTAAATTCTGGCCAGGATGGTCTGTATTAGTAGTAACTAGCTCAAACAGAAGGTGTATGTTATTCTAACTAGGCTAACGTTCGCGTAAGACAGTCCAGAAACAAGGGCCTGTCTACAGAGCTAACGTTACTCATCTACGTTAGCTAGTTTGTTGGTAGACGTAGCAAGTTTGCCAGTAACTATGTCAAACGTAGCTAGCTAACGTCAACTCGCAGCCTTATGCAAGTTAGCTTGCTAGCTACGTTTGACCAGGTCATACGTGTAGTTAGCTAAGCTAGTTGGTCAGAAAACGTAAAAACAAACCTGTGTGACAACGGTGACGTTTCCAGGGTACGGCTTTTGCCAGGGTGTATTTGATGGGCTGGGGGGCAGTTAGCTAGCTAAAAAACTAGCACCAGGCCTTCACCGTGTAAATTGATGGGGGATTCAGGAATGGTAACGTTACTGTTTTTCAGTAGCGACGTTGCTGTTGGAATGTCTCTCTATTTTTCATCTCGTAAAACGACATTTGAGTCCTCGCGTTGCAAAGGTCCTCCATGGTCCATTTAGAAAAAAACACGTCAGATTACTTACATTATATCCACATCCCATTCTCCAACCTCTAGCGGTTGGTTTGTTTACCTTCTTTGTAAATTGTCAGTTGTTAGCTAAAGTAGCAGGCAGCTATTGCTTCCTTTATAAACGCTGGTTGAGACGAAGATTTCGATCCAACAGTTGTCGTTGGTTGCTTTGAAAATAATGATTTTCTGATTATTTCAAAGATAACATTTAAAACAGTCTAGCTATGTACACCATGTTTATTTGAACACAGAGAAATAGGGAAAGTACGCTTGGCTCAATCTAGCTAGCCAACTTCGATTCAGATTTGACGCAACGTCGGAGACCAACGTAATGGCGTTTGGGCGGGGTAAACAAAGAGAAAAGTCCCCCATCTAGTGGATTAAACGCAAACACCCACCCCACTACTAAACTGAAGTTGATCGATATGATCACAGAGTATACATTATATTGACCAGATACTCAAGTGGCCACTCTAACAATGGAAATAAATGTCTTAAAAAATGGAAGGCAGTCGGGAGGAGGCAAGATCAGGTGGGACGATTCTAGCCAATGAGAGGGCAGACGCGTGTAAACAACAGGATGCTGGACTCGAGGACTCAAACAGGCACAACTCCGATATAAAGTGTTTTTTCTCAAAGTTGCCGGCATATTACGTGTCCTACTTATTTCAGTACAGTTGTAACAACCTAAGCATTACGAAACTTCTATTCGATCAAATAAGCCACACGTAGAAAATAATCCATGCAATGTTTGTTGCCCAAATTCAAATTCAACATCCTCATGACCTCCATACAAAAACACCACCTGCGGGAGAAGAGAGATTTTGGGCCCATTATCCCTCTCGCTTCTTCTCTTCCTCTTTGATATGATGCATAGCTGCTGTCAAACCAAGCACCCCGCACATTCAAATTCAACTCCTTAGTCTCAAACATAGTTGGATTGATTGCATTTGATCTGTTAGATTAACGTTTGAGGAATGAAGATAGAAATGACAGAGGACACAGACAGTGCCTTGGCAAATTTGCCGTTTCTTGAAATAAAGGCTGAAAACACTGATGTAGAAGTAATCACAATATCAAAGAATGCTCAGCTTTCTCTGACTGCACCCATTAAACAAATTTGAAAAGAGAATATCACTTTGTTATTTTATCTTGTTGCAACACTAAATATTTTTGTTATTTTTGTATTTAACTAGGCAAGTCAGTTAAGAACACATTTTTGTTTACAGTGATGGCCTAGGAACAGTGGGTTAACTGCCTTGTTCAGGGGTAGAACGACAGACTTTTACCTTGTCAGCTAAGGATCTAGCAACCTTCTGATTACGAGCCCAATGCTCTAACCACTAGGCTACCTGCCGCCCTGTATACAACATTGTATTATTAAAAAAGCACAATTTGCTGTCGGGTACAGGATTGCAGATAGAACTAACGATATATAACAAGAAGGCTAGATCTGACACAGTGCGGTGAGGGGGTACTGGGGATGCTCATATGTGTACATGTCTGCCCTCCCCTACTGTATGTGCTACTACATAAAAGGAGGATCTTGAGAGTAAGACAGCATCCTGTCACAAGCAGTTGGCAGAGGAGTAACAACCTCAACAAGAAGACAATATCTTTGCATACAAGAAACCAAAACGAGACCTCTTCTAGAATGGTATGGGAGACCGTTTATTTATTTATTGCACTTTACCTGGAAAATGTATTTTGGCATGGACGGTGATGTCCTAGTTTATGTTGTAAAGGTTTTTAGGCTGGCGTAAATTTATTTTTGCTACTTCCCTCCCTTACCCCATACCATCTTGACACAGGAAGTTGTGTCGTTCCATGATGCAACAAAAGCACTTCCTGGTCTCAATATGTCACTTTAAGATTTTGTTATGAGCTATGCGTTCATGGAATCTTGCACTTTAGATATCAAAACAAGTTGCTCTAAAACCTCTTTCTCTGGTTCCCTCCCTCTTTCTCTCTCCTCTCTCTCTCTCTCTCTTTCACTGAGTGAAATATGACAGAACTTTCAATGATGTAGCCTGACAGTAGCAATATGACCAACATATACAATTACAATGTGTCAAAACTTCCCACGGTTGATGAACTTGTTTCACATTTACATTCTAGTCAAGCTCTTTGGTTGTGTGCGAGGTGGATGAGAGTCTGAAAGAAAAACTGAAGAAGTTCAGATTTCGAAAAGAGACCAACAATGCAGCCATCTTGAGTGAGTAAGACTTAATCGAAAGCGTGTTCCAATTGTCCTGTTTCACCTAATAAAAAAAAACCACAATAAACCCAGAAACAGAAGACCATATGTTAAAGACTAAATATAGAATAATGATCCTATTCCCTCAGTGAAAATTGACATGGCAAAACAGCTTGTGATCCTGGAGGAAGAGTATGAGGCAAGTCACAATGTCTACCTGAGATGTTGAATATCCCATACTGAGTTAATAATTACTCAAATCCATCCACACCTGTATCAATACCAGTTCAACTCAAAACATGCTCTCACATTTTAGGACATCTCCCTGGATGACCTGAGGAATGAACTTCCCGAACGGCAGCCAAGATATCCTTTTATAACATGTTGGAGTGATACAGCAGAATCTGTTAACCTCATATTCACCAGAACTGCCAGTGTTACAGTTGCATCATTGACCAGTGATTGGATCTCCTTGACAATATAGTGTACATTCATTGTTTACAGCTACAAATACGTCCATACAGATGGCAGGGTGTCCTACCCGCTGTGTTTCATATTCTCAAGTCCAGTGGGTGAGTAAACCACCCTAATTCAGTGAACAGCCAATTAAGTGAAGGATTAGCATTACTGTACTGCAACATCCCTTTGAACAAAATAACTTTTTAAAGGTAGTAATGGTTGATAATTGAAATTAGAAATGAGATTCAATCAGTGTTTACCATATGGAGATCAAAAAGGTTCAGTGGACAGACATCTGTAGCTTATGCACCCTCCTCATCTCAACAGGGTGCAAGCCTGAGCAGCAAATGATGTACGCAGGAAGCAAGAACCAACTAGTCTCCGCAGCAGAGCTCACAAAGGTCAGGACTATTGTCCGTTTCGAGTATTGACTGATAATAATGATCTGAACATAAGCCCAACACTAAACTCACAAAATAGAGAAGTTTTAATAGAAAATGTTCAGAAAATAAGCATGTTAAGCCTGATCCTCCTACCCCTTTTTTCTCAATAGGTTTTTGAGACGCGAAACATAGATGACTTGTCTGAAGAGTGGCTGATAAACAAACTGTCTTTCTTTCGCTGAACAGTGTTCATGTTGGCAAAAGTGCAACATGAACTTCATTACCAGTTTGCAATAAATTACATTTATTGTCACTTGTGTTATTGCATTCTTATTCCTTAGCTATACTCAAACCATTACTACTAGCCCGGTTGCCAGTTTCTGCTCTCTTAACAACTCCTCATGGAATTGTCATGCCAATGAGTGAGAAGGAGTTGCTGATAGGCCAAACAGATCTAGGACCAGGCTACATTATTACTACGTTAGAAGGAAAATGTTCATCTAAAAACAGGGGACTTTGGAGAGGGTAACTGTTAGGAGGATAAGAAGCATACAGGCATAAATGTTGTGAAGTCAGCTACTACCATTTATTTACAATGTCTAAATGTTAAGAAGTTTCTGTCACAACTGAACTTATTCAGGTTCATTGTAATAGTTTGAGGGGGAAACAAGAAATGGGCAGAAAAATAAATGTTATTTTGAAAGTTAACTCAAAAACATTTAAAAAACAACTTTTCCTTACAAAAGTAGCCCACATTTTATTGGCTGCTCCAATTACATTTATAATGCATTGAATCCTCAAACACTGAGGACAAAAAAAAACATTTAATAGATTTATGCACAAGAAACGTCTACAAAATTATGTATTTTGTTTTCGATCTGCTTCACACCACTAAGTGCCTCATATTGAGTGAAACAAAAAATAAAAGAAACCCAGGCTTAAAAGAACAAACTAAATATGTTGTTGGTAGGAAACAATTGTATTCAATGAAGCATGTCCTGTACACAAAACTACTAAGATAGTGGCTCCAACTATATCTATGAGCAAAAGTCTGACATTTGAGTAACTGGCACTTACAGCTACCCAAAAGCCTTGTAGTAGTCCCTTAGAGATTGTGTCTCTCCTAAAAAAAGTAGCAGACCAACTCTCAACAGGAATGAGATGCTGGCCTCTGTAAAGACAGGGCTGTTCTGCGGGTGGGACTCGTGAGACTGGGCTGGCTGGAGCTCGGGGGTAAGGCATGGAGTGCCAGCGTTGTCACAGTAAGAAGGCCTAGGCTCTTATTCACTGTCACTGCCATCGCTGGAATCTGAGGCCTGCTCACTGCCACTCCCGCTCTGGGCACGGCCACCCTCTGAGTGGTCACTACCGCTACTGTGGGCCGGAGACACGCTCCTACTCCTCTCCCTATGGCTCTCCTTCTCCTCCTCGCTCCCACTGCCCTCCTCCCCACTGCTCCGGGCTGCTCCATTCTTGGGCTCGTTATCATCGTTATCACTGTCGTCATCGCTACCGAAGATCTCCACCTCATCCGCCAGCTTGACCTCCTCCTCGCCACTCTCACTGCCGCTACCACTGGCCTTCCTCCTCCGTTTCGCTTCCTCCTCGTCATCATTCTCAGCTCCACTACGCTTTCCATCCTCATCCTCCCTGTCAGAGTCACTGTCAGAGTTGTCTGCCTCACTCTCACTGCCTTTCTCCTTCTCATCACCTGAGGTGGAGACAAACAGATACAGACAATTAGTTCATATGGATCTAAGAAGCAGTCGTAAACAGAGACTCTTCAGACACAGTAGTAAACATTGGGGAGGACAGAGACTGACCAGAGTCCTGCAGTTTACCCAAGTCCATGTCCTCTTCTTCATCCTCTGGTTCATGGTTCTCCAGCTGAGCCTTACGCGCATCCTAATGGACAAAGACAGATGTGGTTATTTCTCTGATTATTTAGATGTTTGCAAATTTACACTTTTCTGCTGATGTCCCCCCCACCCAAAGGAGGGCCTGACTAGCAGTTTCACCTGTGCTTCCAGCTCCTTGTCGTTCATGTCTCTGTGCTTACACACCAGCACAGCGTTTGTAGTAGACTGGGCTCCAGCCTTAGCTCTCCTCTTACTCAGCCTCACTCTGCAATCCAGGACAACACAGTCAGAACAACACAGTCAGAACAACAACCTTCACAGGTGGTGTCCTCAGGCCAAAACAAACCAACTAAACCCACCCTAGAAAATACAAATCTACCAGAATGCGATTCTCTCTTCCAAGAGAAACCCATGTCACCTCCTGTTACAGTAAACCCAACAGACCCCCACTTTGAGACCCCCCACTCCAGCCAGTGGTTACCTGGTCTCCAGCTCATTGTAGTAGACTCCATCTCCGTCTCTGAAGATAAAGAAGTAGTTCTCCTCATAGCCCTTGCTGGCTTTGTTCTTCACGTTCCAATTGTACTCCCTGGCTATCTTATAGTCATACCTAGAACACACAAAGAAACCATCCTCATCACATCTAGTTCAATGTTACAGTAAGTGTGTTTCAGAGATTCCAACACCATAAAGGTTCTGTACTTGGACAAGGTGAACCAAGTAGGTGTGAGGAAGTAGACAATGACAACGTGAAAACTATACTATCCCAATAATATTCAGTTAACATATCAGTAGAATTGTTGGTGTCCCGTCTACTCAAGTGTGTAAATGCTTGTTGGATGACTCACAGATCATCAGGCATGTAGTCCAGCTCCTCATCCACGTCTCTCTTGCGCTTGCGAATGGTTTCCTCATTGGGCAGGAAGTAGGCCACAAACTGGTTTCCTTCCTCATCCATCATACCTCTGCAGGTCACAACAATAAACAATTCAGAACATGATGTAAATTGTCATAGTGCAGGACGGTCACAGAAAATCACAGACACACACACAATGTGACAATGTTTTCTCCTCACCTAATCATGGCCTGTGACATCATCTCCACACCCTGGGGTGCTGACATGTCTTTAGGCGCAGGATCAGAGTCGAAGATTACCTGAGCACACGGGTTGATCCACATCTGGGGAGCAGAGAACAGAACATACAAATGCTTACTCTTTACCACAACACACTAGGGCAAGACAAAAACAGTTAAACACATCCAGCTTGAAACAGATACAGGAACCAATGACTCCCCAGGAACAAAGTTCATGGGCATAATCCAGATAGGTAGCCAAGACCAGTACAATGATACTGTATGTCCTGATGAGTGCTATGGATGCTCACCTTGAAGTCAGGGAACACAGGCATCACCTCCACAGGAGTGACTCTGGGTTTACTGTAGTGCTGTGCAATCTGGGGGAAGAGGAGGAACACAGCGTGTGATGTACAGATACTAGGATCTTAATTTGATCACTTTTGTTGCTGAGAATTGTCCTGTTATATTATACAGCTACATTAACAGTGTACCACTTTTCATGTAGCCTCATTTTGACCAGCTAATAGCCTAACCACCAATCAAGCAACATTATGGACTAAACATTAAAATCCTGTTGCTGCACAATTATTTTGCTGTGACAATTTAGGTACAAATAAGATCCGACATTAACCTTGTTTGTGATGGAATTAATCATATTAGAAGGAGCATACAATGAACTGTGTCATCTCTGTGTAGCTGGACATTGACTTTGAAGTTGTTACTGAAAGACCTATTTGGACTGAATATCGCACAGTAAAGTGTGCAGAGCCAAACACGGGGCACTCTCACCGGTTTCTGTGCATCCTCAAAGGTCTTTTCAATAGCAGCAATCTGGCTGTCCCTATCCTTGTATATCTCCTCCTCTGTGAACTGCTGTTTGACAGACACACCAATCCTAAGGACAGAACACATAGGTCATAGAAGGGGTGGGACAAACAGAAAACATTACAAGATGGGAAGTGTGTATGCTGAATGTGGTGGTTAGCTAGCCTGTTAGGTCACACTTACTTGACTTCCACTTTCTCATTGGAGACACCATATCTGTTGAACTCGGTAGAGATGTACTCAGTTTTCCTCATCCACGGGACCACCTTGGCGTGCTGCTGAGATCTACAGGAAAACAAACAAAGAGCTCATAACACAGATTCCAAGTCATTCTTAACATTTTAGTTGAATTTTGTCACACAGATACTGTATTGACTGGTACACAGTCTGTATCCAAACCTTTTCGAGCTGGATGGAGCTGTGATGTCTTCCTCCAATAACTTCTCATCAGCTGGATCAAGAAGAACTAGAAAAATAAGGATGGGACGATTCTAATTCAGTACTACACAAGCTTCAAGTAACCACCACAAAAATATACTGACTGTGTGGTATAACAGTGTGTATGTCGTTCAGAAACGTACTGCTAGGGTCGACACGGTAGGTGTCTGGGTTAATGAGGTCGATGGTGACGCCAAGGTCAGGCTCAGTCAGCAGCTCATGTTTGTGTTGCTTCTCTAACGATGTAGCCTTGTACTGCACAAACCTGTCAACACCAGACAGAGCAACATCCAGTCACATCAGAGTCAGTGGCAGATCGGTATTTATGGGAGAAGGCTTAGAAAAGAAAAGCTGCACACTGTGGCTCCAACAACAATACATGTAATAGACATAGCAACATCTGGACTGACCTTTATAGCAGAAGGAACTTGGTAGGAACAAGGGTGTTTACCTGTGCTGGTCAAATGGATATGTGATGAATTTGGGATCAAATGGGATGTCAGGCAGGCTATTGCAGTACTTTACCCGACAGACCACACCGGACCTGGGAGAATGGTTGGGACAAACATGGAAGCACACTTTTTTTTTAAATGTACAGAGAAGAAGAAGTCATCATCATGTTCTATCAACCACTGATGCCACATATCCTCATAACTACCTAATGGTCATATGGGTTTTGATCTGTCAATGACAGGGCAGGTAGGCAGCCTAGATGTTAGAGCAGTAACCAAAAGGTTGCTGGATCGAATCCCCAAGCTGACAAGGTAAAAATCTGTCATCCTGCCCCTGAACAAGGCAGTTAACCCACTGTTCCCCGGTAGGCAGTCATTGTAAATAAGAATTTGTTCTTAACTGACTTGCCTAGTTAAATAAAGGTTTAAAAAAAAATAGAGATCTCCAACCCCATTTGCATTTTAAAAAAACACTTCTTAAATTGTAACTGAATCTCTTTTGTTGAAACATCAAACTGCAAGCATTACCTCTCTGGAACAGTTCTGTGTGATGAACTCCTAGACATGTTGATAGAAAAAGCAAGTGTTGTTAGCTACACACTCAGCTGAAACTGAATAAATAGGAAGTAACACAGCCCCCATTTCAATAGTAACGTATGATGGCACAGTCAGAACATATGTAAATTATTATGATCGCTAACTAGCCATGCCGTCATTAGCTAGGTTGCGGCAAAGCAAATACATCGGAGAAAATATTTACCTGTGACCGTCTGAGTCTCGCTGGGCTTGTGTCTGTATAGTTGGAGCCATTCTCTTAAAATAATGATCACGACTGGAAACACAGCTTCACGTAAATTCAGACAACCGATCAAGTAACTCCTTACTAAAACACTTTACCTGAAAGAATAAGAACCTCCTCCGTTGACTACCTAGCTATTTACTCCAAAGTAGTCAGAGCTTGCGCTCTTTTTGCTTTTCTGTCTTGGCTGGCGGCATCTTACTACTAGTAGGACCCCTAATATTTTCATGGGTAGCTTCGGAGCGGCCTGAATGTAATTGCGTAGCAGATCTACCGTCATGTATTTGCTATATATCGTATGTGGATTTGTGGTAGGCAGTTGTACCTTAAACCGGTCAGTATCAATTTAAACGATTCTACGTCGGAAAGCAAGCTACAGAAATAAAATATCATCGCCCTCTACTGTATTGGAATATAAAATGGAGAAATGACACTGACAACCAATCTGTAGCATAAAACTTTTTGAAATAGAAGTGCAACAACAAGCTTGGAAAATGCTAGAATTTATTCTGTCTTCGGATGCAAAGAAATAAAAACAAACGTACCATTGATGTCACTGCCCAGTTTAATACCTGACATGTCACTTTCCTAAACAAGAAGTCGATATTAAAGACAATGCTTGTTTTAGGCTATGCCTGACATTACAGAATGACAATCGTTCAATTAAGACAATTGACATGTTATGAACAGGTACAATTCGAAATGTGGAATTAATCTATGGATTCTAATAATTTTCCTCATTTGCTATTAGAGCATTCATGACATTATTATTGAGGTGTGAGCTTTACAACAGCAACAAAAAACAAGGAAACCCAGATCTATGGTCTTCATCAAAAAAAAGCTACAATGAACATTTTAGTTTGAGCGCAAATTACAAAACTTGCAAAATACTGATGAGTGCAAATTATATTTTCATAATGTTGTAACATTTCCAAGAGTAAAGCTTTTCATTAAATATGTGTGTCATGTCAATAATGTTAGTGTTCTACATAACAAAACAATCCAGTGACACTGTCATGTAAGTGCCCAGACTGAAGCGGATTATGTATATAGACAGACAGAAAACAAACAAACAAACGTGTACAACTATGATAATGTGCAAGTCTGCCGAAATCCACAAAAATGACATTGACTATGGACTAAATCGCAGTTTAAAAAAAAATTCAGAGCATCTGCCAAGTGTCTTTCAAATTTTTTTACCTATATCACATATTAACAGACAATAGAAATAGAACATGTTCATGGTTCATGCTTTGGTGGGGAACACTTAGCAGCCTTACTATGCATCAATTCCAGTTACTGCAGGACCCCCTCCCTGGTTCTTCCTGCCAAGCTGGGTGTCTCTACCCATATCCAACAACAATCCAACTGCATTCAATGCAGTTTGTTCATGTTGACAAAGACCATGCACTATATCTAAGAGGGAACCAGTAGCAGGGAGGTAGAAAATGACTACTTGTTCTCATTATTTTATAGGAGTGGCTCAAACATACAGCTCCCATCATTTTATATCTGGAGAGATCCATCCAACAATCCATGATGTGCTGTTCCTCATATTCTTTCCCTATCTCAGGTCTGCATCTGTCCAGAGGGATCCACTCTGTGGAAAGAGGACAATGGAGACTTTATTCATGAAAGTGTCAAAAACTTGACCTATTCACTTGTCAGTATCTGTAAACACATTCTTGTGACATGCTACATGGTAATAACTATTAAGAACAGTATAGTTTCCCATTTCAGATACAAGTTATAGTACTGCATTTAATCTGATCACATCTAAGAACAGATAGAAATCAAAATTAGGACTCACCTGCTCAACATGTACAGCATTTGGCCAGGGTCATCTGCAAATACCCTGTAGTAACACAATGAGAATGGAAGGTGTGTTTGATACTTCATCTGGTTATTTGCAAGACGATTGAAAAACAGCAAGTTGCCTGTGTGTAAAATATGATTAGATACTCATACCCATCTCCCCAGTGATAAAATGCCTGGTCCTGGTAGAAAATACATAGGAATAGCCACACGCTTATGGTCTCCACCCAAAATATTACAAAAAGGAACCATAGTGAGGAGACAAGCAGCTCACACACCATCCTGGGGCTTCTACATTGAGACAGAGCAGAGAGGAGAGTTAAACCATAGGGGAACATACCAACACTACAGTCCTATGCAGACAAATAGTGAAGGTACTGGTGGCAGCAACATGAGAACTGCTAGTCCTGAAGAAAGATAACAATATTAAGCAATGCCAATTTTAGATCTGGATTGCAAACACGGTTTGTTTTTTAGTTGAAAGCAAGGACATTTCAGGGATTATCAACACTAGCACATGAACTCAAGCCCAAACCAAACAAGCAGTATGTTGGTCTTTGCAAACTAGCAGATGTCCTAGCTAAGTAGGGAGGAACGTTGATCAGCTGTGTTCAGTGAGAGGGTAGCTAGCTGCTAGCTAACTCAATCTTGGTGACATGCATCATTGCCAGCTAACAAAAAATATTGGAAATGAAGTATCTTACCTTTAATCGTGATGGGAGCAGATTTAATGGTATCCAAGTCCGTGAATATCAATAACATTCATGGAGGCAAGATGTTTAGCTAAACTTGGTTGGTCTAGCTAGCTAACGTTAGCTATACGCAATGCTACATACAGCTAGATAGCAATTAGCACCAGCTGACTGAGTTTTTTGTATTGTTGGCAAGCTAGAACACTTAGCTAGCTTGCTTAATAACTTATTTGGGAAGTTAATATGATTTTACTTGATCAAATATAACATTGTATCGCTATTTAGCCAGCTAACATGCATGTTTTCAATGTTCATGGGTAGCTTTGCCTGCATACACCAGCAAAGTTACTGCGTTACCAGTGAGTTATTTCCGGTGTTGTGCCGAAAAGCCCCCCCGCCTCACGTTTTAGGCAGCGTTTCATGTATTTTTTTTATGGCGGTTTGATCGCAGGGAGGCACTAGTAATGTCTGCAGTTTTCGGTTTGGCTATTTGTTTCAAGTGTATTAGTCTATAAATAAATCTCTTTGCCAAAATTCGTAATCTCTCCCATGTCTTATTCGACGAGTAGTTCTGAAATGTTTATTGCTTGCCTACAAACTGATTTGTTGGAAAGGTGGCATCCTATGATGGTGCTACGTTTAAAGTTACGGCGTTATTCAATAAGGCCATTCTACTGCCAATGTTTGTCTATGGAGATTGCATGGCGGTGTGGTCAATTTTATACACCTGTCAGCAACGGGTGTGGCTGAAATAACCAAATCCACTCATTTGAAGGTGTCCACATACCTTTGTATATATAGTGTGTATATATATATATATATATATATAATATAAATTCAAAAATTATGGAATTAAAATGCAATGTCTGTTGGCACTGAAATACATACATATTCCATTGAGCCATACATATTCCAAATTTGGCAAATGACAGTACAGGTAGTGGAATGTAATAACTGAACAAATAATGGCAACCAGGCTCAATGATTCTGTACAAAGTGAACATTTTCTAACACAATGTTCAAATTTCTTATGCTCCAAATTGAAAAGACAGGACACAAATTATATACTAAAATTACTTTATTACAGTTGATTTCTGTTCAATATCCCTCTGCCAGCACAATAGTCATTATAATACAAACAAAATAGTAGATTTGATCCTAGTTTTATTCTTGTTTCATGAATATTTTTACACATTTCAATTAACTTTTTTGTATATTGTTTTGGTGAAAATGTATGTATAATCTTCATAATCTTTCAGACATTCAATAACAGGTTTCACAATTTATACATTTTAATACAGGTTATATATGAGTTGTAGTGGTAATGCTGTGCCAAGGAAGAATACTGACATTTCCTCATAGAAATGGATCCTCTGTTTTCATAAGTAGCCTATCACCACTCAATCTTTTCAAGCCTCTACATTGACCATCTGACCAGAACCAAATAGCTCACATCATGCTATTTTTAAAATGTCATGCCATCAGGCCAAGCCAAAGGGAACTCTGGAGATGAAACAATGCAGTGGTGTCTTAGCTTGGCAGCTCTGGGATGGCACAGTGTTTGACCAGAGGGAGGACCTCCATTGTTCTTTAGCTGACACCATCAATGCTAAATTATAATTAAAAACATTATCCAGGTTGGCAGAGAAGCCTTGTACATCGTTAAAACAAATATGAATAAAAATATCTAAGTAGTCTCCCTCACAAAAAAAAAATATTTAAAAAACATGAACAAAAAGGTGTGATGGGTTGGCAATCGATCTCGTATGAGATGAGGTTTCATTGGCGGTTAGTGCTATCCGAGATCCTTGGGACATCCCTACCCTGAACCCTAAGTATTTGAAAATGTCAACTCCAATGGGGTAGGGACATCCCAAAGACCATGGATAGCAAGGACCTTTCATTGGCCTGACATGTGAATTAACCATTGACCTAAGAAGCTGTTGACCTGAACATGGGCTAGGTCCCAATAATCAGAAATACCTTTTTTCCCCTGACCACTGATCATAGAAGACTTGGTCGGTATAAGCATTATAGTGGTAAATTAACCTATTGAGGCGTTTCAAATCTCTGTGGTTACAAATGAAAGGAAACATGAGGTGGAAGGTTTTGGAGAGTATTGGGACACACTCACAGCCCTATGTACTGTAACATAATGAAACCCATGCCTGCTTTTTGGAAAGGACAATTGGATATGATTCTGAGGCAGATATTGGAGAATTGTATTGGGGGATTAGTCTGCAACCATTTAAAACAAACTTCTCCTGCATCTCTTTGTGCCCGTAAAATTAAAAGTTTTTGCCGCACAATTGTAGCATCACATTCAACAAGAACAAACATCAGAATAGGTACTAATCTGGTGGATGTGAATGTAGAGAGGGTGGAGTAGAAGGAAACACAGGAAGTACAGACTTACTGCAATGACAGGCGTCATGAAGGGTGCAATGACTAACAAAGTGTGTGACAGTAAAGGAAAATGACAGTGTAGGCTATGCATGCACAGGAAGCAGTAAGAGTCAGTGTACACACAACCAAGCTCACTTTTCATCAGTTACTTTACAGACCCTCATACCAATCTCAACGTTGTTTAATATTTGGTTAGTGTCTGTCAAGTTAAATAATGTTAGTCTTATAGATTTGTTTTTTTTTAAATGTTCTTCGTCACAAAGCAAGTTTAGTTAAACTCTTAAATTGTAGATATACACAATATGAACATTTCACCCCACTTTAATTTCCTAAGATATCTGCAACATTAGGTATTTTAAAGCCTTGTGGCCTTCTCAATATATATGCTTTTAAAGTGTTTTAGATTTCCATACAGAATAGTTACCCTCATAGTAAATGCAGACTTGGTGATTGAGGGAATGGAGGGTGAGAAAATAAAGAGGGGAACCACAATGGCATAAACTCACCCATGAAAGAAGCAGTTTCATGGGTGAGAGAACAAGCTCACAGATAGAACCCACTGTGGGTGTCCAAGGAAATAACTACATAAGTGCTTTGCCACCTTTAAAAGATCCGCATTAGGGGAAACAGTGCCACTGTCCGCCCCAGCACCTTGGCTATTAATTTGTGGACGAAACAGAGGTGCGTTGAGGGAAGTGTGGTAAAACAAATAGCGCGTGCATTGATGTCCGATAGGAAAATAAATAGTGTTCATTGTTTGCAGTAACTTCGGTTGTTGTAACATCCCAAATGGACGTGGCAGTTTTACCATTAAGGATTCCAGCTTTAACCACTTTTTAACCACTCACCAACATAAGTGTAGAATGATCATTTAGTGCGAGTGTTATATTTACATGCAGAACACCAGTAACTAACAAGTATATGCTCTTCATTTACCTGCCATTTTTACTTTTAGGGTGATGAGATGGTCTCTTTTTTCCTGATTGCAGAGTTTTTAGTGTTGCTCAAGTTGTGGACCATTATCATTTTAAACACTGACTGCATTACATTAACCAGCTCCCACAACATGTACTCCTTGCCAAGCCTGCTGTCATGGTCAAAAACATCCATTACATTGAGATTAAATCTTTCCCTTTCAAACACATTCTGAAATCATATATATTTGTCCTACTTATGGAAGATATGCTCTACTGTGCCCACTTACTTCATGTTAAACCTGGCCTGCAACATTTAGTGCAAAATGTGTTTTTTAACCAAGCATACAATAGTCCTTTAACTATCTCTGTCACCATAATATGGTTCGTTCTTGTCCAACATGAATCCTCCATAGAGCCATAGAAATAGGTCTATATACTGGTATGACTCTGCTAACTCACTTGTAATTAACCCCAGGTATTCAAATCCTCACTACGTATCTGACTTTAAGGTAAACTATTAGCTAAACTTGAACTTCCCCACCTCAACCACATAATACAGACACACAATATTCATCCCTCATGTTGCTGTGCCTAAAATAAAGTCAAACTACCATGTGTTTTACTGTATACATTGTATGTACTGTATAAAGTGCTTTGACAAGGCAGCAGTATTTAAAGGCACTAAAATAAAATCAACTGATAAATGTCAGGGTTCTTATTAAAGGTATTACAGAGTCTTGGCTCTTGTATCGGACAATCATGCAGCCCATCATTAATTATACTGATCCCCTCCTCGATCATTCAGCCAACTAAGATGGAACTCACAATCTGTCATCCTCCGCACAGCAGACACCCAGAACCAGCCCTCAAGTACCTGTATGCATGATATTATCACCTTTAGAACTTCTGTTCAATTGATCACTTCACAAAACTCCTGATATGGACTTCATTTTCAGAGGTACATGAGGATAGATGTTAGGATCCTCTCTTCCTGAATTACATCATTTTCATTGAATGATGCGAAATGTAATACAAACATGGTTAACTATTTAATCAATCTGAGCTGAACTAAAACATAAAAAAATATGCCAGTTTTACACTGAGATAAATGATCAGTATCAGGGCATACAAAGGCACCATCTTACTGAGTATTAACATACATATACACTTTTAGCTGTTAGCTAAGCCTATAGTTTATTATGGATCTGCCATGTCCCTCTGGTTTTGGCTGATGTAGTAATGCTATGAGAGACACCGACCCACTTGGAAACCCTAAACAACAGTGAAGATTTGGATCTACTGTAGGTGGGCTATTATGGCCTAAGGAGCGGTTGAAGACTGCAACCTAGTGGCCAATGCCACACACTACAGTAGTACAGAACAGCTGAATGTGGCCATGGTTGAAGCTATGGTTAGCCTGGACCCCTAGCTTTGCATTCGAAACAGACAAATACAAAGAATAGCATCTAAAAACATTCATATTCTGCTTTAGTGTTCTTATTGGCAAATGGATAAATTAGCAGCTTAAACTCCCACAGGGAGGCATAAAATAAAATGCAGATCACTAAATGTTGGCAAAATGCTCATTGATATAAAAAGGTTCACTGTCTGTTACTGCTTCTTCAATATATTAAATGTAAACATTTAAATCTTTCAAACTGCAAGTCTAACTGTGAAATTCACAACAAAAATCTTACCTCGATGATATGACATTGGTAAAAACACAAACTTCTCTTGCTCTTACCAGCTGCAATTACAAAACAACTATTATCTTTCTTTCTTAATAAAAAAAAGGACAAATAATAACAGCCAAAATATAATTGATCTAATTCTACAAAACCCTCAGATTCTTGTATGTAAAAACGTTTCAAAAATCCTATTCACAAAATTTCACCACATTCCTGCAACAGGGGTTGATAGTAACTAAGTTGTGAGATGTTTAATAACAACTGCCTGGCTTAAAAGTAGGTTTGGCTACAACAACAAAAGCGAGTTTCATGGAAGCTGGCCAAAATACAAGCCAACAACATTGTGTCCCAGTGTCCCTCACAATCTCAAACCCAAAAGATAATGTCAAACCAACTTTCATTTGTTTCAGGTATTGTCAAGCAGCTCTATACGGTATCTGAGCAGTTTATTAAACCTCTCCCTGTTAAAAAAACATTTTAGAACGCAAAACTTTCTTCAGATTTGGAAAAAGAAACAATCTCTGCGATTTAAAATGACCATAAAAGCAGGCTAGCATAAGGAGAGTAAACAAATAAATAATAATAAAGTAACTGGATAGATAGATGGACCAATATATTATCAAATTTGGAGCAGGGGCATTTCCTGGGCTGTCTTAGTTTGCTGTGATTGGTAGACACTAAGCAACTTTTAAATTAAAAGCAGTTGGCAGATGTCAAAAGGCTTTTTGACAGTGGTCTCAGTGGTGCAAAAGGAGAGCAGTGGCTATGGATAACACATATGTACATGAAAATGATTTCTAAGAGAGAGAACACTAAATAATAAGTATTTAGTGTTGACACTGAATGGTTTCTATAGAAACAGAAGAACTGATCTGTATGTGTGCTAATAAACTGTGTAGAGGGGGTGTGCCTCTTTCAGCCCTTTTGACCTGAGCAACATTTATTTCCACACGCATTCACATCTGTACACAGGACAGGAGAGGAATAGGAGAGAGGGGATGAGAAATGTGTGAAAGAGAGGTGGAGGTGTAGTAGAGCTCAGCCCATACTGTCCCACTCTGCTCTGTGGACTTGGCAGCATCCTACTCTGACTCTGGGACTGGGAGTCTATGTGTAGGACAGGTGCGACCCGTTGGATATCTGAGAGTTGACGCTGGTGCTCCTGCTCATAGCCTGCTCACTGCGCCCCCCTGAGGCTGTCCTGCTCAGTGCCTGGGGGCTGTTCTGCACTCCTCCACTGCCTCTGGCCCCCAGGGGCACTGCCGAGGGGTGGCCCCACGGCTGAGGACCCCCGCCCCCCTGCATGCCTTGGCCCCAGGCTTGCTGCATGGGGGACCCTCCTTGACCAGAGTGATAGTGGGGTTGGTGATGGCTGCCTGGGTGCCCTGACCCTCCACTGCCCCAGTGTGGCCCTTGAGAGCCCCCAGAATGGTGCTGTGTCTGGGGGTGGGCCCAGCTGCCTGGGGCCCCTGGGAAGCTGTGGCTAAAGGCCTCTGGGGAGAGGTTGGACAGCACCATGTTGTTGAAGCCTAGACGCATGCTCTCTGAGTCGAACGCTTCGATCTCCCTGGCCTGGCGCTCCAGCAGGCTACGGATCCTCTCCGAACGCTCGTTCTGAAGGGCCAGCATCTCCTCCTCAATCTGAAGATACACATGTACACACAGCTGCTCAGTATCATAATATTTTCATGTAAAAATAGCACTGGTTTAGCAATGATAAGAGCAAACTCTGGAGCTTGAAATTAAATAAAGCCTACATTTCAATTGAAGCTTTTTGCCACTAATACACCATTACTACATCCCAAATGGCACCCTATCCACTTAAAATGCACTACTTCTGACCACAGTGCACTATACAGGGAATAGAGTGCCATTTGTGACGCACCCCATGTAAAAAAAATGTTCCCAGTATGGAAGATCAGACCTTCTGCTCCAGTAGGGCCCTCCGGAGCGACACTCTCTGCTCAAGGTCCTTCCGCTCACGGTCGTGCTGGGCATCCGTCTGCATCTTGATCTTGCTCTGGTAGGCGTTGAGTAGCTCCAGCTCCTGCTGCAGCTGCATCCTCAGCACCTGGCACTGAGCCTCCTGAGCCTCATCCAGACGCAGCTAGAGACGAGGGATGCCAGACACGGGGTCAGCACAATGTTAAAGTGATACTTCGGGATTTTGGCAATGAGGCCCTTATCTACTTCCCCAGAGTCAGATGAACTTGTGGATACCATTTTTATGCCTCTGTGTCCAGTATGAAGGAAGATAGAGGTAGTTTCGCTAATGAGGATTAGCACAATGACTGGAAGCCTATGGTATCTGCTAGCGTGCTAGTTAGCAACTTCCTTCAAACTACAAGCAGAGACATAAAAATGTTATCCATGAGTTCCTATGACTCTGGGGAAGTAGATAAAGGACCTCATTGCCAAAAGGCCCATCATCAGTAGTCAGCTTTTTTAGAAACGTATCCCTCTCCTGCCTCCCTCCCTGCAGTGTTTTCAAGGTCTCTGTGTGACTCACAGCCTGTGTGGAGAGCATCTCGTTGATAGAGTGGTCGTACTGCTCAGCCAGGATAGCCAGCTTGCGGGTCTGCTCCTCCTTTAGACGCTTCAGGACAGCCTTGTGGTCAGACTTTGGTGTGCTCTCCAGTAGGTGGTTTCTCAAGGCCTTGTACTGTCTGGTCTGGATCTTACATGTGTCTTGGAACTGTTTCTTAATCTGGAGCTCTTTGGACTGGGACAGAGGGAGGGAGGAAGAGAGGACAAACAGAACAGAGAGGGGT
The DNA here is from genome assembly GCF_002021735.2 of Oncorhynchus kisutch. NCBI lineage: Eukaryota > Metazoa > Chordata > Actinopteri > Salmoniformes > Salmonidae > Oncorhynchus > Oncorhynchus kisutch. The sequence continues at coordinate 66,660,017 of NC_034188.2, read as the reverse complement.
CAGGTCTGGAACTCTTTGGAATGGGACAAAGGAGGGAGGACAAACAGAACAGTGAGGGGTCAGGTCTGGAACTCTTTGGACTGGGACAAAGGAGGGAGGACAAACAGGACAGTGAGGGGTCAGGTCTGGAGCTCTTTGGACTGGGACAGAGGAGTGAGGACAAACAGAACAGTGAGTGGTCAGGTCTGGAACTCTTTGGACTGGGACAGAGGAGGGAGGACAAACAGAACAGTGAGGGGTCAGGTCTGGAGCTCTTTGGACTGGGACAGAGGAGGGAGGACAAACAGAACAGTGAGGGGTCAGGTCTGGAGCTCTTTGGACTGGGACAGAGGAGTGAGGACAAACAGAACAGTGAGGGGTCAGGTCTGGAGCTCTTTGGACTGGGACAGAGGAGTGAGGACAAACAGAACAGTGAGGGGTCAGGTCTGGAACTCTTTGGACTGGGACAGAGGAGTGAGGACAAACAGAACAGTGAGGGGTCAGGTCTGGAGCTCTTTGGACTGGGACAGAGGAGGGAGGACAAACAGAACAGTGAGGGGTCAGGTCTGGAGCTCTTTGGACTGGGACAGAGGAGGGAGGACAAACAGAACAGTGAGGGGTCAGGTCTGGAGCTCTTTGGACTGGGACAGAGGAGGGAGGACAAACAGAACAGTGAGGGGTCAGGTCTGGAGCTCTTTGGACTGGGACAGAGGAGGGAGGACAAACAGAACAGTGAGGGGTCAGGTCTGGAGCTCTTTGGACTGGGACAGAGGAGGGAGGACAAACAGAACAGTGAGGGGTCAGGTCTGGAGCTCTTTGGACTGGGACAGAGGAGGGAGGACAAACAGAACAGTGAGGGGTCAGGTCTGGAGCTCTTTGGACTGGGACAGAGGAGGGAGGACAAACAGAACAGTGAAGGGTCAGGTTCCTACATAACGGTCGTTAACAGTAACAGAAAACAAAAAATGATCTGTTAGTATACAATGTGTGCTCACCTTGAGGCTCTTGGGCTGCTGTCGGACCTCCATGACGTGTTTGCGTCGGAGCTCTCTCTCCCTCCTCTTGTTGTATTCCTGCTGGTTGGTGAGTTCTGTCTGGTGCTGCAGGCGGATCAGCTCAGCCCTCATCTTCTGGATGGTGTTGACCTGGCGGAACTCCAGCTCCTGCATGGACTCATGGTGCCGCAGCAGCATGGCATGCTCCAGGTCCTTCTGCGTCTGACGCTTATTCAGCTCCTACACACAGACGGACAGGCAGGGAGGAGAAACCATACAGGTTAGGAGAAAACTGCATTCTATAAGGGCAGTATTCGAAAGGAATGTTTGAACTATGTATAGAAGTAGGAAAATGACCAGAACACACAGCTGAGCCATGGTTACAAAACGAAGACTGAGAGCAGGCAAGGGGACCCTCTTTTGAGGAGAGTGAGAGAAACAAGGGACTGTATGAATGAGGAGAGCTGAGTGATTACAGCTGACCTCTCTCACTAGGTCCTGCTCCACGTTGTGGCGAGCGATGAGGATCCTCCTCTTGAAGCGTCGACACTCCAGCTCTAGGTATTGTCTCTGTCTTCTCAGCAGGTTGGCCTCCTCCTCAGCCTGGAAGTGCTGGAAGTTCTCCTTCTGCTTGGAGAGCCACTCCTGCTTCTCCTTCTTAGGGGTCGACTGGTTCTCATTCAACTCCTGGGGGAAGAACAAGGGCGGACATTAGTTTAGTTCAACTGTCGTACCCCATCAGTAGCCAAAATAGAAGCTTGTTTTTCCAATGTTTGCAAACAACGTAAATGTAAACAACACTGTATAGCCTCAAAACATGGTTAAAACTATCATTTAGATATCATGGATGGTCAGTCTATTTTTCTATGGCTGGCCTTGCTTTCCACCTGGCTACCCCTACCCCGGTCAACAGCACTGCACCCCCCACAGCAACTCGCCCAAGCCTTCCCCATTTCTCCTTCTCCCAAATCCAATCAGCTGATGTTCTGAAAGAGCTGCAAAATCTGGACCCCTACAAATCAGCCGGGCTAGACAATCTTTTCTTTCTAAAAATTATCTGCCGAAATTGCTGCCATCCCTATTACTAGCCTGTTCAACCTCTCTTTCGCGTCGTCTGAGATTCCCAAAGATTGGAAAGCAACTGCGGTCATCCCCCTCTTCAAAGGGGGGGACACTATTGATCCAAACTGCTACAGACCTATATCTATCCTACCCTGCCTTTCTAAGGTCTTCGAAAGCCAAGTCAACAAACAGATTACAGACCATTTCGAATCTCACCATACCCTCTCTGCTATGCAATCTGGTTTCAGAGCTGGTCATGGGTGCACCTCAGCCACGCTCAAGGTCCTAAACGATATCTTAACCGACATCGATAAGAAACATTACTGTGCAGCCATATCAATTGATCTGGCCAAGGCTTTCGACTCTGTCAATCACCACATCCTCATCGGCAGACTCGACAGCCTTGGTTTCTCAAATGATTGCCTCGCCTGGTTCACCAACTACTTCTCTGAATTGAACTCTGAGTTCAGTGTGTCAAATCGGAGGGTCTGTTGTCCGGACCTCTGGTAGTCTCTATGGGGGTGCCACAGGGTACAATTCCTGAACCGACTCTCTTCTCTGTATACATCAATGATGTCGCTCTTGCTGCTGGTGAGTCTCTGATCCACCTCTACGCAGACGACACCATTCTGAATACTTCTGGCACTTCGTTGGACACTGTGTTAACTAACCTCCAGACGAGCTTCAATGCCATACAACTCTCCTTCCGTGGCCTCCAACTGCTCTTAAATACAAGTAAAACTAAATGCATGCTCTTCAACCGATCGCTACCTGCACCTGCCCACCTGTCCAACATCACTACCCTGGACGGCTCTGACTTAGAATACGTGGACAACTACAAATACCTAGGTGTCTGGTTAGACTGTAAACTCTCCTTCCAGACCCACATCAAACATCTCCAATACAAAGTTAAATCTAGAATTGGCTTCCTATTTCACAACAAAGCATCCTTCACTCATGCTGCCAAACATACCCTTGTAAAACTGACCATCCTACCAATCCTCGACTTCGGCGATGTCATTTACAAAATAGCCTCCAGTACCCTACTCAACAAATTGGATGCAGTCTATTACAGTGCCATCCGTTTTGTCACCAAAGCCCCATATACTACCCACCATTGCAACCTGTACGCTCTCGTTGGCTGGCCCTCGCTTCATACTCGTCGACCAAACCCACTGGCTCCATGTCATCTACAAGACCCTGCTAGGTAAAGTCCCCCCTTATCTCAGCTCGCTGGTCACGATAGAATCACCCACCTGTAGCACGCGCTCCAGCAGATATATCTCTCTGGTCACCCCCAAAACCAATTCTTTCTTTGGCCGCCTCTACTTCCAGGTCTCTGATGCCAATGACTGGAACAAACTACCAAAATATCTGAAACTGGAAACTTATCTCCCTCACTAGCTTTAAGCACCAGCTGTCAGAGCAGCTCACAGATTACTGCACCTGTACATAGCCCACCTATAATTTAGCCCAAACAACTACCTCTTTCCCTACTGTATTTATTTTATTTATTTTGCACCCCATTATTTTTATTTCTACTTTGCACATTCTTCCACTGCAAATCTACCATTCCAGTGTTTTACTTGCTATATTGTATTTACTTCGCCACCATGGCCTTTTTTTGCCTTTACCTCCCTTATTTCAACTCATTTGCTCACATCGTATATAGACTTGTATCTACTGTATTATTGACTGTATGTTTGTTTTACTCCATGTGTAACTCTGTGTCGTTGTATGTGTCGAACTGCTTTGCTTTATCTTGGCCAGGTCGCAATTGTAAATGAGAACTTGTTCTCAACTTGCCTACCTGGTTAAATAAAGGTGAAATAAATAAAAAAATTAAATAAAGTCCTTGCATCCATAACTCTGTCTATGAACTTAAGTGTGGTTACAATTTTTCCAGCCACATCCCTCATCCTCAGTGGGAGTATGCTTTGTTATCGTTTCAACTGCGGATTGCCGCTTTAAGCAAGTCGACATGGGAGCTTGCTGTCCATATTTGCACATTTTCTGTAGAGGTTTGTCATTCATTGAGTCTGTCTGACATACTGAGAGGAGTATCTAGGCAAGCAATGGTGCATATGGTGTTTTTTCTTGAAATGATATATCAATGATTGAAGCCTTTGTATAATGTGTGTTCATCTGTATGACCGTGTGTGATTCTCTACCTCTTTGAGCTGCTCCTTGCGGAGTTTGTACTCTCGTTTCTGGGACTCTAGGAAGCTGTTGAGCTCTTTCTTCTGCTGGCTCTGAATGTGCTGCTGGAACTTCTTCTCATCATTGGAAAAGGTCTTCGCCTGCAGAGACACAAAAATTAAACACGAACATTTCAAACAAGAATATTCAACAGAGACCTAGGGAACAGTAGTAGAATCTAGACAGAGTATGAATTATGAAGTAAGTATGGCGTAAGTGAGCAAACGACCGTACATCTTTCTCCATGGCGGCCTGGTGCTTCTTAATGAGTTTCTCCATCTCCTGGGCAAAGCTGTTCCTCTGGTTCTCCAGCTCTTTGTCCAGACGGAGCCGGTGTTCGTCCATCTCAGCCTTCAGCTTGTTCTCCAGGGCCATCAGGTGCTTCTGGTGCTGCCTCCTCATCCTCTTATAGCCTGACATCTGCTCTCTCAGCTCACTGTCCTGCTCGTGCTCCTTCATCTGACGGGTCACCTGGGGGAAACATAGGGCTTATCATAGAACTCTAGGTTCAGCTTATTCTCTCCTACAGGAGCAGACACTTAAAAAACAGCTGAATTGAGCCTTTATCTCAATATCAAATTATTTCTGGGTAACAATTAAGTACCTTACCGTGATTTTTTTTCAATTAAAATACTCAAAAAGAAAAACAAAGTTTCTTAGCATAGATCAATTTCTCAAGCAAGAATTTTGCTAGGACTGTCTGGGAGTGGTCTGAGTGGGGAGAGGAAAAATAAAAACTAGCTGTTATTGGCAGAGAGGTTTGGAACTCTTTCTTATTGGTCTATTAATCAATTTACCACCTGGTGATGTCACCAGGCATGCCAAAACTCCATCCCACCAAAACAGGCAGAAATTTCAGGCAGTCTTTTCAAACAGCTCTTACACTAAAAGGGCATTATAATAATTATTACAATTCTACAGTATTATTCCATCTTCATAGGAAAAATCATGTTTTTGACTGCACTTGGCCTTTAAGGGTCCATTTTAAAATCATGTTATCTACAGTATCATTGTATTTCTAGAGCTCTTACCAGGGAGGCTGTGCGTATTGTGGCAAAGTGCTCGCGGTTGCGGTGGTGTTTTGGCCGTGGAGTGTGTGCAGGGGGAGACTGGGGCTCAGTGGGCGGCCGGCTGTTAGGTTCCGACTCTTCGCGATAAGTCGTCTCCTCCTCCTGAAGAAACAAATACAACATAGCACATTAACAGCATAAAAATATTGCTTACAAATAATCTGTGAAAGGCACAAGGAAACACTATGTCTTGTATATCACTGAATCATCTCACTATTATTAATGCAGTGTCCAGTTATCCTGCGAGCAATGTTCCCTCTAAGATCCCCTGGGACTGCAGCGCAGAAGAAATATCAGCCTGCACCGAGAAGCACAAGAGTGAACTTCACTCAACTTTCTGGTGTTCCCCTTTAGTTAACACTATCAACGTTACCCTCTATTGTGCGAAATGTGATCAAATCAACGCAACATTAGCCACTTTCAACACAACATTCCCAAAACACACTATGCAAGAGATACTCTACACAGAACGGTGCACCATAACCAATCAGAGCTGCAGTATCCCTATTTGCAAATCATTTGTTTTTAACCTTTATTTAAACTAGGCAAGTCAGTTAAGAACAAATTCTTATTTACAATGAAGGCCTACCCCGGCCAAACCCTCCCCTAACCCGGATGACGCTGGGCCAATTGTGCGCCGCCCTATGGGACTACCAATCACGGCCGGTTGTGATACAGCCCGGGATCGAACCAGGGTCTGTAGTGACGCCTCTAGCACTGAGCCACTCGGGAGTTAAAGGGGCAGTGTTGTATTTTGAGACCGGCTTGAATAAGCTAAGCAGCCAATAGACAGAGGGTAGCATAATTTGTCTGAATCTAATAATGGTATGAGAAAAATAATTCATTTTATTTTGAAAAGTGGTTTCTTGCATCAAAACAACATTTTCAGTTACCTCCTTGTGTGAAGGACAAGTGGATAAACAGGTTGTCAATCCCTACCTGTTTTTTTCATAAATCTCATGGAATGTAGGCCTACATTGAACACCACACATCGGCTGCTACTGTAGGCTGAATGATGGAACAGCTATTTCCATGTTAAAATGTTATAAGATGCATTTTCTCAACTGTTTTTTTTATGGCAGGCCACTCTGATAGGCCTACATTATGATAAACAGCCACAGTAGCCTAATTGGTCACTATCATCACTGTAACTTAATGCGGGTACAGCCTCAGTGTTCACAGTAAACGTGTGCCAGAAGTTGCACAGAATTTTCACAACGTTCAAGTTTGCGCTCAGCAGACCAGAAATGTGTTTAGTACCCCAGATAAATTGAGGGAACATTGCCTGCGGGTCCAGCTCTAAGATCATCTCTACCCACCGGTTTGAGGTGAATGACGGAGCTGTTGGACATGACCGTGTGGTCTCCCTCCATCATGTCCAGTTCACTCTTGTCATCTCCGGCGTCGGTCAAGCTGTTGACAGAGCTGCTCTGGGAGCTGGCGCTGATCGACATACTGGGGATAGACTGGTTACTGCCAACGCTGCTCACTGTGCCTGTCCTGCCACTGTTCTCCGGTTCCTGGGGACAGCATCATAACAACAGCAAGACACAGGTGAGTGAAATACTTTCAACTACAGAAGGTTATGAACAGAAGATAAAAACGAACAACTGAATATTGAGAAAATCTTTAAAGACCCAGCAGGCCTACCATAATATAATAATTAACTGTAATATTATAAGGTTAAGAGTGCATTTAGAGAAACTTCTATTGAACAATTTACTTGTTTTAAACAACTGAAGAGCTAACTATTCAAGCAGGTTTTTAATGTTTGAAAGTGGTTTGATGTATTGTGAATGTTTTTTCCAGTTTTTTGTTTGTTTTGTTTTCTACCTTATTGAGTGTGGGAAATACACTTTTACAAATTAAATATTATTATTATTAATATTATTATTATCCTACCTAGGCTTTTTTCAAAAGAGTACGATGGTTCTGGTATAAACCATGCTCTCAAACTAAGCTCCACAGGAGAGCAGAGCCAGATTGGGAGACTGACCTCCTCGTCTCCGTCCTGTGCTTCGGCTGCAGGGCCGTTGTGAGCCTCCTGGAAGAGGATCTTCTTCATCTTGCGGTACTGCAGGTTGTCCAACTCCCGCACCGCAACCTTGGTCCTCAGGATCAGGTCCATCAGGACAGAGTCGGGCCGCTCGCGCTGCACAAACGCATGCTAAAAAAGGGGGAGGCAGAGGGACAATCATTTTCTTTTGAGTTGAGGGTGGGTGGGTATGCTTCATGTTAATTTAAGGTAAACTCAAAATCAAGTGAACAGAGCTCTGTATCTGTCTTGGCATTGGTAGATCATGATAATCATAAATAAGATAGACACACTATACAATGAATTGGGGAAGTATTTAGACCGCTTTCCCACATTGTGTTACATTACAGCCTTATTCTAAAATTGATTAAATATATATTTTTCTCATCAATCTACACACAAAGCCCCATAATGTCAAAGAAAAAACAGGGTAAGATATTTTTGCAAATGTATTAAAAATAAAACATTGCATTTACATAAGAATTCAGACCCTTTATGCAGTGCTTTGGTGAAGCAGCTTTGGAAGCTATTACAGCCTTGAGTCTGCTTGGGTATTACACGACAAGCTTGGCACACCTGTATTTTGGGAGTTTCTCTCATTCTTCACTGCAGAGCCTCTCAAGCTCTGCCAGGTTGGATGGATGGCGTTGATGCACAGCTATTTTCAGGTCTCTCCAGAGATGTTCAATCGGGTTCAAGTCCAGGCTCTGGCTGGACCACTCAAGGACATTCAGAGACGTGTCCCGAAGTCACTCCTGCGTTGTCTTTGCTGTGTGCTTAGGGTCGTTGTCCTGTTGGAAGGTGAACCTTCGCCCCAGTCTGAGGTCCTGAGAGCTCTGGAGCAGGTTTTCACCAAAAATCTCTCTGTACTTTGCTCCGTTCATCTTTCCAAACATCCCCACAGCATGATGCTGCCACCACCATGCTTCACCGTAGGGATGGTGCCAGGTTTCCTCCAGAAGTAACGCTTGGAATTCAGGCCAAAGTTCAATTTTGGTTTCATCAGAACAGAGAATCTTGTTTCTCATGGTCAGCGGGCTGTCATGTGCCTGAGGAGTGTCATTTTACTGAGGAGTGGTTTCCATCTGGGCACTCTAACATAAAGGCCTGATTGGTGGAGTGATGCAGAGATGGTTGTACTCCTGGAATGTTCTCCCATCTCCAAAGAGGAATTCTGGAGCTCTGTTGTAGTGACCATTCAGTTCTTGGGGACAAATCAAGTTGTAGTAACATCAAGGATAAATGATGAAAAAAAATGTAAACCTATATTTAACTAGGCAAGTCAGTTAAGAACAATTTCTTATTTACAATGACGGCCTAGGAACAGTGGGTTAACTGCCTTGTTCAGGGGCAGAACGACAGATTCTTACCTTGCCAGCTCGGGGATTCGATCTCAGGGATTCAATCTAGCAACCTTTCGGTTACAGGTCCGATGCTCTAACCACTAGGCTACCTGCCGCCCCAAATGATCAATGGAAATGCACCTGAGTTCAGTTTCTAGACTCAAAGCAAAGGGTCTAAATATTACAGACTACAAAAGGGAAGCACAGCCACGAGCTGCCCAGTGACACGAGCCTACCAGACGAGCTAAATCACTTCTATGCTCGCTTCGAGGCAAGCAACACCGAGGCATGCATAAGAGCATCAGCTGTTCCAGGCGACTGTGTGATCATGCTCTCCGTAGCTGACGTGAGTAAGACCTTTAATAAACAGGTCAACATACACATGGCTGCGGGGCCAGACGGATTACCAGGACGTGGGTCTAGAAACCCTAGACCCACTCCAATTTGCATACCGTCCAAACAGATCCACAGATGATGCCATCTCTATTGCACTCCACACTCCCCTTTCCCACCTGGACAAAAGGAACACTTACGTGATAATGCTATTCATTGACTACAGCTCAGCGTTCAACACCATAGTACCCTCAAAGCTCATCACTAAGGTAAGGATCCTGGGACTAAACGCCTGCCTATGCAACTGGATCCTGGACTTCCTGACGGGCCGCCCCCAGGTGGTGAGGGTAGGTAGCAACACATCTGCCTCGCCGATCCTCAACGCTGGAGCTCCCCACGGGTGCGTGCTCAGTCCCCTCCTGTACTCCCTGTTCACCCAAGACTGCATGGCCAGGCACGACTCCAACACCATCATTAAGTTTGCAGACGACACAACAGTAGTAGGCCTGATCACCGACAACGATGAGACAGCCTATAGGGAGGAAGTCAGAGACCTGGCCAGGTGGTGCCAGAATAACAACCTCTCCCTCAACGTAACCAAGACTAAGGAGATTATTGTGGACTACAGGAAAAGGAGGACCGAGCACGCCTCCATTCTCATCGACGGGGCTGTAGTAGAGCAGGTTGGGAGCTTCAAGTTCCTTGGTGTCCACATCAACAACAAACTAGAATGGTCCAAACACACCAAGACAATCGTGAAGAGGGCACGACAAAGCCTATTCCCCTCAGGAAACTAAAAAGATTTGGCATGGGTCCTAAGATCTTCAAAAGATTCTACAGCTGCAACATCGAGAGCACCCTGACCGGTTGCATCACTGCCTGGTACGGCAACTGCTCGACCTCTGACTGCAAGGCACTACAGAGGGTAATGCGTACGGCCCAGTACATCACTGGGGCTAAGCTGCCTGCCATCCAGGACCTCTACACCAGGCGGTGACAGAGGAAGGCCCTAAAAATTGTCAAAGACCCCAGCCATAGACTGTTCTCTCTACTACCGCATGGCAAGCGGTGCCGGAGTGCCAAGTCTAGGACAAAAAGGCTTCAACAGTTTTTACCACCAAGCCATAAGACTCCTGAACAGGAAACCAAATGTTTACCCGGACTATTTGCATTGTGTGCCCCCCCCAACCCCTCTTTTCACACTGCTGCTACTCTCTGTTTATCATATATGCATAGTCACTTTAACTATACATTCATGTACATACCTCAATTGGGCCGACCAACCAGTGCTCCCGCAGTTCCAAACCGGGCTATCTGCATTGTGTCCCACCCACCAACCCCTCTTTTACACAACTGCTACTCTCTGTTCATCAAATATGCATAGTCCCTTTAACCATATCTACATGTACATACTACCTCAATCAGCCTGACTAACCGGTGTCTGTATGTAGCCTCGCTACTTTTATAGCCTCACTACTGTATAGAGCCTGTCTTTTTACTGTTGTTTTATTTCTTTACCTACCTATTGTTCACCGAATACTTTTTTTGCACGAATGGTTAAAGCCTGTAAGTAAGCATTTCCCTGTAAGGTCTATTCAGCGCATGTGACAAATAAACTTTGATTTGATTTCTGTTTTTAATTTTGTATAAGTTAGTAAAAATGGCACAAAAAAAAACAGTTTTCACTTTGTCATTATGGGGTATTGTATATAGACTGATGAGGGAAAAAAACAACATAGGTTGGTACCATGTTGCTACCTTTCCAACAAGTCAGTTCGTAAAATGTCTGCCCTGCTAGAGCAGCTCCGGTCAACTATAAGTGCAGGTATTGTGAAGTGGAAACGTCTAGAAGCAACAACAACTCAACCGCGAAGTGGTAAGCCACACAAGCTCACATAACGGGACTGCCAGGACTAGCGAGTAAAAATTGTCTGTCATCGGTTGCAACACTCAATACCGAGTTCTAAACTGCCTCTGGAAGCAACGTCAGCACGATAACTGTTCATTGGTAGCTTCATGAAATGTGTTTCCATGGCCAAACAGCTGCACACAAGCCCAGCATCCCCCATATGCAATGCCAAGCGTCGGCTGAAGTGGAGTAAAGCTCACCGCAGTTGGACTCTGGAGCAGTGGAAACGCTTTCTTTGTCAGTCCGACTGACAAATCTGGGTTTGGCAGATGCCAGGAGAACGCTACCAGCCCCAATGCATAGTGCCAACTGTAAAGTCTGGTGGAGGAGGAATAATTGTTTGGGCTAGGTTCCTTAGTTCCAACGAAGGGAATTCTTAACGCTACAGCATACAATGACATTCTAGACCATTCTGTGCTTCCAACTTTGTGGAAACAGTTTGGGTAAGGCCGTTACCTGTTTCTGCATGACAATGCCCCTGTGCACAATGCGAGGTCCATACAGAAATGGTTTGTCGAGATCAGTGTGGAAGTACTTGACTGGCCTGCACAGAGCCCTAACTTCAACCCCATCAAACACCTTTGGGATGAATTGGAATACCGACTGCAAGCCAGGCCTAATCGCCCAACATCAGTGGCCAACCTCACTAATGCTCTTGTGGCTGAATAGAAGCAAGTCCACGCAGCAATGTTCCAACATCTAGTTGAAAGCCTTCTCAGAAGAGTGCAGGCTGTTAAAGCAGCAAAACTCCATATTAATGCCCATGATTTTTAGAATGACGAGCAGGTGTCCAGATACTTTTGTTCATGTAGTGTATATCGGAGGTCTTACATTTAAAAGTTCCTCAGAGTTGGGCCTGTCTTGGGGGAATTTCTGAAGGCAAGAATCTACAAAGTTTCGGAAGTAATCCGTCCTGAAGTGAGAGATGGGGGAAAAGAGGGAATAGTTAGTTTCGTTCTCACCATGACACACTTTAAAAGCGGACAAATTCCTTCTCCTAAAATAACCAACTCTGATGAAGCTACATGACGTACCATTCACTTGACTGCAGTGTGGGGCTTTCATTCTGCGCTATGTGATACAAGGCACTCATCGCATTCATATTGAACAGTGGAGGTTTTCTCTCAGCTAGAAAAAAAGATCATAGAAAACAATAGGTTACCAGGATCCACTAACAGCCAAACATAACAAGGAGGACAGTGGGGAGGAGAAGAACTAGGAAGACAGACAAAACCTAGCACATGTATTATTTCAACCAGTATGAAAAAATGAAAAATAGGTGTACTTTCTTTACTGGCCAGATATTGGTTTGAGATATGGAATGAACAAAGGAGAACATTAAAACAACAGGAGAGCTAGAGTTGAACCAGAGCAGAGTACATGGACTAAAGAGTTTACCTAATTCAATGCAAGTTATCCCCAAAGACCAGATGTCAATCTTCCCATCATATTGACCCTCGTCCATAGCCAGGATTACCTCTGGGGCCATCCTGAGGAAACATACCCATTTTAATGACCGTTACACCGCTTTTGATTTGATGGAAAATATTGAATGAGACAATAGAGAGTGCCACATTTCAAAATTCTTCCCCATGTTTCAAACACCATCCATTTTTCTTGTACATTGGAATTCTGCCACTCACCAATATGGCGTCCCCACAAAAGAGTTGGCTGGAGAGACAATGGAGGCAGAACCAAAATCTGCAAGTTTCACCTGGCCAGGCTCTGTCAGCAAGACGTTCCCTGCCTTAATATCTCTGTCAGACAGACAAACAGAGGAGAGTGATTATGGCATTAGAGCTTTGTTCCACTGGCACAGGCAAACTCCCCCTAAGGGCACAAAGAAGTCAGTCTAGCACATCCACATATACAGCTACTAGCACTACTCACCGGTGAATCATGTTGTGGGAATGAAGGTAAGCCAACCCCTGTAGAGCACCGTGGGTAATCGCTGCTATTTCCATTTCTTGAAGAGGTTTCTTGTGAACTACAGAATATGTAGAGATAGATGGGATGAGAGTGCTGCAAATCATGGCGAAAACCACAAAGAAGAACTATTCTTATAAATCATCACTGTGTCATAAAAACTCCCATCTTACCTTCCAGGACATCAGAGGCAGAGCCCAGACAGTATTCCATCACCAGCTACAGAGACAGAAAGAGAGAGTGTTATACAGGGTTAACTAATGTACCTGTTTCAGAGTATTCACCATAGCATTTTGACCTATTGTTTATATTTTCCATTCAGATAACACTCTTACCCAGGCAGTGTGCTCTCGCAGATAGCATCCCTTATACTCTATGCTGTTCGGATGCTGTATTCTCTGCAGAAACTTCACCTCCTTGATTATGTCTTGCCATTTCTGTAAGGTAAAACAGTGGAATGATTACATCATGCTTGCGTAACAAGCTCTAAAAGGGCCAATCTGCAGTTGAAGCAATTAGCATTCACCCATCCTCTTGTTTGGGTAAAAAGCTGAGGGATGCGCCTGGAGAAATGTACTGACCATCCAAGATATCACATTTATAGTTTTAAGAATGTTTTGACGCTATACAGTTTGTTTACAATTACGATGCTTACAAATACTGGAGTAAAACAAGGTTATATTTGGGGTTCTGATGGGGTACAACAGTTAAACTAAGCTCATTAAGTATTTATAAAAGTTATATTCTTCAAGAATCAATAGGTATATCATTCATTTAGAAGTCAAAAAATGGATCTAGCAACTGCAGATTGCCCCTTTAAACAATAAGGACAGAGATGCAGGCTGGAACTATGTGTTCTACATGGAACTATGTGTTCTACATGGAACTTTAGTTACTTCCCTTTGAGTTCCACTCTACTTATTTGGGTTAATGAATTACCCAATCCAGTCATTTTGCCAGATTCAAATCTGATTATCAACTGTTTTTAGACTGCGCTTCAGGGAACAGGCCACTGATTTGCAATTCCACTACTTTAAGCAAATAAGCTAGATGTTTTAACTGCTGAGAAACACAACAAATCCCCTTGAAGACCAAAATGTAGAGAAACTATAGGCCTAAAGCTCCAAACTCAATGAGGAAAGGATCTTCAAGGAATAGGCCTTGTTAGATTAGATGCTATTGAGCCTTTTCCCTGTAAACCAATATTGAGACAACAAACAAAACATCTGTAACAGCCCTGCACTGTCTCAACTCATTGAAATTGGGTAACCTTTAAAACGAGGCAACCGTTTCCTGGAGAACACGTTGTGTCATCACACCACTGATTAAACCAAATGTCATGGGATTAATAGATCATATTGTTTATACTCCATGCCTACATTGTCACACAATTATCTGATTTATATATTTTTGAGCTAACTGTGTATTTTTAGAAAAAATAATGCTATTTGCAAGTAGTGAGAGATGCTAACTAACAAAACTAGAATTATGAAAGGTGCTGTAACAAAGTAAGCTTAACGTGGTAACTGATAACAAGTGTGACATTTTTGGCTGAATCTGTTGTGTTATAACTAGTGTTGTGACGATACCATGTGGAGAAAAAAAATCTGTGGCCTAGTATCCCGTTTTCCCCTGTACCCCAGCCCCTTGTTCACGTTTTCACTGAAATGCACACTTCTACTCAATACAACACATATTGAATTTAATGTCACACGTTCAGTGTATAATAGAATACTGCATAGACTGGCTGATTTGCTCATATTTGCAAAGGCCTACCTAATTATCTGCCTAATTATCCTAATTATCTGCACGTCACTGTGTCTTTAAGGGGAAACACTGCATAATGATCTGCATGTCACGGTGTCAGTAAGGGGAAAACACTGCATAATTATCTGCATGTCACTGTGTCAGTAAGGGGAAACACTGCATAATTATCTGCATGTCACTGTGTCAGTAAGGGGAAAACACTGCATAATTATCTGCATGTCACTGTGTCAGTAAGGGGAAACACTGCATAATTATCTGCATGTCACTGTGTCAGTAAGGGGAAAACACTGCATAATGATCTGCATGTCACTGTGTCAGTAAGGGGAAAACACTGCATAATGATCTGCATGTCACTGTGTCAGTAAGGGGAAAACACTGCATCTGTTAACACAGACTTCGGTTAACACAAACACACACACTCTCTCTCCCTTCCTCACAGTCTCCTTCGCTCTCATAAACACACACACACACACACTCTCTCTCCCCCTTCCTCACAAACACACACACACTCTCTCTCCCCCTTCCTCACAAACACACACACACACTCTCTCTCCCCCTTCCTCACAAACACACACACACTCTCTCTCCCTTCCTCACAAACACACACACACTCTCTCTCCCCCTTCCTCACAAACACACACACACACTCTCTCTCTCTCCCCCTTCCTCACAAACACACACACACACTCTCTCTCTCTCCCCCTTCCTCACAAACACACACACACTCTCTCTCCCCCTTCCTCACAAACACACACACACTCTCTCTCCCCCTTCCTCACAAACACACACACACTCTCTCTCCCCCTTCCTCACAAACACACACACACTCTCTCTCCCCCTTCCTCACAAACACACACACACTCTCTCTCCCCCTTCCTCACAAACACACACACACTCTCTCTCCCCCTTCCTCACAAACACACACACACTCTCTCTCCCCCTTCCTCACAAACACACACACACTCTCTCTCCCCCTTCCTCACAAACACACACACACTCTCTCTCCCCCTTCCTCACAAACACACACACTCTCTCTCCCCCTTCCTCACAAACACACACACACACACTCTCTCCCCCTTCCTCACAAACACACACACACTCTCTCTCCCCCTTCCTCACAAACACACACACACTCTCTCTCCCCCTTCCTCACAAACACACACACACTCTCTCTCCCCCTTCCTCACAAACACACACACACACTCTCCCCCTTCCTCACAAACACACACACACTCTCTCTCCCTTACTCTTGTAATTGTTTTATTGTATTATTTTAACTTTATTTTAACTTGGCAAGTCAGTTAAGAACAAATTCTTATTTACAATGACGGCCTACACGGCCAAACCCGGACAACGCTGGGCCAATTGTGCGGGACTCCAAATCACGTCCGGTTGTGATACAGCCTGGATTCGAACCAGGGTGTCTGTAGTGATGCCTCTAGCACTGAGATACAGTGCCATAGACCACTGCGCCACTTGGAGCCCAAACAAAACACACACCACTCTCTCCCTCTCCCAAACACACTGCTCCCAACTTTTAAAGCACTAGGCACCAAACAGAATTTAAGGAGCACCAGAAAGAAATAGATTGTTGATATAGTTTATTCTTACACTAGGCCTATATGAATCCTACCTTTGAAGCACAACTCATGAGTAGCAGACCCTTTCTCTTTCTTCATGTGCCAATCAAATTTGCTTAAACCTAGTCAAGTTACCAGGTTGTTAGCTAGCTAGGTAACATGACTGAACAACTTTGTTCGTTATCAAACCAATAATTAGAAACCCAGGATTAGTTAACAACAGCCCGCGACATGGTTTATTTAATCATTTAAAATGTGCGTGAATCCTGAAAGAAAGAAAAACTGGAAATATGGGTGATATTTTTTAACTGTTTAGGCTAGAAACAAGCCGTATTCGTTGCTGTAAAGCTGCAGCCATGCCTGGGGGCGAAGCGCTGCTCCGCTCCATTCCCCTCTCTGACACTCAGAGGCTGCATGACAGTGAACTTGCAAAGACTACTCAGACTGGTCTGTGTGCTCTTGGTCAAAACATGCGATGAAATTATGTAATGTGCCAAAATTTCTCGCTTAGCACACTGCTCCAATGCTAAATTCTATTTGAAAATCCTGACGGAGGAATAGATGTACATGGAGGGCGGACGGAGAGAAGCAGGTGACAGGGCTGGTAGGGGATGTGACTGGCTGATTACAGCTGCCACATGTGATATGCGCTTGAAAGTGAAGTGGATATCATTGGACTAGCAGTATCTCATGAAACAGCACTACGGTATTCTAAATTGAGGTATCATAACGTTTTGGTGCAGTGATATTACCATAGTACCGGTATACCGTACAACACTGGTTATAACTGTTTGATGGAACACCAACGGCATTTGATGCACAGTCAGTCTCTTACCTCGTTGGATTGTTTTCCACTGTACGACATCTTCTTGATAGCCACCACCTCAGTGGTCCGCACATCTCGTGCCTGAAGAAAAATACAGTCAACACCCTGCCCTATATCTTAAACCGTTCTGAATGGAAGTCCAGCTCTGTTACTGAGCACAGAGTGGCGGGTCCAAGTACTCACAAAGTAGACTGCACCGAAGCTGCCATGTCCGATCTCTCGCAGGTCTGAGAACAGTTTTTCAGGGTCCTCCTTGAAGAAGAGCTCAGCAACATCGGGGTCTTTCAGGCTCCCCGCCCGACTAGTGTTGGGCATGCTGAGGGGGGGACGTGCCAGTGCCGCCACCGCCGCGGCCAGGGATTATCTGGATATGCGACAGTGACGTGACAGCCCCCACCGACGGTTCATCTGCAGGACAGTGGCCTCATACGTGTACACACCTGGGGGGGATGGAGAGGACAGAGAGCGAGAACTAGCACATCAATATCATGCTTCCCCCCACCATTTCAGTTATTTAGCAGATTTTTCATTATTTTTCCCTGTGGGAATCAAACCCACAACCCTGGCATTGCAACATGCTCTACCAACTGGGACCCAAAATCAATCAAGTTATGATATTGAGAGGGGGTGAATGGTAAAATTGATTCTCCGGGACATAGAAGAATAACAGCCTAAACAGAGAGAGTGAATAGGACTTTTAATACTGATTAACTAATGCTGAAAAGCCTACATAGGGGACAGGGCAGCCCTAAGCTCAGAATAAGCCTCCTTTAAAACCTTTTCCTGCACAGTCAGTATCGGGCCATGTAACCATGATAACTAAGGAGGCACTATTCTGGAAAAAAAAACACTGTCTCTAGCTAGGCTTCCATCCAATTGGCGACAGATTTTCATGCGAATATTCAAAAATCTGCATAAAGAAAATATATGCATTTTCCCACCAGTGGTGTCTCCATCAAACGGACTTATTGAGGATAAAAATCAGTGCGTGATGATAGTGCACACAAAATGTACTTTTTTGCTTATGTTTTCGTCTACCGAATAAAAATCTAAAGTTGAATGTGTTTCCATCGCATTTTCAACTCTACCAATAGTTTTGTTACTCTGGTCTTGTCACTTGTGTTTAAACCAACAGCTCGCAGATACAGCGCGGTAGGCTAGTCTACATGAGATTATTGGGGATACAAGCAAGAATATTTATTAGTCAAACTGCAGTCATGCATCGATCCTCATGTCACCAGAATCAGACCCTCGATACTTATTGGAAAGGAGCATCAAGATCATTGTGCACTTTCACGACCCTGTGAAGTTCATACATTTTTTTCATCTGTAGCCTAATAAAAACGACGACTTGACATCATACCAAGATTACTTCGATATGATGGTTAATATTGCCCTTAAAAAGGTGTTTCCACCATCATCTCTCACATAATATATTTTACTGACACAAAAAGATCCCACCATGTCAAACAAACAAATTATGTCTGCATTTATAAAATTGTACCGAAACTTCCTGTTCCCATCACAGCTGTCGTAAAAATAATATATAATTATATATATGGTATGACTTTACTCGCATAAAAACTGTATATGGAAACATGGTTCATATCATTATTATTTTTGCATGAGGGAGAGGAAGTGCAAAGGAGACTAGAGGTCGACCGATTAATCGGAATGGCCGATTTCAAGTTTTCATAAGAATTGGAAATCTGTATTTTTGGACACCAATTTGGCCTATTTTTTTTTTTACACCCTTATTTAATCTTTATTTAACTAGGCAAGTCAGTTAAGAACACATTCTTATTTTCAATGGTGGCCTAGGAACGGTGGGTTAACTGCCTTGTTCAGGGGCAGAACGACAGATTTTTACCATGTCAGCTCGGGGGATTCAATCTTGCAACCTTACAGTTAACTAGTCCAACGAGGAGACTGCCTGTTACGCGAATGCAGTAAGCCAAGGTAAGTTACTAGCTAGCATTAAACTTATCTTATAAAAACAATCAATCCATCCATCCATCATAATCACTACACATGGTTGATGATATTACTAGTTTATCTAGCGTGTCCTGCGTTGCATATAGTTGCTCCAATGTGTACCTAACCATAAACATCAATGCCTTTCTTAAAATCAATACACAGAAGAAAATATTTTTAAACCTGCATATTTAGCTAAAAGAAATCCAGGTTAGCAGGCAATATTAACCAGGTTAAATTGTGTCACTTCTCTTGCGTTCATTGCACGCAGAGTCAGTGTATATGCAACAGTTTGGGCCGCCTAATTTGCCAGAATTTTACGTAATTATGACATAACATTGAAGGTTGTGCAATGTAACAGGAATATTTAGACTTATGGATGCCACCCGTTAGATAAAATACGGAACGCTTCCGTATTTCACTGAAAGAATAAACGTCTTGTTTTCGAGATGATAGTTTCCGGATTTGACCATATTAATGACCTAAGGCTCGTATTTCAGTGTGTTATCATGTTATAACTAAGTCTATGATTTGATAGAGCAGTCTGTCTGAGCGATGGTAGGCACCAGCAGGCTCATAAGCATTCATTCAAACAGCACTTTCGTGTGTTTTCCAGCAGCTGTTTATGACTTCAAGCCTATCAACTCCCAAGATTAGGCTTGTGTAACCGATGTGAAATGGCTAGCTAGTTAGAGGGGTGCGCGCTAATAGCGTTTCAAACGTCACTCGCTCTGAGACTTGGAGTGGTTGTTCCCGTTGCTCCTGCTTTTGTGGAGCGATGGGTAACGCTGCTTCGAGGGTAGCTGTTGTCGTTGTGTTCCTGGTTCGAGCCCAGGTAAGAGCGAGGAGAGGGACGGAAGCTATACTGTTACACTGGTAATACTAAAGTGCCTATAAGAACATCCAATCGTCAAAGGTTAATGAAATACAAATGGTATAGAGAGAAACAGACCTATAATTCCTATAATAACTACAACCTAAAACTTCTTACCTGGGAATATTGAAGACTCATGTTAAAAGGAATCACCAGCTTTCATCTGTTCTCATGTTCTGAGCAAGGAACTTAAACGTTAGCTTTCTTACATGGCACATATTGCACTTTTACTTTCTTTTCCAACACTTTGTTTTTGCATTATTTAAACAAAATTGAACGTGTTTCATTATTTATTTGAGGCTAAATTGATTTTATTGATGTATTATATTAAGTTAAAATAAGTGTTCATTCAGTATTGTTGTAATTTTCATTATTACAAATACATTTTTTTTTTTTAATTGGCCGATTAATCAGTATCGGCTTTTTTTGGGGTCCTCCAATAATCGGTATCGGCATTGAAAAATCATAATAGGTCGACCTCTAAAGGAGACATCCTCGAGTGGCAGAGTTGTGTGCAGTCTTCAGGTCTCAAAGGTTTCCTCAGGTGTAAAAATTCAGTTGTGTCATCAATGGTTTGAGAGAAGAAAAAAAACACCAGTGCTGTGCTTTCAACTTTTTTGGCTCAGTCCAGTATTCTCTCCCTCGGATATGACGCACGCCATGGGCTGCTTTAGGCAGACGATGAGAAAGAAACTAGTGTGCCTGCCATGTCCAGCCCATTACTGTAGGACCATGGCCCTCTGAGCATCCCTGGCTGCCACAGGAGAGCCTAATAATAGGAGCGAGGGATGGGCACACTGGCCAGTGACGTCAGGCTGAGCTCTGGAGAGTGGCCAGTTATAGCTCTCGGTCCATTCCGGCAAACGAAGTAGGAAGAGACCACAGTCTCCTGTTTCCATAGAAACAGCAACTACTGTAAGAAAGCCAGTGGGCTGTGTCCTGGCTGATAGACAGAGGTATGCAGACAGACAGATGTAAGGGGGAAACAAAGAAAATAGCCCTGCAGCTGATAACCTCACACAAAGAAAACCCAACATTACAACACAGTAGGCGACTAAGGAATGGATGATATGAGCTATGCACCATACCATCCATAACATAAAACTGGCTAGTTGTTAGACCTGTATGGTCAAGACAGACATTTCCTCAGTCAATTGATTCAAATATATATTTAGGGGGTATTTTCCATCCTCAAAAAAAAAAGAAACTGTTTTTACTAGGCCTATTCCAACATTGCCAGAGGAAGACCAACAAGTGTGGTAGTAACATGTTGCTCCTATGGTTCATAGCTGCCTGTGTAACATAGCCACTCCTCGACAACACCAGAAAATTGACTAGGCTACAGTGCCAATTTGTTTTTGTAATTCAAAAACATTTCTGGCAGTAACACAATATGTCACTGTCTGTATGCCTCAATAAATATGTAACTTATCTCTGGCTCTTAAACATGATGTAATTGTTGATAGCTAACTAGTTATCTGAGGAAGGTTGACTGTGCCCAGCCAGCTCAGATGATCAGCTGCACACAGACACACTGAGCAACACTCTCCCTCTGACGCCAGAGTCACAAGACTGTTCCTTTCCTTCTCGGCCTGGTAGGAACAGCACAGCCGGACTCCAGTCCCTCAGGCACAGCAGGCAGACATCCTTTGTCCCACTGGACGACTCATTCACTACCCTGCTGTACAGATGCAGCCACAGCCCTGAAATAAAGTCTCATTAACGGCATGGGACTGTGGCTTAATTGCCATTGTTGTTTACTACATTGTTGTTCATGAATGAGCCTTGTTGTTGTAGCCTATCTCTCATGATGATGACGTTTTGAACAACAGGGTGCATGTGAGAGCAGTGACAGCGATGGTAACTGATACATTTAATGAAACACTTTGACGTGCCACACAGACACAGAGAGAGACAGAGACAGAGGGAAAAAGAGAGAGACTGCAAGAATACAACCGGACAGGACAACAAAGCTGGAGGGATGGAATTCCCTCTGCATGCTGTCACTGCACTGCATTTCTCAGCATTTCCTGTTCGCTCAGCTATAGGCCCTGCTGGGAATTGTTTCAGGCAGTAAGACTATTCTATCGTAGCTTATACAGCCCTAGCAATGGTGTTGCTTTGGAGCTCTTAGAGGGGAAAACTATTGTATTATCTGTGGAGGTGTAATGTGGTCTGTGATAGGCTAATCAATGTATCATGTATTCACAATGCAAGGCTGTGGATACAAACATGGCCATCCTTATTGTCTATCCCTGGGACCTATTTGTGTCTCTCTCTGGAGTATCCAGTACACTGTTTTTGAAGTGAATTGAAATGCAATTCATGAATTGAAATGCAATTCATGAATTGAAATGCAATTCATGAATTGATAAATCCTCATAGTAGAAAACAATTAGCAATATTCAATTAACTTCCTGATTTGAAAACTGAATTGACCCAACCCCTTTGTTTTCATGATTATGTAAGAGCCCCATAAACAAATGAAATGAGTATGAACACCAACTCAGCCAACTCATTTCAGTTCACACGGTGAAGTGGCACCCACTTAATTGACCCCCCCCCCCCCACACACACACAAACTGAACCAGGGAAATAACAATTATTAATCAATATGCAAGGAGGACATCATATTTAATGTGCCTTCCAGCATTCATGGAGCCTTTTAGGCCAACGTTAACAGATTGGGGCATATGAATGTCACAGCTAACAAATCCAATCATAGAGGGGTCTAAACTAGGGTAATAGCAGCTAGATGGGAATGCAAGCTGTTGCCAAGTGCTCTTTCATTCTTAAAAATAATAATAGCCAGGCTTGTGCACTTGTAGGTTTATTCAAATGCATTTAGTAGTGTTCTGTTCTTATTAATGATGTGTACCTATTGCACAAGGACTGGAACACCCAGCATTTGTAAACCAATTTTGTGTGGATCAAAGAAACAGATGACATAAAACACACTATTGTTTACCTTCTGATCTTTGCAATAGATGCAACATACACCTAATATGTACCCTAGTTAAATGTGACAGTACAGTAGCAAGATTGTAAATTGACGAATGACGTTCAAGGCAAACTCATCATTGAGAAACGTCCCTAGACTCCCATTTGCTTGCTCACTGGCAAGCTGCCCAGCAAATGCTAGTAGTGGCATAGCTAACACATACCTAGCTAGCTATAGCCAGGACATTAATCGAAGTTCTGTCAGAACTCCCCAAAACATATAACATTACTACGAGACAATGCTGCCAACTTTAGTAGCAAGCTATGTAATTGCTTTATTAATGTCAACAAACTGGAAAGTTACCGGTAGCTAGTTACCTACACCCCATTCGATCAGCCAAGAAAACGTGAAGCAGCTAACTAGTACTACTGTTAGCTAACAATGTTACTAGTAACGTTAGCTAGCCGTAGAAGCCAACTTAGTTTCTTACGTGGTGTGCAAGCAATACATGGTGATATGACAAGTGTTGTAGGTATACGTGTATTTTAGGGCAACGTTGCAAGTACTGTTTACCACCGTATCATTCACATTTTAACCCGTTAAAAATGTGAGGCTAGCTATCATTAGCTGCTGCTAGCCAGTTTAAACTCACCCTTCCGACGGGCCTGGCTGGTTTGAGCCGAGCAGAGAATGTCGTGTGGTTCAACCAATTGTGGATAGGAAGAGTACTGGACGTGTGTTTTTTCCTCTATTATATTTTCCTTACACTGATTTCTGATGTTTTTCAAAGTTGTCAACCGATTTGTTGATTTAGATTGGCTGTGTAGAGTTGGCAAAAAATCTCCACCCTTGCCTTGGACTAACGGGGGCCCAGATTGTCGAATCCCGTACTACAGGCAGATCCCAAAGATGGCGGCCGTGCTTTCCACCGCCTCCCTCCGTGACAAATACGGTGGGGAAAAATGTGAGGGAAGCTCAAGGAGCACCACGAAAACAACTACACTGAAAGCGACCGCACCCTTGATATCGTCGGAAAATTGGAGAGGCCTTTTCTTTGAATGAGAGTAGGAATATGTTCAATATTTTACAGTGTTTATGCTGGGATTCTCTCCCGTCCTCTTTCAATTCAGTCTGTTTCTGGAACGCCAGTTCCGCCCTATCGCTGTAAACTCCCTCTGACCCATTCATAATTATACAGTCATTGCTCTGACCCAATACTCTGACCTAAACGCATGGAACAGCTACCAAAACCCCTATGAGCGGTGACAATGCAGTTACTGGTCTGCAGACTAAATAGTTTCTCTAATTACTATGGACAAAATAAAATGGCATGCCCATATAGCATAACAAGTTATTGAAGCTATGTACATTGTTTTTACAACTTTTCCCCAGCATTGCTTAGCATGATGTAGCTCTTTATTTAACAAATTCTTATTTACAATGACAGCCTACCAAAAGGCAAAAGACTTCCTGTGGGGACGGGGGCTGGGATTAAAAATAAAAATGACAAGAGAGACTGCCTTTTGGTAGGCCGTCATTGTAAATAAGAATTTGTTCTTAAATGACTTGCCTGGTTAAATAAAGGTTAAATCAAATTTAAAAAGAGACACCACAACACTACATAAAGAGACCTACGACAACAACATAGCATAGCTCTCGAGAACCCAAGCAGACCAAAGGTGGTTTACAGCTGGTCCCAAATGTGATGCAGTTGGAGTCAGGTTAAGGGAAAGGCATTTCCATAAACATCACTGAAGTTGGGTTCAATTAGTGCAATTTAGTTTCAGACAAATACATTATTGGAATATCTAACAAATTATGCCGATGGTCATAACTAGGCTATTACAGATTGACCAGTTCTACTCTTCTATTTCGACAACCCAAAGAAAAGGAAAACAGATGTATTGTACAATGTATTGTATCAGTGATATTAGTAGGCCTAATATGAAGTGCTTTGAGAGACTAGTCAAGGACCATATCCCCTCCACCCTACCTGACACCCTAGACCCACTCCAATTTCCTTACCGCCCCAATAGGTCCACAGACGACGCCATTGCAGTTACACTGCACACTGCCCTAACCCATCTGGACAAGAGGAATACCTATGTAAGAATGCTGTTCATCGATTACAGCTCAGCATTTAACACAATAGTACCCTCACAACTCGTCAATGTCTGTAACATTTTACAAGAAAACACCCTAATGGAATATTAGGGACTTGTGTAATAACACTGTAATCACACTAGTTATAACATAGCAAATTATAATTAATTGCATTACAGGCTAATCCAGTTGATCCTACATTAAGAAAACCTTTGACTAATTCATGATTATACGGAATGTGAAACAGTAAAAAAAAGCTGGTGACAACTTTCTCTTCTAAACTACAGTGAACCAATCGGTGCTCCAAATAAGCAGTTTATACTCTTGTTTGGCTCCCATCCAAATGGCCAGCCCTACCAATAAGGTAGCCTCTCTTTATCCAAATGAACAGAAAGCCTTTCAGGCCATGTCATGAATGGGAGATACAAAAGTGCTGTACTGCAAGTGAAAATTCTGATGCCAAAGAAAAAAAGGTGATCATGAAGAATACAATGCTGTATATGAAAGGTGCATCCAGATTAAGATAAAGAGGATTTTGAAAGATAATCCCATTAAATGTACCCTTTTACAAGA
Organism: Oncorhynchus kisutch; assembly: GCF_002021735.2. Classification (NCBI taxonomy): domain Eukaryota; kingdom Metazoa; phylum Chordata; class Actinopteri; order Salmoniformes; family Salmonidae; genus Oncorhynchus; species Oncorhynchus kisutch. Next base: position 66,634,528 of record NC_034188.2, on the reverse strand, counting down.
GGACACAATTTAGAAAGAGGCTGGAAGATAGGGCGCTAGATGTAGCCTATCCCAAAGCTGTTCAAGTGTTTGCTAAGAAGAAGAAAACTGTGAGCTCAGTAGTGCTATCCTGCCTAGAACTTCCTTCATCCTATCTCTGCCTCTAGGCATTTCCTGAGATAGGTCTGAGTGTGCTGCCTCTGCCCTATTTAAGGGCTTTATTGGCATGGGAAACATATGTTAACATTTCCAAAGCAAGTGAGTAGATAATAAATGAAAGTGAAATAAACAATAACAATTACAAGTAAACATTACACAGTTCAAAAGTCATATTATGTCTATATGCAGTGTTGTAACGATGTGCAAATAGTTAAAGTGCAAAAGGGAAAATAAATAAACATAAATATGGGTTGTATTTACAATGGTGTTTGTTCACTTCACTGGTTGCCCTTTTATTGTGGCAACAGGTCACACGTCTTGCTGCTGTGATTGTACACTGTGGTATTTCACCCAGTAGATATGGGGTTTGTTTTCGAATTCTTTGTGGATCTGTGTAATCTGTGGGAAATATGTGTCTCTAATATGGTCATACATTTGGCAGGAGGTAAGGAAGTGCAGCTCAATTTCCACCTCATTTTGTGGACAGTGTGCACATAGCCTGTCTTCTCTTGAGAGCCATGTCTGCCTACAGCGGCCTTTCTCAATAGCAAGTGAACTACGTCATCAAAGTTGGCATGCCGTCACACGAGCGTGGCGAAAATGGTGTCTGGTGGAGAACAACAACAGGGCCACAGAGCCAGTGTTTTTAAACAGAAAAACAAAGAACAGAAACGTGGCATCGGAGGAAAGGAGAAATCGAACGGGAGAACAAGGGTACGTTTGTGACGGAGGAATGTGTCCCTTTCTGTCGCTGGTTGTAGCCATGGACGTGCTGCTGCTGTGCTGCCGAAACACGTGCTTCAAATTCTGTTTCGAACGTAACGTTAGCTGTGACAAATTAATATCATCAGATGTGGGAACTCCATACTTTCAGTGGTCGATTTTAGCATGTACAGCTTGGTGGGGCAAACACACAAAAAAAACGTTTTGGGGATACATGACAGCAAAGGCACAACACTAAATAATACATTAATTGTACATCTATCCCTCCAGTCATAATGCTAAATTGTAATTATTTAGCCTCTATGGCATATTTATTGCCCACCTCCCTACTCTTCTACATTTGCACACACTGTACAGATTTTTTCTATTGTGTTTTTGACTGTACGTTTGTTTCTGTGTAACTCTGTGTTGTTGTTTTTGTCGCACTGCTTTATCTTGGCCAGGTCACAGTTGTAAATGAGAACTTGTTCTCAACTGGCCTACCTGGTTAAATAAAGGTGAAATAATAACAATAATAATTGCGCTATGACGGTGACAAACGGTGCCCACATACTGTTAGGGCGTACTGTCCCAACACCTTACCACTGCCGCACCAGGCTAACAACATAACACATTTTCATTGAGTGCTGTGCACTCCCTACTAATGTATATTACATATGTGGACCCGAGGGTAATAAAAGTGGGTGAAAAACAGTAAGTAAGGTTTGCTGTGTGCCTTCATTCTGTCTTCCTCCTCCCTGGGCCTGCTGTTTCAACATATCACCAATAATAATAGTCTCCTGCTTTTCTCACACACTTTACCCTTTGTAGAGTGTGAAACTACACAATGTCTTGTGGGAACCTGCACAATGTTATTACAGTACATTATTTTGATACATTGTACAAAATTCAGTATTTTCCCACACTCTACACCAGCCAGGTGCAAATTGGGGGAGGGACACAACAAATATATAGCTTTGCATGTGTTGCTCCTTACCACAATCAATCAGTATGGCAAAAGTAATCTCTCCTCAGAGGGCCTAAGAAATCATTTTTGCAGAGAGAGCTGGTGTGAGCTAGTGTGGAAGGAGCATCTTCCATTTTGGAAGATGAAGAATTATCTGAATATGAGGATCATGTCTCTGTCAATTCGGAGTCTGACAGTGAGTTGGAAGAAGAGGATGAGATTGACCCTCAGTCAGCCCGTCAGCCCGTCAGCAGCCAGCCCAGGACCAACCCGTTGGCAACCAGCTCATCAACAGCCTGCAGGAGAAGAAATGTGGACATCAAAGAATTCTGAAATTAAATGGTCTTCTTGCCCAAGGAATGAATGGCTTCCAATGTGATAAGGATGCAACCAGGGCAGATGCGGATGGCGGTTCCTCATGTCTTCTTTTGAACTGTTCATCCCAGACACCATCCAGAAAATCATTCTGGACTTCACTAATTTGGAGGGAAGGTGTGTTTTTGGAGAGAGATGGAAGGAGATGGACCAAACTCATTTACATGCATACTTTGGAGTTCTTATCCTTGCTGGTGTTCAGATCCAATGGGGAATCAACAGAATCCCTGTGGGATGAAGAAACTGGCAGAGAACTTTTCCATCCAACAACGTCTCTGGAAAATGTCCACATTATTTCCAGGATGATCTGCTTTGATAACTGAGACACCAGACCAGCTTGGCTGCAGAGAGACAAGCTAGCTGCAATCAGGTCAGTGTGGGACAAGTGAGTGGTCCGCCTTCCCCTGTTTTACAACCCTGGCAACCAGCTCATCAACAGCCTGCAGGAGAAGAAATGTGGACATCAAAGAATTCTGAAATTAAATGGTCTTCTTGCCCAAGGAATGAATGGCTTCCAATGTGATAAGGATGCAACCAGGGCAGATGCGGATGGCGGTTCCTCATGTCTTCTTTTGAACTGTTCATCCCAGACACCATCCAGAAAATCATTCTGGACTTCACTAATTTGGAGGGAAGGTGTGTTTTTGGAGAGAGATGGAAGGAGATGGACCAAACTCATTTACATGCATACTTTGGAGTTCTTATCCTTGCTGGTGTTCAGATCCAATGGGGAATCAACAGAATCCCTGTGGGATGAAGAAACTGGCAGAGAACTTTTCCATCCAACAACGTCTCTGGAAAATGTCCACATTATTTCCAGGATGATCTGCTTTGATAACTGAGACACCAGACCAGCTTGGCTGCAGAGAGACAAGCTAGCTGCAATCAGGTCAGTGTGGGACAAGTGAGTGGTCCGCCTTCCCCTGTTTTACAACCCTGGTGTAACGGTTCTCCTCGTCATCTGAGGAAGAGTAGTCAAGATCGGACCAATGCGCAGCGTGGTATGTGTCCATGTTAATATTTAATAAATCAACTGAACACTGAATAACAAAACAACAAAGAGAGTGAACGAAACACACAAAACACTAAACAGGAAATAACTACCCACAACTCAAGTGGGAAAAACAGGCTGTCTAAGTATGGTTCTCAATCAGAGACAACGATTGCCAGCTGCCTCTGATTGGGAACCATACCAGGCCAAATACATAGAAATGGAAAACATAGAACACAAAACATAGAATGTCCACCCCAACTCACGCCCTGACCAAACTAAAACAGAGACCTTAAAAAGGAACTAAGGTCAGGACGTGACACCTGGGCTCAACGTTACTGTTGATGAACAGCTTATGCCATTAAGGGGCTGCTGCCCCTTCAGGCAGTACACACCGTCTAAACCCGCAAAATATGGAATCAAGATCTGGGCTGCTGTGATGCTGCTTCATCATATGGGTGGAACTTGCAAGTGTATACAGAGAAGCCATATAGAGGAGGCCCTGAAAAAAACAAGGGATGTGGGTTGTCCTGGACTTGACACAGGGACTCTGAGGCCATAACATCACATGGGATAATTTTTTTACTTCGCACAAGCTGGGACAGGAGCTCCTCAAGAGGAAGCTGATGATAGGAACAGTACGAAAAACCAAGCCAGAGCTCCCACCTTAGCTGTTGAATACACGTAACAGGCCTATCAATTCCTCTAAGTTTGTGTTCACGGCCGACACATCCCTAGTGTTCTACGTGCCAAAGAAAGGCAAAAATGTGGTCCTCATGAGTACGCTGCATAGGGATGGGAGAATCTGTGGCCAGGAACATCAAAAACCAGAAATCATAATGGATTACAATGCCACAAAAGGAGGAGTGGACAATTTAGACAAGTTGGTCTACTGTCACACTGTACGCTACTGGTGGAGAAGTCAGGTGCAGGAGAGCAGAGAGTTGTGAACAGGAGCACACTTTATTAAGGCAGAGGCAATAAAACAGACAGACGCCACTGCGTAACAAAAACAATTTCACACAAAGACATGGAGGGGAACAGAGGAATAAATACATGCAGTGTGATTAGGGAATGAAAACCAGGTGTGCAGGGAACAAGACAAAACAAATGGAACAATGGAAAAATGGAGCGGCAATGGCTAGAAAGCCGGCGACGTCGACCGCCGAATGCTGCCCGAACAAGGAGAGGAGCCGACTTCGGCGGAAGTTGTGACATCTACAATGTAGAAAATAGTAAAAATTAAGAAAAAACATTGAATGATGAGTAGGTGTGTCCAAACTTTTGACTGGTACTGTGTATATATATATATATATATTTTTTTTTTACATTGTTTGCAAACTGATATGTCACATGTATTAATGACAAAATAACAACGAGCCCCCCCCTGCCCTGAATGACGGGTCGGCACTGCATACTCACTGCATACTTACTCAAATCCAGGCTGCATCACATCCGGCTGTGATTGGGAGTACCATAGGGCGGCACACAATTGGCCCAGCGTTGTCTGGGTTTGGCCGGAGTATCAGGTTTGGCCGGGGTTTGCCGTCATTGTAAATAAGAATATGTTCTTTGTTCACATCCGGCTATGGCTGTAGCCAGATGTGCTACAGCCTGGATTCAAACCAGGGACTGTAGGTGACACCTCTTGCACTGAGATGCAGTGACTTAGACCGCTACGCCACTCGGGAGCAACAGCAATGAGCAAACAGTGGTTGTATTTGATGAATGCTTATTGAAAATGTATAGATTTCAGCAAACAATGAAAGGCACGCAACTACAGAGGACGAACATGGGTACATGGTAGGCATTTCATAATTTACATTTTTGAAGTATTGACCTTGGGCAAGTCCATGTAGTAGGACTAGCTAGATTCCAAAAAAAGCCTGGTCTCTGCTCCACACCTTTGGTAGATCATCAGAAACCTCCTTCAGGCATTTAGTCCATTACCCTTACATCAACTGTAATTGTCTATCTGCTAGTGCACATGTTGGTAGCCATGCCCTTTCATTTGTTTCCATCCTGATCTGTATTCACCTTTGAATGATGTCATCCCCAACAGTCGATGACGTCGATGACTGCTCTTACCAAAAAACAGAAGCAAGAGGCGAGAAAGCTGGACAAACGACACAAAGCCAACCAGCTGCGGAAAAATAAGAAGGACCTGGTAAGATGCTCTTGCATTTGACACAATGTCACTTTGGAACCACAGCGGTATAAATCAGGCAAGTTAAAAGTAGAGTCAGCTTTATGACATTGCAACGAGCAGCACCGCACATATTGAGATGAACACGATGCAAGACTTTGCAGTCACACAGAGTATATGCTACAATGTGGTAGCTATGGGACCATAACAGAGGAGAAGTTCAGCATCAATACACTCTCTAGTTGTTGTGGAAATCAGCACGATATTACTATTACTTCGTACATTGCTGAGTCTACCTTAAATGCTACGTGTCTGTCCTGTCCAGGTCCTGGCAGAGAAATGTCATCTGGGCAGCAGGGATGGTCCCCCCCACCTGGTGGCTGCGGTGGCCCTCCATGCAGGTGTAGTTGCTGAGGCTGTGACCAGGCTGCTGTGGTGTGAGGAGGCTGGCTGGCTGGTGTGTGAGGAAAACAGTGTGTATGAGGTCAGTGACAGCTTTAGCCTGGTCATGGCCCGCTTCAAACAGAGGTTCACCTTCCTCCAGACCCAGGTAGCTCACCGACTTGGCTACAACAATTTGTTTATGTTGTCGAAACTAAAGTTATATAGATACTGACTATAGTTTACGTAAATGAAAGTGTAATCCATGTCTGGATGTACTCAACAATTATAAGGGGCATTCTGAGTCATTCATTTACATTTGATATTTTATTGATTTAGGGGACGCTCTTATACAGAGCTTCTTAAGGCGTCCGCATGCTTCCCATCCGAAACAGTTTAGAAGTGTTTGTGCATATATTATGATGACGTTTATGTTAGTTTTGGACTTGGGGTGCATTTTCTGGGGACAAGCTGAAGTTCGGAGCCGAAGTCTACGCTCCTTCGTTGGTGATTGGTCAACAGTAGAGATTATTCTATAAACTCTGTCATTCAACGAGAGACAACTCACTTTGATGTAAAAAAAATTCATTGAAAAATACTGCACCAAACATCTTAGTTAGATGTTAAATTAGATCTCTGCAAAAACATCATTTAATTATAGATTTCTTGAGATATCTTAGATCAATTCTGACTATTTTGAGGAAGTGTATACTTGCTATGCTGTCTCAAAATGGACAAACAGTACTATTGTCGTTATATTTTTTTTAAATTAAGCTGGGGTTTTCTAAGGGAGTATGCAAGCGCACTAATTCGGTTCGGCTAGCCAGGTTTGGCTAGGTACCAGCCAAACTGAAGCATGCTGACTCCTTTACAGGATCAAATAGGGTTAAGTGCCTTGCTCAAGGGCACATCGACAGATATTTCACCTAGTCTGCTCGGGGATTCGAACCAGCTACCTTTCGGTTGCTGGCCTAACGCTCTTATCCGCTAGGCTACCTGCCTTCATTCGATGCTGATGCTAGTACTAATCCGATAACATAATCTCTGACTCTATTCTCTCCCTTCTCTCTCTAGTTGACATGCACTCTCTACTGGATGTGGTGATGGTAGCAGATAGTCTGGTGTTTGTGCTGGACTCTACAGAAGGCTGGGACAGTTATGGAGACTACTGCCTCGGTCTCTTTGCACAGGGGCTACCAGCCCATTGTAAGCTTCCATACAAGCTATCCAAAAAAGATGCTCACAGTGCGCTGGATTTTTTTCAACTTGTCCTTTCCCCTTGCAGATTAGATAAATGTTTAGCAGATGACATACTGTAGATATTATACTGATTCCTTTACTCCAAATCTCAACTACCCCATCGATTTTTTCTCTGCATCCACTGTCATCTCTATCCTATATAACCTCCATTTCTCTCTCCCCCAGCTCTGGTGTGTCAGGGTGTTTCAGACCTGGCAGTGAAGAAGCGTGTGGACTCACGGCAGGCGCTAGCCAAGATATCCAAAACCCGCTTCCCTGGGGCGCGCCTCTTCCCTCTGGACTCAGACCAGGACGCCACACTGACTTCAGACACCTGGGAGCACAGAGGCAGAGGAGGTTGGGCTTCTGCTCCCGTCGGCCTCTCCTCCTGGGCCAGCAGGCCCTACACCCCCAACAGCTCTGAGAAAGGGAGAGGGGAAGCCCCCACGGGACTGGGGACCCTGCGTGTGTCTGGGTATGTCCGAGGCTGCCCTCTGCAGGTGGACAGGCTGGTGCACATCTCTGGGTTTGGAAACTTCCAGCTCAGTCAGATCGAATCGCCCATAGACCCCCTTCCCCTCAACTATGACCGCCCGTCCTGCCAAGCCTGGGAAGGAAGGAGACGTAGGCATGCAGGTGGGTCAGTTTCTCCCTCTCTCTCTCTCTCTTAGGGCTCAGTTCCCCCGGGAGGGGAGAGAAATGGGAGGATTAGAGGGAACATATTTAAGTTCACACAGGACAAAAGATAGGATAGACTGACCCTAGCTCCCCGGCACATACAGGTGAAGTCGGAAGTTTACATACACCCAGGTTGGAGTCATTAAAACTAGATTTTCAACCACTTCACAAATTTCTTTTTAACAAACTATAGTTTTGGCAAGTAGGTTAGGACATCTACTTTGTGCATGACACAAGTAATTTTTCCAACAATTGTTTACAGACAGATTATTTAACTTATAACTTCACTGTATCACAATTCCAGTGGGTCAGAAGTTTACATACACTAAGTTGACTGTGCCTTTAAACAGCTTGGAAAATTCCAGTAAAGGATGTCATGGCTTTAGAATCTTCTGATAGGTTAATTGACATCATTTGAGTCAATTGGAGGCCTACCTTCAAACTCAGTGCCTCTTTTGCTTGACATCATGGGAAAATCAAAATAAATCAGCCAAGACCTCAGAAAACAAATTTTAGACCTCCACAAATCTGGTTCATCCTTGGGAGCAATTTCCAAACGTCTGAAGGTACCACGTTCATCTGTACAAACAATAGTACGCTAGTATAAACACCATGGGACCACGCAGCCGTCATACCGCTCAGGAAGGAAACTCGTTCTGTCTCCTGGAGATGAACGTACTTTGGTGTGAAAAGTGCAAATCAATCCCAGAACAACAGCAAAGGACCTTGTGAAGATGCTGGAGGAAACAGGTACAAAAGTATCTATATCTACAGTAAAACGAGTCATATATCGGCATAACCTGAAAGGCCGCTCAGCAAGGAAGAAGCTACTGCTCCAAAACCACCATAAAAAAAGCTAGACTACGGTTTGAAACTACACATGGGGACAAAGATCGTACTTTTTGGAGAAATGTCCTCTGGTCTGATGAAACAAAAATAAAACTGTTTGGCCATAATGACCATCGTTATTTTGGAGGAAAACGGTTCGAGGCTTGCAAGCCGAAGAACACCATCACAACCGTGAAGCACGGGGGTGGCAGCATCATGTTGTGGGGGTACTTTGCTGCAGGAGTGACCGGTGCACTTCACAAAATAGATGGCATCATGAGGGAGGAAAATTATGTGGATATATTGAAACAACATCTCAAGACATCAATCAGTAAGTTAAAGCTTGGTCGCAAATGGGTCTTCCAAATGGACAATGACCCCAAGCATACTTCCAAAGTTGTGGCAAAATGGCTTAAGGACAACAAAGGACAAAGCCCTGACCTCAATCCTATAGAAAATTTGTGGGAAACTCAAAATGTGTGCGAGCAGGGAGGCCTACAAATCTGACTCCGTTACACCAGCTCTGTCAGGAGGAATGGGCCAAAATTCACCCAACTTATTGTGGGAAGCTTGTGGAAGGCTGTCAAGTTCGTCATAAGGAGTAGACCAAGATGCAGTGTGGTATGTTTCCATCCTTTATTTTGGAATAGAAAACTTCAAAACAACAAAGCGAACAAAGGAAACGTGAAGCTATAATAATGCTCACAGGCAACTATACATAGACAAGATCCCACCAAGCACAATGGGGAAATGGCTAACTAAATATAATCCCCAATCAGAGACAACGATAAACAGCTGCCTCTGATTGGGAACCATACGAGGCCAACATAGATATACAATTCCCCTAGATAACCCAACCTTAATCACACCCCGACCTAACCAACATACAGAATAAACAGCTGCCTCTGATTGGGAACCATACGAGGCCAACATAGATATACAATTCCCCTAGATAACCCAACCTTAATCACACCCCGACCTAACCAACATAGAGAATAAACAGCTCTTTATGGTCAGAGCGTGACAGTACCCCCCCTCCTCCCCCAAAGGTGCGGACTCCGACCGCAAAACCTGACTCAATAGGGGAGGGCCGGGTGGCCATCTACCGTCGGGGGCAGCTCCGGTGCGGGGCAAAGTCCCCACTCCGCTCGTGAATACGTCATCGGAGGAACTGGACCGTAGATCGTCGCCGGGGACTCTGGACCGTGGATCGTCACCGGAGGCACCGGACCTTGGATTTGGATTACAAGTCAGGAATTGTGAAAAACTGAGTTTAAATGTATTTGGCTAAGGTGTATGTAAACTTCCGACTTCAACTGCCGACTATTGCAGCATAGATACTGGAGGCTTAGACGCGGGGGTCGGGGGACACTGTGGCCCTGTCCAACGATACCCCTGGACAGGGTCAACCAGACAGGATATAACCCCACACACTTTGCCAAAGCACAGCCCCCACACCTCTAGAGGGATATCAACAGACCACCAACTTACTACCCTCAGACGAGGCTGAGTATAGCCCTCAAAGATCTATAGCCCTGCCTCCAGCTGTTTGCTTAGAAATTCTAGGGACAATAAGGAGGCCTGCGTCTTGTGACCGTAGCGTACGTGTAGGTATGTACCAAATCGGAGAGATGGGTAGGAGCAAGTCCATGTAATGCTTTGTAGGTTAACAGAAAAACAAGATACATTTTTTTGGTTCAAGTCAAGATTCTAGCAGCCATATTTAGCACTAACTGAAGTTTATTTATCAGTTTAGCAGGAGAGTATAGCATTGCACTAGTCTAAACTAGAATTGACAAAGGCATTGTTTAGCTATTCTGCATTTTTGTGCACAATATTTCAGATTTTAGCAAAGTTACGAAGATGGTCACAGCTTATCACGGGCTGATATCATTACATACAAAATTGACAGTGATTTAATTAATAATTTACAAACTATAGTGAAGGCATTTATCAGTGCTGCTTCTGCTTGTTGGCAGTACGTGCTAACTGTGCTCTCTATGTGTTTCAAGATAGTGGTGTTGATGAAATCGAGTCAGTGCAGGTGCTGATGAAGGCAGACCCAGCTCGCAGGGAGAGTCTGCAGGCCGAGGCAGAGGTAGGCCCCATGGATGGAGAGCAGATCTGGCCCACTGATACTGAACTGCTGGAGGCTGAAGGTAAAGGGAGAGAGAGGGCAGAGTTATAGAGGGTCGTTACGTTGAATTACATGTTAGATCTATGGTTGCAGTGCTGTTGTTGGCATCCATTGTATGGGTACTTTGAACTGGTTCATGTCAACACATTGAGGTTATTATTGTCTCTGGGTTTACAATGTAATGAACTTCTTTAATAAATGTTCTCCTTCCCCCCTCGTCCTCCCCTCAGAGGTCAGAAAGAGCAAGCGTGCTATGAAGGTGCCTAAGGGGACATCAGACTACCAGGCCACATGGATTGTGGATGAGGAGGATGAGAATGGTGAGGAGGATGAAGTGAGCACCGACGATGAGGAGGATGATGACGCGATGATGGACGAATCCATAGATGAAGAGGACCTTGACTCTCAGGTGGTGTGTAGTGAATACAATCCACAGCCTGGGAAACAGAAAAGTCTGCACAGAATAATAGTTATGTATGTATTTTTCCAGCACATACATTAGTTTCAAGTTTTATTGTTACGTGCCCAAGTACAGTGCTTTTCTTGCAAGCTCTAAACCCAATAATGCAGTATTCATAAACAATAACATAAGGAAGAGCAAAGACACTAGAGATTAGAACACGAGAAAGTAAGAAGCTATATACAGGGTCAGTTCCAGTACCATTTTAAACTATGTGCAGGGATACTGGAGTGATAGAGGTAGATATGTATAGGGATAAGGTGACTAGGCATCAGGATCTATGACAGAGTAGTAGCAGTGTAAATGAAGATTGTGTGTGTGTAGAGTTAGTGTAAATGTGTATGCATGTTATGTGTGTGTTGTGGTGTCAGTGTGAGTGTGTGGAGTCCTGTGAGTGTTCATAGAGACAGTGCATAAATGAATGTGAGGGTCAACTCAGTTGGTGTAGCCATTACTACAGAAGAAAGAGTGACAACTGTTACACTGACCTCGTCCTGTCCCAGGGCATTGGGTGCACTGCTAAGGTGTTTGTTTACATGTTTGTTTACCCTCTGCCTGTTGCGATAGTGAAACCACTAAAGGAAAGCGTAAGCAGACAGAGTAGTGTAAGGAGAAGAGGGTGATCCTACAGTCTGAGTTGATTGTTGAGACGTCTGAGCTGATGTGGGGTGATGCGGAAGACGTCAGGGGGAAGCAGCTCAGACAGGACAGTGATTGGTGGAGAAAAAAAGTTGCGGCGCCGGACGGTGTGTGGTTGGGGGTGGAACAAAACAGTGTATACGTAACCCGTGGTTGGTCTGCGGCGCAGCACCACTGTTTGTTTTCTCAGTGTCTGCCTCTGGGCTGTAGTGCCAGGCTGCTCACCGTGGCAACAATAGTGTTTGGAGCAAGGGTCCCGAGAGAAGCCACCTGATTTCCTGCTCCGCGGACACAACTTCCTGTCTGGACCAAGGGAGGGACGGCCATTTATTTATAACAGCCTTGCTTGAAAGAAAGGGGGAAATTCGTCTTTGGAGAAAAGGTTCAGCTCCATTTATTTTCTTTAATCGTTATTAGAATGTGTTTGATGTTGGGGTTAGACTAGGAGATGTTAACAATGGAGGAAAGGGTGCTGGGGATGATCATGATTATTATTGTTATTACAGCTGGAGTTGTTCTGAAGGTTGTGAATCGACCCCATGCAGTGTGGATCCCCCCCCCCCCCCCCCCCCCCCCCCCCCCATGTATCTCTTGCTTACTGTAATGCCACTTCTGTGAGAACCACTTTTACACTTCTTCTAACTTCCTTGGGCCAACACCATTAGGTTTATAAATAGTAGAGGTCGACCGTTTGAAATGTATTTGTAATAATGACAATTACAACAATACTGAATGAACACTTATTTTAACTTGTAATGTAATACATCAATAAAATCAATTTAGCCTCAAATAAATTATGAAACATGTTCAATTTGGTTTAAATAATGCAAAAACAAAGTGTTGGAGAAGAAAGTAAAAGTGCAAAATGTGCCATGTAAGAAAGCTAACGTTTAAGTTCCTTGCTCAGAACATGAGAACATATGAAAGCTGGTGGTTCCTTTTAACATGAGTCTTCAATATTCCCAGGTTAGAAGTTTTAGGTTGTAGTTATTATAGGAATTATAGGACTGTTTCTCTCTATACCTTTTGTATTTCATTAACCTTTGACTATTGGATGTTCTTATAGGCACTTTAGTATTGCCAGTGTAACAGTATAGCTTCCGTCCCTCTCCTCGCTCTTACCTGGGCTTGAACCAGGAACACAACGACAACAGCCACCCTCGAAGCAGCGTTACCCATGCAGAACAAGATAGGCTTGAAGTCATAAACAGCGCAATGCTTGATGCACAACAAAGAGCTGCTGGCAATACGCAGTAAAGTGCTGTTTGAATGAATGCTTACGAGCCTGCTGCTGCCCACCCCCGCTCAGTCAGACTGCTCTATCAAATCATAGACTTAGTTATAACATAATAACACACATAAATACGAGCCTTAGGTCATTAATATGGTCAAATCCGGAAACTATCATCTCGAAAACAAGACATTTATTCTTTCAGTGAATTACGGAACCGTTCTGTATTTTATCTAAGGGGTGGCATCCATTAGTCTAAATATTCCTGTCACATTGCACAACCTTCAATGTTATGTCATAATTACGTCAAATTCTAGCAAATTAGGCGGCCCAAACTGTTGCATATATACTGACTCTGCGTGCAATGAACGCAAGAGAAGTGACACAATTTAACCTGGTTAATATTGCCTGCTAACCTGGATTTCTTTTAGCTAAATATGCAGGTTTAAAAATATACACTTCTGTGTATTGATTTTAAGAAAGGCATTGATGTTCATGGTTGGGTACACATTGGAGCAATGATACGCACCGCATCGATTATATCCAACGCAGGACACGCTAGATAAACTAGTAATATCATCAACCATGTGTAGTTAACTAGTGATTATGATTGATTGATTGTTTTTTATAAGATAAGTTTAATGCTCGCTAGCAACTTACCTTGGCTTACTGCATTCGCGTAACAGGCAGTCTCCTCGTGGAGTGCAATGAGAGGCAGGTGGTTAGAGCGTTGGACTAGTTAACTGTAAGGTTGCAAGATTGAATCCCCCGAGCTGACAAAGTGAAAATCTGTCGTTCTGCCCCTGAACAAGGCAGTTAACACACTGTTCCTAGGCCATCATTGAAAATAAGAATGTGTTCATAACTGACTTGCCTAGTTAAATAAAGATTAAATAAAGGTGTGTAAAAAATAAAATATATATTTTTTAAATCGGCCAAATCCCGATTGTTATGAAAACTTGAAATCGGCCATTCCGATTAATCGGTCGACCTCTAATAAATAGTATAATGCACTTGGCTTGAACCTCATTAACACCAGTAGTTCACATTACATACGGTGCCTTCGAAAAGGATTCAGACCCCTTGACTTTTTCCACATTTTGTTACTGTCACGCCTTGGTCATTGTGTTTTGTGTTTTCGTTATATATTTTGGTCAGGCCAGGGTGTGACATGGGTTTACGTGTTGTGTTTCGCATTGGGGTTTTATAGGATTGGGATTGCTATGATTAGGGGTGTGTTTAGTTAGGCTTGGCTGCCTGAGGCGGTTCTCGATCAGAGTCAGGTGATTCTTGTTGTCTCTGATTGGGAACCGTATTTAGGTAGCCTGAGTTTCGTTTTGTATTTCGTGGGTGATTGTTCCTGTCTCTGTGTAGTTTCACCAGATAGGCTGTAATTAGGTTTCACGTTCCGTTTGTTGTTTTGTATTTATCAGTTATTTCATGTATCGTCACTTTTTTCTTCATTAAAGACATGAGTAACCACCACGCTGCATTTCGGTCCGACTCTCTTTCGACAAACGAAGAATGCCGTTACAGTTACAACCTTATTCTAAAATATATTAAATAAATAAAAAATACTCAGCAATCTACACACAATGCCCCATAATGACAAAGTGAAAAAACAGAAATGCCTTATTTACATAAGTACTCAGGCCCTTTGCTATGAGACTTGAAATTGAGCTCAGGTGCATCCTGTTTCCATTCATCATCCTTGATGTTTCTACAACTTGATTGGAGTCCAACTGTGGTAAATTCAATTGATTGGACATGATTTGGAAAGGCACACACCTGTCTATATAAGGTCCCACAGTTGACAGTGCATGTCAGAGCAAAAACCAAGCCATGAGGTCGAAGAAATTGTCCTTAGAGCTCCGAGACAGGATTGTGTCAAGGCACAGATCTGGGGAAGGGTACCAAAACATTTCTGCAGCATTGAAGGTCCCCAAGAACACAATGGCTTCCATCATTCTTAAATGGAAGAAGTTTGGAACCACCAGGACTCTTCCTAGAGCTGTCAGCCTGGCCAATCTGAGATTAAGGTAGCCCCCCGCACCTCTCTGAGGGGTTGGGTTAAATGCGGAAGACACATTTCATTTGAATGCATTCTGTTGTACAACTGGCTAGGTATCCCCTTTCCCTTCCCAAATGGGGGTCTTGGTGCAGGTCTTGGTGCATCTGTGCAGCACTCCACCAATCAGGCCTTTATGGTAGAGTGACCAGACTGAAGCCACTCCTCAGTAAAAGGCACATGACAGCCCGCTTGGAGTTTGCCAAAAGGCAACTAAAGACTTTCAGATCATGAGAAACAAGATTCTCCTATCTGATGAAACCAAGATTGAGCTCTTTGGCCTGAATGCTAAGTGTCACGTCTGGAGCAAACCTGGCACCATCCCTACAGTGAAGAATTGTGGTGGCAGCATCATGTTGTGGGGATATTTTTCAGCGGCAGGGACTGGGAGACTAGTCAGGATCGAGGCAAAGATGAACGAAGCAAAATACATAGAGATCCTTGATGAAAACCTGCTCCAGAGCGCCCAGAACCTCAGACTGGGGCGAAGGTTCACCTTCCAACATGACAACGACCCTAAGCACACAGCCAAGACAATGCAGGAGTGGCTACGGGACAAGTCTGAATGTCCTTGAGTGGCACAGGCAGAGCCCGGACTTGAACCCGACCGAACATCTCTGGAGAAACCTGAAAATAGCTGTGCAGCAACGCTCCCATCCAACCTGACAGAGCTTGAGAGGCTCTGCAGAGAAGAATGGAAGAAACTCCCCAAATACAGGTGTGCCAAGCTTGTAGCATCATACCCAAGAAGACTCGAGGCTGTAATCGCTGTCAAAGGTGCTTCAACAAAGTACTGAGGAAAGGGTCTGACGACTTATATAAATGTGATATTTAAGTTTTTTTTATTTTTAATAAATTAACAAACATTTCTAAACCAATTTTTGCTCTGTTGTTATGGGATATTGTGAGTAGATTGAAGAAAAACTAATTTTATCAATTTTAGAATAAGGCTGTAACCTAACAAAATGTGGAAAAAGTCTGGTGTATATGATGTAGTATGTACAGTAGCTCTACAGTAGAAACTAGTGATGGGGAGGATCGATACAGTTGCATATCGTCGGGATATTATTTTTGACGATATATAGTATTGACAATATCGCAATATTATTTTTGCGCCAGATGGCTGTACTTTCACCAAAATTCCAGCATACTTCCTTCATAGCTTGTTTAATAGGGAGCGAATTTTGTTTTCAGCACTTTTATTTCAATGTCTGAACAAAACTTGTTTTCTCATGGCTGTCTCTTGTCCCTCTGCAGCAGACATATAGTGAGCAATATGTTTGTAACATCGAGTCATAATAAAATCACAGTATCTAATCGCAATACATATAGAATTGTGAGAATCGCAATACAATTCCCAGCCCTAGTAGATGCTGCCTCAGGTGGTGGTTCGGAGGAGGAGGAGGAGAAGCTGAATTCCACATCAAACAAGGGTGGATCAGACCAGCGCTATGATGAGCACATGGATGAGGCAGAGGAAGGGGGGGGGGGGATTAAAACGCTACCGGGAGGCTCGGGCCAATGAGATGTTCCCAGATGAAGTGGACACGCCTCTAGACCAATCGTCTAAGAACAGGTAAGGGCATGACAATGATATTGTCTATCAAATACACAGTGGCCCCTTTTCCTTCAGTACTGTACAGGACCCTCTGCTCTTAATGTAGGCTACAACACAGCGGGGCAGTCTAAGCAAAATCATTCAAACAATCCATGAAAAAGACATGTAACATCCACAGTCACCCATGACTCACATACAGGTAAACGCCAACATAAAGTGTCTTAATAGGGCGTTGGGTCACCATGAGCCGCCAGAACAGCTTCAGTGCCCCTTGGCATAGATTCTAAGTCTCTGGAACTCTATTGGAGGAATGTGACACCATTCTCACACGAGAAATTCCATAATTTGATGTTTTGTTGATGGTGGTGGAAAACACTGTCTCAGGCGCTCCAGAATCTCCTATAAGTGTTTGATTGGGTTCAGATCTGGTGACTGAGACACACACACCGTTTAAACACCATATGCTCTTTTGAGACCCCTGAGATCTCTTCTAGCCATAGTAGCCAAAATAATGGCAATTTCTGCATTTTATACATAACCTTAAGCATGATGGGATGTTAATTACTTAATTAACTCAGGAACCAAACCCTCTTTTTTTTCACCTTTATTTAACCAGGTAGGCTAGTTGAGAACAAGTTCTCATTTGCAACTGCGACCTGGCCAAGATAAAGCATAGCAGTGTGAACAGACAATAACACGGAGTTACACATGGAGTAAACAATAAACAAGTCAATAACACAGTAGAAAAAAAAGAGAGTCTATATACATTGTGTGCAAAAGGCATGAGGAGGTAGGCGAATAATTACAATTTCGCAGATTAACACTGGAGTGATAAATGATCAGATGGTCATGTACAGGTAGAGATATTGGTGTGCAAAAGAGCAGAAAGGTAAATAAATATAAACCGTATGGGGATGAGGTAGGTAAAATTGGGTGGGCTATTTACCGATAGACTATGTACAGCTGCAGCGATCGTTTAGCTGCTCAGATAGCAGATCTTTGAAGTTGGTGAGGGAGATAAAAGTCTCCAACTTCAGCGATTTTTGCAATTCGTTCCAGTCACAGGCAGCAGAGAACTGGAACGAAAGGCGGCCAAATGAGGTGTTGGCTTTAGGGATGATCAGTGAGATACACCTGCTGTAGCGCGTGCTACGGGTGGGTGTTGCCATCGTGACCAGTGAACTGAGATAAGGCGGAGCTTTACCTAGCATGGACTTGTAGATGACCTGGACCCAGTGGGTCTGGCGACGAATATGTAGCGAGGGCCAGCCGACTAGAGCATACAGGTCGCAGTGGTGGGTGGTATAAGGTGCTTTAGTAACAAAACGGATGGCACTGTGATAAACTGCATCCAGTTTGCTGAGTATTGGAAGCTATTTTGTAGATGACATCGCCGAAGTCGAGGATCGGTAGGATAGTCAGTTTTACTAGGGTAAGTTTGGCGGCGTGAGTGAAGGAGGCTTTTAAAATTTTTATTTTACCTTTATTTTACTAGGCAAGTCAGTTAAGAACAAATTCTTATTTTCAATGACGGCCTAGGAACAGTGGGTTAACTGCCTGTTCAGGGGCAGAACGACAGATTTGTACCTTGTCAGCTCGGGGATTCGAACTTGCAACCTTTCGGTTACTAGTCTAACGCTCTAACCACTAGGCTACCCTGCCGCTTTGTTGCGGAATAGAAAGCCGACTCTAGATTTGATTTTAGATTGGAGATGTTTGATATGAGTCTGGAAGGAGAGTTTACAGTCTAGCCAGACACCTAGGTACTTATAGATGTCCACATATTCTAGGTCGGAACCATCCAGGGTGGTGATGCTAGTCGGGCGGGTGCAGGCAGCGAACGGTTGAAAAGCATGCATTTGGTTTTACTAGCGTTTAAGAGCAGTTGGAGGCCATGGAAGGAGTGTTGTATGGCATTGAAGCTCGTTTGGAGGTTAGATAGCACAGTGTCCAAGGACGGGCCGGAAGTATACAGAATGGTGTGGAAGTACCTGCTTTCAATAGATTTTGTGTCCCTCATTTACGCAAGTGTTTCCTTTATTTTGGTGGTTACCTGTACGTTGAGTTTATATTTACATTTGGAAAAATGGTCAAGCAGAATGTGATAACCTTGATGAACAGCTCATTTCCAGCCAGTGACTTGATCCTGGCCTCTGGTCAAAGAGTCAAAGCACTCCAAGATGTAACATTTCCTTTAGCAACACTCAAGGGAAAGTCTGAGGAGGGAGGAATGTACCAAACTTGTCTGAAACATCTGGTCATATGTAGTAGACAATGCCTTCGAGCCGTTAACGCCCAAACTTTACTTTCCAGGACGTCCTGGCCCAGCGTAATTATTTAGCTATACGTTGACGTTGCTAATTTCCTGTGTGCTCAGGTTCCAGCGTTACAGGGGCCTGAAGAGTTTCCGCTCCTCCCCCTGGAACCCTGTGGAAAACCTGCCTGCAGACTACTCCCGCATCTTCCAGTTTCAGAGCTTTGAGCGCACAGGCCGCCGCATACTAGCTGAGGCTGCGCAGGAGGAAGAAGGGGCCATGGTAAGAGTCTGCCGTGTGTGTGACATCCTGTTTCAACCCTGTCCCCTCTCTGTGCCCCCCCCCCATCCATTAACCCTGCTCTGCTCTCTAGGTGGGCTGGTATGTGACCCTCCATGTAGTGGATGTTCCCCCCACGGTGACGGAGAGTGTCCAGGCAGGCAGGCCTCTGGTGCTGGTCTCCTTACTGCCACATGAACAGAAGGTATACAGTATTGGCATACTCCTGAATGAATGTCTTAAGTCTGAAAGTTTAGAATTGTAACCCATTTCTGCTGTAAAATATGTTGCTAAAAGTGTACACAAACTACAGAGTAATAGAAATTCTGAATATATATATATTTGTATATTATAAATATGCACTATATATACAAAAGTATGTGGACAGCCCTTCAAATTAGTGGCTATTTCAGCCACACCCGTTGTTGACAGGTATATAATATCGAGCACACAGCCATGCTATCTCCATAGACAAACATTAGACATTAGGCAGTAGAATGGCCTTACTGAAGAGCTCAGTGACTTTCAACATGACACCGTCATAGAAAATTCTAAAAAGTCAGTTTGTCTAATTTCTGCCCTGCTAGAGCTTCCCCGGTAAACTGTAAGCGCTGTTATTGTGGAGTGGAAACGTCTAGGAGCAACAACGGCTCAGCCGCAAAGTGGTAGGCCACACAAGCTCACAGAACAGGACGTAGTAAAAATCGCCTGTCTTCGGTTGCAACACTCACTACTGAGTTCCAAACGGCCTCTGGAAGCAACGTCAGTACAATAGCTGTTCGTCGGTAGCTTCATGAAATGGGTTTCCATGGCCAAGCAGCCGTACACAAGGCTAAGATCACCATGTGCAATACCAAGCGTCGGCTGGAGTGGTGTAAAGCTTGCCACCATTGGACTCTGGAGAGTGGAAGAGTTCAACTATCTGGAGAGTTCAACTATGTGGCAGAATTTTGGGAAAGCCCTTTTCTGTTTCATCATGACAATGCCCAAGTACACAATGCGAGGTCCATACAGAAATGGTTTGTCGAGAGCGGTGTGGAAGAACTTGACTAGCCTGCACAGAGCACTGACCTCATTCCCATCAAACACCTTTGGGATGAATTGGAATGCCGACTGCGAGCCAGGCCTAATCTCCCAACATCAGTGCACAACCTCACTAATGCTCTTGTGGCTGAATGGAAGCAAGACCCCAAAGAAATGTTCCAACATCTAGTGGAAAGCCTTCCCAGAAGAGTGGATGCTTTTATAGCAGCAAAGTTGGGGACCAACTCCAAATTAATACCCATGATTTTAGAATGAGATGTTCGATGAGAACGTGTGTGTGTGTGTATTTGTGTGCGTGTGTACAGTGCCTTCGGAAAGTATTCAGACCCTTGGACTTTTTCCACATTTTGTTACGTTACAGCCTTATTCTAATTTTTTGTTTTTGTTTTTTAATCCTCAGCATTCTACACACAATACTCCATAATGACAAAAACAGGGTTTTAGACATTTTTGCACACTTTTTAAAAGTAAAGAACAGAAATACATTATTTACATAAGTATTCAGACCCTTTGCTATGAGACTCAATTGAGCTCAGGTGCATCCTGTTTCCATTGATCATCCTTCTTGTTTCTACAACTTGATTGGAGTCCACCTGTGGTCAATTCAATTGATTGGAATGATTCAAAGGAATTGTCCGTAGAGCTCCTAGACAGGATTGTGTCGAGGCACAGATCTGGGGAAGATCTGTGACTCTTCCCAGAGCTGCAAGACTCTTCCCAGACTCTTCCCAGAGCTGCCCGCCTGTCCAAACTGAGCAATCTGGGAAGAAAGGCCTTGTTCAGGCAGGTGACTAAGAACCCAATGGTCACTTTGACAGTGCTCTAGAACTCCTCTGTGGAGATGGGAGAACCTTCCAGAAGGACAACCATCTCTGCAGCACTCCACCAATCAGGCCTTTATGGTAGAGTGGCCAGACTTAAGCAACTCCTCAGTAAAATGGTTACAGCCCGCTTGGAGTTTGCCAAAAGTCACCTAAAGACTGTCAGACCATGAGAAACAAGATTCTCTGGTCTGATGAGTCCAAGATTTAACTCTTTGGCCTGTAAAATTTGCTAACATTTCTAAAAATCCTGTTTTTGTTTTGTCATTATGGGGTGTTGTGTGTAGACTGATGAGGGAAACATTCTAGAATAATGCTGACTTAATAACATGTGGAAAAGGTCAATGGGTCTGAATACTTTCCGAAGGCACTGTATATAGATAGATAGAAGTTAGAATTCTAACAACCCTAGCTTCTGGTCTTATTAACACTATAGTTCATCAGAAACTATTCTTCCAGTTCCTTACCCCTTGGTTTCTTTCTATCCTCTGTGATCAGATGTCAGTGATGCACATGCTGTTGAGGAGACACCCCATCAACACAGACCCTATCAAGTCTAAAGAGGAGCTGGTGTTCCACTGTGGATTCAGGAGGTTCAGGGCCTGCGCCATCTTCTCCCAGCACACATCAGGTTAGGGGACCTGGCTAAACAGCACCATTTATGTCTTGAACAAAATTATCTATTGAATAAAAAGTATGGAAAATATGCTGACACTGTGGGGACAGGAGTATTGTGTGTTGGCTAGCTTTCAGCACTTTAGCATTAACAAAGCAAGTGATGGAACCATGTCTACAGTCAGTGTTCGGCTCAGTGTTGTATCTAACCTGTGATTGGCTCTCTCTCCAGCCGACAAGCACAAGCTGGAGCGTTTCCTTCGAGCTGACGCCCCCACAGTGGTTTCTGTAAAAGCCTCCATTACATTCCCCACCGCTGGGGTACTGCTCTTCAGACAGAGGGAGGGTGGTAAGGGCCTGGATAGAGTGAAGTTTGGCTGAATTAGTATGTCTCTATCTGTTTGAAGATGGGGAAGGCCAGAGGAACACACTGCCATTCTTTGCTTCTGTGTTCATATAAATGTTTGTGTATCTGATGTGTAGCTGAATTAGTATCTCTGCCTGTGTTTGAGCCTGTATCTCTCCTGGGCTCCCGAGTGACGCAGTGGTCTAACACACTGCATCTCAGTGCAAGAGGTGTCACTGTAGTATCTGGTTCGAATCCAGGCTGTATCACATCTGGCCGTGATTGCGAGTCCCATAGGGCGGTGCGCAATTTGCCCAGCGTTGTCTGAGTTTGGCCGGGGTAGGCTGTCATTGTAAAAAAAATTGGCTCTTAACTGACTTGCCTAATTAAATAAAAGTTAATAAATAATAATAAATACAATTGTCTCCCCCAGGCATGCAGGACCTGGTGGGTACAGGTTGTCTACTGAGCTGTGACCCCCAGCTTGTGGTGCTGAAGAGGATCGTGTTGAGTGGACACCCTTTCAAGATCAACTGCTGGTCCGCTGTCTGCAGATACATATTCTTCAACAGGGGTCAGAGGTCACTGAGCTGAGCACTACATGTTTCCCAATAATATCCCCATAACTTCTCACAGTCTGTTGCAAATGGCACCCCATTCCTTTGATAGTGCACTACTTTTGACCAGGGCCCATAGGTAGTGCACTATACAGAGAATCTGTACCATTTGGCCCACAACTTCTGTCGTACTACCAATGTGGCTCTGACTCACCTGTGGTTTACATGATGTATCTTCATTTTAACTGACCTCTGCTCTTTTCTCTCTGGTAGATGACATCCTGTGGTTTAAGCCTGTTGAGCTGAGAACCAAGTGGGGTCGGAGAGGACACATCAAGGAGGCCCTAGGTACAGAGAAAACATAAACCTTGTCAATACGTCGCTGGACATATGACCCCTATGTACCTCTGCCCCAGCCCTGGGTCAAGGGAGAAGGGACTCAGATGCTGGATGATTTTGACATGGAGTAGAGGTCTGTTGCAAGAGGTGTACTATATGGGTTTTGGAGTCTGTTCTGATGGACTGTGGCGATGACATTTTCACTCGCAAGAGATGGATTGTCATTTGTATTAAATAAAACCAATCAGACCAAATCACTTGTTTATTTTTATTTCATTAGAAAACGTCCTTGTGGTCCAGTTAGTTTGTTTCCTGGCCATTAGATGGCAGCAGTGTATAAGAGGAAACAGGCTCTTTGTTGCAGTGACTGATAACTGGGTGGAACTGAACTCACTGATTATCTGAGACTCATGCACTGTCATGTCCCTGTACTCAAACACTAAAAACTTGAAAAAACATGAATCAAATGTTGAGGCATAATCAGAGGGAGCATGTTCAGATCAATAATACTGTTGTACAGATTCCATTCTCAATTTCAACATGTTTGGCAATGAATTACACAGAAATTGATCATCTGAACAACAATGATCACAATTTTGGATGAACTAGCTTGCCTTTCCTATTTAGGTCCATTGCTCACTCTGTTTGGGGAAGTCTTCTCCAGCTCCTTCCACTGCCATTCCTTTAGGTCTTTACATTTTATTCCCATATTGTAATTGTTTTTTTGTTTATTTTAAGCAGATAGTGTACATTTCTGACAAAACAATTTGTGTCTGTTCAATTAATTGTATTGATTGAAAAAGTTTATTCTAAACACTTGGTCGACTGCTTATATCCTCCACACTAGCTACGGTCTCAGACCTTTACACAGTGCACCGCCCCCATCTCCCCGGTTGTCTCTCCCCGACCTGAAGACTCCATTTCATCACCAGTCAGACTCAAGCAGAGAGCGCATGACCCCATGTTGGTCTCTCTGGTTCCCCAGCGCTCAACAGTTTTACATCCCTCCCCATCCTCATCTCATGCTTTATGCTCCTCAGAGAAACAGTGATTTATGAATTGTAATATTTATCATAAAACTGCGCTCTTGCATGCTTGCAGCTCCATTATTCATCCGGGGTCTCTTTTGGGACTGCACCAAAGAGGCATGCCAATATGTCTGGGAAACTAGAAGGTGAAGACTTGGGGTTGGAGGAGCGGAACATGATCCAAGAAATGGAGGGGATCAAAAGTTCACTGTGTACATTTTTTCATACTGCGAATTTGATTACAGTGTGGAAAAAGTTGAAAAATAAAGATTAAACAATCGCACGAGTAATGCCTCTTTATTGCCTTGGGGGGCACGCCGGGAGCCCTGGACAGTATTGCTGAAACACTCCATTTATTATCAGCTTTTTTTGATTTACTCGTGTGGATGGAGGCAAGGGCACTGAACAGTGATGTGTTGAACACATCTTGTTTAAAGCTGAAGGAAGGGGTGTGGTGTGGCTGTTCTAGCTAGCTGTTCATGATCATGAGGGGGGGGCCCAATATCCCCACCCGCCATGGAGAATGTCCTTAAAGTAACACGTAAAAGAATGGGACTATGTCTATAGACAGCGTACACAAAATTTCCCGCCAACACTATCAATTTGAAACAGATAAAAATGCAGTTGTTTAGGGACCAACGGCGATGTGGTAACACAGTGGAATCCAGCCTAAAAATAAGTGAAGTGTTTGCTTGGTACTGCTGGGTGCTGGCCATGGTCAGAAGGAGTTAACTAACGTGACTGACTGAGGCCTGCTCGGCTTGCTGCAGGAATGTCCTGTGGTTCCCAGTTCACTGCCACCACACTTAGCTGGCTCCCACTGAAGATATAATGGGTGAGATTTTTCCGTTGGATGTGTATAAAGAGAGAGGGGGCTAGTCAAGGAGTGAGAGATAAGGGAAGAACCCGTCTAGGGGTGTTCAGATGGAGAGAGAGAATGCAAAAGGGATCTATAGAACTGGGAAATTAGAATAAGAGCTGAAGAGGGAGAGCTAGGTGGTGTGGGTGAGGGAGAAGGAAAGCGAGAGTGTCTGGCGTTTATGGATAGCAGATGTGGCGCTGTGGGGTTTTGGCAGGGGCCAAGCACGCCTGAATCCCGCACCGGCTGGGTGGCACCGGGGTGAGAGGGAGGTCACTGCACCGCAGCACACAGCACATAAAACACAGAGAGGGAGAGAAGGGAGACTGCCTGGGCCTCACACACCAGCCTGGGACTCCAAGGCTGTGAGGGTGAGCCAATCACACTCACAAACGCTATACATTCTTAAGTTGAGAAAAAACAATGATCTCTTAGACCTGGGATTTTAAAATTGGCCTGAGGTACTGCAAATGAGGTACAGCAAGGGTTCCACAATTGTGAAAAAAATGATTTTATGAATATCGCTAGCTGCAACAGAATACATACCATCGTGGATACAATTTGTATTTGTCTGTGTCCAGTATGAAGGACGTAATAGGTATTTTTATGAGTCAATGCTAACTAGCGTTAGCGCAATGGCTGCAAGTTTACAGGAAAAGTTAGCATGCTAGCTATTCCTTTGATCCAACTCTGAGGATGTAGATAAAGGGCTTCCTTGTCAAATTCTTGAACTATCCCTTTAATATGGAGGAAATTACAGTTATTGGTGCTAATTACAGGGGTTTTTCTGTATAGACAATTCTTAGGCTGGCCGTCTAAGTGGTAATTTAGTTGACACTGAAAAACAGTTTGTGTCAACTTCAACAACCAAAACCAGATAGGAAGCATGCAGAAAAGATATTGAACTATATATATTTTTTATTAATACCATCTTTGAGAACAAACAATCTAAATAAAAGCTAGACAGTCAGGGATAATATATATTTGTTTAATTAAACAGGCATTCAGGCCACATACCCATTGATTTTATTATAATATTTGAGCAGAAGAACATAGCCTTTCGAATGGCAAAATGCATAGAATTGGTGAAAATTTGTTTTACAACAGCAAAATGCTCTCTACGCCGAAAAGATAACTTGCCCGTTCTAGTTAATAGACTACGTTAGAGTGAACTCTGGAGATGTTAAAATAATGAATCTATCTACCAAAAATGTTAATTTAAGGGTTACGGTATAGGCAGGCATAAGCTAAGGAAAACAAACACAATTTCATTTTATCGATGGCAATTTGAATGCAGAGATACCGTGACAAGATCCTGAGGCCTATTGTCGTGCCATTCATTCACTGCTATCACCTTGTGTTTCAGCATGATAATGGAAGCTGAAAATGTCCCAGTTCTTCCATGGCCTGCATACTCACCAGACATATCACCAATTGAGCATGTTTGGGATGCTCCGGATCGATGTGTATGACAGCGTGTTACAGTTCCCGCCAATATCCAGCAACTTCACAAAGCCATTGAAGAGGAGTGGGATAACATTCCACAGGCCACAATCAACAGCCTGATCAACTCTATCAGAAGGAGATGTGTGGCGCTGCATGAGACAAATGGTGGTCACACCAGATACTGAATGATTTTCTGATCCACGCCCCTTATTTTTTGAAGGTATTTGTGACCAACAGATGCATATCTGTATTTCCAGTCATGTGAAATCCATAGATTAGGGCCAAATGCATTTATTTAAATTGACTGATTTCCTTGTATGAACTGTTACTCAGTAAACTTTGAAATTGTTGCATGTTGCATTTATATTTTTGTTCAGTATATTATTATTTTTTCATAACAGATGATGGGAGTCCCTGGGTCGCCGGTTTGCCTGGGCGGGGGTCCCTGGGTCGCCGGTTTGCCTGGGCGGGGGTCCCTGGGTCGCCGGTTTGCCTGGGCGGGGGTCCCTGGGTCGCCGGTTTGCCTGGGCGGGGGTCCCTGGGTCGCCGGTTTGCCTGGGCGGGGGTCCCTGGGTCGCCGGTTTGCCTGGGCGGGGGTCCCTGGGTCGCCGGTTTGCCTGGGCGGGGGTCCCTGGGTCGCCGGTTTGCCTGGGCGGGGGGTCCCTGGGTCGCTGGTTTGCCTGGGCGGGGGTCCCTGGGTCGCCGGTTTGCCCGGGCGGGGGTCCCTGGGTCGCCGGTTTGCATGGGCGGGGGTCCCTGGTTTGCCAGTTTGCCTGGGCGGGGGTCCCTGGGTCGCCGGTTTGCCTGGGCGGGGGTCCCTGGTTCGCCAGTTTGCCTGGGCGGGAGTCCCTGGGTCGCCGGTTTGCCTGGGCGGGAGTCCCTGGGAAAGAAAAGTTTGAAAACCCCAGTCTTAGACCACTAGAAACCTAGTAAACTCGTAAATGATCAGTGCATCAAACAGTTAAGTAATGACACAGATTTCTTATGTCAAATGGATCAGTAATGTTCCCTCAGTGGTAGGTTCTCCATACAGTGAAACATATCATTTGATAATGTGGGTAGACTGGGAATGTTCAGCCACACCATAGCTCTGTATTGAACTCATGGCAGGATTGTTACAGCGATGCTAGAAAGTAGGCCAACCACATGTGGTCTGACCCATTCTTACACTGTCTATTTTCTTATTATCAATCCATCCTCAACACTTTAACACTGCGAACATACCAGACTAGGGCTGATAGAGGATCACACCGGACACATCTCTTACCTCACACTACCACTCTCACCATTAAGATATCACAATGTATTTCCCCCCGATTGAATATACTCTCCCAAACTTTTCTATCACCTCACACTTTATTTTGCTCTTTCCTTTACGATATCCCACCCTCTCTTTCTTGTTCCCCTTCTTTCTCCCCCTTAGCCTGGTCCTGACTCCCTGGTTCCTGGGGCCTGGCCAAGGCGTGTGTCCCTGGAGGAGCCAGCAAGGAGATGGAGAGAGGGGGCAGCGAGGGGGCGAAGAGACAGGCTCCAAAACCACAGCTGCAGCAGTCTTTCCTTCCCTTCCTCTCTCCCTCTCTCTCTCCTGTCCTCTTTCCCTTCCCTTCACGTTGTAAGGAACTGGCCTGGCACACTCCCCAGCTCTGCCATTAATCAGGGAGTGAGGGGTAGTTCAGCGTGTGTGTGTGTGTGTGTGTGTGTGTGTGTGTGTGTGTGTGTGTGTGTGTGTGTGTGTGTGTGTGTGTGTGTGTGTGTGTGTGTGTGTGTGTGTGTGTGTGTGTGTGTGTGTGTGTGTGTATGGATGGGTGTGGGTGGGTGGGTGTGTGTGTGCGCACATGTGGCTGAATGTGTGTGTTTATGCGTATGTTTGTGTGTGCTGATAGAGAGCTGGATGGAATGGGGGTGATGGTACAGAGACCAGGAACTCCCAACAAAGCTGAAGAGTTCACCCAGCGAGCGAAAGGGAGGGAGGCTGACAGACAAAAAGCCTGGTGTACAGATTGTGACTGCCAGTGAGAGACAGAGGACGAGCTAGATGATCTACAGAGAGGCAGAGATGGTCCAGGCCTTTCCCTATGTACATGACCCACATTCTTCAGGCAGAGAAGTGATGGGACTGTCTGTTATCCCCAGAATGACTCTTCTGCCCAAGACCAACATAACATTTTAAATACCTTTCACGAACACTTTGAGAATGTTCATGTGTGTGCAGCAGAGTGCAAATCAGGAACAAGACGCAAGTGTGTACGACAGGTAAGAAAGTACAGACATCATTATACAGGGACAGTTCCCTGAAGGAAAGCAGTTCATACAAAGTCCATGAGACCCCCCCCCCCCTCCAGTCCATGCCCCTCCGTCCTCCCTGTTCTATTCCCTCCCCTCCCTCCCCCTCCCTCTCCAGTCCATGCCCCTCCGCCCTCCCTCTTCAACTCCCCTCCCTCCCCTCCCTCTCCAGTCCATGCCCCTCCTCCCTCCCTCTTCAACTCCCCTCCCTCCCCTCCCTCTCCAGTCCATGCCCCTCCGTCCTCCCTGTTCTATTCCCTCCCATCCCTCCCCCTCCCTCTCCAGTCCATGCCCCTCCTCCCTCCCTCTTCAACTCCCCTCCCTCCCCTCCCTCTCCAGTCCATGCCCCTCCGTCCTCCCTGTTCTATTCCCTCCCCTCCCTCCCCCTCCCTCTCCAGTCCATGCCCCTCCGCCCTCCCTCTTCAACTCCCCTCCCTCCCCTCCCTCTCCAGTCCATGCCCCTCCTCCCTCCCTCTTCAACTCCCCTCCCTCCCCTCATCCTCCAGTCCATGCCCCTCCTCCCTCCATCTTCAACTCCCCTCCCTCCCCTCCCTCTCCAGTCCATGCCCCTCCTCCCTCCCTCTTCAACTCCCCCCTCATCCTCCAGTCCATGCCCCTCCTCCCTCCCTCTTCAACTCCCCCCTCATCCTCCAGTCCATGCCCCTCCTCCCTCCCTCTTCAACTCCCCTCCCTCCCCCCTCATCCTCCAGTCCATGCCCCTCCGCCCTCCCTCTTCAACTCCCCTCCCTCCCCCCTCATCCTCCAGTCCATGCCCCTCCGCCCTCCCTCTACAACTCCCCTCCCTCCCCCCTCATCCTCCAGTCCATGCCCCTCCGCCCTCCCTCTACAACTCCCCTCCCTCCCCCCTCATCCTCCAGTCCATGCCCCTCCGCCCTCCCTCTTCAACTCCCCTCCCTCCCCCCTCATCCTCCAGTCCATGCCCCTCCGCCCTCCCTCTTCAACTCCCCTCCCTCCCCCCTCATCCTCCAGTCCATGCCCCTCCGCCCTCCCTCTTCAACTCCTCTCCCTCCCCCCTCATCCTCCAGTCCATGCCCCTCCGCCCTCCCTCTACAACTCCCCTCCCTCCCCCCTCATCCTCCAGTCCATGCCCCTCCGCCCTCCCTCTTCAACTCCCCTCCCTCTCCAGTCCTTGCCCCTCCTCCCTCCCTCTTCAACTCCCCTCCCTCCCCTCCCTCTCCAGTCCATGCCCCTCCATCCTCCCTGTTCTATTCCCTCCCCTCCCTCCCCCTCCCTCTCCAGTCCATGCCCCTCCTCCCTCCCTCTTCAACTCCCCTCCCTCCCCTCCCTCTCCAGTCCATGCCCCTCCGTCCTCCCTGTTCTATTCCCTCCCCTCCCTCCCCCTCCCTCTCCAGTCCATGCCCCTCCGCCCTCCCTCTTCAACTCCCCTCCCTCCCCTCCCTCTCCAGTCCATGCCCCTCCTCCCTCCCTCTTCAACTCCCCTCCCTCCCCTCATCCTCCAGTCCATGCCCCTCTGCCCTCCCTCTTCAACTCCCCTCCCGCCCCTCCCTCTCCAGTCCATGCCCCCTCCTCCCTCCCTCTTCAACTCCCCCCTCATCCTCCAGTCCATGCCCCTCCTCCCTCCCTCTTCAACTCCCCCCTCATCCTCCAGTCCATGCCCCTCCTCCCTCCCTCTTCAACTCCCCTCCCTCCCCCCTCATCCTCCAGTCCATGCCCCTCCGCCCTCCCTCTTCAACTCCCCTCCCTCCCCCCTCATCCTCCAGTCCATGCCCCTCCGCCCTCCCTCTACAACTCCCCTCCCTCCCCCCTCATCCTCCAGTCCATGCCCCTCCGCTCTCCCTCTACAACTCCCCTCCCTCCCCCCTCATCCTCCAGTTCATGCCCCTCCGCCCTCCCTCTTCAACTCCCCTCCCTCCCCCCTCATCCTCCAGTCCATGCCCCTCCGCCCTCCCTCTTCAACTCCCCTCCCTCCCCCCTCCCTCTTCAACTCCCCTCCCTCCCCCCTCATCCTCCAGTCCATGCCCCTCCACCCTCCCTCTTCAACTCCCCTCCCTCCCCCCTCATCCTCCAGTCCATGCCCCTCCGCCCTCCCTCTTCAACTCCTCTCCCTCCCCCCTCATCCTCCAGTCCATGCCCCTCCGCCCTCCCTCTACAACTCCCCTCCCTCCCCCCTCATCCTCCAGTCCGTGCCCCTCCGCCCTCCCTCTTCAACTCCCCTCCCTCCCCCCTCATCCACCAGTCCATGCCCCTCCTCCCTCCCTCCCTCTTCAACTCCCCTCCCTCCCCCCTCATCCTCCAGTCCATGCCCCTCCTCCCTCCCTCTTCAACTCCCCTCCCTCCCCCCTCATCCTCCAGTCCATGCCCCTCCGCCCTCCCTCTTCAACTCCCCTCCCTCCCCCCTCATCCACCAGTCCATGCCCCTCCTCCCTCCCTCTTCAACTCCCCTCCCTCCCCCCTCATCCTCCAGTCCAAGCCCCTCCTCCCTCCCTCTTCAACTCCCCTCCCTCCCCCCTCATCCTCCAGTCCAAGCCCCTCCTCCCTCCCTCTTCAACTCCCCTCCCTCCCCCCTCATCCTCCAGTCCATGCCCCTCCGCCCTCCCTCTTCAACTCCCCTCCCTCCCCCCTCATCCTCCAGTCCAAGCCCCTCCTCCCTCCC